>NC_141689.1:1951539644-1952186621 GCF_964263255.1 Lissotriton vulgaris
CCTGCCCTTTGGTGGCCATTGCGGGTGCCCACCTCGTTTATTTAATTATTATTATGGGTGCCCACCCCGTTTTGATGTGCTCCAAAGTGGGTACCCACTCCGATGTTGAGTTTTATGATAGAGGGAGCCTACCCCTATGCCCTGAGAGTCACCGCCGGAGCCGCGGGCTCACAGGAAGTCAGGCAACATAGTACCTGACAGCGGGCAGGACTTCTGGTTTCAGAAAGAAAGTCCAGTGCCCGCCGCCGGAAGAGGCGGAGGAGCTGCCCAGGAGACGAGAGAAGGGGCCGAGTACTCGACTCCCACAGTCCAGGGCTTCCGTGAGTTGGGGAAAGCCCCGGGGATGCCAGCAGGAAGCTGCCCGAGTGTTGCCAGGCTCCCATGTGCTAGAGGGAGCCCCGGAAGAGGAGTCCTGCCCCGAGCCAGAGAGAAGCCCTAGAGAGCCGGTAAGAAAGGGGCTCGAGGGTGTCTCCTTCAGTTAACGTGCGGGTGCTTCACCGAGGGGCCTCTGAGGATGTCGGCCCCCATTGCTGTTTCCCCTTGAGTGGGCCGTTCCCTCCTAGGCCGGCTTAGTTTTTGTGCTAGTGAGGGCACCATTGTTGTTTTCCCGAGCGGCCCCACTTGGCAGCGGGCCACTCTAACGGTTCAGCCCCAGTCCTTTCAAGAGCCTATGTGTGGCTCTACCCGGGCATCAATTATTGATTCGGGCCCAGAGGGGCCCATGCGGTATTGTTTAGGGGCCCAGCCTGATGTTGTTGGCCCCATTCATCCAGAGCCTCCGTGGCTCCGACAAGGCCCCGTTTATTTTAGAGTCCCCATGAGGGGATAGGGGGCATAAACACTTAGGAGCCAGTGCGCTCCCTGCCACATGCTTTTTCCAGAGCCAAATTGCCCCCCAAGTTTTGCGCAATATGTATTTCTAGAGCCAGAGTGCTTCAAACCTGTTGCAGTTTTTGATTCACAACTGCCCAGCAAGCAGTGAGCAGCTGCACCGTTTAAGTTTTCCCTTCTAGGGACATGTCTTTGGACTCAGGAGTGAGTCGCACTCCTTCGCCCCTACCTTGACCTTCCACCGCTGCGCAGCACTTAGTGCCAGCTGCAGCGTTTAAGCCCTGTTCTTGTCCTAAGCTGCCCAGCAAGTAGTGGGCCGCTGCAACGTTTAGGTTTTGGCGCAGTGGCGCAACCTGGACCTTTATGTGAATTATGTGCTATTGCTTTGGGTGTTAGGAAATATACTCTGTGTAGTATGTTTTGTGCACCCTGTGTTTGATGCATCTAGATATGATTTACATGACTAAGCTGCTTTTCCCTCCTGAGGCGGAAGCCGGGAGGTCTCCCTCTGTACTTTGCTATTTTGCACTTTTTTAAAGACTTCTGGTAGTTCGTTCTACAGACTTGATTTTAATAAGTTTGTGGGACCTCCTAGCGCTCCCTGGCGCTCTGTGCTAATTCCCCCCCTCCCTTTGCCTTCCTTCAGCTCTCGGCTGAGTGTTGACGCCGAGGGCTGTGTCCTTCGTTTTTTGGCCGCCATATTGGGTGTGGGTCGGGCTGGTGATGCGCTCTAGCAGCGCTTTAAAAACGGATAGGGATGTCTCAGTGCAGCGGACGCGTACAGCGGACGCGCCAGACCTGCGCCGGAGTCGGGCCAGAGTCCTGCCCATCTGCGCCCGTCCGCGTCACGGCAACGGACGGTGCGGCGGGGGGAGCTGGCTCTAAGCTTACTTATACCGCAACTGATCTATTGTCTCTCAGGACTAATATTGACACCTGTTGGCGTGTCTTTCCTGGCCATTACAGCGGTAAATGCCGCTGTCCCTGCTGTGGGTGGCACCCAGACACCTATCGGGCACTTAAGGAACCTTGCATTCCCCCTGTTGACACCTTCAAGTGCCTATTACTTAACACCCGCTCTCTGCAAAGGCATGCTTTGAACATCTTTGAGTTGTTGACAACTGAAAAACCATTATGTCTTATGCTTACCGAAACCTGGCTCAGTGAGTCTTCCAATCCGGATATCGCTACAGCCATTCCTCCGAACTATATACTTTATAGACAGGATAGATCACTGGGTAAGGGCGGTGGGGTTGCACTTGTAGTCCAAAGATCGGCCACCTGTGTAGTCATGCCATCTTTGCCAATCTCCGGCTGTGAATCCCTCGTCTTCTCCATTACGTTGTCCCCCCATCAATCGTTCTCCGGGCTCCTGATTTATAGACCTCGCGGCTTGCGGGGCCCCTTCTTGGATGAGTTACAATCAGCAATCACCACTCTTTGCTTGCAGGTCGAACATTGCATAGTACTAGGAGACTTCAACATTCATATGGATGACGAATCAGACGGTGAAACCATCAAAATTAACGATATCACTGCCCCTTTAGGTCTGACCCCCTACTTGTCGGGTGCGACTCATGACAAGGGTCACACTCTGGATCAAGTGTTTTCTACCATTCCCCTTGTGATGACATGTCCCATCCCTGTTCTTTGGTCCGATCATTTTCTGATTTGTTTCTTGATTCAGGGTAGAAGTAAACCTTCCTGTACAAACTTTAACCATCTCAGGCACCCCAGTAGACCATATCATAAAGTTACTTCTGAAAGTCTGGCTCAAGCCTGTCAGGAACATCCCTGCATTTTTTCAGGTAACCTGGAGAGTGACCTTGATTCATTGCAGAGATGGCTGATTGAGCGGCTTGATGACCTGGCTCCACTCTCTCCGCCTCGTTCATCCACCAAGCGCAGCTCAGCGCCATGTTTTTCCGAGTCGCTGGCTCTTACCCGGCGTAACTGTAAGTTAGCCGAAAGACTCTGGCGTAAGCAATATGATGCAGAAGCTAAGTCCGCTTATAAATCTTCCATTAAGTCCTATCACGCCGATATTCTGGAAGCTAAAAAGAACTATTTTTCCACCAGAATAGAGTCAGCATCCAACTCCTGTAAAGAAATCTTTACTATTGTTAAAGAGTTTGTCTCTCCCAAAGCCAGTGCAGCTCAGAACAAATTCTCTGAAACTTGGGTCACTGAGCTGGCAAACTTTTTTACTTTAAAAATCAAACAGATCCAAGATTCCTTTCCCCCTTCTAGCCTTAGTTTTGATCATATTGACTGTAATCCTTCATTCCCATCCTTCGAATCCTGTCCTGTTTTATCTGAGTTTCCTGTCTTGTCTACATCCGCTTCTCTGGATCTCCTTCTCAGGATCAAATCTGGCTCTCCATTGGACCCGTGTCCTGCAACCTTCTTAGCCAGTAATGCCAAGATTCTGAACCCTCTTATAAATCCTGTCCTCAATCTATCCCTGACAAGTGGCACTGTTCCCCCGTCCTGGAAAGAGGCAATGGTTGTCCCACTTCTTAAAAAGCCTGGTTTGACCCTGAAAAGCATGTTAATTATAGGCCAATATCACTTCTACCTAGTTTAGCAAAGATTGTGGAAATCAATCAATCAATCAAAGACATTTGTAGAGCGCACTACTTACCCGGAGGGTCTCAAGGCGCTTGGGGGGGGGGGGGGGGGTGGTGCTGCTACTGCTCGAACAGCCAGGTCTTGAGCTTCTTCCTGAAGGAGAGGTGGTCTTGGGCCAGGCGCAGGTCGGTTGGGAGGGAGTTCCAGGTCTTGGCGGCCAGGTAGGAGAAGGACCTTCCTCCTGTTGTCGCTCTTCAGATGCGGGGGACGGCGGCGAGGGCGTGGTTGGTCGATCGGAGGTGGCGTTTGGGAACGTAGAACGTGAGGCGGTTGTTGAGGTAGCTCGGGCCTTGGTCGTGTAGGGCTTTGTGTGCGTGGGTGAGGAGACGGAAGGTGATTCTCTTGTTGACGGGGAGCCAGTGCAGGTCTCTCAGATGTCCGGAGATGTGGCTGCGTCGGGGGATGTCGAGGATGAGTCTGGCTGAGGCGTTCTAGATCCGCTGGAGTCTCTTCTGGAGCTTGGCGGTGGTTCCGGCGTAGAGGGCGTTGCCGTAGTCCAGACGGCTGGTGACGAGGGCCTGGGTGACCGTCTTCCTGGTCTCGGTGGGGATCCACCGGAAGATCTTCCGTAGCATGCGCAGGATGTTAAAACAGGACGCGGAGACGGCGTTGACTTGTCTGGTCATGGAGAGGGAGGAGTCCAGGATGAAGCCCAGGTTGCGTGCGTGGTCTGTCGGTTTGGGTGCGGTGCCCAGGGCGGGGGGCCACCAGGAGTCGTCCCAGGCGGAGGGCGAGGAGCCCAGGATGAGGACTTCCGTCTTGTCTGAGTTCAGTTTCAGGCAGCTGGTCGTCATCCACTCAGCTACGTCTTTCATCCCTTCGTGAAGGTTGGCTCTGGCGGCGGCGGGGTCGTTGGTCAGGGAGAGGATCAGCTGGGTGTCGTCAGCGTAGGAGATGATGTGGAGGTTGTGTTGGCGTGCGATGGCCGCGAGGGGGCTCATGTAGACGTTGAAGAGGGTGGGGCTCAGCGAGGATCCTTGAGGGACGCCGCAGATGACTTCGGTGGCCTCTGACTTGTACGGTGGTGAACAGACTCTCTGTGTTCTTCCGTCGAGGAAGGAGATGATCAATTTCAGTGCCTTCTCCTGGATTCCGACGTTGCTGAGGCGCTGCACTAGGGTGCGGTGGCAGACAGTGTCGAATGCCGCGGAGAGGTCTAGGAGGATGAAGGCCGCTGTTTCTCTGTTGTCCATCAGGGCTCGGATGTCATCGGTGGCAGCGATGAGGGCGGTCTCGGTGCTGTGGTTGGCTCGGAAGCCAGACTGTGAGGGGTCGAGGGATCCATTCGTCTCGAGGAAGGCAGCCAGCTGTTTGTTGACGGTCTTCTCGATGACTTTGGCTGGAAATGGGAGGAGCGAGATGGGGCGGTAATTCTTGAGTTCGGTGGGGTCCGCTGTAGGTTTCTTGAGTAGGGCGCTGAGTTTGGCGTGTTTCCAGCTCTCCGGGAAGGTGGCGGTGTCGAAGGATGTGTTGATGATGTCCCGCAGGTAGGGTGCGATGACAGCGTCGGCTTTGTTGAAGACGTGGTGAGGGCAGGGGTCGGTTGGAGATCCGGAGTGGATGGAGTTCATCATGCGGACGGTGTCTTCGGTGCTGATCGGAGTCCAGGCGCGAGGGTGGTGGTGGGGGGCGGTGGTTCGGTCGTGGCGTGCGTCGGTTGAGTGCTGAAGCTGTTGTGTTTGTCCGCGATCTTGTTGTGGAAGTAGGAGGCGAGGGAGTTGCAGAGGTCTTGCGATGGGGTGATGTCGTTGTTTCCGGCGTTGGGGTTGGAGAGCTCTTTCACGATGTTGAAGAGTTCCTTGCAGTTGTGTGTGTTGTTGTCCAGCCGGTCCTTGAATGCAGTTTTCTTGGTGGCGCGGATCAGTTGGTGGTGCTTCCGGGTGGCAAGCTTGAGGGTGGTCATGTTGTCCGGTGTTGGTTCCCTTCTCCAGGCTTTCTCGAGGGCTCGGCAGTTCTTCTTGGAGCTCTTGAGTTCGTCGGTGAACCATGGGGCCTTCTTGCTGCTGGGTCTGCTGGGCGGGGTCCTCAGTGGGGCGAGTTCGTCCGCGCAGTTGCTGATCCACTTCGTGTGATTGTCAGCGGCCTGGCTGGGGTTCGCTGAGCTGGCGGGAGGGTGCTGGCTCAGGGAAGCGGCGAGCTGGTCGGCTGTGATCTTGTTCCAGCTTCTTTGAGCAACCTGTTGCTGGTGGTGGTGGAGGATCGTCGTTCTTTTGAAGGTGAAGTGGACGCAGCTGTGGTCCGTCCAGTGGAGTCCGGTGGCGTGGCTGAAGGCGATGTCTTTGCTGGATGAGAAGACGGCGTCGAGTGTTTGTCCGGCGAGGTGGGTGGGGGTGGACACCAGCTGCTTGAGACCGAGGTTGGCGAGGTTGTCGAGCAGGGTGATGGTGTTGCGGTCGTTGTTGTTCTCCAGGTGGAAGTTGATGTCTCCCAGGAGGATGTAGTCAGCGGAGGGGAGGGCATGCGAGCTGATGAAGTCGGCGATGTCCTCGCTGAATTGAGTGCGTGGTCCCGGGGGTCGGTAGATCAGGGTGCCTCTGAGGGTGGTTTTGGGGTCCGTGTGGATCTGGAAGTGCAGGTGTTCGGCGGTTGTCCACTCTGTGCTTTCCGCCTTCTCAGAAGATCACGGTCTACTCCACCCCACCCGGTCAGGCTTCCGCTCCAATCTGAGCACCGAAACCGCTCTCTTGGAAGTAAATGAAGCCATCAAGGAAGTTCTTGACTCAGGTGGAAGAGCTATGCTGGTTATGTTAGATCTGTCGGCGGCCTTCGTCACCGTCCCCCATGAGGGTCTCTTGCGTCGACTCTATGAGATCGGTCTCAGAGGGACGGTGTTGACCTGGTTTAGATCGTATTTGGCGGGTCGTCGACAGGTGGTCTGGGCCCCCCGTACTCTGCCGAGGTACCGCCGTTGGAGGTCGGAGTTCCGCAAGGGTCGGTGCTCAGCCCGACCCTTTTTAACATCTTCATGACTCCATTGGCGGTACTGGCGGAGTCTCTGGGTGCCCAGATCTTATCGTATGCTGACGATACCCAGCTTCTCTTCACCTGTAATAAGGGTGCGGAGTTTGACGGCTAGAGCATCCGTGATTGCCTTGGGGCTGTCTTCGACTGGTTTCAGCGAAGCAGCCTCAAGTGCAATCCTGATAAATCGGAGGAGCTCGTTTTTGGCTGTCAGGTAGACCCACCTTGGCAGGATTGGTGGCCGGCGAGTGTGTCTCCTCCGTCATCTTCCTCCTCGGTGGCCAAAAATCTTGGGGTTAAAATTGATAACAATCTTTCATTGAAATCCCAAATAACTGGCCTTACTGGCACATGTTTGGTCTCCTAAAAATGCTACGCAAATTCCTCCCTCTGCTTCCTCTGGTTCATAGGAAGGTGACGGTACAGGCCTTAATCTGTTCCAGGCTTGACTATTCTAATGTCCTTTACTTGGGCCTTCCGGACTACCTGTTGCAAAGGCTTCAGGTGGTCCAGAACTCTGCGGCGAGGGCCATTTTTTGCCTCCCCCGCCATGTCAGGACATCAGAGTTGTTACTCTCCCTTCACTGGCTTCCTGTCAGGAAGCGGATTGTCTTCAAGGCACTTACTTTGGCCCATAAAGCACTCCATTCGGTTGGTGCCTACTACATCCAAAAACGACTTACTTTTTATAAGCCCACTACATCTCTTAGATCTGAATCTCTTGGCCTGGCAACTGTCCCTACCATCAGAAAGGTTAGGATAGGGGGTCGTTCCTTCAAATATCTTGCTCCCACGTTGTGGAATTCCCTCCCTTTGGATCTTCGCTGCACTTCCAATCTCTTGGCCTTTAGAAAGGCCCTGAAAACCAGGCTTTATAGTCAATAATTGGTCTGTCTCTTGCTCCCTTCTTTTTCTTTTCAGCTATGGGTCAGAAAGCGCCGGGACACTCCTTGGAGTAGCCGTGCACTATATAAGACACCCATTAACATAACATAACATAACATTTATGCATAGGAGGTTGTTTTACCTGTTTAGGTTTATGTTAGGGAGATTGTACCTACCTGTGTGATTTACACCCCTAGTGTAAGGTTTTACTTAGGTGGTGAGGGTCTAATGTAGTTAGACTGATGGGATACTGTGAATGATGGATTTCATGGCACAGACTGTTGCAAGTGCAGTGATTATCAGTGTTTACTGACTGTACGTTCTATGATCTATTTTACTTGTATGTTCTAGTTCACCTTTACCAAGTTCACTTTGTGATGATTCTGACAGTGGTCCATGTCAGGTGTACATAAGGCCTTGTAAATATTGCCCGTGCCAGTTGGCACAATGTATATGGTGTGATTACTATCTGATGTGTTTTGATAATACAAATGCTATTTTTGATATAACCTTGTGTGGAGTTCCTTTTGTGGGGGGCCTGGGATGTTGTTGCTGGTGTGTGAGTGCACAAATGCTTTACACATTGCCTCCGGGATAAGCCTGACTGCTTGTGCCAAGCTACCAAGGGGGTGAGCAGGGGTTATCTTTGGCGTGTAACTCCCTTGCCCTGACTAAAGTAGTGGTTTCTGCCTGGCTTTGGCGCAAGCCTCAGACAACCAGAAATCCCATTTCTAACAGTGAGGGATTTAATATTTTCTGTATAAGATAAGTATGTGTAGGTAAGTATAGATTTACTATTCTTAACTCATCTATGTATATTAAAGCTAATATTGTCAAGTTACATGTATACACAGTAGCAAATGACCAGTGTCTTTCCAACGGGCTATAATGTTCCATTGTGTGATATATTAAAGCAATAATTCTGCATTGTATAATATAATATATCTTCTGCAACGATATTTTAAAAGGGCAGCACATTATAAGGGCATACAAATAAAGAGCTCCCTAATATCTGGTGATTATAGTGGCACAGTGTTTCACGCATGTGGCATTAGTATTTGACAATTGTACATCCTATGTTACCCTTTGGTGCACGATTTTTTTAAGGTTTGCTCTAATAGATCAATTATATTTTGGGTTAATACGGCACAATCAAAGACTTGTGCCCATATAATTGGGAAATGTATTGAAAATAAAAGATTTATTTCAGTTGTCCTCACAACTCTTGAGGGAAGATAACTTCTTTTTATTTCAATGTATTTTTTATTAGAAACCTTTTTATCCAACAATACAAACATAGAACAACCCCACCAGAAATAAATAATGCAGAAAAGAAAGATGTATGCCTACTGCGTTCTGTCAGTCTATACCACGTTGGTTCCTACCACGTCGCAACACAGAGCTGAGGAAAAGAAACAACTGTGCGCTCTTTAAACTTGTATTAAATCTTCTGCAGGGCTTAATTTGAGCCGGAGCTTGCCGGTGCTCAGCACCGGCACTTAATTATGGGGGCCGGGTCTATCACTCGGCATTAAGTGCACCTGTTCTCCTGCCTTAGATTTTGATTTTTTAAAGTTGTGCGTGTGTTTGCGCACTGACTGGTGACTCTGGCAGCAGGCACACACAGAGTGTGGCTGTGGCGCTGCTGTGTTACTGCTGTCACTGATGCCAATTTGCCAAACTTGTTGGCTCTGACCAGGTCGTCAACGTCGATGATACATGCAGCATACAGCTGCCCTGCTCTCTGCTCCCAGTTTACTCTCTCTCTCTTTAAGAGTTTCACTTCCCGGCCGCGGCGCGGATCAGGGCCCCAGTGGGCGGGACGTGTTGTTTTGTTACTTGTTTGCAGGGGCCAGGGCACTGGGCAGGGCTTTGCTGCAGGGGTTGGGGCTGTGCGCGCCAGAGGAAGCGACGCGTGCGCAGATTGCATGCAATTGAATGCATTGCACGCGCATTTTCTCTGCCCGCCCCAGCATACCCGCACCTCTTCCCTCGCCGAGTATCTAGGAGGTATTCGCCGCCCAAAGTTTCTGGTGGACTCAGAGTTGGGAGCGGCGAGCACTCAGCAGGTGAGGGCGAGGTGCGAGCGAGGCAGGGCAGGGGGCCTGGCAGTGGTGTGATTAATTTACTGGTGGTGGCCAGACCAGTCAGGTTTTTTAAATCATCCTGATTGGTCTACCTACCACTGCTACAGCAGCGCCTGGATAAGATGGCCTGGGCCCTGGGGGTAGGCCGGCGCCGGCTGAATTTCCGAAATGATCCTCATGAGCTGCTCAGCCGCAGGCAGGTGAGGCGAGGCAGGCAGGCCTACCACAGCCCCATTTAGAATGTAATCGTTCCACTTCTGCCGCTAATTGCAGCAATCAGGAGATTCCTGATTCATGGAATTAGTGTCAGAAGTAGAACACGCCACGGAAGCTTAAGGGGGCGGGGCTGCGGTGGCCTGTATACGTGTGTGTGTGTGAGTGAAAGAAGCAGGGCAGGGGAGGGGATGGGTGATTATTGGGGGGGGAGGGGATGGGTGATGATTGGGGGGGGGGGGAGGTTAGAGCGCGAATCCGTACAACATTCTACTTTTAAATTGCTTTGATGTCATCAGAAAATGTCCCTCTGCAAACGTCACAGTGCCAGAAAATATGCATATACATGCCTGCTAGTAACGGCGCTGAATGTTTGTGCAGAGCTGAACGAGGCAGATGAGCTGGAGAGGCGAAATCACCTCCAGTAATTGCAGATGTATTGAAATGCACTGATGGTGGTAAGCCGTGCAGCATCTAGCAGAAGATATGCATTTATTTACTGAGCTTACACTCCTGTTGACTCGCATGGGAACGCTAGATCCCTGTAGATATTTCTAATTTGAGCTGCAGGCGGTTTAAAATGATTTAATCAGTTGCGTTTAGTATGTTTGCATTGCAGAGCTCTCGAGGTTCCCAGTTCCACGAGTTTGGGGTTTTATGTTTTTATTCTGGTGTTTGTAGTGCTAGTCACCCCATTATATTGGGGCTGCAAAACCCACAATGCAAATAAACAAATCTGGCCTGGATGTGCTACTCACATGGACCTAGGAAATGCGGGTGCTGTCAGTACTATTTGATCTGTACGCCCTGTTACAAACCCAGGACTGCAAGTACCAGAATGCAGTGCAAGGAACTGGACTGGAAGACCCGCTTTCCCCCGATGATGGGGCTTGTTGAGTTCCGGTGCCAGGAGCCGGTTGCTTTCTGAACGGACATGGGTTTAGTGTTGAGGGTGAAGGCAGGAAAAGGTCATTTGAATATGTTTTATTCTTGCGGGGCTCTGTCCGGTCCGTTTTGTGTGTCTTCCTTTTGTTTGTGCCTGAGGTGTGTTGACCTACTTTTTGCTTCCTGTGCTCTAGCCTGGTTTGTAGGTTTTTGTGGTGCGCTGGCCCACTTTTGCTGTGACTTGTGGCGCATCGACTGTCCTTTAATTAGACACACTACACCGCCCACAAACGCAGTTAAGTTTATGCTGTAAGCAAGTGGGCGGGCCCACCTACGGTTAATAAGGGTCTCACCCTCACCCGCTCTTCCTTTTTCAAAATTTTCCCTGAACCCCCCCCAGGACGTTCAGGCTTGCCAAAGTGAAGTACAACAATTTTTTACGCCTCAACACTTTCAAATGTCACCAGCCGCCACTGCACACGCTTCCTGGTCTTCAGTCTGACACTTAAATCCACAATACCTTTACTTAAAAGGAGTCTACTCTGCAACTAAATTATAGAAAAGAGTTATATAACAAACTCAAGTATCAGTCGGGGGGAGGTGAGGCGCGAGTGTAAAGATGAGATTGAGGCTAGTGTTCCCTAGTTCCCACAGTGTATATGATTTAATTTACCCCCAACAAACGCCTGGCTGAAGGAACTATGAATAATGTCACTATTACACGTAAGGTTGGCATTTAACGGACAGGAGGGTTCTTTTTTAGGTTACAGAGAAATGTATTGTGCTAACTTTACATCAGGGCAAAGTCAACAGGCACATCGATTTGCACTACTTGCGCTTTTTGTGTAGTAACTAATCTGTCAAATGGCATGCGCTCCAAAGTCCTTCTGGCACTGTCATAGGCCAGTCCGACTCTGGAAAACCAAGTATTAATCGAAGGCTAACACAATCTTGAATATGTTACAAGGTCCATTTGCATAACGTGCCTGCATGTGGGGGCAAAAAATGTCTGCTTCATGTGAGTGCATGTAATTTGTAAATCATTCACTTCTCCCAGCTTTAGTCATGCAGGCGCCATTTTCTCCAATCACATTCTCTCTATTATAGAGCAGCCGCAGGCTCCTGCGAGCTGCTAAGCGGAATGTATAAGCTGTGTTCATTCGTGTGTATTTTCGCATGTATCACTTGTGTGGCTCAAAATAATACTTTTGTTAAGTGGGTTAAATCTAATAATTGAGTTGACACTACTATAGTGCAATATTTGTGATACTTTACAAAGTGATGGAAACTAGCGTAGGAATAAAACCTTTCATGAGCTAGGTAAAAATTATTTAAAGGGCACAAAACCAGAGGTGATTAATTGTAAAGCATTTAGGGTGACAGACCACAGATCCTTTGCTTAATAGCTTCCATTCAACATTCCACACAAAAGCTGGCATACAAATTGACCATTTATATAAGTGTGCATATTGTATACGACTATGCTTATAATGCTGGCACTGATTCTCACACTATAAAAGTATATAATTCCTTCTTGTTGTATATAAGCTCTTCTTTGTGACTGTTTCTTGACCTGTGGATTTTTGCCAGCCCAACTATGCTACGATCCCTGAAATTGGGATAGTCGGGTATTGTCACTGGGCTTCATGATTGAATGTCTGTCAGGGGCCCTCAGAGTTTCTCGTTGCTCAAATGGGTGTAATTTCTGCTAATTTTTTTCCTGGTCTTCATTGCTTAATTTTGCCTGCGAGAAACTGTCACAGTGGTTGGAATGCCACTCATAATGACACTGAAATTATGAAAATGCCACACATAGCAATCTGAAACCTTGACAGCTGTGTGCACCAGGTAGGCAAAAATGTGAATCATGACACAATAAGAAATGGATGAATTGGGTGGAGTCTGCCTGAAACCCCGTAAGTATATTACACTGTTAGAAACCGAAACATGAATATAGAGATGATGAAGACACAGGAGAGGCTGAGCTCTGCAATCAGAGGGAGGGAGCACCTTTTCACGGACTCCCTTACTAGTGGATTTCAGTTTTTTAGAAAATGCAAACGCCATGCAAGAAGGGGCTTGAGAAGCCTGCCCTTGTGAGAAGATGCAGTGAAACGATTACATTATTTCCCTGCTCATTTTACTTCCTAAAATTCAGGGACAAAAACAACTGTTATCTGTAGCACTGTTTTCGTTTGGAGTTGTAGAAAACACAGGGTCAGCTGCATCTCTTCCATTAGCTCTTGTGCAGCTTAAGCTGGCTGCGTGCCTCCGACCTTCGTATGTTCATGGATCTTAGTGGCAAAATGTAGGATTTTAAACTGCTTTGTACAGGGTAAATAGGTGTTACCTTAACAGTATTTCCCTATTGTTTTTGATTGACTACTTTTGAAGCACATAAAATTCAACCCAGTGGTAAAGATATATGAATCGAAAACACTCAATAAGTTTTAAAAAAATGCCATTGTTAGGACAAAAGGGTCATTTGCATGACTGCCAATGTGCCCTGCCAGCTCTGCATGCCCAACCTGCATTCCAGTGATCCTAGGTTTCTGACTTTTGCCATGACACACACTAATCCCATGTGTGTAAATTATCTAAGGAACAATCTTTTGATAATAATAGGTTCTGGACCCAGTCCTGAACCGGGAGGGTTGCACCAAGCATCCTGACCCTATCGTGAGTTTACTGGTTTCATGCCTCGAGCGCGGAAATGGCCGTGTACAATGATTGTTGAATTACAGTGGGTGGCCTGTACCTGTGAGGCGTGAATACACAATTAGATGCACAGTCATGTGAAGTTCTGCTGCTCACGATGATTCTGGAGTCCCTGCCTGAACACAACATTCCATGCGTTGTGCATATTTGTATGTGTGTGTGGATTGTTGTGCGTGTGTTGTGTTCGATGTGCCCGGAGCAGCGAGACACGCTTCTTGCACTGCCAATGTTATTTACCTTCTAGTAGGTCACATTTTTCGCGTGTCCCTTTTAAATGCATTAGTCGTTTTAGCTACTTTACTACAAAATTGTGCTTTAAATGCACTTTTCATTTAATCTTTTTCAAAATGTTCACAGGACAGGGGGACCTCCTTTAAAATCCTTACTTGCGGGAAGGCTCCTTTGCTGAAATTCAGGTCGGGTATTACATCTGACTTTCAGCTCTGCCAGTTGAGGATGTGGGCGGAGCCAATTCAGTAATTGGGTAGAGAAAGTGGGTGGAGCCAGGGAGGAAGTGGGTGTGGCCTCCGAAAAAATATTGAGCACCTGGACTTCATATTTTACAAATTAAGCACTGATCTTCTGTATTCTGTCCTAGCAACATTCACATTTAAAAGTGATACCTGTTCAGCCTTGTTAATGTTTATGAATCTAAGTAGGTTACAATGTCGGTCATAGTGTACACAAGTTCTGAAAAGCATATTGTAAACTACAAACAGAAGTCTTTTGTAAGTCTCATGTACATAGAGTGGTGTGCATTCTCATTAATCCACTAGTTTCACAAAACCATTGTAAGAGCTTAAGTGCCCTCACCTAGAGACATAAAAAACATAAACAAAATAACGCCAGACAATCCTTGCTTCTATTGGAAAATCGTTTTTATAAAAGTCCAATCGTAAACGGTTTTCCTATGAAAAAGAGCAATTCATGTTCAACAATTTAATCTTGACACCCGCTTGTGAAGAATGTGGAATAATTTGAAGTGGTTAATTTCTGACCTTATTCGCCTCTTTGCTCTGGCAAGCATATTCATGATATTTGAACTCCACAGCTTTGGGGAAGGCCACACTGCGCTAGAATAACATGGTGGTGTGTTTTTTTAATTAGTTTGTTTTTGTTTGTTCACTAAGCCGACAATAACACACTTTAGAGGGCACCTTGAACGTATATGCCAAATGTGTTTTAAACGCGTGAGAGTGGCCGTTTAAGGAATGTTTAATGTCACCATTAGGCATCGGAGAATCATCGAAGTGGAATATGGGACATTTCTCATGTCATCCTACAACGACAGTAGGTGGCATGGGGCACAGTTCTTATTTATTGTTAATGGTAGGGAAGTCTCCATTGGGTTCTTTTACGAATGGACATAGCTGGAGAGTTACGATGTGTCACACAATGCCATGAAGCTTTATGACCTATGAAGCCATTCACCTTGTTATATGGCAGTCACTGTAATTGCAGCCACGTAAATGCCACCCACTATAGCTGTTAACTAAAACGAATTACCCTCTTTGAACGCGCTAAAGGGAAATCACGGGATAGACAGGAAGTGACAAGTTGCAATGAGGAAGAGAAACGGCGCTGAACCGACACAGGTCATTGCCCGCGAATCCCGAGTGTAGATAATTGCGTCCCTGTCACTAGTCTGTATTGACTGACTGAATCTCTGACATAACAGCGAAGACCTACATTTTGGAAATGATTTAAAAAATAAAAAAAGGACACTACTTTCATTTGTCAAGGAGTATCTTATCTAACGTCTCGCATTCGAGGGTACATAGTTCTAAGCATTTCAGAGGGATCATTCCGCATGAAGTCTGCATTCGAAGTCCTTGCTGCAAATTATGAAAGAAGTACAGTGTTTATTTTTTAAATGCTCGGACAATGTTTAAGGTGTTTGAGATATTGGTTTCCAGTGCTCCGCATCGGCACTTGATGGTCTATACCGGTGCTTGTGACAGTCTGCCACAAGGTGGTACTGTGTCAAATATTAACTCCGTATACATTGAAACATATTACCTGCCGCCCAAGCCATTCATATAGCTTTGGGGGCCTGGAATAGTACGAATTGTTACATTTGTAGGAGTGATATGGTGTGTAGTTGTGTTGTTACTATCATTGGCAGCACTAGTGAGAACAACGGTTGGTGCAAGCTGCAGTGGCCTCCTGACAGGAGCCCTGGCATGTATTCTTTTACAAGTGAAGCACTGGAAAGGAACATAGGGAAAATATAACATCCTTTAATGTTACATATTTTAAAACAAGGGTAGGAAATGTCTCTTTTGAAAGGTCACCACCATTATTTTTGTGGACAGATACTACTAGTTTCTTGTCTGTATACTGGGACTCTAGTAACCAAGCCTCAGAACAGGTGCTCTGACCCCTAAAACATGTTAAAAGTAGTTATATGCCCAACTGATATAAGTAAATGACATATAAGCCCTTATTACATGGTAAAGAGTTTACCTAGTGACTGCAAGTTAAATTTCACTAGTGCACTGCAAGCCTCTACTGTGCCATCCACTACAGTGACAGTGTAAACATAGCTTACGGCTTACATTTGTAGCCTAAGTTAATTTAAAAACTGTAATTTGACTGGAAAAAATAAACCCTTTTAGCAGGTCAAAACCTTACTTTAATATTGATAAGTCACCCCTAAGTAGGCCTTCCTTACTAAAAGGCAGAGTGCATGGTATTAAAAAGTAGACATATGAGAATTTAATGTTACACATGCCCTTACGGTGAAAAAGTTCCAAATCCTATTTTCTCTGTAGCAAGGCTGGTTGTTACTTAAGAAACATTGGGCTGCAATATTGCATTTAATAGTACTATATCTGATAATAAACAACTAGATAGTCATTCTTTGACTATTCTTTCTTATATTTACCAAAAGCCCAATTAACTGGTAACATGGGATTTTTAATGCATTTTAAGGAAAATATACTTTTAGAAAGTTAGCCTTTCTCTGTCTAAAGACCCTGGAGGTCAATTTGTTTTGAAGGGAGTGTTTGCAGTAGGTTGCACAGTTACTGCTGTAAAAGAAGCTAGGGACACCCCATGGAAATATTCTCCTTTGGGTTATGGAGGGCCCAGGAGACACTCCACACACAGACGTGTGCCAGCCATAATTGCGGCACCTCTGGGAACCCAGTTCAGAACACGATGGACCTGAGGAAGTACAGAAGCATGATCACACTGGCTGTTTGAGACCTGTGAGTAGTGCTGGGCCTGTTCCCACTTGTCCTCAGGACTTGTTAAGAGATTGACTCCAAGTCTCATTTGGCTAACCTCCTGTTAAGCTACAAGGACACAATAAGCTGCAAGAAGACCTTTTCCTGAAGAAGCCAGCTAACAGCCACTGGGAGGGGGATCGATGTGGGTCCTGCCTTTCCTGAATGAGTCAGGGCTGGGCTGAGTAGAGTAGTAGAGCAGAGTATGAGGAGGAGGAGATTTCCTTTTACCTAAATGTGCCTGGTCTGCCTTATACACTATGCTGTCTCCACCTTCTGCTGGGAAGCTGGGCCACAGAGGACGGAACTGGTTTTGACTGAGCACAGAGCCTATCTCTGCCACCAGAGAAGGAAGGAAAATGCTGTATAAATATTGAGGTCCAGAACTTTAGATCATTTCTGGAATTCATGAGGAACCTTTGCCAAGGAGAAGAGATGGAGAAACTGAAAGAGAAGTACTGCCCCTTTGCTGTGTGCCGTCTGGTTGGCGGCAGTGGCTATTTCTGGTAAGGAAAGGGCAGGGACTTTGCTGTGTGCTATGTCCCCTGCTTGAGGAAGTTCTCCAAGGGCCTGAAGTAGAGCTTGCCTCCTGTTCTGAAGTCTCTGGGACACAAAGGCTTCACCCCAGCTCCCCTGAACTTCCTTGCTGGGAGTTCTGACCTGTTAAGCAGTGCATGTTACTGTTCTGGGCCTCTGGAGATTGTTCCTACTGTTGGGAGCTGGAAAAGAGATGCAACTAAGAGAAGTGCAACGCATCTGCACCTGTTTCTGAACATCACTGCCATGGGGGAAGAATTCCCACGCATTGTCATTGTGCCGCTGAAAACGCATTGCCTGCCTGCAGCTGGAGAAATCTCTGCATGCCCCAACGAGCGCACCGATCTATGAAGTCTGAGATCACTGCACCAATTCCGAGGCTGTCCCTTTTTGTGGCTGGGACCACGGCTGGAGGAATCAAAGCATCCCCGATCCCCACACATCAAACCAGGGCGCCAAGTCTACATGGACACCTGGGGCGGCACCTAGACACCGATGCATCAACTCCCCACACAGCAAGAAACTGATGAATCACCTCCCCTTCAGTAAGGATCCAATGCATCACCTCACCTGTGTGGCAGTAAGGAACCAACGCATCACCTTCCCTGTGCGTAGGGAACTGACACATCACCTTCCCTGAGGCTTTTTTGTTTATGATTTTGACGGATCCAAGGTACTTTTTGTGATAAAAGTGTTGCATCTATAGTTTGCTATGGACATAACAGTTTTTACCTTCTAAGAAGTATATTTTGATTAGTGTATTGTGGATTTTTTTCGTTTTGGTCTTCTTTGGTTTAGATAAAGGTTACTTATTTTTCTAAACTGGTGTGGTGTCCATTCGTAGTATTGTCACTGTATCACTGTATGTGTGCACAAATGCTTTGCACACTGATTCAGAGATACGTTTTTTTGCTACCAAGATACCAAGGGGGGAGCAGGGGTTATTTTAGAAGGGTATCCCCCTTACCCTGACTAGGAAGAAGGGTCCCTACTTGGACAATGGTACAAACCATAGAGACCCCTATTTCTAACACTCAGCAAGGCAAGGCAGACAGTGGTGTCCAATGATGAGATGTCTTTACCAGGGCGCTGCAGCACAAAGTTGCCGTTGAGATTTCTTCATTTCAAAATAGTCTCATTATTGGAAGTTGAAGATCTCAAGTGGGACAAAACTACAGGCTGTATCAAATGAGGGATCCAGAAGGCCGGATACTCTTCCAGAAATGAACTGCTGGACAAGATTTGCAGCTGCGTAGAAGAACGTAGTGGGAGCTAATGTAAAGTCTGGCTGACCGACAATGCAACTTGGGCAGTTCGGCAAGCATGTAGTTCCTGGTCCCCTCTCGGTTCTCAGAGCACTTTTTAGCAGAAAATGTTCAAAGTCCAAAGTTTTGGATTTTGGCTGGTTCAGCAGCTTCAGCACCACTTCTGACGAGCCAGAAAAGGGGGGACACCATTAGGGCGGTCAGGACTCATTCCGGACTGGTTCAAGGTGAACTTTAAAAGTAATTTGACCTATTTGAGCCCTATAGCTCTGAACCGGAGGCCAGAAAACCAGCCCTTGACGTTTCTCTTGTGATCCTGGGATCAAGCAGAACAGCAGGTTTCAAGCAGCAGGCAGTTCCCTTGTAACAGAGGGCAGTACTCTGGGGGCACAGGTAAGGCTCCAGGCAGCAGGGGTTTCCTCTGCAGTACACATAATACCACAGGCAGCAACGCAGTCCTCTGAGAGTCCTCCGCAGGTCCAGAAGTGAATTAAAGTGTGGGTCTGTGGAGCCTACCATTATGCCAGATGCCAACTTTGAAGTGGAAGAAACTTCCAGAATTTTCCTCCAACAGATGCGTGTGGAATTGCCTGCCTCCCTGCCAAGGCTCTGCTGTGTCTCAGATCAGAAAAGGCAACTGTGAAGTTCTTTGTGTGTGTGCTAAGGCTTTTCCTTTGAAATGTAAATGGGGCTGTGCACATTTCCACCCCTCATATCCTGCCAACAACTAGCCATCCTTTGTGTTACTGTATGGAAGGAATATTCAAAGCCAACAGCCAACCACGCCTAGTCTTGTGACCCAGGAAACAGTCTCAAGGTACCAAATGGTTAGGACAAGAAAATGCCAAATTTAACAAAAGTGGCATTTTCAGAACTGTGATTTATAATCCAACTTTTCCATTAAAGAGTGTTTTAAATTACAATTCAAACATGATGTTTTTTTCCTTTTCCCCAACAAAAGTTATCACTTATGAAATGTTATAAGGTAGCGTACTGTATGAGAGGTAGTTTTTCACAACCAGGGCATGTAAAACATAAAAGTATGTGCCCAGCTTTTTAATTACAATGTATCCTGCGTTAAAGACTTGTTAGGGATTACCCTGAGGTGAATTATTTGTATTAAAAAGGGAGTTTATTTTAAGCATTGGCGTAAAATCCATTCCGCTCGCGGAATTTGCGGATTTTCGGCAAATTCGCAATCCGCGAACTCTCGCAAATTTGCCGAAAATTCGCAAATTCGCACGCAGCGGATTTTTTTGCTTGGTGATACAATATTGCGGCGCGCAGCGTTCACTTACCGTCATTCAGCGTTTGCAGAGTTGTTTTTCTCCATATTTTGCGTGTGCTGCGCCATTTTTGACCTCGCTGCAGGATCCTGCGGGAGTTTGGCGACCGCGATTACGTCATTGCGGCTTGCCACCTTGCACAGCACGCATCGCGAGAGCTCGCAATTGCAAACACGTAGATGCGGCGGGTAGCAACAATCTCGCACTCGCGAAATAGCAACATTTGCAATTCTGCACAAGAAATCCACCAGCAAGCAGCATAAACCTTTTGAAAATGATGATTTTTTATCAGAATAACTCCTCAGGTTGACATTTGCCTGCACTTTTTTTTGCAAGGAGTCCATTTTGGGGGGGGGGGTGGGAGGAAGGAAGTGCCCCGCAGTCTCCAACTTCCTGTTCCTGTCCAGCAAGTTCCTCCCAGTGCTTTCTTCATGTGCTGGTCACTTTGATTTGGATCTTGACCTGGAAGGATTACTTTTTGTGGATGCTGCTGGATATTTAGATTTGAGGCCTTTTTGACTTTCTTTGGATCACTTTTGGATTAGAAATTTCACAAGTAAGTTTGTTTGGGGCATTACAGTTGCTGCAACTACAATTTTGGAATTTTCGATTTTTGGGCTGTTGTTGGGGCCTTTTGCCCAGGGGTACTCAGTGGTGGATGGACTGAGTCTTTCTGTGGGGTCTCTTTAATGTAAACATCATGGAGGGCATGGATGGCATGGGATTGTGCTGATTTTTGTGTGTTTTTCGATTTTTTTGGCTGCTGTTGGGGCCTTTTGCCCAGGGCTAGTGAGTGGTGCATGGACTGAGTCTTTCTGTGGGGTCTCTTTAATGTATGCTTTAATGGTAGAGAGAGGACTAGATAGGCTAGACCGTATCCCCTGGGTTATATGTATGTATAATTAAGGACTAGCTAAGGTTAAGAGAAGTAGGTGACTCAGAGCAGTACGTCAAATAAGGAGAAACAATGTTTTCCTTATAAAGCCCTCACCTACCGACCTAGTCGGGGGCATGCTTCATCATCGGGCCCACTGCAGTGGCACCGAATGTGCCCCGGGTGTGCTTCAATGCCAGGTGACTGCGGAGCTGGTATGTTGCTGAGTGTGCAGTGAGTTGGGTGAGAAGGATGAAGTTTAAAAGCTATACAGCTGGTCCCAGTACCCGAGGGTAAAATATCTTAATGAACTGGGCCTCTGTTAGCGGATAAAAGGCAAGTAGACGTTAATTGGAGTGCTAATTATGACCTCCAGCGTCTAGTGTGGTCTACATGTTTTAGCCAGTGCCTTAAATATTTTATACTGGCTTTCCTCAGGACCGTTTTAATATGTGCAAAGACGTGCAGATTAAATAATAAAAATTAAATTATAGTGGTTGTGTTATCTTTAGGCTAAGTGAAGCGCACACTAAGGCGCTATAACTGTTAGAGGGGGATTCCCTCAAGCTTGACTACATATAACACATAGGACAAAGACAAGACGTACATGGTAGAGTCATATTAGAATGGTATTTGATATACCACATTATGTGCCGGCTTATAAGGTGGTGTGCGACCTATAATCGGCTACTGTGGGTTCATGCCATGGGCATGAAGCTGGTGAGGGATTTTAAAATGAAACCGATAGTGGTGGTGGTGGGCTAGAGAGTGTATTTACAAGGTGAGGTACAGGTAAGTATAGTGCTAAGTCCTCACTCAGTTTTGTCTTGTAAAAAGCTTCATGGGTCGCCTGGCGGAGAAAGAGACCCTGTAAGAATAGTAACTAGGTCACAATATGTCCAACCTGTAGGGAGAAAAATTGGTGGCTTACCCCATTCGTGGCTTTAGCGGTTCTATTTTACTCACGAGTGTTGCAGTCTGGTTCCCCCTTGGAGCTATTCGTCCTTCCGCGGCACACTCTGTCTGTCGCTCACTTGAGAAGGCCTGGAAAAAAGACCCTAACACCAGCACCAAGGACGCCTTCAAAAACGCCACCCGTATACACCACCAACTAATCCGGACTGCCAAGAAAGCCGCTTTCAAGGACCGACTAGACAACAACGCCCATAACAGCAAAGAATTATTCAACATCGTCAAGGAATTCACCAACCCCTCAGCCAACTCCAACGACATCACCCCCTCTCAAGCCCTCTGCGACTCCCTAGCCTCATTCTTCTACAACAAGATTGCTGACATCCACAACAGCTTCGACAACCGGCCCGAAAACCAACCCACCCACCCCCCTTGAACATCCTCAATGACTGGAACCCAATCTCCACTGAGGACACCATCCGCCTAATGAACTCCATCCACTCAGGATCACCCACAGACCCATGCCCTCACCACATCTTTAACAAAGCTGACTCCATTATAGCACCGCACCTCCGAGACATCATCAACTGCTCCCTCAACTCCGCCACCTTCCCGGAAAGTTGGAAACATGCCGAACTCAGCGCCCTTCTGAAGAAACCCACAGCTGACCCCACCGAACTCAAAAACTACCGCCCCATCTCGCTCTTTCCATTTCCGGCCAAAGTCATCGAGAAAGCTGTCAACAACCAGCTCGCCGCCTTCCTCGAAACCAACAAATCCCTCGACTCCTCACAGTTCGGCTTCCGAGCCAAACACAGCACTGAGACCGCACTCATCGCAGCAACTGACAACATTCGAACTCTGCTAGACAACGGAGACACAGTCGCCCTCATCCTCCTCGACCTCTCCGCAGCCTTTGACACAGTCTGTCATAGCACCTTAATACAACGCCTAAGAAACATCGGAATCCAGGGAAAAGCACTGGAGTGGATCACCTTGTTCCTCGCCGGAAGATCCCAAAGAGTCCGCCTTCCACCATTCAAATCAGAAGCTACAGAAGTCATCTGCGGCGTGCCACAAGGATCCTCACTCAGTCCCACCCTCTTCAACGTATACATGAGCCCCCTCGCGACCATCGCATGCCAACATAACCTCAAAATCATCTCCTACGCTGATGACACTCAACTGATACTATCACTCACCAAAGACCCCAACACCGCCAAAACCAACCTACATGAAGGAATGAAAGAAGTAGCAGAGTGGATGAAGTACAGCCGTCTAAAAATGAAGTCCTCATCCTTGGTACCTCCTCCTCCGCCTGGGACGACTCTTGGTGGCCAGAGGCCCTTGGAAAAGCACCCATCCCGACGGACCACGCACGGAACTTAGGTGTCATCCTGGACTCCTCACTCTCTATGAACAGACAAGTCAACGCCGTCTCATCTTCTTGCTTCAATATTCTTCGCATGCTCAAAAAAACATTTCGCTGGATCCCCACCGAAACCAGAAAAACGGTCACCCACGCACTGGTCACGAGCCGCCTGGACTACGGAAACACCCTATACGCCGGTACCACCGCAAAACTCCAAAAAAAACTCCAACGCATCCAGAACGCCTCAGCCAGACTCATACTAGACATCCCGCGTAAAGACCACATCTCTGGACACCTGAAAAACCTCCACTGGCTCCCCGTTAACAAGAGGATTACTTTCCGCCTCCTAACCCACGCACACAAAGCACTCTACGAACTTGGACCCGAATGCCTCAACTCACGACTTTCCTTCTACACCCCCTCCCGCCTCCTACGATCCTCCAGCCAAGCCCTTGCAACTGTACCTCGCATCAACAAAACCACCATGGGAGGCAGATCCTTCTCCTACCTGGCAGCTAAAACCTGGAACTCACTTCCCGGTCACCTTCGCCTCACTCAGAACCACCTTACATTCAGAAAGCAACTTAAAACCTGGATATTCGACAAGTAATTCCCCACCCTTCCTCAAGTGCCTTGAGACCCTCTGGGTATGTAGCACGCTATATAAATCACTTGACTTGACTTGACTTGACTATGAGAGAGGAGGGCCGCCCGGTCTCTATTTGTAGTTTAGTTAATTGGTTTAACCTGCATTTGGTGGAAAGAGAGGGAGGGGTGCGTGCGCGCTGTTTGCATTGTCATGATTGGGCTTCAGCGCATGCGCCGGGGACTAGCGTGAGTTCTGCGCATGCGCGGCTATCTTGCGCCTGCGTATTGCACGAAATGAAGTAAACTGTGGGCAAGTTATGGGCGGTTCGTGTTTTCAGCTCTTGTTATGCTGAATGTTGAAGTTAAGCATGTTGCTTGCCACGTTCGAATGGTGAGGCTTATGACTTCGAGTCATTGTATTTCATGACTAAGACTTAAAATAAAATTTAAAAAAATAAAAAAATAAAAGTAAATATTACCACTATGGGTGATAGTCCCAGCAAGGGCATGGCCAAACATGTGGGTAAGTGATGGCTGCTTATGAACGCACTGAAAAAGTGCGAGGGGGACATGCAGTTCAGGGCACCCGCCAGGTGTACACTAGGGAGGGGGGAATGGAGGGATAGGGGCACTCATGCAGGTATGTACTGGCACAGGTATTTTAGCAATATATGGGGTTTTTTCAACAGAGAGACTACACAGTCAGGGAGTTCCATGGTATGGCATCGTTAAGGCCTTGGGTATGCGTAGATAAGCGATATATCCAGCGCTGTTCCTTCTGTAGGAGAAATTTTTCATTGACATTGGTGTCAAATTATTCTATGACAGTCCAGGAGAAGTCATTGGGGGTGTGGTTATGGGTTAGAAAGTGGTCTGTGAGTTTACTAATGTTTTTACCACACCTTATGGTACTCCTGTGCTCTGTCATTCTTGTCCGGGCTTTCCGGTGGTCATGCCAATGTATCTTAGACCACATCGGCAGGTTATTAGGTACACCAAATTAGCTGAGTTGCAGTTTGTGAACTGTTGTTGTGTCCAAGTCTTGCCCGGTTCTAGGTTTAGTGTTTTTGAGGGTGATGTCAGGTGGCACACGCTGCAATTGTTGCAGGGTTTTGTGGCCGGTGATCTTCGGTAGGCCCCATGCGTTAAGAATGGTGTTGTCAGTTCTGCGTGGGGTTGGCCGGGGCCTGGTGTTTACTAGTTGGTCTTTGAGGTTGGTTGCTCTTTTGTAGGCAAAACGTGTTTTTTCCCATTTTCTTGTTCCAGAGTTTATGATTTTCCAATTTCTTTGTATGATATTCGCTACCTGGTTTTACGCCGTGTTGTAAGTTGTCACACAGGTGAGGGTAGGTTCTTCCTGCGGTCTTTCAAATGTTTCCAGAAGTGTCCCTCTGTTTTGGTTCCTTGCTCTTTTACAGGTGTTTTTTATTATTCTCGATGGGTAGCCACGGTCCTTGAGTTTGTGGATCAGTTCGTTCGATTGTAGTTTGTAATCCTGAATATTGCTGCAGTTACGTCTTATGCGTAAGAATTGCCCGTAAGGCAGGTTTTCCCTCAGGTGTCGGGGGTGAAACCTGTCAAATCTTAGCAGGGAGTTCCTTGCTGTGGGCTTATAGAAAGTGGTGGTAGTGATACTTCCGTTGTCTGGTTTGATATTCAGGTCGAGGTAAGCTAGTTCGGTGGAACTGCTTGTGCTTGTAAATCGTAGGTAGGAGTCTTGGTGGTTGATCCAGAGCATGAAGTTGTCCAGCTGTTCTTGATTTCCTTCCCATATGAGGAGAATGTCGTTGATATATCAACGCCACATTTTTATGTTGGTGGAGTATGGGTTGGTGGGTTGTTGTATGTAGGTGTGTTTGAAGTGGGCCACATACAGGCCTGCCACGCTGGGGGCGAAAACGCTGCCCATGGATGTACCATTGGTCTGCAGATAGTAGGTTCCTTCGTATTCGAAGTAGTTCTCCTTGAGTGCCAGGGTAGCGCAGTCCAATATGAAGCTGTGGGGGTGTTATATTCCCAAGGGCTTACCATGAGGACATCGTGTAGTACCTTTAGTGTCGCGTCCTGTGGTAAGCTTGTGTAAAGGCTCTCTATGTCTAGTCCTACTAGTAATTCAGAGGCTGGGTTGAAGTTTATGTCTTTGATTACGCTCAGGAGATGTTTGGTGTCCTTGATGTAGGAGGGTGTTTTTTGGACTAGTGGGTTAAGAAAGAAGTCACAGAAACGTGATAGGGGTTCTAATAGTGACTTCATTCCAGACACAATGGGTCTGCCAGGGGGAGGGGTGATACCCTTGTGTATTTTTGGGACTGTGTAGAAGTACGGGGTCTTCGCATTCTTAGAGCATAGATAGTCCGCCTCTTGTTTAGAGATCTTTTCCGTGTCTCTGGCATTTTTAACCAGGAGATTGATGGTGTTTTGTAGTTCCTCAGTGGGATCCTTGTTGAGGCGTTTGTAGTTCCTTGTGTCACTTAAGAGTCTATTGCACTCTTGGTCATAATCCGTTTTGTTCATGAGGACTATGCCACCCCCATTGTCCGCTGGTTTGATGATGAGGGATGGATCGTTTTGTAGACGTTGAATGGTTGTCCTATCTTTGTTAGATAGGTTGTTGAATGTCTCCTTGTGTTGTAGTTGTTCTACTTCTGTGTATACTGCCTGTTCAAATGTTAGGATTTCAACCGGAACACTTCCCGGTGGAGGTGTGAAAGTGGATTTAGGTCTGAGGCTTGTTTCGTTCAGAGTATCCTCACTGTCATTGTTGATGTTGTCTTTCTTCTCAAAAAAGGCTTTTAATTTCAGTTTCCTGTGTGTCCAGTCTGGTGGTGGGGACGAACGAGAGGTCTTTGTTGAGCATTTCTGTTTCCTCAGTGGTTAGGTGTATGTCGGACAAGTTGAATACAAGTGGGCATGGGGACCTTACTTGCTTGTTCCCGGCTGTTCCCTTGTTTTTTTCCTGGTGTTGGAGCTCACTGGTTCCTCTTCCGGTGCCCATTGTACGTGCCCCGGGTTCCATCTCTTTCCCCGTCCTCTCCTACCCTGGGATAAAAAAGGATATCGTTGGTTCTGGTTTCCTTGATAAAAGGGCATATTTCCTGGAGGGTACATTTGGGGGTAGCCAAAGTATGGAGGTAGTGGCTGGCCAAAATGGGGTGGCAGTGGACCAAAATTATGGTTTTGGGGGGGGACCTTGCCATGGTTGTTGCCAATGTTGTCCTCGTCGTCCTCTGCCTCTGGATTTGTTTGATCCCGAGCTGGAGTTGCTTGAGATAGAGCTATTGTCAGAGCTCTCTGAAGATTTTTGGGGGGCAGTGTAGTCATTGTCCGCGTAAGGGTAAGTCTTGGAGTAGCTAAATCTTTTTAGATCTTTCTCAATTTTTTTTATTTTGGTCTGGGATAGGTAATCTTTGTATTCGGCCATTTTGCGATTTTGATCATCAAGCTTTTTCTTGAAGCCGTCAGGGTGGTCTTAAAGTGTGTCTCTGTTGCTTGGATCTCCATCATGATGGCATCTGATAGGCGTTTCGCTGTTTTTATGATGAGGATTAACCAGTCCCTGGTGCAATGCCAGGCGATCTGGGCCCAATCCTAGTGGAATGCGGCATCGTCCAGGAAAATTCTTGGGGCATTCGTGACCTGGAGACCAGTTGGGGCTGTGTTGGTGTGTAAATATTGTGCCAGTATTACACCGTGCAGAACAGTCCGGATCCTGTTCCTCTTCTTCTCCGTTAGTGAGTCCCAGTCTGTTGATTGGGCTACGGTGGCGGAGATGTTGAAATCTGCCAGGAGGGAGGGGTCAGATAGGATTTCGCTGACATCCTCAGCAGTGAAGGTGAGGCCAATATTTTCGACCATATTTGGGCGTGGGTAGAACTCTCGCAGCTGCGAGCTGCCTAGTAATGCTTTAATCAATGAGAGAGAGAGGACTAGATAGGCTAGACCGTATCCCCTGGGTTATATGTATGTATCAATAAGGACTAGCTAAGGTTAAGAGAAGTAGGAGACTCAGAGCAGTACGTCAAATAAGGAGAAACGTTGTTTTCCTTATAAAGCCCTCACCCACCGACCTAGTCGGTGGCATGCTTCATCATCGGGCCCACCGCAGTGTCACCGAATGTGCCCCGGGTGTGCTTCAACGCCAGGTGACTGCGGAGCTGGTATGTTGCTGAGTGTGTAGCGAGTTGAGTGAGAAGGGTGAAGTTTAAAAGCTATACAGCTGGTCCCAGTACCCGAGGGTAAAATATTTTAATGAACTGGGCCTCTTTTAGTGGACAAAAGGCAAGTAGATGTTAATTGGAGTGCTAATTATGACCTCCAGCGTCTAGTGTGGTCTACATGTTTCAGCCAGTGCCTTATAGATTTTATACTGGCTTTCCTCAGGACCGTTTTCATATGTGCAAAAATGTGCAGATTAAATAATAACAATTAAATTATAGTGGTTGTGCTATCTTTAGGCTAAGTCAAGCGCACACTAAGGCGCTATAACTGTTAGAGGGGGATTCCCTCAAGCTTGACTGCATATAACACATATGACAAAGACAAGACGTACATGGTAGAGTCATATTAGAATGGTATTTGATATACCACATCATGTGCCGGCTTATAAGGTGGTGTGCGACCTATAATCGGCTACTGTGGGTTCATGCCATGGGCATGAAGCTGGTGAGGGTTTTTAAAATGAAACCGATAGTGGTGGTGGTGGGCTAGAGAGCGTATTTACAAGGTGAGGTACAGGTAAGTATATTGCTAAGTCCTCACTCAGTTTTGTCTTGTAAAAAGCTTCATGGGTCGCCTGGCAGAGAAAGAGACCCTGTAAGAATAGTAAATAGGTCACAATATATCCAACCTGTAGGGAGAAAAAGTGGTGGCTTACCCCATTCGTGGCTTTAGCGGTTCTATTTTACTCACGAGTGTTGGTAGGTGAGGGCTTTATAAGGAAAACAATGTTTCTCCTTATTTGACGTACTGCTCTGAGTCTCCTACTTCTCTTAACCTTAGCTAGTCTCTTTAATGTAAACATCATGGATGGCATGGATGGCATTGGATTGTGCTGATTTTTGTTTGTTTTTCGATTTTTTGGGGTGTTGATGGGGACTGGCCATGTGGGTCGGGGCCATTTTGAGTGCTGGTACAGGCAGGCCCTGCCGATGTGCTGAGGGGCAAGGGGCCATTTTGAATGCAGGCAGTGTTCTCAGGCCTGCACCCATTTTCCCTAGCTTTCATCCATTATGCCCAGGGGTAGTGAGTGGTGCATGGGCCTAGTCTTTCTGTGGGGTGTCTTGAATTTAAACATCATTGAGGGCATCGATGGCATGGGATTGTGCTGATTTTTGTGTGTTTTTCGATCTTTTTGGCTGCTGTTGGGGCCTTTTGCCCAGGGTTAGTGAGTGGTGCATGGACTGAGTCTTTCTGTGGGGTCTCTTTAATGTAAACATCATGGAGGGCAAGGAAGGCATTTGATTGTGGTGATGTTTGTGTGTTTTTCAATTTTTTGGGGTGTTGATGGGGACTGGCCATGTGGGGGGGGGGCATTTTGAGTGCTGGTACAGGCAGGCCCTGGCCATGTGCTGGGGGGCAAGGGGCCATTTTGAATGCAGGCAGTGTTCTCAGGCCTGCACCTATTTGCCTACCTTTCATCCATTATGCCCAGGGGTAGTGAGTGGTGCATGGGCCTAGTCTTTCTGTGGGTTGTCTTGAATTTAAACACCATTGAGGGCATGGATGGCATGGGATTGTGCTGATTTTTGTGTGTTTTTTGATTTTTTTGGCAGCTGTTGCGGCCTTTTGTGCAGGGCTAGTGAGTGGTGGATGGAATGAGTCTTTCTGTGGGGTCTCTTTAATGTAAACATCATGGAGGGCATGGATGGCTTTGGATTGTGGTGATTTTTTTGTGTTTTTTGATTTTTTTGGGGTGTTGATGGGGACTGGCCATGTGGTTGGGGGCCGTTTTGAGTGCTGGTACAGGCAGGCCCTGGCCATGTGCTAAGGGGCAAGGGGCCATTTTGAATGCAGGCAGTGTTCTCAGGCCTCCACCCATTTTGCCTAGCTTTTATCCATTATGCCCAGGGGTAGTGAGTGGTGCATGGGCCTAGTTTTTCTGTGGGGTGTCTTGAATTTAAACATCATTGAGGGCATGGATGGCATGGGATTGTGCTGATTTTTGAGTGTTTTTCGATCTTTTTGGCTGCTGTTGGGGCCTTTTGCCCAGGGTTAGTGAGTGGTGCATGGACTGAGTCTTTCTGTGGGGTCTCTTTAATGTAAACATCATGGAGGGCAAGGAAAGCATTTGATTGTGGTGATTTTTGTGTGTTTTTCAATTTTTTGGGGTGTTGATGGGGACTGGCCATGTGGGGGGGGGGGCATTTTGAGTGCTGGTACAGGCAGGCCCTGGCCATGTGCTGGGGGGCAAGGGGCCATTTTGAATGCAGGCAGTGTTCTCAGGCCTGCACCTATTTGCCTACCTTTCATCCATTATACCCAGGGGTAGTGAGTTGTGCATGGGCCTAGTCTTTCTGTGGGTTGTCTTGAATTTAAACACCATTGAGGGCATGGATGGCATGGGATTGTGCTGATTTTTGTGTGTTTTTTGATTTTTTTTGGCAGCTGTTGCGGCCTTTTGTGCAGGGCTAGTGAGTGGTGGATGGAATGAGTCTTTCTGTGGGGTCTCTTTAATGTAAACATCATGGAGGGCATGGATGGCATTGGATTGTGTTGATTTTTGTTTGTTTTTTGACTTTTTGGGGTGTTGATGGGGACTGGCCATGTGGGTGGGGGCCATTTTGAGTGCTGGTACAGGCAGGCCCTGGCCATGTGCTGGGGGGCAAGGGGCCATTTTGAATGCAGGCAGTGTTCTCAGGCCTGCACCCATTTTGCCTAGCTTTCATCCATTATGCCCAGGGGTAGTGAGTGGTGCATGGGCCTAGTCTTTTTGTGGGGTGTCTTGAATTTAAACATCATTGAGGGCATGGGTGGCATGGGATTGTGCTGATTTTTGTGTGTTTTTCGATTTTTTTGGCTGCTGTTGCGTCCTTTTGCCCAGGGCTAGTGAGTGGTGCATGGACTGAGTCTTTCTGAGGGGTCTCTTTAATGTAAACATCATGGAGGGCATGGATGGCATTGGATTGTGGTGATTTTTATGTGTTTTTTGATTGTTTGGGGTGTTGATGGGAACGGCCATGTGGGTGGGGGCCATTTTGAGTGCTGGTACAGGCAGGCCCTGGCCATATGCTGGGGGGCAAGGGGCCATTTTGAATGCAGGCAGTGTTCTCAGGCCTGCACCCATTTTGCCTAGCTTTCATCCATTGTGCCCAGGGGTAGTGAGTGGTGCATGGGCCTAGTCTTTCTGTAGGGTGTCTTGAATTTAAACATCATTGAGCATGGGATTGTGCTGATTTTTGTGTGTTTTTTTACTTTTTGGGGTACGTAACTGATGTCCCTCTGTCTTCCAATGCTTTTAGGTGCACAAGAGAACCACCAGTGCCAGGAAGAAGTCCTGCAGCGGTGTGTGCAGCATAACGTCACCCGACGTCATGTGTTGCCACAGACAAGACAACTCTGAAACTCGTGCAACTGCGGACTGCTGTTCTGACATCTGAAGAAGATGGCCCCAAAAAAGTTCCCCGTAGCTCCTCTAGCAAGAAAGTTGCCAGTAAGGAGCAGAAGAAGCAAGTGGTGCCACTTACCAAGGAGACTAGTGTGCTGCCCGTCACATTTTTTGGGATTAAAAAAAAGTACTCCTGCAGCAGCAGCGGGATCTGCTGGGGACCAAGCTGGGAGCAGCACCCCCCTCCATTGGCTCAGTGCCACCACCACCACGCCAACTTAAGTCCAAGCCCTTGAGTGCTGTAGAGGCAGCCAGTCTAGTTGTTTAATTACCATCGACCAGTGATGTTGGGTCATCGCAAGAAAGTACCAGCATCCCTCAATCAACACAGGTTGTTGTAACTCATCTGACGAGTGTTCAACAACGACAGCCGCAACAACAACCACATGTGCAAGTACAAGCCCAGGTACATGTGGAAGGAGAGGCAGCACAAGGAGATGTGCAAGTAGAGGTGCATGGAGTGGCACAAGTTCCCACAATAGTTTTTCCTCCCAAAGTAGGGGCACATCAGGAAATCGACATTCAAGCCGAGGTATCATTTGAGGAAGCCACTCCTCTTGATCATTCATTGTCTTCCAGATCCCTAGCAAGTAAAAGATCAAGGATGGTGTCTATATCTTCTTAAAGCCCCCTTCCTTCTGATGGTATGGATCTGAATTGGGAACCACCACAGCCGTCTGAGAGTGAGGCACACCATGATCTGACAAAGGTAGCTAAGCGTAAAAGGAAGGTCTCCGAAACTCTCGTACTGATGGGGTGTGATGATGACACTGAACAAGAAGTGGCGTATACTATTCCTGCAGATGAAGACTCTCACGACGACGACGCAGTCATCATACACGCCACTCCAGCCTCAGCAAGCATGCTGCAAACAGACATTTCTACCCTAGCCCGAAAAGCTGCTGAGCGTGATTTTGTCGACGAGGAGGCAATGGGACCACCACCATTGGAGTTAACTAGTACACCACCACCTACAGCTTCCATATTTTCTCGCCAGAAGGGACCTCCATCCACCTCGACCTCCATTCCCTCAAATAGTGGTGCTGCAAGTGCACAACATAGTAAAGTTCGGCAACACACATCCTCCACTTCATCTGGCATTAGCAGCATGACCAGTATCGCCTCCTCCGCCCCCCACAGACATTTGAAGTCTGCAGTTTGGGACTTCTTTAGTGTTTGCACAACAAGGGAAAACATAGCCATTTGTAGCATTTGTAAGCTTGCAGTTAGTTGTGGTAAGCTTGGTACCAACTATGGTACCGGAGGCCAGAGAGGTCATCTTGAAAGGCAGCACACTGTCCAATGGCATGCACACCTAAAGGAGATCAAGGAAGCCCGAATTGCAAGTCAACAAACTATATCCGCTGATGTTTCATCTGATGATGACGAGGAGGAAGAAGCGTCAAACACTTCACTTACACCCAGTACCCCTGTCAGCAGCACACCCCCTGTGAGCTACACTAAGAATGTGGGAGAGAGTGAGACACCAATGCGAAAAAGTTCATCATCACCGAGCGTAACTGGGTCAAAGAAGTCATCATCATCATCATCCGTAAAATCATGGTCCAGCCCACCATTAGAAGCATGTTGTTTTCAGATGCGCCATTTGAACACAACCACTCAACGGCGCGTCTGTATAACACTAAGCTGGCTAAAATGCTAGTGCTGGACCTTCTCCCTTTTTCTTTTGTGGAAGGGGTTGGTTTACTTGAATTAGTGGCAACGCTCTGCCCTAAATGGAAGGTTCCTAGCCGATTCTATTTTGCCAGAGTTACGGTTCCAGCACTACATGAAGATGTGCTGGAGGTGATTGGGGCAGCTTTGCAGAAGAGTGCTTTTCACACTATACATCTGACAACAGACATGTGGACCAGTTGCGCAGCCACAGTTTACATGTGCATCACTGCACACTGGGTCTCTTTTTCAGGGGTTAAAGCAAAGCTAAACACAGGTGTTGACCCGGAGAACTTTTTAAAGCTGCTCGGAAACATGCAACACTAGCTATGTTTGGCATGGAGACAAGTCATACAGGAGAAAACATTTTGGAGGAGTTTAACACAAAGGTCTTTCAATTGTTGTCCCCAAGAAAACGCAAGATTGGTTATGTTTCCACGGATAATTGCACCAATGTAGTTAAGGCCATGGATATGGGTAACTATTTCAGAGTGCCGTGCTTGGCACACTGTATAAACCTGGTTGTTAAAAAAATTCTTGAATGAAGAAAGTCCGGTGTGCGAGTTACTGACCACCTGCCGAAGAATGTGCACACATTTCAGCCATTCTTTGAAGGCCCGGAAGCATCTGAGGGGCCTGCTACATCATCATAAACTGCCAGTGAAAGCACGCATCCAGGAGGTGGCAACACGTTGGAAATCAACCTTCTACATGCTTGAGCGTCTGTATGAGCAGTGTGCGGTAGTTGATCAGTATTTCTTTGGACAGGGTGCAGCTATGAAGGATCTGAGGATACATACGGAGCAATGGAAGCTAGTTCAAAACCTGACAGACATGCTTCATCCTTTTGAGGTCTTCACGCGTGCATTCAGCAGGGAGGACTGTAATTTGGGAAAAGCTATCCCATTATTGCGCTTTTTAGAGCACCAACTGAAGGCGGTGTCTTCTACGTTTCAAAAAGATGAAGAAAAGCAAGAAGCTTTTGATTTGGCTGAGAAATTATTAGAGCGCCTACTTTGCGAGGAACGGCTTCAAAAGATCCACACAGAACAGCATTACATTTGCGCTACTATTCTGGATCCACGCTACAAAAAGGCCCTGGCAGGCAGAGTATTCTTTCCTTTTGGTGACGCAGAAGTTTCAAAGTACAAACGTTGGCTAGCTATGTCAGCCATTAGGTTTGAAAGAGAACGGCAGGAAATTGAAGGAAAAGGCAGTACATCAGCATCAGCAGGCCATCCGGAGTCAAAAGAATCCACTTCTGCACCTGTGGCTGTGGCAGAAGTGAGTGATTTTCCCTCTCAGCTGTTAAAGACACCAGCAACCTGATTATCTGCACCAGACACAACAGTAACATTGTGTGAAGAAGAGAATTGGCTAACTCAGCTCGGATTTGCTTCTCAAAAGGTCCCAGCAAAAAGTAAGTAAAGTGGAGGAACCGTGGAGAACCTTGAGTCGATGGTGCAGGACTATCTGAATGACTCAACAAAGGTCTATGTTCATGATGACCCATTGGCGTATTGGCATGGGAAAAAAGAATTGTGGCCAGAGATCTCCAACCTGGCTATAGACTACTTGTCTTGCCCACTCACAAGCGTGTCTTCTGAACGTATTTTCAGTGCTGCTGGTGGCATTGTAACTTCCAAAAGGACCCGCCTCTCGCCCAAAAATGTGGAGAGGTTAACAATGATCAAGATGAATCAGCACCTCATACCACCAGATTACAAAATACGAGAATACACGCAGGAAGAAGACGAGGAGGACACCAACTTAGATGAGGGAAGTTCTTCTCTGTTAGGTGACATACTCCCGCCTGAATTCGCAGAGTATGAGGACGAACTCTTCTTCCCTGACACCGAGCCCTGAAAATGAGCCAATGAATCAATAACTTTCTTTTTCGTCCTTATTCACTTTTATTCCTGTGTGTCTGTCTTTCTTTGTTTTGCAAAGTCTATATATAAAAAAAAATGTAATCACCTAATCACAAAAACAAGCCCATCAGCAGAACTGTCTTCACTTATTTGCTTATTGATTTGAAGGTGGCGCAGTCTGCATTCCTCAGGTTCATAAGTTCACATGAACATGCTCCTCTGTCCTCCTCCAGACTCCTATTTCCCTCAAAGCAGATGGCTGGATTATGCCCAATGAAGAAAGACTCTGCACTTGTGGGGGTGTTCTACTTCTTTGCGGGTGGGTTGACGGCTCTGGGGCCATTGCTGGGAAGGTCTAATACCGGATAAAAGTGGTTTGGAGAAAATCTATGAGAAAAAAGTATTTTCCTTTTTGCTCACTATCGTGTTTTCGGAGGCCTGTTTGGGTGGGTTCCTGGTGTTTGGGGGTGGGTTTTGGGGTCTGGGAGCACTGCTGGCACAGTCTTATGTTGATTGCATTTGTTTTCCAGGATATCCATGGTGGAAAAGTGGAGTTATGACCTAGCTGCACAGTGCGTTTGGACAGAAGGCCGAAAGATATTGTAAGTATGAGATTTTCCATTTTTGCTTTTTGCCTGTTTGGGGGTGTTGTGCTATTTTGTGGTGGGTTGGTGGGTCTTGGTACATTGCTGGGAAGGTCTAATACTGGATAAAAGTGGTTTGGAGAAAATCCATGAGGAAAAAGTTTTTGCCTTTTTGCTCACTATCATGTTTTCACGGGCCTGTTTGGGGGGATTCCTGGTGTTTGTGGGTGGGTTTCGGGGTCTTGGAGCAACGTCGGGTATGGAAACTTTTGATTGCAAGTGGTTTGAAGCAAATCCATGGTGGCAAAGGGGAGTTAGGGCCTAGCTGCGGAGCTCGCGTGGAGTGATTTTGGAAATTTGCCTGAAAATGACTAAGTCCCCATTTTTGTAGTTTTGCTTTTTGGCTGTTTGGGGGTCTTCTACTAGTTTTCGCCTGGGTTGAGGGCTCTAGGGCCATTGCTGGGAAGGTCTAATACCGGATAAAAGTGGTTTGGAGAAAATCGGAGCAGAAAATGTTTTTGCGCTTTTGATCACTTTCTTGTCTTTGGGGTGCTGTTTGGCGGGCTTTTAGGTTGTTGTGGGTGGGTTTTGGGGTCTGGTAGCACTGCTGGCACAGTCTAATGCGGATTGCATTTGTTTTTCAAGAAATCCATGGTGGAAATGGGGAGTTAGGGCCTAGCTGCACAGCGCGTTTGGACAGAATTCCAGGTAGTAGGCCCATTTTTGCTTTTTGCCAGTTTAGGGGTGTTCTGCTTGTTTGCGGGTGGCTGCAGGGGTCTGGGGCCATTGCTGGGAATGTCTAATACTGTATAAAAGTGGTTTGGAGAAAATCCATGCTGAAAAGCGTTTTGGCACATTAACTTAGGGCTCGTTAGGGTTAGCACTAGCAGCAGGATTGCATGTGTTTCGTGATGTACTAGATTTTTGCAACTAAGTTCTGGGATCTTAGAGCACTCGTGGGAATGTGTAATTTTGGTTGCAAGTGGTTTGAAGAAAATCCATGGTGGGAAAGGGGGGATTTGGCCCTACTTTACTTTCAAAGTACGTTTTGTCACCATTTTCTACTAGACCTTGTTTTTGGGGATCTGATTGGGGGTCTTCTACATTTTAGCGACTGGGTTTAGTAAGGGTCTGGGAGCACAGCTGGGAAGGTCTAATTTTGTTCTAAAACACAGTTTACAGTACACCTAGCTTGAGGGGAAAGATCCGCTAAATTAATTCGCCCATACTTATTTATCCTTCAAAAGGAGACTCAGACAGAGTACGCACTTTAAAAAATATTGTACTGTCTATTAGGAAACTCAAAGTGTGACTTTTTGCACTACACAGCGTACATACTTTATATTTATTTGTCAGTGGTGTTCTAATATCACTTCCTGTTTTTCCATCAATAATTACAGGCCGGGTTTCAGTCTGTGCAATGTGAAAAAAAGGATGAAGTCAGGCTTCACATTAGCGAGCCGCTATTCAGCATCCGCCAGCAGGCAGTGGACAGGGTGTCTTCTGGTCACCAACATTGATGGACAGAGCGTCAGATGGAATGGAGGAGTCCCGCTAATAAGAGGAATGGTTTGATCCATGCAACTTACCAAATTCAACAGGACAACTACAACAACATACAGATACAGTATCCATTCTTTTCTAATTATCTTTTAAGTAATGTTATTGCTGTGAACTTCTATGGGTGTGACTCTGCATTTCTTTGATCTCTGCTTCTAAATTCATCCCTACAGCCATTCTATAGGTTTTACTTGTGCTATTTTTTAAACCTAATTTAATGTAAGAAGTGTTTCTCTGAGTGCAGAGATAGGCAAGTGAAAACGCATAATTATTACTGCAGCCCTGTACTGTCTCATTCTTTCATTCACGGTTGTCGAAAGTACTACTTACTTTCCAGTAACCATGCATGCAGTTGTGCATGCACTTCCTTTATGTCACTTAAAAGATTTATGGTTAGCTTTGTACCCAAAGATTTCTTTATCCTCAATTATTGTTTGTCCATGCTGTGCTTTTTTTTTCTCTCAACAAAACTTTCCCAAAATCCCCCATTCCCATCCATTTTCCAAACTCTAACCCTCTTCCCCCAGGCTGTGTGGTTTTGATTGATGTGTGACTAAATGACAGCAATAATTCCACACACTTGCTGGGGAGGATAAGGTCATTACAACAGGCTGGTAAAGGAATCCGAGGATATATTCTATTCTTACTCAGCTTGACACTCAGTCACTATTGGCAAATGAAAGCAGATTTTCATGTGCGCCATCAACTTGATTGGTCATCAAGAACATCCTCCTCCTAGACATGGCAAATTATTATGCTGCTGTGTCCTTCACCTTCGGTACTATTTCTTGTAGTAGTAGCCAATGTCAAAGAAATTCAATGCAAGTACTAGTTATACTTTCAATACTTCACCATTTGTTAGGCTACATTGTGGCACTGTTCTAGTGTACTGTCACCTGCTATATTCTCTATCGTACCGTTCTAATGCTACAGTAAGGACAAACAAGGTTTCATTTTCTTTTTTTTCAGATGCTGCAACACCACAAGTACCACCGCAATGATGACATTTCATCCACCCAGGATTGCCAACCTTAATAGCCATTTCGCGTGCAGCCAGCCCTGTGCCTAGCCCTATTTCCAAACACAAATTACAGGTAAGATAAGCGTTTGGGGGGAGGTAGTATAATGATGGAGTATTAGGACTCGGAGAGACGAGATACTGATGGTCCTAGGACTATTGAATTCACTTACTCTGTGAGAGGCACTTAGTTTTGAAAACATTTGGGCCATTAGTACTTTCCCAACTTGAATCAAGATGCCACTTAAGTTTCTGGACTGTTAAACCCCGACCCACCAGCCTCAAAAGCAGTAAAAAACACGTATGCTAAGATAAAGTTTAAAGTATATTTATATATCCCTAACATAAATAATCTCCCGCAAGACCCAACCCAGCCCCCTCCCGAACCCCAACGAATGTCCCTGAAAACGAAGTCCAAAAAGGTAGAAAACCCAACTCCCAATTCCACCCCCCAGAAGTCTTTAAAAAAGGAGCCAGGGACAGTTTCCTCCTACTGCTGGCTGCTGTTGACTTTTCGGGCCAGGTCGGCATGCTCCTTGCGGAGGGTCTCGAGCAGGGTTTTGGTGTTGAGGAGCTCCTGCTCGAGGTAGGAAACCCTCAGGGAAAGGCAGTGCATCCTTTTTTTGTAACTGCTTTGTGGGGCAGCTGATTTCTTTGCTGCTCGGCAGTGGCGGGTGGCTGCGGTACCCCGGCTCGGTACCGCTGGAGACCTGCTGCGCTGACTGGCAGACCCACGGAGCGCGGAGGAGGATGCAGGTGTCGCCGTGGATGTTGTTGACGTACTAGTCTGCGTGTCCTCCTCCTCCTGGGCCACCAGCCTCTGATATTCGGCGACAGTGGCCTCCAGCCTCCGTTGCCGGGCCCTTTTAGCCAGCTCCTTCCGGGTTGGTTTGGAAGGAGCATCTATATGAAGAAAGAAAGACATAGTCTGTAACCAATGTTCTTTAAGAATAACACAAAATGATTCAGCAGAAAGTTGTGTCACAGTAGAACTAGCAACTTGCAAGCGCAGTACATAACTATTGTGGTCAGTATCTATCTAACCTCCCACTTCTTCATCCTTGCTCTAAAATTAGTGGGAGTTTAAGGAATCAATTCTACGAGCACTATGGACTCACTCCATTAGAGTCGACTATGACAGTACACCACTCTTATTCTTCTTCTTCTCTCTTGTTTAGCAAAATTGGTACGTTAACTTCTGCAAGGTGTCATAATGCCAGCGTAGTCAACTTGCACCCGAGAAAAACAGACGCCCGCCATGATGAGTGAGACAGACTTGAGTTACTGTACCAGTCCAGTACATGCAGGTGGTGATGCTCTTACTTTTCTATTATGGGTGGCACTGAGAATACTCTGTTACAGGGTGTTGTGACCGTATTTTTGGCTCTATTTCTGAGTGATGGTGACTTTAAGCTTCCTACCATCCTGAATATCTATTCTTGCCTTGTGTTGGTCCTTTTTAGGCCTTTTTCAGAACCTAGAAGCATAAACTAGAGGATAGCTGCTTAATACGATGATAGATCCCTTATTCTTGACTCTAATCCATCTATTGCCTATTGGCTTTGACATAATTATGTGTCCTTTCATCATCCTACCTATAGTAGAGGGTGGATCCTGTAGTCCTGACTTTATATTACATATTGGTATGGTTTGTGTAGGTACTCTGACAGAGCTAAGTGTTATTTCATCCTTCTCAGGCCTATAAGGCCCAGAACTAGAGAGACTCCATTTTGCTTTCTGTCCCTGCAGACTGAGATGCTTGCAGGGTAAAGGTGATGTTTTAGTTATGAGGTTTGTTCGCTCTTTGCGAACTGGAGAGAACCGGCCAGAGCTGAATCTAATCAGGAAGTGTCTTTGGGCTCAGGTCTCTAGACGAAACAAGCAGCTGGTCTCTGTGGGAGGGTCTAGAGCAAGGAGCCTGGTACATGGAATCGGTGGGAGGAGGCTGCTGGCTGGAACTTTCGATGAGGAGAGAGCATTCCATATTAGTGAAGTGCAGAGGCAGAGTTAGTTAGAAGGAGTGCAGAAGGAGTTGGAGCAGAAGAGAGAAGAGACAGTCGATGCTTGGAACAGAGAGGTCAGTTTGTCGGTTTTGAGAAGGAGTTGAGTTGGAGCAGAGGAGAGAAGAAGACAGTCGATGCTTGGAACAGAGAGAAGTCAGTTAGTTAGTTTGTCAGTGAGACAGTTGGAGCCAGAGAGAGAAGATGTTTGGAACAGAGAGAAGACAGACAGACAGTCAGTGAGCTGGAACCAGAGAGAGAAGTCAGAAGCAGTTGTGAGCAGATGGTGTTTTGAACAAAGAGAAGTGAGATGATGTTTGGAACTGAAGAAGCAGCTAGAAGCAGTTACTTATCAGAAGGAGTTGTGATCAGCTGGAGTCTGAAGTGATGCCTTTTAGAAGAGACTGAAGTTATATTGTGGATTAGTCTGTGGGAGCAGCTGGAGTGAATTGGACATTGGAACTGAGATAATCAGACAGAGTGAAGAGGCTAGTGGAGCGAACGGTTATCAGAGCGGCAGAAACTATAAGGCTGAAGCTGGAAGGTGGAGAGAGTTTGTGGGGGAGAGGAATCCAGTGCAGAGTGATCAGCGCAGATGCGTGTATCTGAGACGAGCTAAGGCACAGACGAGAGAGGAACCCCGATGACAGCTAGAGCAAGACTTCATACTAATAAGGTGATATCCTTCCTGTTATATAGTTTGCTTTACATTTAAACATTAACCTTGCCCCTATTGTATTGCTAATCCTTTTTCTTTCAGCGGTGTGCAGTCTATTTACAGTCCCTGTTAGTTATGTGGTATAGTTACGTTAAACGTTACGTTAAAATTATTTGTATCGCGCACTATCACCAACGGTTTCTTGGCGCTCGTTGACAGGTACAGTGATCCAGGGTGAGAGGGTTAGTCATATGCGGATTGGAAGAGCAGGGTTTTTAATAGTCTGCAGAAGCAGTCGTACTTTGGGCAAAGACGGAGTGAGGGTGGCAGGGAGTTCCAAGTGGAGGGGGCCTGGACAGAAAAGCTCAAACGACCGTGCTTTTTCCTTTTGAATTTGGGGACCTCAAGGAGATTAAGTGATGCTGAGCGAAGAACTCTAGAAGAGATGTGACGAGTCAAGACCGAAGAGATGAACACGGGGGCTGCATCCGAGAGGGCCTTGAAGGTTGAACATGCCAGTTTGAAAGTGCAGCGTTTGGAGATAGGGAGCCAGTGCAGACTACGGAGGAGGGGAGTGACGTGCTGATGTTTGGGCTGGCGGAAAATCAGGCGGGCAGCTTGATTCTGCACCAGCTGTAGTCGGTGGAGGTGGCATGCAGGAATTCCCGCGTACAGCATGTTGGCATAGTCAAGCCTGGAGGTGATGAGCGCAATGATAACTTGAGTCAGGGCTTCTTTGGTGAGAAACCTGCTGATCTTGTGGATCCGCCTGAGGTGGAAGTAGCAGGCTGAGGTGACAGCGTTGATTTGCGGTCTCATTGAAAGGTCTTCAGAAATGATCACCCCCAGGCTTTTGACTGAGCTCACAGGAGTGGGTGCAGTCCCCAGAGATGTTGGCCAGAATGTGGAATTCCATGGGTGATTGGGGCCTCCTACCAGGACGCGCTCAGTTTTGGTGGGGTTCAGCTTTAAGTGGCTGTGGTACATCCACTCCGCTATGGTCAACATGGTGGACTGGAAGTTAAGACGGGAAGAAGGAAGGGAGTCAATGGGGAAAATTAACTGGAGGTCGTCCGCGTAGTTGAAAGTTGTGACCGGGGAGTTGCGGAGGGAAGCTAAGAGGGGTTGGAGATACAAATTAAATAGAAGAGGGGATAGTGCAGAGCCCTGTGGGACACCACAGGAAAGGGATGTGTAGGGTGCGAAAAAAGTGGAAAGATGGACAGACTGTGATCGCTGGTGAAGGAAAGATCTGATCCAGTCAAGCGCCACTCCCTGAATGCCGGCATTGTGGACACGGTCGATCAAGATGGTGTGATCGACCGTGTCGAATGCCGCCGAGAGATCTAATAGGACAAGGGCCTGAGAGGTGTTTTTGTCAGCGCCCTTCCTGAGGGTGTCCATGACTGCTACTATGACTGCCTCGGTGGAGTGGAGGGGTCTGAATCCCGCTTGTTGAGGGTCCAAAAAGGAGGATTTCTCTATGAAAGAGCTCAGGCAGCGGGTGACGTAGGTCTCCAGAATTTTTCCTAGGTAGGGGAGGAGGGAGATGGGTCTATAGTTGCTTAGTATTGTGGGATCTGCGTTGGGTTTCTTTAGGATAGGTAGGACGGCAGCTTGCTTGAAGGAAAGAGGGACCTCCCCAGTAGCAAGAGAGTTGTTAAGTAGTGCTAGAGGGGGGCCTGGACATGCGAGAAAGGCTTCTCTCAGAATCTGCGGGGGGCAACAGTCATTGGGGGATCCCGAGCTGACTTTGTGAAGGAGTGCGGCGAATTCTTGTAGGGAGATAGGTGGGAGCTCCGTCAAGGTACTGATATTCCTGGGGGGAAGAGGAGGAGGAGTAGGAGATGCCGGGGTCGGGATGTTGTTTTTTATTGTTGTAATTTTCTCTATGAGGTAGGAGTTTAGAGAGTCACATAGGGTTTGGGTCGGCTGGGGTTGGGGGTGACCCTATCCGGCAAGGAGAGCTCATTTACAATTGAAAAAATGTCTTTCATTTTGTTATTTGAGTCCAAGATTTTTTGAGAGAAATATGCCGTCTTAGCTGCCAGGATCGATTGTTTATAAGATTTTAAAGACTCAGTGTAAATGAGTTTAAGCTGTGGGTCATAGTGGCGACGCCAATGGCGTTCAGCTTGCCGCAGGGCAAGTTTGTCCGCTTTGAGTTGGTCCGTAAACCATCGTTGTGCGTCGTGGGGGCGCTTAGCTTTGATCTTTTTAGAAGGGGCAACTTTGTCACTAGCCTGACGTAGCCATTCATCAAGTTGGTCAGCCTGATCCCCTAGTGAGGTCAAAGACGTGGGTGCAGTAGAAGCCAGTGAGTCATGAAATTCAGGCAGATTGGCTCTTTTCCAGTTGCGAGCCATGAGCTTCTTAATACGGGGGGAGGACACAAAGTGTGCAGATGTAAGTGAAAGGAAATGAAGTAATGGTCGGACCAGGAGCAGGGGAGGACTGAAAGAGGTGAAATGTCGAGGTTAGATGTCCAGACTTGGTCGAGGATATGACCTTTATGATGGGTAGGGGTATGAACGTGTTGGGAGAGATTCATGCCTTTTAGAAGGTCTGTGAATTCCACCGACGATTGGCTTTCATGGACATCAGAAGGCCAATAATTGAAGTCGCCAATCACCAAGATGTTGGCGTGATTGATTGCTAGTTGAGCGATGGAGTCGCTGAAGAGTTGGGGAAAGAGAGGCATATAATCGGGGGGTCTATATACAAGAACACAAATAAAAGACGACTTAGTGGAGGTAAATTTTAGTGCTAAGTATTCAGTTTTAGGGATAGAAGTCACCGTGATCTTTGAGAAGATATGTTCAGAGCGGATGATAGCCGCCACTTCGCCACCAGTCTTCCCAGCGGGCCGGTTGGCATGCATAATGTAGTATCCCGTAGGGATTGCTGCGAGAATGTCGGGGGCTGAGTCTTCAGTGATCCAGGTTTCTGCTAGGAGAAGGATATCAATGGAGCTCTGATGCAATAGTTGGAAGATCCCAAGCTGATGGCGGATAAGGGAACGAGTATTAAGATAATATATCAGTAAAGAGGCGCAGATCTGCGGGGTATAGTAATAAAGCTTTACAGAGACCCCGCAGATCTGTGTATGTGTCTATTCCCATTTTACTTTTCAGGCTATGTGTTATAGTATAGTGTTATATTGTTATTGTTATTGTAATAAAGGAACCCCAGTTCTTAGTGAACCAGTGTGCATGTGTTATTCTTATGATAAAGCTAACTTTTCTTCTAGCCAGATGCTGTATGGTAACTGATGGATCAAAAGGTAGGAGGAGCGCTTAAATCAGGGAATAACTTTTGCATATAGTGTGTGCCTCTTATTCTTATACCATAAAGGTAACCTGTTCTTCTAGTCTGGTACTACTGTTTGAACAGATGCTACCCCTGATCAGACAAGTGATAAATGAATATTTAGGGAGAGAGGAGCCCTTGAACTGGAGGATAAGTTGTACATCATATAATTTGGCTATCATTGTGTGATTCAAAATGTCGTAGTATTGTACCTCTAGTAAATAGTGAGAGAAACTTCCCAACATAGAGAGAGAGAGCTAATGGTATTCATAGGAAAGTGATTGTCGTTGTGATGCGGCGTTAAAGAGAGCACCAGGGGGGATACTGGTGTTTATACCCACAGGATTGTGGCTTGTAATGTAAGAGAGCACCAGGGGGGATACTGGTGTCTATACCCACAAGATTGTGGCTTGGAGATTATAGAGAGGGCATCAGGGGGGATATTGATGCCTGTACCCACAGGATCCTGGCTTGAGTGAGCACTGGTTGCAGTCAGTGTGTAATGGTAAGTAATCAGAACTGCCCCAGGGTAGTTTAGTCTGGTCCCATGTGGTCGCGAGACTATATTGTATAAGTGTGGTGTAGGGCATGGACGTCCTTAGTAATCAGTGAGTATTACTAGTAATCCCTATAGATTTAGTGGTGTTTGTGATGATATGAGCTTGTATATTGCTAATTCCCCTTCCTCAGGTAGGTACCCAGGTGCCTGGATAGATGGGTCCTGAGGAGGGAGGTGGTTGCGTTTTGGCTGGGTTGGTGGTGCTCTGATGAGCTGATTCTATCTAGTCCGAAAATCCGGTCGTTACAAAGGGCTACTGCTTTATTAATTTAACTTTCACCCTACAGTGCCAATGAATACTAGAAAAGGAAAATTAAGAAGATAAATAATCTGATTATCTATCACTGCACATGGTATGTATTTGCTTACATATGGGATGACTTCGGGTGCTTTGGTTTTTATTGAGTGAACAGTGATACATCCACACATGAATGACCGAGTTCTACTAAACTTATTAACAGAGGTAGTGAGTGAGTGGCCATCGTAATAGCTGGATATATGCTGTGCTTGCAATACAAACTACTGCTACTATTCATGGTAGTATTCGGACAAAATTACAACTTCTTTTCCTTGCTTTTCCTACACTGGGACGGAGGTGCGGGTGCGGTGTTACATGCTCTTCAATGTAACACTTAGTTCATCCAGTGACCGTCTACTCTCTCTAGATACACATACGCTATCTAAGAGTCAGATAGTACCATGATCCAGGCCTCCATCCATTCAAACTATATGTCAATCATTCTTCTTCATGTCTCTCATCTGGACAAACCTTACATTTTCTCACGGGAAGCACACTATGCAGTCTGCAATCTCAATAAGTAAGGAATAAAAGAGCTTACCACTGCCTGCCACTACCGTGGCAACCCACACAGCAGTTTCATCCGGCACTTGCACCGCCTCCTCCCCTGAAGTCTCCTCCTCCACCTCCGCGCTGGGACCAGCAACAGATGTTCCACCTACAAAGTACATTTAAGAATGTTAGATGTCATAGACATACACCACTCACTAGTATTTTGTCTAGGAATGAAGAAATGTGAATACAGAAACCAATCTAATAATTTGTGACTGTCTACTCTAAAGTAAAAATGTCCCTTTTTCCAGGGAAGGGTGTTGTCTTGCTGCACTTTTTGGCACAACTGATGAATGCTTGCTTTTAACACGCACCATTTTTCTCATAACAGACAGAAGCTTCCCTTCTAAGAACAAATCATCATCATCACCACTAGGACAGAGGGACCAACGATTCAGCACCAAAAAGAAAAATTAAAGTTCAAACCAGGTGAGGGCTCTGCTCGCCCCCCCAATAAATGTGTGAAATAAATCACTATAAGCACTTTTCCATTTTTAATCAACCGTTTATATTTTATGACAAGCTTGATTTTCATAAATATTTTTACTTTTAATAAAGCTTTAAAACTTAAATAGACTCTGTGGTTTTTGTTCAAGAGTGAATGAGCAAAAGGTTTTGCAATTTGCAAGCATGAGTCCGTGCCTCTGACACTTCTGGACTCTGACTCCGTACTCTTGTCCTGCGTTGTATAATCATCATTGGGAATCAATCATCGATGAACTCAGGAGCTAAATGACTCTGCCACACTATCTAGTCAGTAAGGAGATTGGGGGTTCTTCAAAGACTGATATAACTGAGGTATGTGGAAAGTCTACCTGCTCTATTATAATTGATAAACAATGCACTATTTAGTGTCCATAGTTCTGTTTGTGCAGATTTGTCCCTACAACAGTAGTAGTATGGATTGTCCTCCTATCCAAACCAAAAGTAAAGTAGTATCTTATTCTTTCTTCGTGGTCATTCACCTTTTTATTGTTGGTAATTGTCAAAGCATAAACATTTAGAAGACTTGAAAAGACATTATGGACAATCCCAGAGGACTGCACTCAGTGCATAGAGATGGATGTACGACGTTACGACGCATGGTTTTACCACGCGTACCTTTACAACGTGTTTTTTACAACGCAAGTCGTTACCACGACTTGCATAGGAGGGGTGCGGACTTAGGAATTTTTTAATTTACTATTCCAACACCAGCCTACATACAGTAGGGAAGGTGTTGGATAGTAAATTAAATTATTCCTTGTCCTGTGGCACCCTCCAGCGCAAGTCGTGGTTACGACTTGCGTTGTAAAAGACACATCGTAAGGGTACTGCGGAGTAAAATCTGCGTCGTAAAGGATGTTCCCCATAGAGAGCTATTGCTGACTAGAATGGGAGTTTCGTTTAACACCTTTTGCCAAATGTGCAATCTTAGTTAGCTACACACAGACAGACTAATAATAATAATCTAGTAATACCACAGGGAGTCATAGTCGAGCCAGGATAAGAATTTAGATACAGTCTACAAAAAGATCAAAGACGATTTAGAAAAAATCGAATGAGGAACGCTAGGAAAAAATAGGTACTCTATATTAAAATTAAAACTTACCGGGGCCAGCAAAGGAGCCCTCGCCTGACCGATCCTGGCCTTGTTCAGCAGCAGCAGCCTCCTCCAATGTCCTCTTGCCCCTGGGGGATCTGATGTAGAACATGAAAGAAAGAAAGACCCGAAAACATGGATGATTGTGGTCAACCAAATGAAACATTACAAAAGAACAATAACAAAATATTTTGGCGAAATAGCAAATAGACAACTATTCCACGGGATATATTGACCTATTTCATGTGGTCTACTACGATATCAGTATTGCTTGATTTGCGGACCGTCAACTTGGAAAGTTATGTAACTCACTAAAATAACTACTAAAAAGGTTCGCCTAGGACTGGCAGGCAGCAGTCCGCAGCATGCGAAGTGACAGACAAACTCCATCGGGATTGCAGATCAGCGACAACACTAAAAAGTTTCCTACTACATTAACCAGTCATTAAAATACTCAAACTATCAATCCACCACCACTATTTCTTCTTATTGCCCGGTGTTCAAAGGAAGGACTGGACTTGAGTCTGTAGGGGCAGATTTACAAGCCCCTTGCGGCTCTTTTGCTCCGTTGTTGCGTGACTTTTGTGACGCAGCGGCAGAACAAAAGAGGCGCCATTGTGCGGCGTATATTAACAACGCGACGCATATGGGAGATGCATCAAGTTGTAAAGTCCTGCGCCATCAGGGGGTGTTCCGGCGCAAGGGAGGGCGTTCCTGCACAGGAACGCATCCTAAAAGTGGCTGAGGGAAATATACAAGATTTCAATCAGTCACTTTTAGGACAATGATGCATGACTCAAACCCTGCGCCTGCTTGAAGCAGACGTACGGCTTGAAGCAGCATTGGGGAGATAGGGCACCCCAGAGCATTGCTGGAGCTGCGCCATCGTTGCGACGCAACTCCAGCAATCCGCCGCCTTTACGGCACAGATGCGTAACGCTTCGGTGATGTTTTGGGCCCATGGTGTGCCGCATTGTAAATACGGCGCACCATGGGTGGTGGTGGCGTGGCGCACAATTAGTGGCGCAATACTGCTACTTTGCAGGGATGCGCTGGTAATTAAAAATCTGACCCTTATTGTCTAGCATTACGCAGTTCTTTAAACTACACTCATACATAGTTTCTCAGGCCAATGAAATGAACAAAAAATCGAAAACAAATAAGCATAGTAGCAACGCTACTGAGAAGGAGAGCAGTGCACCTGAAATGCACAGAAGATTTTGAAATATAATTTACCTACAATGTAATCAGCAGCATTATTGCAGGAGAAAACAGAGTAGTGAAGAAATAGCTACTACTACTCACCAAGCCCGGGGATCTCGAGGCCGAGCAGGTTGATCAAGTGGCGTTCCCGGTCCAGGAGATCCGTCCATTGGTGGGTGGCCTGATTGTAGGTGCGCCGGACCCGAGAGTGTTGGTACATGGCCCGGCACACTTTCTCCCAACGCTTCTGGCGCTCCCGGATCCCGTAGCCGCTAGCGATCTTGCCGCCTGCCATGATGGTCCTGGGGAGGCAGTGCTGGACATAAAAGACTAGTGCGGCCACCTCCTCCGCGCTAAAGATCTCCCGGGCTGTGACTGTCTCCCCCCTCAAACGCCCGCACAGTAGCCGGGCACGGGGTGCGGGACCCTTCCCCTTCTCAGGCTGCTTCCCGGCTCCCTTTACCATGGTCTGGGCAGAAAGGAAGGTAAATAATAAAGAAGAAATAGATTAGGGAAGAAGAAAAGAAAAGAGTTTAAAAAAGTAGTTTAAAATTAAACAAAAGTAGCAGAAAACACAAAAATATAGAGCTAGAAAAATAGAGGGGTAGATAATTAGTAAAATAGATCAAAAAACTTCAAACAAGCAAAGGATGGCAGAGATTGACAGAGGATACAGAAAGTATGCCCAGAACCATAGCAATGAATGAAAAACAAGATGGCCACGCCCGTTCACGACCGCATGGGTAAGTTCACACGCAAACTTGTACTAGCGAGCCGCACACTTTGCGAGATTACACATAGCGCCCGGAAACGGAAATTCATCACGCAAACAAAATGGCCGCGCCCGTGAACCACTACGAGGGTAACTTCGCGCCGTTGCGCTACAAGCGGCTCGCTAAAACGCAAAAAACCTTGCAAACTAACACGCCGCAAAAAAACAAAAGCATATTCGCACAAATTTGCGGCTTCCGAATTCGATCTCGCGCAAATTCACGCCCCGCGAATCCCGCGAAATTGCAGATAAACGATTTTTGCAAAACTGAAAGCACTCAGCAGGTGCAAACGTTCAACCTCATCATTAGTAACCATTCCCTGTAGTGCTTCCTGAGGGCCCCCTCAAGAGTTCAGTTGCTTACTTGCAACTATTCTATGACCCTGCTCTGACCCTCAACGCAGGCTCAGAGAATAGCTACAAGTAGACCACAAAGGTCCTGTGAAAAAAAATTGCACTGCTACAGAAAGCAATTACAGATAAGGAAGCAGGAGCCAGACTCCGTGACACATTAATCAACACCAAATTAATTCATGTCAGTTGAAGCAGGGCAGGTGTGCTGCCTTTTCCCCCCATAATCTACAGTGATGAACCAGAGGGTGGCAGTGATGTACCAGAGGGTGGCAGTGATGTACCAGAGGGTGGCATGGGTGAACCAGAGGGTGGCAGTGGTGAAACAGAGGGTGCTGTGATGAACCAGACGTAGAAACAACATATTCGTGACCCGTGGTGACCCGACAAGTAAGATCGCATTTGTGAACTGGTACAAAACCCTTGCGAACTGGCAGAAACCCTTGCGAACACAAAAAAAAGAAAAAATCCACGAATTCGTGAGAGTTCGCGGATTTTGCGGATTGCGAATTCGTGAATACGCAAATTCGCGAACCGCAAATTCGCAAAATTGGCGCATGCTTAGTTTATTTGAGCATTGCAAGTGGCTTATTTTGACAGGTTGAATGGCAGTTTAAAAATGCACACCTAGGCTACAATGACAGGCCTGAAACTTGTTTTACGGGGCTACTTAAGTGAGTGACACAATAAGTGCTCCAGGCCCACTAGTAGCATTTAATTTGCTGACCCTGGGTATATGGTATACCACTTTACAAGGGACTGATAAGTAAATAAAATATGCAAATTTGGTGTAAGTCAATTTTAGCATGTTTTGGAAGTGAGCCAAGCACTTAAGCACTGGTGAGCAGTGGGAAATTTCACAGAGTATGGTGCGGGGGTTAGGTAAGGGCGGGGTTACGAGGAACATGGCGGCCGCTAGCTGAACGGCCGTGGTCACCTTCTCCTACCTATGGAGTAGCTAGTTTTCCTGCGTAGAAATGCACTTTTTATAAAGACCCATATAATTACATCCAGTACTTTGCAATATTTCCCTGTATTGTAATTAATTCATTTGAACTACATCAGACTTTACCGTAGCTACGGTTAGCTGGTCTAGTATGCCCCTGAATCTTTGTTTTCACCGGTCAAGCAAGGGTGAAAGGTTGGAGATCGGCGAAGACGGGTGCAGCTGGGGAAGTGACCGCAAACTGCCTGAGAGCGGTAACGACGCCTCCGGGAATCGACACTGGCTGTGGGAGGAGGCGGCCAGGCTAAGGAGGGGGCGAGACTCTGCACTCCTGGTGTTCCGGGTCAGCGGCGGCAGAGCCAGCGGGAGTGTCTGCGGAGCTGAGGCTGTGAGGAAAGCAGAATTAAAAACCGCAAGTAGGACGACACGGGGGCAAAGTAGTGCTGGCTGTGTAAAAAACGATGTAGAGGCAGAGAGAAAACGAGTGAGAGAAGGTGGGGAGAGTGATATACGTGCCAGTGCTCTCCAAGGATTAAACCACCACCAACTCAGCTGTAATAACGTCACGAGTGGTTTGGTAAGGTGCATGGATGTAGAGGGAGGCTGTGACAAGGGCAAAAACGCCAAAGAGAGCATAACAAGGGCCAGTAGCACCGAGGAAAGTCATTCTCCCGAGAGAAAGAACAGATATACACTAAGAGCCAGGACAGTGTTTAATACATCCAAGGGAAACCCTGTTTATCCACCACGCATTTCACCCCCTATTCTGGCAGCGAAGGAGAGGGCAAGAAGGGGGAAAACCAAACTAAACACTTCTGAAGAGTATTTAACCCCCAAAACCATCAAAAGTAGGGGGAAAAAGAAAGGGGCAAAAGTGGCAGAAGTAAATATAAAAGTTACCCCCTCACTTAAATCTTATTATAAAGTAATGTCCAGCACGATTACCACAACCTCTGCCTTCAGCTGCTCCCCCCTGGAAGCTCAATTAGCCCAGCAAGCATCCAACATACAGCCTGTACAGAATAGTAAGGGCACTCAACCCCCTCAGTTCTCTCAGTCCATCTCCGTTATCTCATAGATAAATCCAGAGATAAATACCCTAAAGGGTCCCATACAGGGAGGTATCAATGGGAACAGCATCGACAATTGTTCTGCCCCAGTAGACGTAGAGGTAATAGTACATGCAGACATCGGCCTAAGCAATCGATATTCGGCTTTAGAGGAGGAAGGCCTAAAAGACACGCAAATATCGGCCGGAAGCACAGATATGTTGAGCATAGCACAAAATGTTTCTGAATGTCGGTTTGACCCCTCTGATAGTTCAGGTATGGGTGTTGTGTTACATACAAATAAACCAGATGCAAATGCAGGTTCGCTGGCCGGTATTCTATTTGCCATGAAGGAAGAAATCACTAGTAGGTTTAAAGTATCTGAAACCAATCAAGCCAAGATGGCCAACAGATTTACAGTTTCTAAAGGCCAACCAAGCAGCAATAAAGGCTTCATGTGAAGAACTGACTAAGAGGGTAGACGAAGTTACTCTCAGGACTGAGGTAATGGAGTTGGAGCTTCCTAAGATCAAAGAGTCGGCGAGAACTACCGAGGCAGAGGTCACAAAGCTGTCTGCACAGAATAAAGAGCTTAAGGAAGACATTGAACGCTTGGAAAATTATTCACGTCGGAATAATTTGAGAATCCTGAATGTGCCAGAATCTTTGGAGGGGGCGGATATCAAGGGGTTTGTCATAGCTCTGTTGAAGGGGACAGTTTTAAAAGATATGCCAGAGGTGGACCTGTTGCATGACATACAGAGAGTACACCGTGACCCCTTCAAGAGAAATCTTACAAAGCAGAAACCCAGAAAAATTTGGGTTAATTTTTTGACATACTCTCTAAAAGAACAGATTCTCTCCCCTGCATTGAAAGTAGGCTCCATACACTTCAACAGTTCCAACCCCTTTACTTTTTATATAAGATCTTACATTTCACATATCACTGCAGCAAGGCAGTGGGAGTTGGGGAAAAGACTAGAGGAGTTAAATAGCTTAGGAGCTAAAGCACAGTTGAAGTTTCCGGCACAGCTGAGAGTAATGTGGAACAACCATATGCACTTGACTAAGCAGGGGAGGAAGCCGACGCCCTTATAACCAAGATTAGAGACAGAAAATAGGGGCAGGGAGCGGAATAGATTTAGACAGATTAAGTGGGTCTTTAACCTAAATAATGTGTAACTAGTATACATAATAACTGTGATCATACAGTTGCTCCATGGAGGGGATAGATGGCTAAATAGGCTTTTGCCTATTAGCAGGGAGGGTTCCTCATGGGCAGAGAGGGCACGGGGTTAGGGGAGGGGGGTTAGGTAGTGGGGGGGCACGTGGTGGGGGAGCAGTGGGAAAAAAGGAAAAAAAATCAACCTCATCTAAACCTTCTATGTAATTGTTTTAAGTCTTGCCTCAAAAAAGGGTCGACACTCACGGGTAGGAAAAGAGGAGGATGGCTGCTGTGACCTCAAGGAGTAGTGGGGCAATATTCATCTCGTGGAACATCAATGGCTTAAGATGCCCTCTGAGGCAGAGGCTTATATTTAAACATTTAGAATTGTCAACTGCACAAATATGTCTGTTACAGGAGACACATTTGAGCTATGAAGAAAGCATCGCAATTTTTTCAAATGTTACTTGGTTTAAGAGCTTTGGCCCTTCAAAACAAACAGCCCAAAATAGAGGGGTCGCCATATTAATTAAAAAATTGACGCCATGCGATATAATAAAAGCACAGTCAGATTCTTATGGTAGATGGTTGATCGCTACATTAGCATTTGAAAATCGTGATATGGTCTGTGCCTCTTTTTACGGTCCAAATTCGGACGATCCAGATTATATCCATAAACTACAATCGATGTTGATGCTGGAGCCACCACCATACGTGATAGGGGGAGATTTCAATGTTCTGATCGACCCCATTAAGGATAGGTCTAATTTAAGTCATTATAAGGGTGCAGTGAAGGTACGTAGGGCGTTAGTTAATATGATCCACGATATGGACCTAGTTGATCTATGGAGGGAAATAAAAGGAAACGAGAAGGGTTTTACCTTTTATAGCAAAAAGTACCGTCATTCCTCCAGGATTGACTATATTCTTTTAGATAGAGGTTCATTAGCCAACATAGAGGAGATTTCAGTTCTTCCGAGTCATCTGTCTGATCATGCACCTCTACATATTGATTATCAGATCGAGGAGGTACAGCGGCGGTCACTAAGGTGGACCCTTAACAGGACCAAGCTGCAGGACCCTGATGTGATCGCTGCTGTACAGGCCTCGACCTTGGAGTTTTTCATGTTGAACTCCAACTCAACAACACCCGATGTAGTTTGGGACGCCTATAAAGACTGGCTCAGAGGGAAACTCCATGGAGTCATTTGTTATAAGAACAAGATTGAAGCGGGGGTACTAAAGGGTATCGAAGAGAGGATAAGTGGCTTGGAGAGAGAAAGAGATGGTGCTAGTAATGGGGACCGGGAGCAACTCACTCAAATCTTGGGGAAGTTGGAAGAGGCAAGAACAGAATATAGAGGGAAACTAGAAGCTAAATGTAGAGCACAGTGGGATACTTGTAAGATGCAGAATTATGAATATGGAGAAAAGGCTGGTGCTTTATTAGCATGGAAAGCCAGAACCGACCGAGCTAGGAATGACATAAAAGAACTAAACATAAACGCCGGCGGGGAAATTTCAAATAAGACCGAAGATATACAGACCTGTCTTCTCTCTATGTTCTCAGACCTGTACAGGGAAGATCTGGTTCCCCGACCATGTGTGATTCAGTCATTTCTCAGTAATAAACAACTTCCAGTTCTCTCGGAAGAAAGCAAAAACAACTTAGACGCTCCCTTTACGTCAGAGGAGATCTTAGCTCAGATAAATAAATCTAAGAATAAAAAAGCTGCAGGATCAGACGTGCCCCCAAGTTAAATATATAAACATCTCAAAGAGGAGCTCCTTGAACCCTTGGAAGATACCTTTAATTCAATCTATGGTTTGGACGGAAAGGTCCCTAACACCTGGAAAGAGGCAATAATAGTTCTGATATCGAAACCACGTAAGGATCCTAAAAAGGCAGACTCTTACCGCCCAATCTCCCTGCTGAATGCCGATTATAAGATCTTTATGGGAATTTTAGCAGGGAGATTGGCCAAACTGATACCTGGGTTAATACATCCTGATCAGAAAGGGTTTGTCGCAGGTAGACATATACAGGAACAAATACAGCTTCTTATAGGTAACATCGACCTGGCTATCCAGAGGACAGAACCCTTGGCCGTTGTCGCTGTCGACGCGGCCAAGGTGTTTGACAGAGTTTGCTGGGCATGTCTATGGGAGGTTCTGAAGGTTATGGGTTTTGGTCCTATTTTTATTCAGACCTTGCAGAATTGTTATCAGGGTGCCTCTGCCCGAATATTTTTGAATGGGTTCCTCACTGCGAGTTTTAATATTCAGAGAGGAACGAGGCAGGGGTGTCCGATTTCACCTCTTTTGTTTAATTTATATGTGGAACCGTAGGCCCAGATGAACATATTGGATGAGTCAATTTATCCATTCAGATCAGAACATTACGGCTCAAAAATAGCTCTGTATGCTGACGATTTGGTGCTATATACAAGCGACCCAGATACAGCTATTATAAGGGTGGAAGAGCGTATGCGCGAGTTTGGAGTAATTTCTGGGTTTCTTGTTGATAGAACCAAGACGGTGGTGATGTGTTGGAATTTGGAGTGGTCAGGGACAGAAAGTGAAGAGATGAGATACTTGGGGATTTATGTAGTGAAGGAAATTGAAAAGATCCCTGAGCTAAATCTAAAGAGGGTGGTAAAGGAAATTGACAGCTTATTCAGTAGATGGAGAAATCTCCCATTGACTATATACGGGAAAACCAACTTAGTAAAGATGGTCATCCTTCCTAAACTGTCATACCTCTTCTCTTTAATTCCTCTGACATTTCCGAGTAAAAGTCTGAGTAAAGTACAGAGTAAGATCAACAGTTTCATTTGGGGCAAATGTAATGTAAATGTATTTGAGCTTATATAGCGCACAGCTACCCACAAAGGGTTTCCCGGCGCTTGCTTAGGGAACCCGTCCTGGTATTCCCCTGTGAGATAACCCCGGCAGGGTATCCACAAGGTGAAAGCCAGGCATCCCGCCGCGAGGGGCCGTTGTGGAGATTAAGCAAGCTATTGCCCAGAGTCGCAGAGTGTGAACCCGTGAGTTGAGAAGGCACCGGAGCGAGAATTATCAAGTCCGTGGAATTTTTTGAGCCCAAGACCCGCCGAGGCGGGGAATTGAACCCTGGTCCAGGGCCGATCTCAGCTTCCAGGTCTGCCGCCTCTAACCCCTGAGCCACACTTCTCCACAACAAAGGGGTTCGACTGGCGTGGAAAAAACTTAGACGCAGATTAAAAAAAGGAGGGTTAGCGCTCCCAGACGTAAGGCTATATGCAGCAGCGTTCCAGTTTAAAAGCATACGGATGCTGTTAGTTAAGCTAGGGGAATCAGCCTGGGGGAGGCTGTTAGGTGAAATGGCACGGGTAGAAGGGGGAGGAGATGGTGAAGCATTTCTGTATAAATTTGGATCACCTAGGTTCTTCAAGAGGGTTCGTTTGAAGGTTCTAAGGCCATCTCTGGAGATTTGGTTTAGGCTCAGGCGTAGCTGGGGCATTGGATACTACTCTGATTATGCCCCTGTATGGGATGCCCCAGGAACCCGGATTGCTTGCAGGATGGTTTGGCACTGCCGATAAAGAGGGCTGGTGTCAAAATTTGGTCTGAACTGTTGGACACTGGGGGGATATATCCCTGGGATTACCTGAGGGCCAAGATTGGCACTGGGCTCTCGAGATTCAAGTACATACAGTTAACATCATGGTATGAGGCAGAAAAGCGGAAGATCAGTGGAAACAGGGAGATTGAAAACTTGCTGCAAGGGACACGCCCATTGAATAAGGAAATCTCTATGTGGTACAATAGTCTGCTGGAGGCCGAAGACCATGAGACACCTGCCCTTGTTGCAGTGTGGAAGGGAACCCCACTCGGGCCACCAGCAGACCTTTTATATGAATCCTCATTGAAGACCCTGTACAGATCTGTTAAACCTGCCTGCCTAAAAAAAATCATTTCTTTGTTATTAATAGACTTTATTACACCCCGGCAAAAATTGCAAAGTTTGCTCCTTATCCTGTCCCTAAATGCCCCAGATGTGCAGTACCTCTTGCCAATGACCTACATATTTTCTATGAGTGCCCAGCACTCACAAGATTTTGGGCTGAGGTAGGTGACAACTTACTGGACATACTTAACACCAACATCGAGATAAATATGCAACTGGTATTCTTTGGAGATGATGGTCGCCTCAGCCAGAACCTCTCGCAGAAAGATAAGGGTCTACTACTGAACTTGATATTGCTGGCAAGAAGGGAAGTGTGTAAGAGGTGGAAGGACCCCCTGCCCCCGCAAAGAGAGGATTGGCTTAAAGCTGCATTCTCTATGGCACAACTGGAGTATGATGGAGTGGAAGATAAGATCTCGAACATTTGGCACCCCCTGGTGAGCTGGGGTAAGGACCTAAGATTACTGTAACATCATTGGTCTTATGATTACACCATGGTCCCTTACAAAGCAATGGGACTGGTCGGATGACCCAAGCGAGTGTGGTAAGCCGTAGGGACGACAGATAACGAAGGCGGCTTCATAAGACCCGCAGAGGCTTGTAAGGTGAGATGAGGACCAAAAATTTTTTTTTGAAAAAAAGGAAATTTCACAGAGTCCTAGGGCCAACAATTCATTTTTTGCAAAACAGAAGAAGAGAAGGCAAAATGTTTGGGGGAAAGGCCACCCTAAAGATGGCAGGTCTAACAATCATCCCATCCCAAGGGTCATGCATCAAAACAAGGGATGAAAAGGACATGGAGAAACCATGTGTTTCCCTGCATACCAAGCTACACAACAGAGGATCAGGTCCTGTTTCCATGAGCAATTTTCTTTGTGCAGGATACATTGTGGATTAACATGAAATTACTGGCCCACTACAACCTGAAATTGCATAAAAAATGCTTGCACTTGATTTCATATTCCTTGTGCATATAGAAATTAGACTGCATTTCATACAGTAAGGATAAACATGTTATCAATGTTAAATAAGGATGTTTGCAACTAATGATTTATACATGGAAATGACAAAGCAAAAAACTTTGCAGCTTTTGTGAATGTTTCCATATGCCTTCACAAACTTTGTTAAATAAAACCTTTTCATGTGGCTTAATGCTACCATGTGCATACTGCCCCTTTACACGCATCACTTAGTGTGAAAGGGGCGTGCAGTGGGTGTTGCTGTGGGCATTCCACCCCACACCCATTGTTTCCTGACACTGTTCCAGATTTACAAGGATATGTAAATCTGTGGCACCGCCAAAGACTAATGCCATGCAAGAGCAGGCAATAAAATGGCAAAATTAGGTGAAATGCTGTTATTTCTCCTCGTTGCGTTTTTTTTATGCTTAGGTGGCACAGAGCCATTTTCCATATTTTCACTTTGCATGGCTTAATGCCACTTTGTAAATATGTCCCTTTTTTCTGCCTTTCCACAGTAGTCCTCTGCATCAAAGGGGCGTGCAATGGGTTTTGCATTAAATACAAGGAGGCCTATTAGGTTGGTGGGCGGACGCACCCTTGTGGTGCAGGGACCGGCCGCCAGTGGTGAGGTGGTCCCGCACCAGCAATTAGGATGCCACCACCACGGTGGTGGTGGCACCCCCATCCACAATATTGTGGGGGGGCGGTGCACACAGTACCGCTCGCCACAATGCTGTAGCTGCACACTGTGCATTTGCATGCACAACGTGGCAGGCACCGTACGGTGCCTGCAACGTTGTGCACACAAATACAGGGGGGTACCATAGGTACCCCCATGTGCCTCCCCTGCCCCCAACATCCCAGGGGCCCGCAACAGGCCCGAACTGCGAAATCCGCATGTACTTTCCATGGCGGCAACGCCACCACGGAAAGGCTGATCCTCGCATGCATAGTAATATGGATGGCGGTGTCTAACAGACACACTGCACCATATTCAAATCTTTTCCACCCGGTCGACTCATCGACCAGGCAGCAAAGCGGCGGATGGGAAGACCATCCACCACTGTAACCCCCGCCAATATAATCAGTTGGGGGGTAAATTGCATGCGGCGGTGGATACTGGCTGGCGGATCGCCACTGCCATACGGGCGGTGGCAATCCACCCACCATTATAATCAGACCCAAGGTGTTGAAATGGCGCAACTAGGAGAAATGATTAATCTCTCCCCGTTTTATTGCTCTATCCATGTGTGCTGCATTATGCAGCACTCATAGAACGTGTAAATCACCATTATTAAATGGTTATGTGCAGGAATGGACACCTCCTGCACAGAAACTATAGTTTCTGCAGGTCAAGCACCTTGGCAACATGGCGGTAGGGTACCTGCTCCGGTGCTAGGCATCTTTTTTTGCACCAGCGCTAGGGGAAACACAGGGGGGTGCTGGATTCTTGTGAATAGGGCGCATCCCTGCATTTTGAAAATGTCACAGTGCAACGCTGGCAAATTTGGCGCAGCTCTGCGTCCCCGTAAATATGAAGATGCAATTAGTACTCTACTTCTTTTGTGAATGATAGGATCACAAACAGGAAATAAATATGTGTATTGCCACATACCTGTCACACTGAATGATGAGCTTATTCGAAATCATGCGTTTATGTGCTATTATGCACCCCATTTTTTTGCCCTTTCAGTGCATTGAGAACAAGGTAGTAACATTGCCAGAAGAATGCATAACAGTTTGGTAATTAAACAAACGTCTTCCTCCACAAGACAATACCGGAGACTAATCACAAACAAAAGTGAACGAACAGAGTAAGACTGTTTCTGCAAGTTAGTTCCCATTTACTTTCACTGAGCGTACAATCGGGAAGCATGATGAGCAGTAGTGTTACAAAAGAAACAATTGATGGACGGAATGCTGGACAATGCAAACATTCACCCCCAGTCACAAGGATCTGGGTTTAATCCATCATTCTTTTGCTCACCACACCACCCCAGTTTGGACTCAGCTATATGCAAATCAGTCTTGGCCCTGATCCTTGTGGGAACAGTCCAGCCCGAACTGCCAAGCCAGGTCCTCCCTGGACCGTAAACAAGCATCCTGGGTCCGGTTTCTGGGCATCACCCTTTATCAACAAGGCTAGCTTAAATCCAGTGGTGTAGTGAGCATGGGACCCACGTCTGGGCATACCCTTTCCACTTAGGGCGACATACGCCAAAGAAACAATTGATGGATGGAATGCTGGACAATCAATTGGGTGCAGGGTCAGGACTGATTTGCATATGGCTGGGTCCAAACTGGAATGGCATGGAAATTTAGGCCCAGATCTGTACTGGGGTGAACGTATGTCATTGTTTTGCATTCTGTCCATCAATTGTTCTTTTTGCAGCAGTAGTGTTACAACAGCTCCTGCCGATTTATTCTAGATGTTCCACCTACTCTAAAATGAGCTTATGAGGCCACAGGGTAAAGCAGGAAAGAATCAAGTAGTAAATATTATCATTGAATGGGGACTGTCCGCCACAGTTGAGGAGCTCATTAAAAAAGCCTCCAAAGCCATTATTTTTCCTTGTAATACAACAATTATTTTGACTGAAAAATCTATGCTGTTATAGCTTTTACGTAATGTTAGACATCTAATTAATTGAACACACACAGGATTTCATTTAAGCAAGGCGCTTTAGAAGAAATCAATCTCACCATGCTTAAAAATCATTAGTCTCTTACCACCACACAGAAAAAGAGGACACAGCCTTGAACATCCATCTTTAAATGGTGTTGTTTATTATTATCTTGCCTGATTGTTTTCTTTCACATTTCATAATGAGGAATGTTCTCTGGAGGCTTTGGTGGCAGCACGCTGGCCTTCTGATTGCACCTAATACTAAGATAATGATCAAGTTAAAAATAGCTGAACTGACTGTGAATGTCTGCAGTGGGAGATAATGGACGAGGGTTGTAGCGCTAGATTTTTTTCTTTTATAAATTGACACCGGCCGAATCATTTCTTCTCCAATGACACGAGGGTCAATGTTAAAAACAAAAGATTAGCAGTTAAAGATGGTTTTCTGACATAAAACGTGATTGTCAGTATGAGAAACACGATCAGAAATACCTCATCGTGAGTTATTTGGACCCATTATAATATTAAACATGCATTTATAACAATGAATACATTAAAGGGATATCCACTATTGAAAAACGGTTAAACGCATTTTTCCGGACACTATTCTGTTACACAAATTAGTCAAGAAAGTGATACTGCATAGTAATCTAATTTTAAAACCTGCAAGTACTTGTGCAATTTCCTTTGTAGCAAATTGTTAAAAGTTTAAAATATAACTGTATTGCACAAGGCATTGCACACATCTCTTACCTGTCTGACTCTTTTTACACAGCCTGTAAAAATGACACCACTTGTCAACGTTTTTATGGCTTCTCACCCTCGATTTGAAAAATCATGGCCACTTTACATGTTCTGATATCAGAAACCCTTAGCGTTTGTTCCAACCAGGACGCGCTCTCTCTACCTCTCTTTCTTCTCTCTCACTCCTAAAAAGATCAGAAAGTTGCTGAAGAGATGATCTAAGGATTCTTTCTTACATTCACACAGTCTACAGTTTTCTAAGAGAAGAAACACAGTTCAGCCAGCTGAACCTAAGTTCAGCCAATGGAAATTGCAAGAATCTAAAGTGGATACATTTATGACTGATGTTCTTGGCCAAAGTTCACGTGAATGTAATGGAAGGAGACCTTGTAAGTACCAGTTAATAGCATAACTGCAGTGCTTCCTAACAGAGACATCCATTACCACCATCACATATGATTTAAATCTCACAGTTGCTTTAAGCTAGGTTTTGAAGATGGAATGAGAAGCTAGACACAATCAGATACTTTTATTTTTTTTTATTCTACACTAGATAATAACATAATTAATTGTACTAAAGCAAATAGTCCCAAGATCATTACAGTATCTATTGCAACAATAACGCACATAGAGAGAGACAGTAAAATGGTCAGCATAAACCAAAATATATCTGACTCTGTCACTGAAGTCTATAACAAATTTACAATTAAACAACAAGGGGTGGTGATAAACAGAGTTTCTGAATTAAGCAGAATACTCTCACCCAGTCAAGAGATCAGGGCTAGATCCAACACCGTTTTTTAGCTCACTGCACCATCCCAGCTCAGAACCTGGCTATATGCAAATTAGTCTGTTCCTGTCCCAGTGCATGATGGGAACAGGGCAAACCAAACTACCAAGCCAATTCTTTCACTGGGAAGAAAACAAGCTTCCGGGGACCGGTTTCTGGCATTACCCCTCTTGCTAGTGGTAGTGGTTATTACCCATTCACATAGGTGATATTCAGGTTAAGCCCCAATAGTAGTGCGAGTCTCAAGAGTCCCATTCTGACTCCAAATAGAGTAAATGTGTTCAAATGCAGAAGCACTATGTGGTAGGCAGGTTCCCATAGGGCCTTCTAGTCTGGTAATCAGTCCTACCCACAGCAGGAGGACCTGCACAAATGAAGTCTCTGGACACACCCCTCTTGCATTTGCTGAAGCTACAACAGCTGGCTCCTGTGAGTACCGCATATGGGGCACTGCAGGGGCATCAGTTGGTTGTGCTTGAGTTCATGAGTTCATACCGCTTTTGGCCGTCATAAGTGTGGCAGGGTATGCTCAGACGTGAGTCCCTTGCTCACTTTGCCACTGGATTCAAGCAAGCCGGGCTGAAGACGGCTGGAATGCCAGAAACCGGTCCTCGGAAGCTTGTTTCCGGTCCAGGGAAGACCTGGCTTGGCAGTTCGGGCTTGACTGTTCCCATGAGGCACAGGGTCAGACTGATTTGCATATGGCCATGTCTGAACTGGGGTGGCAGAGTGGGCTAAAGAACAGTGATGGATTGAACCCAGATCTTTTGACAGGGTGTCAGTGTTTGATTGATTCAATGCTCTGTCCATCACCACCCCCTTTTGTACCGCTTTTGGCCGCCATAAGTGTGGCAGGGTATGCTCAGACATGAGTCCCTTGCTCACTTTTCCACTGGATTCAAGCAAGCCGGGCTGAAGATGGCTGGAATGCCAGAAAATGGTCCTCGGAAGCTTGTTTCGCGTCCAGGGAAGACATGGCTTGGCAGTTTGGGCTGGACTGTTCCCATGAGGCACAGGGTCAGACTGATTTGCATATGGCCATGTCTGAACTGGGGTGGCAGAGTGGGCTAAAGAACGGTGATGGATTAAACCCAGATCTTTTGACTTGGTGTGAGTGTTTGATTGATTCAGATGCTCCGTCCATCACCACCCCCTATTGTACCGCTTGAGTTCATGCATGGGCAGTGGCTTGGTGTCCTCGATGCTTTTCTATTGCCGGTAAGTTTCCTTGTCTTCTCCCTACAAGTGGTGGAGGTGTGGATTCGACGCTCCTGGTGCAGATACCAAGTTGAGGCTTGGGCTCACACTGGTCACCACAGTGGTCTCTTCTTCTCAGTAATGGTCTCGAACGAAACAAGCTCCTTGACATGTTCCTAGGAGCCCTATGTAGAAATGGGGTCACTAACTTCAATATGACGCAGCTAAGGTCCAATTGGCATAAAAGCAATCTTCAAGTTAGCCCCACCTGGAATACAGGGTTGCCAACTTCACACCCCACACAGGCAACGGCCCAGTTGGCACAGCAGTAATCTGCGGAGCAGCCCCACCTGGCATACAGACATGGGCGATGGCCTGTATTCCAGGTCACACCTGTCATACTGGATCACCTACTTCAAGCCACATATGGACAAATGACCCAATCGGCACAGAAGTAATCTTTACGGTGGCCCCACCTGACATACAGGGTCACCGGCTTTATTCAACACATAGGCTATGTCTTGATTGGCACAGCAGTACGCCAACTCCTCTGCACACGGGCTCTGACCCGATCAGTGCAAAAGGCATCATTTCATACCTCACTTCCAAGTTCAAATTGCCAGTATTGCCCACTGGACTTTTCTCCCGACGCTCTCATCCCCCTCACAGGATGTACTAATATTGGCAAGCAAGCAGGGACTGGTGCTCCATGCACAAGGGACAGATGATCTTGGATTTCCTGGGTGATGTTCCCTCTCTCAGCTGGGAGAGTAATAGGCCTTAGCCTATTTTCCTGGTCACAGGAAGAAGTCTTGAAGAGCTTCTCCACCTAACTGATTATCTGCATGATAGTGGACTATTTAAATTACCGATTCGGTAAAGTACTGAATCCTTAAAAAATGCCACCTACATCTGGAAAGCCCAATACCGGTCGGTAATGTTCGAAATTCAGTAATTTTGGCTGTTACTGACCGGTATTGGGCAAACTACATCTGGGCCCTAGTCTTTCAAGTTTCTGCTGAGGGTCTGCTTCCTTTTGAAGTGCCCTCTCCTCTGAGCTGTCCTTTATCCAGAAAGCAGTCAGTCACAGCAGGAGTGACTCCAAATCTTGTAGCCCCATAATATAGTCCATGGGAGTGACTAGATGTACCCACCTTGATGTCAAGCATGGAAGCATGTGTATCACAAGGCTACCCCAGGCCCCTAGCCCTACTCTCTTATGTTTATGTTATCAGGCCCATCGCCTTTTTCTAGTGACCTCTATCTTAATCAAAGAGCATTCTTTGAAGTATACTGAAGAGCCTGGCTCTCCCTTCCTCCAGTATGTCCCACACAACTTACAGGAATGTGCAAATCCACCCATCTGTCTGGGGGAGTAAATTGATACTTGTAAATTGATACTTGTATAGCGCACTACTCACCAAGTCCTCTACCTCCTCATGCTCCTCCAGTTAGCACTAGGACTCTCACAATGAAAACCAGCATTATCCATGTATTCTACCATTCACAAGCACACATACACCCAGCAAATGCATATAACCTACATGCATTGCACAGCACTACAGCTTCCATGTATTGTGCAATTCACACACATAAATTCCCCCTGTACATGCATATAACACATGCACTGCGCAGCACTAAATACCAATCCAATGTTGGCCAATGATGAGTTAAGCCTGCAGCAGACACATTTTGCATGAGTGAGCCTATAGGTCTGACTCCAGTAACCCAAAAAAACAGGCCTGCTCACTTCCATTGATTTCCACACTGTATGATGCCACCACCGCAATTGTGCTGCTTAACTCCTAGCAAAGCCTTTCTCCACTATGAGGGTAGAGCTTTTACTGCCCCTCCAGGTCAAACAGGCCGCAATCTGTAAATCTGTCCTATGTCATGGTTCACACACCCATGACCTGGGTTCGCCCATGACAATAATAATCAACATCAGGGAACGAGACGTCATTGAAGTTGGGGTTTTTGCAATTGCCGCCCTAAGTGCGCTGGGGATGCCCAGACGTGGGTCCCAGGCACTCCACACCACTTGGAGTCAAGCTAGCTGGGCTGATGAGAGGTGTTACCTCGAAACCGGTCCGGTCCTCGGATGCTTGATTCCGTTCTGGGAAGGACATGGCTTTTGTAGTTCGGACTGGACTGTTCCCATGGGGCAACAGGGTCAGAGCTGATTTGCATATCGCCATTGTCTAACCCAGGGTGGTGTGGAGTGCAAAAAAACGATGGATTTGGGCCCAGATCTTTTGACTGGGGGAGTGTGTGACATTGATCCACATCCAGTCCATCACTTGTTGTTTTTGCAATTGCCGCCCTAAGTGCGCTGGGGATGCCCAGACGTGGGTCCCAGGCACTCCACACCACTTGGAGTCAAGCTAGCCGGGCTGATGAGAGGTGTTACCTCGAAACCGGTCCGGTCCTCGGATGCTTGATTCCGTTCTGGGAAGGACATGGCTTTTGTAGTTCGGACTGGACTGTTCCCATGGGGCAACAGGGTCAGAGCTGATTTGCATATCGCCATTGTCTAACCCAGGGTGGTGTGGAGTGCAAAAAAACGATGGATTTGGGCCCAGATCTTTTGACTGGGGGAGTGTGTGACATTGATCCACATTCAGTCCATCACTTGTTGTTTTTGCAATTGCCGCCCTAAGTGCGCTGGGGATGCCCAGACGTGGGTCCCAGGCACTCCACACCACTTGGAGTCAAGCTAGCCGGGCTGATGAGAGGTGTTACCTCGAAACCGGTCCGGTCCTCGGATGCTTGATTCCGTTCTGGGAAGGACATGGCTTTTGTAGTTCGGACTGGACTGTTCCCATGGGGCAACAGGGTCAGAGCTGATTTGCATATCGCCATTGTCTAACCCAGGGTGGTGTGGAGTGCAAAAAAACGATGGATTTGGGCCCAGATCTTTTGACTGGGGGAGTGTGTGACATTGATCCACATTCAGTCCATCACTTGTTGTTTTTGCAATTGCCGCCCTAAGTGCGCTGGGGATGCCCAGACGTGGGTCCCAGGCACTCCACACCACTTGGAGTCAAGCTAGCCGGGCTGATGAGAGGTGTTACCTCGAAACCGGTCCGGTCCTCGGATGCTTGATTCCGTTCTGGGAAGGACATGGCTTTTGTAGTTCGGACTGGACTGTTCCCATGGGGCAACAGGGTCAGAGCTGATTTGCATATCGCCATTGTCTAACCCAGGGTGGTGTGGAGTGCAAAAAAACGATGGATTTGGGCCCAGATCTTTTGACTGGGGGAGTGTGTGACATTGATCCACATTCAGTCCATCACTTGTTGTTTTTGCAATTGCTGCCCTAAGTGCGCTGGGGATGCCCAGACGTGGGTCCCAGGCACTCCACACCACTTGTAGTCAAGCTAGCCGGGCTGATGAGAGGTGTTACCTCGAAACCGGTCCGGTCCTCGGATGCTTGATTCCGTTCTGGGAAGGACATGGCTTTTGTAGTTCGGACTGGACTGTTCCCATGGGGCAACAGGGTCAGAGCTGATTTGCATATCGCCATTGTCTAACCCAGGGTGGTGTGGAGTGCAAAAAAACGATGGATTTGGGCCCAGATCTTTTGACTGGGGGAGTGTGTGACATTGATCCACATTCAGTCCATCACTTGTTGTTTTTGCAATTGCCGCCCTAAGTGCGCTGGGGATGCCCAGACGTGGGTCCCAGGCACTCCACACCACTTGGAGTCAAGCTAGCCGGGCTGATGAGAGGTGTTACCTCGAAACCGGTCCGGTCCTCGGATGCTTGATTCCGTTCTGGGAAGGACATGGCTTTTGTAGTTCGGACTGGACTGTTCCCATGGGGCAACAGGGTCAGAGCTGATTTGCATATCGCCATTGTCTAACCCAGGGTGGTGTGGAGTGCAAAAAAACGATGGATTTGGGCCCAGATCTTTTGACTGGGGGAGTGTGTGACATTGATCCACATTCAGTCCATCACTTGTTGTTTTTGCAATTGCCGCCCTAAGTGCGCTGGGGATGCCCAGACGTGGGTCCCAGGCACTCTACACCACTTGGAGTCAAGCTAGCCGGGCTGATGAGAGGTGTTACCTCGAAACCGGTCCGGTCCTCGGATGCTTGATTCCGTTCTGGGAAGGACATGGCTTTTGTAGTTCGGACTGGACTGTTCCCATGGGGCAACAGGGTCAGAGCTGATTTGCATATCGCCATTGTCTAACCCAGGGTGGTGTGGAGTGCAAAAAAACGATGGATTTGGGCCCAGATCTTTTGACTGGGGGAGTGTGTGACATTGATCCACATTCAGTCCATCACTTGTTGTTTTTGCAATTGCCGCCCTAAGTGCGCTGGGGATGCCCAGACGTGGGTCCCAGGCACTCCACACCACTTGGAGTCAAGCTAGCCGGGCTGATGAGAGGTGTTACCTCGAAACCGGTCCGGTCCTCGGATGCTTGATTCCGTTCTGGGAAGGACATGGCTTTTGTAGTTCGGACTGGACTGTTCCCATGGGGCAACAGGGTCAGAGCTGATTGGCATATCGCCATTGTCTAACCCAGGGTGGTGTGGAGTGCAAAAAAACAATGGATTTGGGCCCAGATCTTTTGACTGGGGGAGTGTGTGACATTGATCCACATTCAGTCCATCACTTGTTATTTTTGCAATTGCCGCCCTAAGTGCGCTGGGGATGCCCAGACGTGGGTCCCAGGCACTCCACACCACTTGGAGTCAAGCTAGCCGGGCTGATGAGAGGTGTTACCTCGAAACCGGTCCGGTCCTCGGATGCTTGATTCCGTTCTGGGAAGGACATGGCTTTTGTAGTTCGGACTGGACTGTTCCCATGGGGCAACAGGGTCAGAGCTGATTTGCATATCGCCATTGTCTAACCCAGGGTGGTGTGGAGTGCAAAAAAACGATGGATTTGGGCCCAGATCTTTTGACTGGGGGAGTGTGTGACATTGATCCACATCCAGTCCATCACTTGTTGTTTTTGCAATTGCCGCCCTAAGTGCGCTGGGGATGCCCAGACGTGGGTCCCAGGCACTCCACACCACTTGGAGTCAAGCTAGCCGGGCTGATGAGAGGTGTTACCTCGAAACCGGTCCGGTCCTCGGATGCTTGATTCCGTTCTGGGAAGGACATGGCTTTTGTAGTTCGGACTGGACTGTTCCCATGGGGCAACAGGGTCAGAGCTGATTTGCATATCGCCATTGTCTAACCCAGGGTGGTGTGGAGTGCAAAAAAACGATGGATTTGGGCCCAGATCTTTTGACTGGGGGAGTGTGTGACATTGATCCACATTCAGTCCATCACTTGTTGTTTTTGCAATTGCCGCCCTAAGTGCGCTGGGGATGCCCAGACGTGGGTCCCAGGCACTCCACACCACTTGGAGTCAAGCTAGCCGGGCTGATGAGAGGTGTTACCTCGAAACCGGTCCGGTCCTCGGATGCTTGATTCCGTTCTGGGAAGGACATGGCTTTTGTAGTTCGGACTGGACTGTTCCCATGGGGCAACAGGGTCAGAGCTGATTTGCATATCGCCATTGTCTAACCCAGGGTGGTGTGGAGTGCAAAAAAACGATGGATTTGGGCCCAGATCTTTTGACTGGGGGAGTGTGTGACATTGATCCACATTCAGTCCATCACTTGTTGTTTTTGCAATTGCCGCCCTAAGTGCGCTGGGGATGCCCAGACGTGGGTCCCAGGCACTCCACACCACTTGGAGTCAAGCTAGCCGGGCTGATGAGAGGTGTTACCTCGAAACCGGTCCGGTCCTCGGATGCTTGATTCCGTTCTGGGAAGGACATGGCTTTTGTAGTTCGGACTGGACTGTTCCCATGGGGCAACAGGGTCAGAGCTGATTTGCATATCGCCATTGTCTAACCCAGGGTGGTGTGGAGTGCAAAAAAACGATGGATTTGGGCCCAGATCTTTTGACTGGGGGAGTGTGTGACATTGATCCACATTCAGTCCATCACTTGTTGTTTTTGCAATTGCCGCCCTAAGTGCGCTGGGGATGCCCAGACGTGGGTCCCAGGCACTCCACACCACTTGGAGTCAAGCTAGCCGGGCTGATGAGAGGTGTTACCTCGAAACCGGTCCGGTCCTCGGATGCTTGATTCCGTTCTGGGAAGGACATGGCTTTTGTAGTTCGGACTGGACTGTTCCCATGGGGCAACAGGGTCAGAGCTGATTTGCATATCGCCATTGTCTAACCCAGGGTGGTGTGGAGTGCAAAAAAACGATGGATTTGGGCCCAGATCTTTTGACTGGGGGAGTGTGTGACATTGATCCACATTCAGTCCATCACTTGTTGTTTTTGCAATTGCCGCCCTAAGTGCGCTGGGGATGCCCAGACGTGGGTCCCAGGCACTCCACACCACTTGGAGTCAAGCTAGCCGGGCTGATGAGAGGTGTTACCTCGAAACCGGTCCGGTCCTCGGATGCTTGATTCCGTTCTGGGAAGGACATGGCTTTTGTAGTTCGGACTGGACTGTTCCCATGGGGCAACAGGGTCAGAGCTGATTGGCATATCGCCATTGTCTAACCCAGGGTGGTGTGGAGTGCAAAAAAACGATGGATTTGGGCCCAGATCTTTTGACTGGGGGAGTGTGTGACATTGATCCACATTCAGTCCATCACTTGTTGTTTTTGCAATTGCCGCCCTAAGTGCGCTGGGGATGCCCAGACGTGGGTCCCAGGCACTCCACACCACTTGGAGTCAAGCTAGCCGGGCTGATGAGAGGTGTTACCTCGAAACCGGTCCGGTCCTCGGATGCTTGATTCCGTTCTGGGAAGGACATGGCTTTTGTAGTTCGGACTGGACTGTTCCCATGGGGCAACAGGGTCAGAGCTGATTTGCATATCGCCATTGTCTAACCCAGGGTGGTGTGGAGTGCAAAAAAACGATGGATTTGGGCCCAGATCTTTTGACTGGGGGAGTGTGTGACATTGATCCACATTCAGTCCATCACTTGTTGTTTTTGCAATTGCCGCCCTAAGTGCGCTGGGGATGCCCAGACGTGGGTCCCAGGCACTCCACACCACTTGGAGTCAAGCTAGCCGGGCTGATGAGAGGTGTTACCTCGAAACCGGTCCGGTCCTCGGATGCTTGATTCCGTTCTGGGAAGGACATGGCTTTTGTAGTTCGGACTGGACTGTTCCCATGGGGCAACAGGGTCAGAGCTGATTTGCATATCGCCATTGTCTAACCCAGGGTGGTGTGGAGTGCAAAAAAACGATGGATTTGGGCCCAGATCTTTTGACTGGGGGAGTGTGTGACATTGATCCACATTCAGTCCATCACTTGTTGTTTTTACTCAAAGCAGGGGGACACATACATCACCATGCAAAAGATTTTTCTGTACCAACAGATACCAATACGGATATTTACCATACATGATTCCTACTGCTAGCAAAAATGTAAAGGTTATTACACACCTGATTTCAATGTGAAAATCAGTGGAAAATAGCCCGAAAATTTAAAATCAGCATATATTAATGAATGAATGTGTACATCAATACCTAAATTACAAAACAAAAAGTCTTAGAATTAAACATGACCATACAAATGGCTTTAAAATGACCAAACAAGGAACTTTATCACACAAAACCCCCAAGGTTTCCCTACTGCTCGAACATTTTATGACTATTATAGATAATGGGGTAACCCAACAATCAACGGACCTGGGTATATTACTGGAATTCAAAAAGGTTGGTTGTGGTTTATTCGGCATGAACCAAATCCAGTTTTTTGATCAGCGATGGCACCAGGAGTAGGTTGCCTCCACCTTGTCATGATGAAGACTCGCAGCTGAGGCCCCCAGTTGCCCTCTACGCGTTAGTCGAGTCGAAACGTCGACTCCTTCTTTTCATAATAGACCTGTACCATCCTTCCCGGCATCAAACTCTGAAAATGCAATATGCTGCATGTATGAATTGACTGAAAGACCTAGCATATAAAACTTTATTTTTGGACAGGTCTAACTGATACTGGCACTTTGACCAGCAACTAATATAATGATTTAAAAAAATGTATATCCTTAACCTATGATCTTTTCCTCTCAAACCTCACACCATCACTCCCCAACTCCTCTTCTCGTTTTCTTGAGGCAACCTCTGACCACTGCATATTAATGTGTTGGATGTAAAATAAACCGAAAAACTTGTGATACTTATAACTCTGGCGTTATTGCATATATTTTTGTTTCTTTCCCTAGCACATGGAGTCAGAAATATGTATGCAATTGTAAAATGAAAGTCTTTTTCCTTAATGATTACACACCAGTGTTATGATTTTGTAACATAACACATGATTGATCAAAGACTGGATTTGGTACATGCCAAATCAACCACGGACCAACCTTTTTGAATTCCCGAACATTTTATGAGGCAGCTACCCATATTGTAGATGCACCCAGGCTGCAATTCTCATAGAGGGAGCCATTGGTTTACCGACAAAGGAAGCAAAGGGAATTGAGATTGAAAGGAGCATCGCTAAATCCACTAAATATTACACAAGCTGAGAAACTACCTAGAAGGTTTCACATGAATACCATATGACACCTTGGGTCTCTCACTTTGAGATGTGTTTGAGTCCAACATTGGCATACATACTACGTATTTTTAAACAAACCGGGCAAACCACATTGTCTCACTGCTGCATGGGATTTCAAAGTTCACCCTTTCAAAAATTTTAAAGATAGGGGGCGTGGCTTAGGAGCCGAAGGGAATGGCCACCGCTCTGGGGAGCTTCAGGAGAGCGTAGAGCCACAGGACTCCTCCAGTCTCCCAACGTGGATGTGTGGCTTCCAGGACCTCATTTTTGTGCAGTGGAACCTCTCCTGCTTGAACTGGAATCATTGCGGAGGTGCGGGGTGAGCGTGCAGAATGTTTTTTAGGCATTAGATAACAAATGCGGCTTGTTGCTGAGTTGCAGCGGCCATTTAGCATGTCTGCTGATACCAGCGCATTCCGCTGAGCAATATGACTGAGATTTCGCCCTGAAGTATGTTCCACTATGCTCAATGGACTATTGCCAGCAATTTTACCCCATTTCTCACCTCCTCTTAATTCTCTTGGGCAGTCTTTTGTGTTTTCCAGTGCTTATAGACCAAATTTTCATGCTTCCTCAGAAAAAAACCAAAATGTTTTCCTGGACACCATTTTAGTTTTTTTCTTTGAATTTACTTACCAGTTCTTTTTTGCCATGCCCACTGGAACTTAAGCAGTAATATTCCTTATTTTTCTTGGTCACTGAACATATTTGGAAGTTATGTTTATCTTTGGCATGTATTAGTTGGCTATTTACTTCTCCTCAGCATTATTCAGTTTTCTCTTGGACGCCATTTTACGGTCTTGTATACAGCTACCTGTTATTTTCTTCACTCATATCTTTTGAGGCAATGGCACGCTCCAAACGCAGTAATGCGCCCCAAATAAACACTAACTGCACGTCGTTTGAGTACAGTAACCCTTTCAGTGTATTACAGGACAATATGGATGAAACAGTTGATGATTCTGTTGGGATAAAAGGCTCCTCTTATAACATTACTCGTCCAAGCTCTAAACCTAACTCTAAAATACCTTACACATCAGGAAAGTGAGTGAAGGCAAATCCACCTTCTCCCACCAACCCTTCCTCCTCCATCTCCATGGGGATTTTACTTAAAAAAAGATGCTCGTTCAAACCATTCATTGCCGAAACAAATGCGTGTCTTCAAAACATTGAAGATAATTGGTCCCATACTGAGCAACACGTTGCAGATCTTGAGAGAAGAGTGACCTCAGTGCAGGTAGTCTCAGACCAGTTTCCAGGCATGCACAGAGAAATACAGTATCTTAAAAAACAGGTTAAAAGTTTGGAAAACCGCAACAGGCGCAACAACCTACGTATTTACGGTCTTGCAGAAAGTCTCGATGGTCCTGATCCTATATCCTTCCTTCAATCCTTTCTGCCAACACTTCTTGGTCTCCCAAATTCTCCTCCATTGAATATTCAGCAGGCCCATCGCTTAGGTCAACTTTCCAGCTCCTCCAGCTTCTCATCATCATCAACCAAACCTAGAGGTGTTTTCCTTCACTTCCTAGAATATACGGATCAGGTCAATGTTATCCAGGCTCCCAAACAGAAGGGGAAACTTACCTGGAACGGTTCCAATCTCTTTCTTGCGCAAGATGACTCCAAACGTACTGCGGATCGTCGCAAACAGTTTTTGGACATGAGACCTGCTCTTCTTTCCCTGAATGCACATTATGGACTGTTTCATCCTTGTCTCTTCAAAGTCACTTACAATAATAAAACGACAAACTATAAAGATCCTGCACTTCTTCAACAATTCCTGAACACCTGCAGAGATGACTCCATGGACATTCCCCGTTTATAATTGCCTTGACTGTCCCATTAATTGTATTTATTAACTTTCCTGCTCTATTTGGTTATGTTCTGGGACACCCTCCTAATGTTTTCCTTTTTCTTTTTATCAGGTGCGGTCTTGTGATCCTTAGTTCCATGATTTCTCCATCTTATGCCTGGAGGCTGTTCACCCTTTGCTGCGCCCTCTTGGAGTTTTCTGTCCGGTGTGCTACCTCCCTTATGTAGTTCCTCCATCCCCATTCTTATTGTCTTTTTGTGGTATGTCTTTTTGACATTTGTATGCATCATCAAAGGTTATCTGACTTGTCTGGCTTGTTTTGGACCCCTGTTCAGTGTTTTCTCCCTCCATATCCTTTTTTTATTTCCCTCTTTTTTCTCTTCTTTTCTTTCCATTCTTCCTTTTCCCTTTTTCCTTTTCACATTTGGTGATAATGTTTTCGTTCCTCTTTCTTTTCTTTTTCCAGTCTGAATATTCTTCTATTTTATTCCTTGTCCTTCTATTCTCTATATTTCTTTCAGTAATGAATTTAGTTTTCTTATTATTTGCTTAATAACTGTTCATGTTAAATTTAACTGGTTACATTTTTGTTCTACTTTGTATCATTTTTTCAGTAAATAACTTAGTGTATCTATTGTTTTCATGAAAGTTGTTCAAATTAAATTTGATTGGTTACATTTAGAATAGTTACATAGAATGTTAAGGGATTAAACAAGCCTATAAAAAGGCAACAGGGTTTATCCCCTTTAGCTAAATTAAACACTGACATAGCACTAATTCAAGAGACACATGTATCTGATGCTGAAACTTCTAAATTGAAATGATGATGGGTAGGTAATGTTTTTTCTTCCTAAGCTCTAGGCAAGAGAAATGTAGGCCCAGATGTATCAAGCTATTTTTTGTCGCAAACAGTGCAAATCGCTAAAATTCCCCGTTTGCGACAAGAAAATGGAATTCCTGATGTATGTAATTTTTGGCATAGCTAATTAAGATTTCGCACTTTTTGCGATTTCTTAGTTGTGATTTTCACTAATATGAGAATTATTCTTTCGATTCTTTAATTTGCACGTTTCCTAATTTGCGATTATCGCAGATAAGAAATCGCAACTTAAGAATTCGCATAAAGATGTATGAAAAAATTGCAATTTGCAAATTCTTCAAAATCGCAAATTAAGAAATCTCTAATAACACTAACATCAAGCAGGTGGTAATCAATTTAAAAGTATAAAAGAAAGTTCAAACTGCATTTTTTCAAAGCGCAATGGCTGGACTTTACCTGATAGCTAGGAGGCTGCACATTCAAGCTCTTGCACACAGGAGACAGAGGCAGGAGAGGATTTTCAGACTGAGGATAACTTTGTTTCAGCAAACTGAAGAAGACATTTTTGAAAAATATAGACTGCACCCACACACCATTTTGGACCTAATTGATGAATTAAAAACTTTCTTTGAGCATAAAACGGACAGAACCCATTCAATACCTACACATGTACAAGTATTGTGCTCCCTGCATCTTCTAGCTTCAGGATCATTTCAAAGAGTCATTGCAAAGGTTGGTGGAGTGTCTCAGAGTGCTTTTTCACGTTTCTTCAGAGTATTTCTTGATGCAATGATGAGTAGGCTGCACCATCATATTTACCTCTCCAGCAATCCACAAGATATCCAAACTTCAAAATGTGATTTTTATCCAATTGCACATTTTCCACATGTGATTGGATGCATAGATGGAACACATGTTGCCATCACTCCTCCTGCTGATACATAATATGTTTATAGAAATAGGAAATGCTACCATTCTCTGAATATTCAAGTGGTGTGTAATGCCAAATACTTAATCACTGATATAGTGGCAAAGTACCCTGAAAGCACTCATGACTCTTACATCTTCAGGCACAGTGGATTGCATGGACAGTTGAGTGCTGGGGAATTTGGTGAAGCTTTTTTACTGGGTATGTGCATTTTTTATTTGAAATTTCAACATTCTCTAAAGTCACCATTAATTAACCAAAAAGTAACCCTTCTTTCATATTTTCATATAGGTGATAGTGCATATGCCGCTCATGATTTTATTTTGACCCCTTACCAAAATCCTACAAATGTACATGAAAGGAGATATAATAAAGCACACCGTTCTACATGTGGAATCATAGAAAGAACTTATGGAATTTTAAAAAGCAGGTTTCATAAGATTCACAAAAGTGGACGATCTTTGCAGTGCAAACCATCATTGTGCTGTAAAATTATAACAAGCTGTGCAATGTTACATAACATGGCCATGAGAAAAGGATCACATTGTGATAAGTGACCCTGAATCTTCAGACAATGATGATGTTCCAGCACCAAGAAGAGGTGCTGCAGGAGTAGGAGCTGCAGCAGGCCGTGCAAGACGTGTAGAAATCACAAACAATTACTTTTAGGTATGAATGAAAACCATGACAACTGTTTTTAAGTTTCCCAGATTTAACTTTATGTAATGAAACACTGAAAATATGTTGTACTTTGCATAGTAGAACCTGTTCCTGCACAGGACATTACACATTTTTACTTGTTAGACAAAAATTTGAAATGGAGGTTGCAGAAGCATTTTCTAAAGATTTACGATTTACTTCTGGCGCTGTCTAACGCTGGAGCGCTGCCCTGCATCACTGCTCCTACCAGTTGTATGTGGGGTGGCTTGTCTCCCACTCCTGCGTTCACTGATGTCAGGAGTTGGAGTAGGGTTGCTGCTGCTCCTACTAGTACTGTCCTCCGTTTCGAAAGGTTAAAAAAATGCACGTGCCCCAGAGTTAGAGGTCTGCATCAAATCAACAGCTGTTGTAACTTTATCAAGCCCTGTCGCCACATTCCGGGTGCATTCGCTAACCATGCGCTGCATTGAAATACTGTGCCTACTGAACTGTGCTGTGACACTACACAGTCTATTTATTGCAGTGCAATACCCAAGCATTCTTGTGTTTTGTCTACGTACTGCCCTCACCCTGTTTTCCTCTGACTTCTCCATTGCCAAACAAAGTCCATCCACAGAGGCTGCAATTTGTCTCATCCCATCCCCCATGCCACCATTGCTTTTGTTTAGCAGGACAAGCTGTCTATTAATGGACCTCAATGCTTTATGTTGTTTCTGCTGCACTTCCAACATGTTTTGCTCTAAACCATCAAAAACAATAGAATTGTCTGATACAACACCCCTGTGAGCCCTGGCACAATCTAAGGTAGAGGCTCTTCTTCTGGCAGCATTTCTTTGGTCAACATGTTCAGCATTACTCAATGCCTCATTGGCTCTTTCTGTTTCCCCTTCAGGTTCTACATCATCATCCTAAAATGGTGGAAAAGGGCCCACATGTTTTCTTTTTGACCTGATGATTGGATTCAAATCCACTTCCTCATTTGAATTATCTTCACCTGGTGTAAAGTTATGTGCATTTGAAGAGTCGCCTTGACATTCCTCACTTAAATGTTCAACATGTGCTGTGAATGTAGAAAGAAAGTTATCAGATTGCTGTGTGCCTATCTGTAAATTTACAATAAATGCTCTCTGATTTTTGATCACAACTGCCCTCCTTATTTGGTAAATATTATAGTCACAATTTTAAATTTTTGAAAAAACCAATCAATTGTTAAGTAAAATTAGACAGGCTAATGTTGTAGAGGATGATTTTCAAAATATGACTTGTAAAAAATCCTCACTACCTTAAATAAAGCAAGTAAACCCATTCCTAACATACAATACATGCATGGCCCTGAAAAAAGCAAACAAACATGCATCATTCTTACCTTCTTCTCCATGTCTTGCTCCGAACTGTCAATTCATTGATGGATCTTGGGGTCACTCCTACAGAATTAACTTTTTCTTGCATTTCAAGCCAGATTTTTCTCTTCCTGGCTTCTGGAACTTTCAAGGCTTGTTTACCAAACAGCAAACCATGGTTGCAAGCCATTTCTTCTATCAAGGTTTCAAGCTCCTTCTCGGAAAACTTTTGCTTTCTCTTCCTTTTTTCACAAGCTGCAGCTTCTTATGAATTCTCAGGCTCCATGGTGCTGGAAAACAGGTCTGCTCAGCTGCCTAACAAGCTTCCAACTGCTACTGGGTGTGGCTCAGGCAAGCAGGTACTGTTAATCAAGTGCACTCCCTGACTATGACTCAATCATTTTCTTCCAGCATTGGCAGATTCACACTTTTTTGCGATTTCTTATTTTGCAAAATTCGCAAAATAAGAAATCGCAAAAAAATCGTAGAAAATTCTGCGATATTTAAGGAATTGCAGATTTTTCACTAACAACTACATACCTTGCATTTTGCGATTTCTTACTAGCGACTCACAAAAAATCGCTATTAAGAAATCACAAATACAAATGTTGATAAATCTACCCCGTAGTCTCTATTCTATGTCATAAAAAGTACCAGGGATAAGTCATTTATTAAGATTGTGATTTGGAAGGTCGTTGCATAATAGTCAAACCTCTCTCAAATCAAATACCTTTAGTACTTTTCAACATTTATGCTCCAGTTGATAATGATTTTTGGACTCATATATCAGAGAAGCTCCTTTTGTTTGGCAATGAATATATTATTTTTGATGGCGATTGTAATCAGATTTTTGACCCCATATTGGATAGGCGTTCTTCTGTTAGATTTTCTAAAACTAAGATGCATTCCCAATTTACTTCTACCATAATACATAAATTCCTAGTTGACATTTGGAGACTTTGTAATCCCGATACTCGAGAATTTAGTTTTTATTCCCCTTTTCATCACTCACAATCTCGAATAGATTACCTCTTTTTTATTAAATCTTTATCCCAACGGGTTTCCCGGTCCGAAATTGGATCCATTTTAATTTCAGATCATGCTCCAGTTTTTGTTGATTTTGATTTGTTACCCTTCACTCCTCATTCACGAAGACAGCGTTTCAACAAGTCCTTATTATCTGATCCTTATTTCGCAAGCCAATTCACCTCCTTTACCTGTTAAGATTTGGTACTCCTTTAAAGCTGCAGCTAGGGGCTTTATTATGAATTTTGTTTCCCAGAAAAAGAAATATTTTGAAGCAAAAAATTCTCAATTACTTGCTGAGATCAAACAACTTAAGTATAATTATTATCACTCAAACTTTGAATCTTCATTAAAAAAACGTATTGACGCAAAATTCAAGTTTAATAAATCTTCCACTTCATATCTTTTAAAGAGCAACGCTCATTATTATGGAGGTCAAAATAAAATGGTGATATTATTAGCAAATTACTTGAAAATATGGCACGATCGGACTGAGATTGAGTCTATACGAAATTCTGCTGGTATTTCCTTATTCAAAGATAATGACATTTTAAGTGAGTTAGTTTTCTTTTATAAAACTTTGTACACTCCCGAACTTCAACCGACTTCAACCAATCTCATAATAATTACTTTAAATCTTTAAAAATGGATATCACGCTCCCTGAAATTACTAATGCAGTTTTTCTTCTAAAAAGGGGGAAAACTCCTGGTCCGGACGGATTTACTATTGAATGTTATGCGCTTTTTGCAAGTCTCCTTCTCCCACGTCTTCTATTACTTTTTAATTTGTTTATTACAGCAGGTGCCTCTTCTGGTACCTTTCAGGAAGCCATGATTTGTTTAATACCCAAAGATAACAAGGACCCTTAGCTTCACAAAAATTACCGCCCAATCTCCTTAGTCAATCTTGATTATAAGATATTTGCAAAAATGCTTGCTCTTCCTACTCATCCCATTTTACCTAATCCTATTGACCCCGAACAATCGGGTTTTGTAAAAGGTCCTCTATCATCCGATAATTCCAGAGTCTTTTTTAATATCCTTGGTACGGCTTCCTCTCTTGATTACTCTATTGCCGCTATAGGGTTGGACGCCGAGAAGGCACTTGATAGAATTGGATGGGATTTCATGTTTCAAACGCTAAAACAGATTGGGTTTCCTCCAAAATTAATATCTCTTATTTCGTTACTGTATTCAGGTCCTAAAGCTTCTACTTTTGTTAATGGGAACATCTCTGACTACTTTCCCCTTCTTAGGGGAGTACGTCAAGGATGCCCCCTCTCTCCTTTTATTTATAATAGCATTAGAAGCCTTTTTAAAAAAAATTAGTCAGGATTCTCAAATGTCCTGTTTTTGTCTTAATACCTCCCATGTAAAAATGTCTGTTTATGCAGATTATATTCTTTTATATTGCTTCAATCCTTCCATGTCCATTCCTGCTTTTATGAAACAGGTTGATATATTTTCTCAATTATCCGGCTATCGTCTAAATTCAGACAAGTGTGACGTTCTTCCCCTCAATGTGCTTTGCCTTAAACAGAATTTTATGTCTACCGGTTTTTCTTGGAAAACTTCTAAGATAAAATATCTAGGCCTGTGGTTTTCTTCTAACATTCCCAAAACCCTAAAATTAAACTTTGCCCACATAACCAAAACGTTATCTCACTTTATTGATGGCTGGCACCCACTTTTTTTCTCTTGGTGGGGACTACTAGATTCCATTAAGATGATGCTTTCTCCTTTAATTCTATATATTATTTCTATGATTCCTGTACATATTCCTTGATTTTACTTTCAAAAAATTGATTGTGTTTGAACAAAATTTCTTTGGAAAAACAAATCTTCCCGAATAGCTTTATCCACTCTGAAGATGGACAAGACTTCTGGTGGTCTTAAATTTCCTGATTTCAGAAAATATCATTATGCCTTCTCTTTAATTCAATCTTGTTTTTGGCTTTCTCTCGATCACTATGTGCACCCTCCAATCTGGTTGACTATATAAAACTATTTCTTGTCACCTTTCAATTTTAAGGAATCTCTTGCTTTTATCAACAATATTTTTTCCTTTCAAACTCCAATCAACTCTCACACTCGTAAAATTATTGCTCCACTATTACCCTCCTCCAACCTGTCCTTCACATTCTTCATTAGATCAACAGCTCATTTGGCACAATAATTTTTACGCATTAAAAATTTCACAATTTACTGGAAATCCTGAAGAATTAAGGGACTTTTTTGAATTTCAAAACTACTACTTAATAACATCCTGTTATCCTTTTCGGATCTTCAAACACAATTTTCTTTACCATCTTCCTGTAAACTTCAATAGGATCTTTTATATCCTTCACTCTCCCATTAGCTTCCTTCCCTACCGCCAACAACTTCTCCTTCCTCCAGCTGCTCCATGCTATTTCCCATAACATCTATTTCTTCCTCTGCTTCATCTCTTTATAAATGCTTATTTCTTTCTTCTGACAGGAATAAAACAAAAACTGAATTGGCTTGGGAAAAAGATCTAACGGAATGTTGGACAACTCATTTTTGGGATAAGCTGTGGCTCATATAGCTGAGATACCCGCCACCCCCTCTCAACACAATCCCCAAGGATGGTAAACCGGAAACGGTTCTGAACTTTTGGAAGACGGGAGGGAGTGACCCTCCCGGCCGTATTTATTAAAATATGAAACAAAATAAAACATTAAAATAACAGTTTCATATTATGTACAATTTCATTTCCACATTGCGATGTTTGGCTAACCTTAACATATTCTCTAATACAAAGGTTCTCCTAGCCGAACTAACATCCTACAAAACATTTAACTTGAAATTGTGCATCCTAACGTTTAAGGGCCAACGGCAAGGTCGTAACCGGTGTCAAGATCCCTAAACCAGAAATATCCCCCTCACTTGTGAGGGGCGACCGCACAGAGGTGTACCTCAAGTGCATCTACCAATTTCCCTTGACTTGACGGGGGCCCCAATAAACTCGACGCCATTTAAAGGTCGTCCGAGGACTCGTGTGAGGTATCTAGAAGGTAGCGTAGACCCCCTCCCAAACCCCACACAACTTACCACATCTGCCGTCGCAGATGTCCTGGCCCCGGGAAATTCCCCAGGAGGGGGCTGTAGCCCCTCCTACCCAGGAAGGGGCCTTGACCGCCTTTCCTTTCCTTTCGGCGGCCCATCCTTAGAAGGGACCGCCTCCCCGTTGAGGGGCCAATGGCCACCTCCCCCGAGCGCTCCCATCCGTAATGGGTGACGCCCACCCATAGGGATCTTCCAATTACTGCTCACCGATCATGACCTTACCGCCCGACCAAAATAAATACGACAATTCTAACTAAATTACTAAATGACTAAATTACTAAAAGACAGTAAGAATTACAACTTATTAAAAGGCATGATTACTGATCAACACTAGTGCAGAATTACTTTATTTGCAAAACATACTACCAATTGACCATTCTTTATTGCATATACAAAGCTATCACGATAATCATCGCAACCTGCAAGAATTAGCGTTACCACATCAAACTTTATTCAATAACCACTTGCTGTCCTCCGGGGCTGGTGGGTGGGTCAAAATTGGCTCTTCGTTCCGTCTCGAGCTCACGTGCAGCGAGGAGGTGCAGCTTCAGAGCACAGGAACAAGAGGATGCTTTCTTGGCTTGTTGCTCCTTTTATCCGTCTTCAGGGCGGGCGTAAACCCGCCCCTGCCTGCCCCAAGGGCGTGGCCGGCTGCGTCAGTGTCTAGGCCAGCCCACTTCAGGGCGGGAAAAAGCGCGCCCCGGCTACGCCGCTTCGGGCATACCAGCCGAGACTCGCCTCCCGCCCAAGATGGCTTCCCGGGGGGATCGTGGTACTCCGCCATACGTTCGGGGGGACCGAATGGTCGCCCCTTTCCATATAACTGAGATACCCGCCACCCCCTCTCAACACAATCCCCAAGGATGGTAAACCGGAAACGGTTCTGAACTTTTGGAAGACGGGAGGGAGTGACCCTCCCGGCCGTATTTATTAAAATATGAAACAAAATAAAACATTAAAATAACAGTTTCATATTATGTACAATTTCATTTCCACATTGCGATGTTTGGCTAACCTTAACATATTCTCTAATACAAAGGTTCTCCTAGCCGAACTAACATCCTACAAAACATTTAACTTGAAATTGTACATCCTAACGTTTAAGGGCCAACGGCAAGGTCGTAACCGGTGTCAAGATCCCTAAACCAGAAATATCCCCCTCACTTGTGAGGGGCGACCGCACAGAGGTGTACCTCAAGTGCATCTACCAATTTCCCTTGACTTGACGGGGGCCCCAATTAACTCGACGCCATTTAAAGGTCGTCCGAGGACTCATGTGAGGTATCTAGAAGGTAGCGTAGACCCCCTCCCAAACCCCACACAACTTACCACATCTGCCGTCGCAGATGTCCTGGCCCCGGGAAATTCCCCAGGAGGGGGCTGTAGCCCCTCCTACCCAGGAAGGGGCCTTGACCGCCTTTCCTTTCCTTTCGGCGGCCCATCCTTAGAAGGGACCGCCTCCCCGTTGAGGGGCCAATGGCCACCTCCCCCGAGCGCTCCCATCCGTAATGGGTGACGCCCACCCATAGGGATCTTCCAATTACTGCTCACCGATCATGACCTTACCGCCACAGGCCGGATAGTTGACCGGCTATCCGGACCCCCCACAACACTCCTGCCTAAAGGTCATGTCATAAAGTCTTTAGCCAAGCTATCAGGTCTCCTATGAGTAACTCGTTCCCCATCCGGGACAAATGAACACCATCCCCCAAATACATACTGTCCCCTTTAATACAACCATGCGAAATAGAATGCAGTGTACTTGAACGGAACAATCTACTCACTTTATTATTAATTTTCTTTACTGAATGATTCAGAGCAGCAACCGAAAGAGCCCCCCGCCACACTTTCCGTGGGATCATATGGGACCATGCAATTGTGCACCCTGGAACTCTTCTCGCTAACCAACTTACCGTGGAAAGCATCGCCTCAAGAAGAAGTCGTCTACCAGTGGTCACCAAATCATTGCCCCCAAGATGTACTATGACTACAGACGGCGGTGACCTTGTCCGCCCTAACAAACCCTCAAAAAATGATCGAAACTGGTCAATACAGAGCCCGCCCTTTCCGTAGAAGGACACACTGTACCCGTATTCCCCAGCCACGTGAATCATGTCACCTGCTTTGAATACGTCCGCGGCACGCCTCACGTATGAGTGGCCCACGACCCACACCTCCTTTTTCACAGCCGGTGATGTCTGCCCGCTGGCCCCCCGGTGTCGGGTCGACTGCACAGTCCGCCCCGCCTCGTAGGCTTGCGCAACTGAAAACCAAACAAAACAAGAAGCGTGAGTACATCATTACAGCTTCACAACATGTGCAACCGCACATACCTCTTATAACAGTTTGAGGACCAACGCCCCACACGTTTTACTTGTTCAACATTCAGACCCCTGGCTGTAGCCTCTGTAGCAGCCCCTATCCGAAAGGAATGGGTCCCAAACTCGCCGGGGTTCAGTCAGTGGGGTGGCGTCAGCGTGTCTCAACAAGGTCCCCCCCATGATGCCACCATTTGCGTTAAATATTCCTCTACGCACACCACAGGGCACATGGAAGACCCGGAAATCTTTTGTATGATTATGCAGTCCCCAATCGCACCCTGATCGGTCTTGGACCTGACAAACGAGACAGTCATTGTCTCCCCCCTGACTTGAACGTGCTCGCGGCACAGTCCCCCCATGGTATCCTGCTTGTTCTTTGCCACTAGTTCGCTTACCCGCATAGCCCCATGGAACGCTAGCACAAAAGCGGCTCGGAATAATACTGTTTCATACTGGGATGAACACGTTGCAGGAAGTACAGATAACAACAGAGCCAACCTATCCAGACCTATCGGGCGCCTATCATCTACTCTGCGACCCTCAAGGCGTTGCCACCCACGTAGCGCTTTTTGCACAACGAAAGACGCAGTCGGGTCCTGGATCCCATGAGCCCTTGCCATAAAGGAAATGGCGGCCCGATGCCTCTGGGCCGTAGCCACTGATTTGCCTGCCTGATGTAAAGACAGCAGAAATTTTACTACTAGCTCTTCCTGGCCCCAAAGCTCTCCCCTAGCAGCCCCCAAAAAGGCCCAATAGGATCGGAACGCCCCTTCATATGCCTTCCTCGTCCTGGGTGCTAAACTCTCTCCCACGAGGTTCTGTAGTTCGGGGCACCGAGAGACCAGAGAGCTTCGGGAAAGGGTGGCGCTACCGGGTCCGCTGTGGGCAGAAAACCCCAGAAGGCCTGCATACGAAAACGAGAAAGCGCATCAGCCGCTTGATTCATTACCCCCGGCACATGTCTTGCCTTAAATAGCACGTTCAATTGCATACACAATAACACAATTTCTTTGAGCAATCTTAGAATCCATTTGCATCGTGCTGCCTGGCTATTGATACACTCAACCACGGTCATGTTATCAGACCAAAACACAACAGAGTGATCTCTGAATCCCTCAGGCCAGGTTTTCAGGGCCACCAGAATGGGAAAAAGTTCAAGAAAGGCAATGTTACTTGTCAGCCCACACTCATGCCACCATAACGGCCATTTTTGAGCCGACCATTGTGTGCCGAATATGGCACCAAAACCAATGCTCCCAGCCGAATCTGTCCACAGCCCCAGCTCCTCGGAGGACACTGCTGGTTTATTCCAGACGATTCGACCATTGAACTCCGCCAGAAATGCCAACCAAATGCGCATGTCCTGGCGAACCTCTGCCGATAGCCTCGTGCGATGATGACCCTCCTTCAGGCCGACCATGGCCTGAGCGATCGAGCGGGAAAAGGGGCGGGCCATCGGCATTACTCTCAGGGCAAAATTCAGCTGGCCCACCAATTGTTGTAATTGATGCAGTTTGACCTTAGACTCACTAATACACGTTTCCAGGGATGCCCTGAATCTTAACACTTTTTCTCTTGGTAATCGAAAACAACCTTCCTCTGAGTCGAGCTCGATCCCCAGGAACTCGAGGCAAGTCGAGGGACCCACAGTCTTACCCGGTGCCAATGGCACACCAAAATGCTTCATTACGACACAAAATTCATTCAAAGCCTGACCACATTCTGGGTCCCCGGCTGCCCCCAGAAACAAAAAGTCATCGAGATAATGCATAACATGTTGAAAACCCGTCCTCTTTGTGAAGACCCATTGCAGAAAACAACTGAACTATTCAAAATAGGCACAAGATATAGAGCATCCCATTGGCATACATTTATCCATGTAATAGTGACCCTGAAACATGAAACCAAGGAGACGCTGATCGTCTGGGTGTACCAGGAGCAACCGGAACGCTGACTCAATATCTGATTTTACCATCAGCGCACCGGGCCCTAGGCGATTCAACATGGCAACGGCCTCATCGAAAGATGCGTACCGCACTGAACACACTTCCGGGTCTATCGCATCATTCACGGAAAGACCACGTGGGGCTGATAAATTATGTATCAGCCGAAACTCACCCGGGTCCTTCTTGGGGACCACCCCCAAAGGGGAACAAACAAAGTTAGCACACGGTGGCACATCAAATGGACCGGCGACTCGACCTCGAGTAACCTCCTTCCCAATCTTTTCCCGTACCACGGTCGTATGTTGCAAGACCGACAGTTGGTTCTTACATTTTGCTACACCCTGAAAATCCCCCACTGGGATGCGGAAACCATATGAAAACCCGTTCCGCAACACCCCAGCGGAAGCATGATCCGGGTATTCATTGAGCCAAGGAATCATTGCCATGGTATCAATCGGAGTAGGTAAAGGCGCCCCTCGGACTATTTCAGACCTGTTTGGCGCTTCCCCTACCACCGTTATCACCCGTTTTGGCTCTGCACATGGACTCAGGATGGGATGGCTGCCCACACCCTCCACATTCGTGTCTAAACTTGCATGACCCCTGGGGCCTCGTATATTTACCCCTGTTAAAATTCCAACAAATCCCCCTTTTACCTGCGTTGCCGTTCGGCTTCGAGTGGTAGTCGTTACCTGTACCTGATCGAAAGGGTGTCCCAGCATATTGGCGGGAGGATTCACCCCCGCTACTCCCTACCAACGGTACCTTCAACATACCGGTACTCTCCATTTTTGACCATGAAACAGAGTCGTAACAATCCCACGTCAAGTTTTTGTCGTGTTCCTTCGCTTTTCTAAAAATATTATCGTAACAGAACCATTGATTGCCCCCATATGATCCATAATACTCCATGATCCGTGACTGATAAATAGGCAATTCGGTCAGCAACTCGGGCCTACGTTCGCCCATGATGGAGGTAAAGATCCCCCATGCCCTGCCCCAAGTGCCAATGTTTTCGTCAACCTTAAAGGCGGCCATTTTTGCGCGCCAAACACTCGGATGCATGAGCTCCTTTTGGCTCTTAACATGCTCCATCTCATAATGGTCGGTAAGCAAAGAGAAAATGTTTACATACTCATCCGCCCACATCTTTTCCTTAATTGCCAGAGGAACATGCTGACCCACCTTTTCCCTTCGTGAAGGTGCAGACCCCTCCCTCGCAATCGGCAATGGCCGCTTACCTGAACCAGAAGCTGCATCTGCCGCTGGAGCTGATCCTGTTGCTTTTTCCACCGCCGGAGACAGCGGGGTAACTGGCGATGGTGCCTTCACCGCCTCCCTAGTTTCACGCAGTTGTTTCATTAACACCCGTGCGTCGTCAGCCGTGGCGCCCTCGCTATCTTTCCCCAACCACGCTGCCAATTGTGCTGCTAACTCAGGAGGCATATCCTCCCCGGACACGGGAGTGACCACCACGGGAATCGGGTTCCCCTCCCTCGGGACTGGAGTTGGCTCTTCAGATGGGGTATCGGGAACCGGGGTGTCCCCCCCGGATGCCCCCCTTCTGGACCTCTTGCCTTTCCCTCCGGGAGCTGCTCCCGACAAAGGTCGTTTCGGTCCCCCTTCCCCGTCTTTAGCCGCCATCTGCTTCTTCAGATCGGTTACTTCTTTCATGAGCATACGGAGCATCTGATCGGTAGTAACTCGCTTTCCGACTTTCTTGGGCATTCTCAGACAGAGTATCTGTAAGACAAAAAAGAAAGATTACCACGCTCAAAATTGGCTCTTCGTTCCGTCTCGAGCTCACGTGCAGCGAGGAGGTGCAGCTTCAGAGCACAGGAACAAGAGGATGCTTTCTTGGCTTGTTGCTCCTTTTATCCGTCTTCAGGGCGGGCGTAAACCCGCCCCTGCCTGCCCCAAGGGCGTGGCCGGCTGCGTCAGTGTCTAGGCCAGCCCACTCCAGGGCGGGAAAAAGCGCGCCCCGGCTACGCCGCTTCGGGCATACCAGCCGAGACTCGCCTCCCGCCCAAGATGGCTTCCCGGGAGGATCGTGGTACTCCGCCATACGTTCGGGGGGACCGAATGGTCGCCCCTTTCCAGAAGACCTCCAGAGCTGCTAATACTTCTCAAACCCTTTATTTTGTTTATCAACGTCTTTTATTTACTGCCGCTAAATTAGCCTCCTTCTCTACAAACTCTACTTCTACTTGTTGGTCCTGCCCTTGCACAAATGCTGATTTTAAACACATACTTTTTGATTGAACCTCTGTACACCACTTTTGTCAATTAGTCTGGTCGCAGAATAATAACATTTTTAAAACAAAAATTCACTTCTCCCCTTTCAGTGTTTTTTTAGGCTCTTTATCACCTAACTGGCCCCAATCTCCCTCTAATTTCAAAATAGTAGAGTTGTTATTGGCAATAGCTCTTCACATAATAATTTCTAATTGGCTAATTGGAAACAGGCAGACAAAGTCACTTCTAGAGCCTAGTGGAATGCCATTTGTTTTCATCACAGACTTGATACCAGTTACATTTCCCCCATTTCGGTGTCCATCAAAAGAGACCTTTTACAGCTCCCTATATCCACTTGAATGAATGAATAGAAGCTTTATTCGATTTTGTTTTTTAAAATCATGAAAGCATACAAAAAATGACAGTCATTAAAAATAAATATATACATTCAACAATAACATAACTTCACATTCAAAAAAGACATAACCCCAGCCTCAGGATTCAGTGGTGAGACATATTTTTCAAGGGGTTTATCCCTATCTTGGGTAAAGATACACGGGTTTGTCCTTTAAGGTGAGTGAACTCAAAAGTTGCAACAATTGTACAAGTAATCAAGTCTGTTGGCAACAGAGAAACTAATACCACTGGGTACCTGGGCTTCCCCACCCAGCGGGTGGTGGTAGGCTATTGTTGTTCCTAACCGGAGGATATTTGGCATGCCGGGATAGAAATCATGTAGGTCCCAAATCTGTATTGGGCCACCCCCTTCTTGAGCTGGACAAGATCTTAAATATGGTGCGATGATCCGGTTCCTGAATCTAACCAATACCAAGTCCCCTGAAATGTTTTTTGGTAGTGGGCCCAACCAGCCCACCCTTCTCACACTCAGGATTCCGCCGTCTTTGTCCGGTGGTAGGGGTCTATTTCTTCCCATCCAGAAAATAACTTTGTTCATTAGGTCCAGCTGACTTTCAGGTTTTCCCAACGCAAGTGATGGTACTCCTGTGAGGACGGACACATATGGCGCGGCTTGTGGCGGGAGGTGAATGTATGGTGCATTGCGAGCTGTCTTGACCTCTGAGGGCCTTGATATAGCAGGTTTGAAAGGAGCTTTGAAAGTAGTTGAACCTGAAATTATAGGGGATTGTGGGGTGACTTGCTTGCTTTTGAGGATGGCAGATAGCTTAGCTGGTGGGAAAGTGGTGGTTGGCTGGGGTCGGTTCGATGTTACAGGATTATCGATGGGTTTCAGGATAGCCGTGATTTTGTTCTCGAGACCCAAGAGCCTTTCCCCGATAGCGTTGATTTTTTCTGTTAGTGGGGAAATGATGGTTTTAACAAGTTGTTCAATCTGAGTCAGGAGAGAGATCTGGGAATAAGATATGGATTCGTCCAGTTTGACATCAGTCTCCATGGTTGTAGGGAGATTATGAACAGACAACACAGGGGTTACAGTTGGTATATGAGATTTGGATTGAGTCCTTTCGGCATTGTCCTCATCATGCTCTCTATTGACGGGTAATAACCATGAAAGTACAGAGGCTTGTGTGTTGACTTTGTTCAATAAAGAGGGGGTTTCCTGTATACTGCCTTTAGTATTTGTAGTGCGGGTGCCTTTGGCGAAAGAGGGTGAGTCCACACTGACATATTTTGTTTTGCATAGTCTGTTTAGCTCATCCCACGGGGACAGGTTATGCATTCTTGGGGAGTTTAGTGGAGGAGATAGCGTACTGGATGGGGAGTAACAAGGACAGATTATGTCTGTGACATGCACAGTAGGCCGGGAGCTTGTGGTAAGCGTTTGGTGCATTTGCACCACATGACACCCCTGCGCAACTGGGCTTGTTCCCCCCTTACAGGGCATGATCACAATGGAAATAGTGATGTTGCAAACAAAAGTTAAGAAAAAGTGTATACACTATACCTGCTTTTGCAGCAGTTACAAGGGGGGTGGCCCGTCCCGTCCGAAACGGTCCACTGAGGGCCACAGAGGGCCCGCCCTTTGCCCGGGCTTCGCCCGGCGCTCCTGCGCACGACTCGCGGTGCGAGAGGTTCCCCTGGGTTTTGTCTGTGCCTCCGGGTGCTCCGCTGATGTCACCTGACCGCCGGGGCACCTGGGGGATGTAGTCCCTTGCCCTCGCGGCCGTCAGGATGTTGGCGCTAGTGTGGCGCTAGTGTGTCTTCTGCCGTTCCCCTCACGGCACCAGGTTAGTGTGGCAGGACCTCCCAGGGCGATCTCCTCCCTGTTTGCAGCTTCCCTTACAGCACTCGCCACCAGCGCTCGGCTCCCCTGGCTTTTGTCCGCGCCTCCGGGCGCTCCGCTGATGTCACCTGACCGCCGGGGCACCTGGGGGATGTAGTCCCTTGCCCTCGCGGCAGTCAGGATGTTGGCGCTAGTGTGGCGCTAGTGTGTCTTCCGCCGTTCCCAACACGGCACCAGGTTAGTGTGGCAGGACCTCCCAGGGCAATCTCCTCCCTGTTTGCAGCTTCCCTTACAGCGCTCGCCCACTTACTTAACTCCACTTACTTAACTTACATTGCCTCACATTGTAATCTATTCGTCCAAACTTCAGATGAGGTTCGGAAACTCCCTTGATACACTTGTTGTCTTCTCTTTCTCTATTTTAAAAAGTTCTCATTATTAATCCCTTAGGTGTTTTTCCTTATTATACTAGTTGTTTTTTACCTCTCAAATTGTTTCTTATGCATACAGAAATTAATTCTATGTGCTATTTTTCTTTCTTTCAGGATCATAATAGTGTTAAGATTGTAACAGTATATTTATTTGCCCTTACCCTAGCTTCCCTTTGCCTTATTACCTTCCCCCTCCACCCTTTCCCATTTTTTCATAGAATGTTTCTTGATAAATTATTACCTTTGTGGAGTGGTGTGGATCACTGGTTAGATTCGGCAGACCCGGAATCAGAGGACGGCCCGGGACCAGGGTTAAATTCCCGACGCGGCAAGGTCGTGAACCAGGGTCAGCGGACTCGATAATTCTCACCTCGGTGCCTACTCTCACCAGGGATCACACTCGGCAACTCTGGGCATTAGCTTGCCTCATCTCGACAACGGCCCCCTACAAACGCCGGGGATGCCTGGTTTCACCTTGGAGGTACCCAGAAGGGAACATCTAACAGGGAAAGCCAGGACGGGTTCCCCAGCGGTCTATAGCGCCAGGATGCCTCCGAGTAGCAGTGCGCTTTACAAGACACACACATTTACACATTTACATTTACTTTGTTGTACATGTTGTTTATCCTTGTATTTTATTGGTTTTTGATGAATAAATTTAAACTTGAAAAAAATAATAAAGATACATGATGACATCATTGCTTATCATTTGAGGACAGCACTTTGTGTGTCCCCTTGTATCACATACCGCTAGTGCCATCAAAGCAAAGCTTCATGACATATGAGTATTTATTAATGTATAGGATGCCGTTGACTGTACACATATTGCACTTAGTACCACACATAGACATGAAAAGGTGTACTGCAATCGGAAAATGCATCACAGACTCAACATACAGATTGATGCCTCACACACTGCTGAGTCAGGTACCATGGCTCAACTTGTGATACCATGATCCTTAATTACAGATGCATTTAAAACACATTGTAAACACATCTCTCACATGCTACTTGGCTGCTTAGTAAGTTTCATAATTCAGATGCCAGCCAGTATTGCAAGTAGAATATACCTGTACCTTGGCTCCCATGGGAATGGGCACTGGGTCGCCAAGTGCAGGAACAGTAGCAGCTGGGTATAGTAGGGGGAGACGAGACGAGTAGGAAGGCCCGAACAAAAAGCCCAGATGCTAAAACTACAATCCTTTTTATTTTACTTTTTTGGCACCAATATTCTTATTCCTGCATTTTAGTAAGAATCATTTTTTTGTTAAGCGAAGATTTGCAAAAGGTCTGTTTAGAGAGGTAATTTAAGTAAATATTCAAAATTTGCAGTTCTCATGTTCACTTCCCCATTGCAATGTAACAGAGCCGTATCACCATTATTGTTCGTTGTATGACTGCAAATGGGGTTTGTTGGTCACAATGCGCAGCTTGTGTTTTTTAAGACTGGTAGACCGTCAAATAAATCCAGGCTTGGTCTTGCGTGCAGATTACAAACATTGCAGTTGATGACTGTAGCACTGTGGAAATATATTCTGCAGTTACCAACTTGCATAGTAGATGTTTAAGAAAACTTCCTGAGGGCATAGCAGCTAAACTGTCATACTTGTTGCGGTTATGTGAACATTGTGATATAGGTCTCAACTTAAAGCCATTAGGGCAAAGTGCTGGCAGTTTAATGTTGAGGCTCATTTTTTATTGGCAATGTACTTGTGAGCGTTTGTGGACCTTGAATGTGGAAGTTTTCCTTTCATGAAACGCTATTCCCTTTTGAGTTGAATTAAATGACTTTAAATAAAAAGAAAAATTGGAAAAGTTTGGTTTGGGAGCATATAGAGATTGTTGTCTGGACTCAAATTCATTCTGACTTTAAAATACTGTTTAATAGTAAAGTTGGAAATGAAGTCACAATTCTGAACTAGGAGAAACTCTGAAGCATTTTAACTGCTCAGGACCTAATTTTGTTACTCAGCATTGCTCCAATCTTGTCTCACAGGGATCCTTCTACTTCATAAGAAAGAAAAAGTCCTGAAGATAGTCTCAATGATCTTTGACAACTGTGACCAAAACTTCAGAGCAGTTTTACAACTGAGGCTGAAACGTTGACGCATAACCCAACTTTCCTTCGAAATTAATGTTAATACTGATTGTGAGCCCTGTAACTTTGTGAGATACAGTCTCCTGTTAGTTATTTGAAAGTGGGTTGTTTCTACATCAACATTTTTTGGAGAAGATTTTACTTGTATTAAAACTACACAATGTATGTTTAGATTTTCATTGTGAACCTTTGTAATTTTGTGTGCAATATTATTTCCTTTGGAAATGTAAGTTTGTTAATACCTACACCTGCATTGTCATTTTTGCTCCTTTCTAGTGTGTGCAATAACTATTGAATTAATTTTTGATGTCAAATAAGGAGAGGTTGAATTTTCAACAAATTGACTTAATATGTTCACGCTGAAATAAATCCTTGTTGGCACTTTCACTTTTCTCACGTTTGCTACCCAAGCCTACAAGGGTATTTTGGATTGTCCTTTTGCATACATATTTTTACAAAGTTTATATTTTCTTGTTTCAACCACTTGTGTCTTCTGTCAAAATCCTGGTTCACATAACTGTGAATAGCTCTACCATTGGGGGTTCTTTATTCCTTTCAGACAGTGATTCAAATGGGGAATAATTATGGGCATGATCGGCCATCCTGACAGGATGGTTGGGGGTCGAGCTGTGCCCAGCTCCATTTCCATTTCAATGGACTGGCATCCAGCACACATGAAGGAACCTCACTCTATTCTTTTGTCACCCCAAACTTCTTGGAGCCTTAAAAGAGGAAGGGGAGAACTTTCCAGAACCAGAGGGGGGGGTGGGGGGTAGTATAGCGAATCCGCCACTTCAAAGCTGGCACCAGGTATAAAGGTTGGACCTTCAGAATCAGCTTTAGTGCATTACAGAAGAAGGGATGCCCTGTTCCCCAGAGGACTGTTCTGCTGCTTGAAGCTAACCTTGTACCCATTAGGAGTACAGTGCTGCTACCAAAGACCTGCTTTCCTGCTTGAGGACTTCCATGACCCACAGAGGGATGCCCTGTTGCCTGTCGACTGTCATATGCCCTGAGTAGGAAGAGTGGACCTGCTCACTTCATCCCAAACAACTAGAGTGACTCCAAGAGTAAGTTAGATGACCTCCTGTCTGAGCTACAGGGTCTTAACAAGTTCCACAGGCCTTGCTGCTACTGCACAGCTGACCTGCTACAAATTGACCTTCCTGAGCCTTGCTGGCCTCTGCTGGAGTGATTTCTGGATGCACAAAAGGTGACTTACCAGGTCCTTGAACTTTGGTTGGCATCAGTTGAGCTCCTTCTATGAAAGAATGTGAAATCGTGACTGCGAATAGGCCCTTTCACACTGAGATTCTGCCACCTGCAATGATCACCAGGGTAAAGCTCTGGTGAACCCGGCTCTTCTTGCAACAGTGACAGCCAGAGATGACCAGCAATGTGAGATCTGCACTTTGTGCTACAGGCACAACAGACCGGTGTGACTGCCAATGCACTGCTCCAGTAATGACCATCTGCAATGCCCAAGTAGAATTTCATGCAATAGCAATGACCATCCGCAAAGCCAGGCCTGCTCCTTGTGCTCAGTGTTGAACATCTGCAACACTCTTCTTGTTGCTCAATGCCTTCTCCACTGTGACCAGAACCGTTCATGCCAGATTTTATGAAAGCAATTTTTCTGCAGGAACAAGCTAATCCCTGTATGCAGCACATGATCCTTTGTGGTCAGCCTGAATTTGTGAATTCACCCAGTCTAGCATGACCTGATGACCAAAAGTGCTTTTAGGAGCCATATCAACCTAAACATTGTATTGATTAAAATCTAGTCTATTTAATAGATTTGGGATATTTTTAATGTGTTTTCACATTAAAACTGTCTGTGTGCTGCATAACTACTTTACACTCTCCCTCTAAGTTAAGCCTTACTACTTGGTGCCAAGCTACCAGACGGTTAAGCATGGATAATTTAGTGGATTTTCTGGTTCACCCTGACAAGGATTGTTGTTGTTGCTTGTTTTGGGCTTTCACCCTCCTCAACCAATAACACTATTTCTTACAGTAGGCATCCATTGGTGGGGCATGGGCGTTCCCCTACATCCACCCATGGAGTTTCATGCAATCCCAGATTTACTAACATTAGCAAACTGGGATCGTGTCAAAAGGATCCACCTACCACAAAGAAGTGCAGCAAGGAGAAATGAACATATTTCTCCTCGTTGTTACCTCTTTTATGCGTGACGGATTCTGCATAAACCATAAAAAGAGGAAATTGCTTTATAAGATTGACTTTGTGCAGGAAAGTGCCTAAGAACAATCCTGCCTGTAAAGCATTCACATTTGCAGCATGGTTCAAGGGTACCTGCATTGTGCGAGGCAGCCTCATGTGTGCAGATGCAGCTAGAAATCCAAAAAGCACCATCTCTTGCTAGATATGGTGCACTTTAGCTCACTTCCATCCACGCAATGCAGTGCAACAACTTTGTTTGCGTTGTGTGAACGTTTAGTTAACATGCCTCTCAGTATTCTGCCTGCAATAATTTTACAAATTGTGCTGCACTGAAAGATGCCTTTGCCTTTCCTGTAGATCATGCCGGGTACCCTCTGAAGTCATGGATAATGACAACTATTTGAGACCCTCTCACAACTCAGGTACATGTTCGTACTGTGAATACAATTGAACAGGAGTCATTTCATGATTATGATGCCTGCATGTGGCTGGAAGTGCACAAGAATATACTCTAAGAGAAGGTTTACTACAGCCATCTCTGTTCTATGCTACATAATCTGGCCAAAAAGTGACACGTTCCGTTTCCTTAAGTATATAATAGTGATGATGTTGATTCATATGTTGAATATCAACATTAATAACAGGAAAGCAGTGTTCATACCTTTAGGCATAACTTTATCATTAATTATTTTTGGCAAACATATTTTTTAACATAATGTATTTTAATAAAATAACCATGTCACTGTTTGCACATTTTTATAAGTGTAAGTGAAGAAATAATAATCATAATTGCATGTGTGTCCTGTTTTTTTAAGTAATATGTTAATTATTGTTCATTACTGTAAGAAATGGAAGTAATATTTGGGGGGTGACAACCTACCTCAATTAACAATCACAATCATTGTCAGACTGAAACATCAAAGCCACTAAATAAGCAACTCTCTAGAAGCTTGACACAAAGCAGTCAGGCTCAACTTAGAGGCAATGTATAAACTATTTCTGCAGTACTCAAATGCTAAAAAAGTGAAAAAACAACACAAGAAAAATCCCAAACCAATTTGGAAAAAATAATAAATAAAATGACAACAAATGACAAAGTCAAATCAGTAGTACTGGAGATATGAATCTTTAAAGTTTGAGTTAAAAATAGTAACGCTGGGACATCATACGAAGCCTGAGCTCTGCTGCCTGAGAAAGTAATCCTAAGGAATACCGCCTGTGGGAGCCCCATTGAGCATCAAGACTCAGCCTGACTGATGGCACAAAGGCTAGGCTATAAACATTGAGCACAGGAACGATGAAGGCACCCGATGTATGGGCAATCTGTTCATGCTGGATGACTCTGGTGGGGGAGGAGATGAGCAGTGCAACCCTGAGAGCACGATGCACTGGGATAAAATGAGCAGTCAAACGATTGTGACATACAGCCAGATTCATCATCCAAAATTGCGATCGCAATAGCTGCAAATTCGCTATAGCGATCGCAATCCAAAGAAAAGCAATTCATGATTGAAAAAAGTACAAAATTGCAAATTTGGAAAAACTATTTTGCAAACTCGCAAAATAATTAGCAGAATCCAGGAGGAACCCCTATAGCGAATCGGATATAGCGAGAATCCATGGATTCTGCGAAATATTTTGCGAACTTGCTAAATAATCGCTAACGCAATTCATAAAAAAATCGCAAATAGCAAAAAATCCGAAAATCTCTATTTGCAGCGCACAATTTAAAGAGAACCCAAACCAGGTGGTAACCATGAAGAAATTACAAACAATTAAAAAATAAACTAGCCACAGGTGCAGGCCTGACCAAACACAATTAAGGAGACACAGTAGGAGCATGAGGACTCTCACAATGTCAGGACTCTGCATGGTGGTCAGGCGGCGAAGGCTCCAGGCTGCAGCAAGGAACAGACGCATAATCCAGGAGCGAATATTCCAACAGCAGATCACCCTTCTGGGCCAAACTGCGGAGCAAATCTACTCCAAGTACCGCCTGAATGGGGCAATGATCACTAAGCTGATCCGTGACCTAGACCCCCTGATGCAGCAACCAACAAGGAGGACCAATGCTGTGCCCACCCATGTCCAGGTTTTGTGCAGCCTGCACCTCCTGGCCTCCGGAAGCTTCCAGGGGGTAGTTGCCGTTGCAGGGGGATCTCCCAGAGCACCATGTCCCGCTGCCTAAGGAGTTTTCTGGAGGCATGCTGACCCGGCTACACCATTACATCACATTCCCGACCACCCAACAGGACCTGAATCAAACCAAGCTTCAGTTTTACAACATTGTGCAATTCCCACATGTAATAGGATGCATTTACTGTACCCACATCCACATCTGCCCACCTTCACAAACAGAATACATGTACTGGAACCGCAAGTCCTACCACTCCCTGAATATCCAGATGGTGTCCAACGCTAAGACAATCATCACGGACATAGTGGCACAATACCCAGGGAGCACACATGACTCCTTAATATTCTGGCACAGCGGCATGCACACATGACTGGCCAGGGGAGACTTTGGCGAAGGACACCTACTAGGTAAGTACACATGCCACCAAATCCTACATCGTTACCATGTATCTGTGCATGACAGGAACTCACCCTCTGGTCCTTTCATTCAGGTGACAGCGCCTACCGTCTCCGTGAGTACCTCCTCACCCCAAACCTCAAACCTGCCACACCACAGCAACTAAGCAAAAGAGGTTTCTGAATTAAGCAGAATACTCTCACCCAGTCAAGAGATCAGGGCTTGATCCAACACCATTTTTTAGCTCACTGCACCATCCCATCCCAGCTCAGAACCTGGCTATATGCAAATTAGTCTGTCCCTGGCCCAGTGCATCATGGGAACAGGGCAGACCAAACTACCAAGCCAATTCTTTCACTGGGAAGGAAACAAGCTTCCGGGGAACGGTTTCTGGCATTACAGCCGTCTTCGGCCCGGCTTGCTTGAATCCTGATGGTGCAATGAGCAAGGGACTCACGTCTGGGTATACCCTTCAACGCTTATGTTGGACAAAATAATTAAACAACAGGGGGTGGTGATGGACGGAGTTTCTGAATTAGGCAGAATACTCTCACCCAGTCAAGAGATCAGGGCTTGATCCAACACCGTTTTTTAGCTCACTGCACCATCCCAGCTCAGAACCTGGCTATATGCAAATTAGTCTGTCCCTGGCCCAGTGCATCATGGGAACAGGGCAGACCAAACTACCAAGCCAATTCTTTCACTGGGAAGGAAACAAGCTTCCGGGGACCGGTTTCTGGCATTACAGCCGTCTTCCGCCCAATGGCGGCTTCACACAAAGCTGACTCAAGCGTTGCTGCTGATGCTATACAGACAAAAACTGGTTTTCAGTTTGTACATTCTTCAGGATTTTTCCATCCAAGGCTGGTTGAGAGTTTGTAGAACAATGGCTTCAGATTTTCAACATACTACTTCGTGGTCATTCCGCGAGCAATCATGGCAGCCGCTCCCCACCGGAAGCCTGCAGGAGTCGGGGGCCCCCAAGACTTTTGTAGAATCTTCAAGGCTCAGGGGACGCTTTCGAGAATGGGGTCCAAGACCTAGCAGACAAGCGTCCGAGTTCCAAGGTGTCCCAGGGCCATTTTAGTGGACCAGGCCCAAAAAGGAAAGAGCCTGCCGCCATTTTGAGAGTCCTGTAGCAGCCGCCTATCGCTGAACCGCAAGAGTGGGCGCAACTCAGCTGAATGGCAGATTTTGGCACAGTGTACCAAAAGCGGGCGGAATGGCAACTGAAACGGTAAAGGGGCGCCCCACTACAGCAGACGAGCCTCCACCCCCACCCCCCCCGGGGCGCCCCACGCCGTTTTTCGGAGCAGCATTGTAGGATACCAAAACCAGTGCGGCAACTTACTGGACATCATGTGGGTGCCATCCACATCTCAGCACGTTCTGCTGCCTTGGGACTATTCGCACAACAGACCGCTACTGACGAGGCCTCCCCCCACGACGCCCCACGCCGTTTTTCGGAGCTGCATTGTAGGATACCAAAAACCAGTGCGGCACCCAGGTAACATCACCTGGGTGCCGTCCAGAACTCAGCACGTTGTGCTGACTTGGGACTATTCGCACAAAACACAGCTACTGACCATTGTTGCTTCTTTTTTCAAAAAAATGTTTAAATGTATTTACTGTTTTTGTTGCGTTGTATATATTTATAAGTTTTTAAAGCTTTATAATCCTACTACTTTGTTGGAGTGCTATATATTTTTAATGTGACACATAATTGTAAAAACTTTGATGTACAAAGAGGCATCCCTGGAATCTTCCGCTTCAGGCTCGGACCCACACACCCTCACAGTGAGAATCCCCTCCCCAAGCACAATACAGGATGGTTATCAGATAGTAGGAACGCGTGTGGTGTGACGGATCTCATCGGGTGGGGGCCTTGATCTACTGTAACTCCTTTGAAGAGGGGTGATTCTTTACAGCTGGGGCCATAAACTACATCTGCAGGGCTAGGTGATAGCCTGGGACCGGCCTGGACAATCGGACACAGAGGAAGAGGAGTGTCAGAGGGTGCGGTAGTGAATAGGGTGAAAGGGAGGTGTCGGGCGGGCACAGGGTGAGATTCTCAGAGAAGAACAGCGCAGATGGGAGGAGGTTTCTGGCCCATGCATGAGAGAGAGAGCGGGGGTGACCAGTGCGTGGGGGAGATGCTTGCGAGGGTGGGGAGCCATGCTGAGGATCGGCGGCGTGCAGAGAGTGGGTCTGGTCAAGGCATCTAAAATGGCTGCCGTGCACGACAAAAGTGTGGCATTGGAAAAAAAGCAAGATGGCGCAGACAATGTTTATCAATACAGATTAATTTATAACAATTATTTTTAACAATATATTTACTCGCAGTGTCAAAATGGCGATCAACACTTCCTAATTTCCTTCGAATCGAACGTTAACAGAAGTCAAGCGGCAAAAAAAAATAAAAAAACGCTCACGCGCAACCGCTGAAAGACAAGTATCAACATATATGAGCCTCCTCAACCACCCTCAGAAAACATAGGGGGTCAGGATACGTCTCCCGTACCCCCTTATACCCAATACTCACATAGTTTTTCCTCCATCTAGCAATTTAATTAAATCGAAACACAAAATGGCGAATTTCCGTTTCGCTACCAGTTTGCGACCCGGTTCGCGAACCGGGAAGCGATTCTACCGCGAATTTTTATTTTTTTTTATTTTCCCCACGGGACCCTTTAATAACCCCAACATCATTCCTAGGGGGTCAAGAGGGGTCTACCTTGCCCCCTTTCATTAAATTCCCCCTTCGTTTTTCTCCTCCTCTTGTCTCTTGATCCTACCGAGAGACAAGATGGCGGCCGCACCGGACTGTTTAGAATGTTGACAGACACCGGAGAGCCAATCAGCTTCGCTTTTCAAAGCTCCGTTACGCGAAAAGTACGCGATCTGGAGCGCTACCCGGGACGCTGTCACAGATATATCTATTTTTTTAAACGTTAATTTCTCGAAATCCACTGGAGCACATATATTGAGACCCAGCAAAGGCACATTGGGCTAACAGTCCCCATAATTTTGCCAAGTTTCGTGCAAATCCATTCAGCCGTTCGAGCTAATAGTGAGGCCAAAGGCCCTATGGAAAAATGGATGGGAAAAACGCGTTTTGGGACCCCCCTTTTTTTATTCTCGGCCCCCCCTTGAGGGAACCCCCCCAAAGTTTCAGGGGCTGCTCAGAAACAAAATGTGCCATTTTCCTGAAAATTTCAGCCGATTCCGTCCACAAACGCCAAAGGTATTAGACATAGAATTTTCAAAAGTTCCATAGAGAAAAAATCCTAACTATATATACCTACTGGCTATCGCCAGTAGGTTATATATATATATATATATATATATATATATATATATATATATATATATATATATATATATATATATATATATATATATATATATTCACTGAAAAAACCATCTGTTATAGACCATGTATAGTTAGGTATTAGCATTTAAAAAACCTTATTTTACTCGCACAAAACCATTGAAATTCCATATATAGTTAGATGCACTAACTATATATCGCGGACCCGCAATCCACTGCTAATGATGTCACATATTACATCATTCATGACATGGTCAGTGACATCACTGATGACATCACTGATGACATCTCAAATGACATCACTGATGACATCACTGATGACAACACCCAGTGACTGTATGTTTCTGTAAAGTTAAAATATGTCTTACATATTGAAGAATGAGTGGATGTATAAGTGTCTGGATGAAGGATTTAGTAGGTGCATGACTGACTGTATGAGAGAATGATTAAATGTGTCTCACTGAGTGCATGGGTTAGTGATTAAAGTGTCTTAATTTGCCAATCATTATTTATGTTCTTCTGTAAACTGCTGCATGTTTAAATCAGTAGCTTTATCAGTAACTATATGGGTTATTGAATGGTTGCCCAAGTATTTGTATGGGAGACTGAGTATGTGTGTGGGTGGCTGGGAGGTCTATAACTCTGTGCATAGATGTGTGAACAGTTGATTCCCTAGGTGTATGGGTTCAAAAGTGCATGTAGAAACAGCTGTATGGACAGTTGACTGTGTGCATGAGTATATTGGTGAGTGAATGGATATCTCAGTTCTACATGTCAAAGTAAGTACATATGTAAAACACACTCCATGTGAGAGTTGACATATATAAATAACTGAACATAAGAGCCAGTGAATGTGAGAGTGGCTGTATGAATCATTGTGAACTTGTATCAAGGATTGTATAAGAGAGTAAATATGTGTTAGTATATGTTTGAATAAGTAAGGTGTGTATAACTGTATAGTTGAGGAAATGGAGGCGTGATTGATTCTTTGCATGACTGACTAGGTGTGTGGGTAACTCCATGGATGTGTGACAGTCTGTGAGTGCCTGTTTACACTGAGTGTATCTAAGGTTATATTAGAGTCTGAAGATGTATTATCACATAAATGATATCATCAGTGATGTAATCAGTAATGTCAAATGAGATGTCAGTGATGTCATCAGTGATGTCATTTGAGATGTCATCAGTGATGTCATCAGTGATGTCATTTGAGATGTCATCAGTGATGTCATCAGTGATGTCACTGACCATGTCATGAATGATGTAATATGTGACATCATTAGCAGTGGATTGCGGGTCCGCGATATATAGTTAGTGCATCTAACTATATATGGAATTTCAATGGTTTTGTGCGAGTAAAATAAGGTTTTTAAAATGCTAATCCCTAACTATATATGGTCTATAACCTATGGTTTTTTCAGTGAATTTTCAAGGTTTTGTAAATGCAAATTCCTAACTATATATGGTCTATAACCTATGGTTTTTTCTGTGAATTTCATTGGTTTTTTAAAAGCTAATATCTATAGCTGTAAAATATATTCTTTATTAAGTGACGTATCACGTAGCCCGTGAGGCGCCTCATGATGCATCGCATAACCGTGACGTATCGTCTCTGCAGCGCAAACCAAACCCAAAACGTAAGCGCGCCAGAACACGCTTAAAGATATTTATATATTTTTAACCTTAATTAGACAAAATCCACACGTGCACATATCACAAACGTTCAAAAAACACAATATGTCGGACTCCCGTTACGCTGCCGGTTAGCTGCCCGGTTAACGTACCAGGAAGCACCTTTACCGCGAAAAATCGCAATTTTTTTTTTCACCCCCCAGGGAACTTTAATAGCCCCCTCATCAATCCTAGGGGTTCAGGAGGGGTTTGACTTACCCCTTTCATTCATTTACACCTTTTTTTTTTCCACCTCTTGTCTCTCGATCCCACAGAGAGACAAGATGGCGGCCGCTCCAGACTGTTTACAATGATAACAGCCAATCAGCTTCTCCTCAGACTCCCGTTACACTGCCGGTTAGCTGCCCGGTTCGCGTACCAAGACGCGTCTCTACGGCGAAAAAATCGGAATTTTTTTTTTTGGGCCCAGCGTGGCTCTATAATATCCCCTCATCAATCCTAGGGGGTCAGAAGGGGTCTACCTTGCCCCTTTCCTTCATTTCCCCCTTTGTTTTGGCCTCCTCTTGTCTCTCGATCCTACCGAGAGACAAGATGGCGGCCGCTCCGAACTGTTTACAATGTTGACAGCCAATCAGCTACTCGTCAGACTCCCGTTACACTGCCGGTTAGCTTCCAGGTTAGCTGCCCGGTTCGCGTACCAAGACGCGTCTCTACGGCGAAAAAAACTGATTTTTTTTTTTTTTTTTGGGCCCAGCGTGGCTCTATAATATCCCCTCATCAATCCTAGGGGGTCAGAAGGGGTCTACCTTGCCCCCTTTCCTTCATTTCCCCCTTTGTTTTGGCCTCCTCTTGTCTCTCGATCCTCCCGAGAGACAAGATGGCGGCCGCACCGGACTGTTTAGAATGTTGACAGACACCGGAGAGCCAATCAGCTTCGCTTCGCAAAGTTCCGATAAGCAAAAAGTACGCGAACCGGAGCGCTGCCCGGAGCGCTGTTACAGATATATATCTTGATTTAAACGTTAATTTCTCAAATTCCACTGAAGCACATATATTGAGACCTAGCAAAGGCACATCGGGCTAACAGTCCCTACAATTTTGCCAAGTTTCGTGGAAATCCTTTCAGCCGTTCGGGCTAAAAGTGAGTCCAACCGCCCTATGGAAATTTACATGAGAAAAATGCGTTTTGGGACCCCCCTTTTTTCTTGGCCCCCCCTTGACGAACCCCCCCCAAATTACCAGGAGCTGCTCAGAACCAAAATGTGCCATTTTCCTGAAAATTTCAGCCGATTCCGTCCACAAACGCCAAAGTTATTAGACATAGAATTTTCAGAAATCCCATAGGGAAAAAATCCTAACTATATATACCTACTGGCGACCGCCAGTAGGTAATATGTATATATATATATATATATATATATATATATATATATATATATATATATATATATATATATATATTGTATATATATATATATATATATATACACATATCAGCAAATAGCCTCCCTCCTACTTCCTTGTACATTGGAAAGAGAGGCATGGACCCGAACTTTGTGGCCGAAACAGTTTATTTTTTCATAAGCCGTAAGACGCATTTCGGGCAGTGGAGGTGGAGAAGTGTGGCTCACTGGTTAGAGCAGGCAGACCCTGAAGCAGAGGTCAGACCCGGGACCAGGGTTCAATTCCCGACGCGGCAGGGTCTTGAGCTCAAATGTCCATGGACTCGATAATTCTCACTTCGGTGCCTGACCTAATCATGGGTTCACACTCTGCAACTCTGGGCATTAAGCTTGCTTAATCTCCACAACGGCCCCCCCGCGGCGGGATGCCTGGCTTTCACCTTGGGGATGCCCTGTAGGGGCTATCTCACAGGGAAAAGCCAGGACGGGTTCCCAAGGCAAGCGCGGAGATACCCCTTTGGGAGTCGATTCAGGCGCTATATAAGAAACACAATAATAATAATAATAATAATGCCCTTGTTCACTGAAAAAGCCATAGGTTTCAGGGGCATTATAGTTAGGAATTATCATTTAAAAAACTTTAGAAATTCACTGAAAAAACCATAGGTTTCAGTGGTGTTATAGTTAGCTGGACATTTCACTAATACAACACCATTGCAATACCTCTGTTATAGTTAGTTGTACTGTAACTGTAACTCGAGCACCTGCAATCCACTGCTGATGATGTCACATATTACATCATTCATGACATGGTCAGTGACATCACTGATGACATCACTGATGGCATCTCAAATGACATCACTGATGACATCACTGATGACGTCATCCAGTGAATGTTGTTTAGTTCGTTATTTACATATGTACTATATAAATATAGCAATCTGCATTGAAGAATGAGTGGATATATAAATATCTGGATGGAGGGTTTAGTAGCAGTGTGATTGACTGTTTACTTGACTAATTTATAGTGTCTCACTAAATATATTGGATAGTGACTAAACTGTGAGAATATCTGTATCGACAAGGACCACAGCATCGCCGCCCTGCAGGACAACCTCGCAAACCTCGGACTCAAGCAACTGGTCAACACCCCCACTCACTACGCAGGCCACATGCTTGATCCCGTCTTCTCATTCAGCAAGCACATCACCTTCAGCCACTCTAGCGGACTTCACTGGACCGACCACAGCTGCGTCCACTTAAGCTTCAGAAGAACAACGACCCACCACCACCCGCAGCAGGTTCCTAACAGGAGAATCTACTTGGGCGCACCCGAAGCAACTCTGAACAAGTTGCAGAGAATCCAAAATGTTGCTGCCCGGATCCTCACTAACACACCTGCCAGAGCTTCAGCTAAACCAGCACTGAAGCTCCTTCACTGGCTCCCAGTGAGGGAACGAGTGATATTCAAAGCCTTATGCCTGGCGCATAAACTACTGCAGAATCAAGGCCCCCCTATTCTGAGAAAATTCATTAGACCATACAAAGCCCCAAGATCCCTCCGATCGGACAAGGAGTCTCTTATCATTCTCCCCAGATTTAAGAAAGCACGCACGGGTGGAAGACGCTTCTCGGTCCACACCGCACGCCTCTGGAATGCTCTCCCCCGAGACCTGAGAACAGAACTACTTACGTTTCAGGAAACGGCTGAAAACTCACCTGTTCCCTTAACTTAACTATCTCCCCCCTGAACCTGTCTTTCCCCCCCCCCCTCTTTGCCCCCAGACCCGCAGACGTAGGGATCTTCAGCGCTGGGATACCTCAGGGTGACTACGCTCACTATAAAATAATTTTTTTTTAAAAAAAGCTGGAGCAAGATCACCGCCGAGCAGCTCACCACCTCCCTCAGCCAGAACCCGCCCGCCAGCACAACGAACCCCAACGAAGCAGCCCGCAACTTCACACAGTAGCTGACCACCTGCGCAGACGACCTCGTGCCACTGAAGAACCCTCCCAGCAGACCCAGAACCAAGGAAGCCACCTGGTTCACCGACGAACTCAAGGACCCCAAGAAGAACTGCCGTACCCTCGAGAAAGCCTGGCTCCTCGACCAGACCACAGACAACATGACCACCCTCAAACAAGCCACCCGCAAGCACCACCAGCTCATCTACACCACCAAGAAGAAAACACTGAAGGAACGACTGGACAACAACGCCCACGACAGCAAGGAACTCTTCAGTATCGTCAAGGAGTTCTCCAACCCCAGCACCGGCAACAACAACATCACTCCTTCACAAGACCTCTGCGACTCTCTCGCCTCGTTCTTCCACCGCAAGATCGCCGTCATCCACAACAGCTTCGGCACACCATCCACACACCCTACCGTCGAACCAACGCACCCCACCGCCACCCTCCGCACCTGGACCACGGTGACCACCGAAGACACAGCCCGCACGATGAACACCATCCACTGCGGATCTCCAACCGATCCCTGCCCCCACCACGTCTTCAACTAGGCCGACTCCATCATCGCACCCCAACTCCAGAACATCATCAACATCTCCTTCACCACCGCCACCTTCCCGGAGAGCTGGAAGCACGCCGAGCTCAGCGCCCTACTGAAGAAACCAACAGCGGACCCCACCGACAACAAGAACTTTAGCCCCATCTCGCTCCTCCCTTTTCCTGCCAAAGTCATCGAGAAGACCGTCAACAGACAGCTTGCCGCCATCCTTGAGACAAACGGATCCCTTAACCCCTCGCAGCCCGGTTTCTGAGCCAACCACAGCACCTAGACCGCCCTCATCACAGCCACCGACGACATCAGAACCCTGCTCGACAATGGGGAAACAGCGGCCCTCATCCTCCTGGACCTCTCCGCAGCGTTCAACACTGTCTGCCACCACACCCTAGTCCAACGCCTCAGAAACACAGGTGTCCAAGAGAAGGCACTGGAATGGATCATCTTGTTCCTCGCCGGAAGAACACAGAGAGTCCGCCTTCCCCCGTTTCGAACCGAGGCCACCGAAGTCATCTGCGGCGTACCGCAAGGATCATCACTCAGCCCCACCCTCTTCAACGTCTACATGAGACCCCTTGCAGCCATCGCACACCAACACAACCTCAACATCATCTCCTACGCCGACGACACCCAACTGATCCTCTCCCTCACCAGAGACCCCGCCACCGCCAGAACTAGCCTACACGTAGGGATGAAAGACGTCGCCGAGTGGTTGAAGAACAGCCGCCTGAAACTGAACTCAGACAAGATGGAAGTCCTCATCCTGGGACCATCGCCCTCCACCTGGGACGACTCCTGGTGGCCCCTGGCCCTAGGCAGCGCACCCAAGCCAACAGACCACACACGCAAACTGGGCTTCATCCTGGACTCCTCGCTCTCGATGACCAGACAAGTCAACCCCATCTCCTCATCATGCTTCAACACCCTACCCACGCTCCGCAAGATCTGCCGATGTATCCCGACTGAAACCAGGAAGACGGTCACCCAGACACTCGTCACAAGCCGACTGGACTACGGAAACACCCTCTATGCCGGAACCACACCAAGCTACATAAAAGACTCCAACGCATCCAGAACGCCTCCGTCCGACTCATCCTGGACATCCCCCTACGCAGCCACATCTCCGGCCACCTGAGGGACCTGCACTGGCTCCCCGTCAGTAAGAGAATCACGTTCAGACTCCTCACCCACGCACACAAGTCCCTCCATGACCTGGGCCCCAAGTACCTCAACGACCGCTTGACCTTCTACACGCCCACCCGCCAGCTACGTTCGACAAGCCTCGCCCTTGCCGCAGTACCACGCATTCGAAGAGCCACCGCCGGAGGAAGATCCTTCTCCTACCTGGCGGCCAAAACATGGAACTCCCTCCCCATCCACCTCCGGCTGACCAAGGACCATCTCGCCTTCAGGAGACAACTCAAGACCTGGCTGTTCGAGCAATAGCAGACCCCCCTTCCCCCAAGCGCCTTGAGACCCTCCGGGTGAGTAGTGTGCTATACAAATGCTATGATTGATTGATTGATTGGTAATGTCGCTATAGCTGTATAAGTATATTTGATAGTGTTTTCACTGAAAACACTATCAAAGCATTGAAAGCATGTATGAGTGAATGTATAGGTAAGTGATTAAATGTGTGTGTAGATCTAGGAATCACTGAGTGGTTTTTTAGAAACTTGTATTGCTGTGTTAATGGATTCAAATATGTTACTCTGTATTTTACAGAGAGTGATGAAAGGTTATACTAGTGTATGATTAGGTGTATCTGATTGGCACGTGGATGACGTAATCAGTGATATCATCAGTGATGTCATTTGAGATGTCATCAGTGATGTCATCAGTGATATCACTGACCATGTCATGAATGATGTAATATGTGACATCATCAGCAGTGGATTGCGGGCTCGCGAGTTACAGTTAGTACAACTAACTATAACGGAGGAATTTCAATGGTTTTTTATGAGTGAAATGTCCAACTAACTATAACACCCCTGAAACCTATGGTTTTTTCAGTGAATTTCAAAGGTTTTTTAAATGATAATTCCTAACTATAATGTACCTGAAACCTATGGTTTTTTAAGTGAATTCAAAGGTTTTTTCAATGACAATTTTAAAATTTAATATTAGTTATATTTATTTCTTTGATACTAATTTACTACATTTTTTTATCTATTTATTTTTAGATATCTTATTTTGTAGATTAATTTACACATTTTAATATAATTGTTTTAAAAAAAAGTTAAAATATGTAATTTTTTAAACGTTTTAAATATTTTTGTAGATATATATATAATATTTTCTTTATTGTTTTTAATTTTTTTTATGAGGAGTGGCGCACCAAAAGTGCAATTTTCTTGATTACTGCGCGGAACATACCTGCCATTTTAGAATTGTTCTGTAGGATCCGCATAGGGTGTGCGATGGGTGCGTGTTTCCATGCGCAATCGCTATTCGACCTGTACGCGACTTCATGCACATGCACAGAATATACGTATCATGCCACGCCGCGCTTGCGAGTTTCCGCATGATGTCATCAACTTGTTCAACGCGGTGGGCGCGGGACTTCCGCGAAATTTTTTGATATGAAAAAAGATATATTTATGTATTTAATATAAATATTAAGGCAAAAAAAATAATATTCTTTTATTTTTATTAAATATATTACTTTTAAATACAATTTCCCAAAGTCACGCTAGGTACGTGTTGCGTGTACGCACCCAACGCGATTCGCAAGTGACCAAAAAAAAGAGATTTGATTGGTTTGTAACACTTACTGTTCTAACCATTGAAGAGCCCCACCCATTTCAATTACTTTTCTTAGGAGAAGACCTGTCCTGAGAAGAACCTCCATTTTTCTTCATTGGAAACCTGAATTTCTTTTCGGGAGACAAAAATGGCTACAACACTGGAAGAATCATCTGATTCTGATAATTTTGTTGCTGAACAATTTCTACCAGAACCTCCCCCTCTCGAAAGATGCACATCCATCATATGGAAATGTTTTACTTTTCCGGAGGGGCAAAAGAAATGTAATGCCACCAAGGTGACATGCAAGATTTGCCAGGCAGTGCTGTCCAGAGTAGATCCAAACAAGAACTACTCTTGTGACACTGCTAGTATGCGCAAGCACCTCTAATCCCTGCATCCTGTGTACTATGCGCACGAAGAATGTAGAAGACTGTGGCAAAATGCACTTCCACCACCGGCAATACCAAGAGGCATATTTACAAGGCATATTTACAAGGCACTTGCGCCACGTTTACGCCGCTGTTGTGTGAGGCAACGGTGGCGTAAACGTGGTGCATCCCTGCGACCCATTTACAACGTGACATATCTAGGCAGATGCGTCACGTTGAAAAGTCATGCGCCACATGTTGGCGTTCCGGCACATGGTGGGCGTTCCAGGGCAGGTGCGCCTCACAAAAGTGCCTGCGTGAAATCTACAAGATTTCACGCAGGCACTTGTGCGACGCGGCTACGACAATTCCTTATGCCTGCTTGAAGCAGGCGTAAGGACTGACGCAGCACGTTAAGTATAGGGCACAACGGAGCATTGCTGGAGTCGCGTCGCGCTTGCGACGTGACTCCAGCGATGCGCCACCCTTACGTCATGACATGCGTCACGCATCTGCCTACCCTTGCGCCACAGCGCGCCGAATTGTAAATGCAGCGCATCTGCCATGACACAAGGGTAGTTTTGCATGACGCATTTGTTCTGGCGCATCCCTGCTGATTTGCAGAGATGCGCCAGAAGTCATCAATATGCCCCATCGTATCTCTGGGGCATCACCTTCAACATCCCCACCAGACATACGTCCCCAATTTGTGAAAATTAGAATGCACTGTGTGAAGTGCAATCGGTTAATTTGTTTTGGTGAGCAATCAGTAGACCTAGTTTGCAGAGCAATTGCTAGTTTTTTCCCCCACAAATGTAATGGTTTTGTTCGTCCTATTGATTTTTTTTCTTTTTAAAAAAATCAAAAAAGAGAAAACATTTTTAAAAAATCAAAAAAAAAATATAAAAGTACAAAAAACTAAAAAAAAGTTATTTTCAGAACTAACTACTCTCGTTAAAGAAAGAGCTAAATGTGTATGCTAGTGTGTGAAAGTTTAGATGAATGTATACGTACTGCAGAATTGACTGAAAGAATGCATTGTGGTGGATGGTGAATGTATAACTGCAGAACTATAAGGAAGTGTTGCAGCATGACACTGTAAGCTCTTTTCCCACAGCATGCTAAGGTACTTCCGAACCACAGGGATGCAACATATAGACATAAATATGTTGCAACTCTGTGCATCCCTCTGCACTGCTGCTTAAACTACATCCATGTGGTGACACAGGCGCCCTTGCACCATGGTGCAAGAATATCTGTGTCATGTGCAGTTTATTTTTGTACAAAAAGGCTCACCTTCTTGCACAAAAACAATCAGTAAACACATTTTTCTCTTGCAATGTATGCTGTGCATTGTAACATATATTGAAAGAGACAAAATGAGGAGAAATAAAAATAATTCACCTTGTTGTACCTTGCTACATCAATTGGAAGACGGTGCAGTATTCACACACATGTCCAGATTTATCATTTCTGATAAATGTGGTGATGTGTCTTGTTCTGTGGGTGTTCTGTGCAAACACGCAGAGCAACACCTATAGAACGCCCTTGCAACATAAAGTGGTGTGTAAGGTGAAGTTGTATTTACATGGAAATGAAAAGGTACACAGATTGCCTTTTCCTCTCCTTGTAAATATTAAAGATTTTTTTACGCGATCACTATATTACAAAAAGTGACATATTGTTGGCACAGGATGCTTTCTATACATATTTCCTGGGTTAGTTGGTCCCCAGTCACAGTCTGGGGAAGATTTACAAGCTCTCTACGCCACCAGTACATCACTTTTCATGACGTACTGGTGGCGCAGGGGGCTCCTCCATATTTACAAGGAGAGGAAAAGTCACCCTGCGTGACTTTTCCTTTCCTTGTAAATACTCCCCATTCACAAGCAGCACTTTCCGGTGAAAGGGCGTTTCATGGGTGTTGCTGTGGGTGTTCCCACGCAACACCCATGGAACAAGACACATCTTCAGATTTACGAGAAATCGTCAATCTGGAGATGTGTCTGAATGCTACGCCACCCTAGAGGTGGCGTAGGAGGCGCAACGAGGAGAAATTTTTCATTTCTCCTAATTTTTTCCTCTTTCAATGCATGATGGATTCTATAGCACGCATTGAAAGAGGTAAAATCTTTTAGTGAATGTTTTTGTGCAGGAAGGTGCACCTTCACTACAGATGTTCTCATATCTTCTTTTTCTTCCTACTACACGCTTTTCAAATACTGGATATTGACCTAAATTAGGAGCATACACCATTCTTAACCGATTATAGTCTTTTACACAGTTTGCATCTGCAGTAACCTTTGTGTCATCAAAATCAATCAAAAACTAACCAGATAAAGTTCTGACTCATGACAAAGCAACATATGCCATACCCTCTTTAAACACGGTATTTCCAAAGTTCACCAAAGCACTTTCTACACTTAAACCTTGAGATTTATGAATAATCACTGCATATACCAGAGAAACTGGAAACTGTTTTTTTACGGACATATAAATCTTTAACAAGCAAAAAAACGAACTGAACAACGACCAATTTGTTTCACTTTTTTAATCTGATCAAAACTAATTTTTAAAAATTCAATCCCATCTTTATTCGGATAATTAACAAAATCCACAACTTTGCCCATTGCTCTATTACCTAAACCTTTTTCTACATCCAAATTTCGCCTTAAAATTACCCTACAGTTTCTACATGCATATAAAGTATTTTCTAAACCAGAAGTTTTAGATATCGATAGTTCTAATGAATCAAATTTTGAATTCAACTTTTCCATTTATATTATTTCTTTATTTTCCAGCTTCAAAAGTTGTTTGTTGAATATAGAACACCATGTAGTGTTGGCATTAAGCAGATTACAGATTTGTTTTCTGCAATTTTCATATATATTTTCTCAGGAACTACATTTGGAAACAAATTGGAAAGTATTCGACTCTGCAAAGCTTCTCTGTCATGTTCTGTAACTACGCCAATTCTTGAAGAATAGTTCCATAATCAACATCATTTGGCTATCGCATATTTGTAATTAGTTCCTTGTATTCAAAATATGACCAAATGCTTACATTTCCAACACTACCCAAAGACTTTCTGGTGTCTTCATGCGCAACTGTTTTAAATACTGGTTGTCCTTTTATGGGAGTAAGTTGCTGTAGATCTCCAAAAACTATGACATGTTTTCCTCCAACTAAGACATCGTACTCTGTCTTAAGAATTTGCTGCATTCTGAAATGCACAAAAGCAAGCATTAAGTTTGAGATCACGCTTACCTCATCAATAATCAGTAGTTTCAATTTCTTCAGCACTCTTTAAAGTTCACAACAAGCATCTCCAGATTGCTTGTGATATTCCAATTTGTTTTCATGCTCCACAGGTAGCATCAGTAAACAAAGTAATGTAATTCCTTTAATGTTGTGTTCTGCTAACCCACTTGAGCAGTTACAACGCAAGACAAATGTGACTCAGTTGTTTTCTTTAGATAAGTGGTGATTACTTTAATTAAGACACTTTTTCCTGTTCCAGCTTGTCCACTCACATACATTCAGATAGGTTGAAAAGATGTGCATGTACATTCTTTCTTTCCATGAAGAAATCCATGATCAATCTGTTGTCTCACTTGCTGGTATATTTCTTTCTGTTCAACCTTTAGTTGTTTTTCCAAGTTTGCTAAGTCCATTACATCATCTTGAGCTTGATGCATTACTGTTTCCACCTCATTCATGGCGATTGCTGCTTCATTTTCAACAATTGGTTGTCCTAGTGGATCTTGACTCAGCACAGCAGAAGTTTGACTATCTTGAGAACTGTCTCTAGCAATCTCAGCTGCAATAGTATCTTCTTGATCAATTTCATTGTTCAACATTTTCACATAATTTCCAAAAACAGTGCATTGTATGGTATCTTTACAAGCATTGAAGGAATCTTCATAGCTCTGAAATTCTCTAAGTAATTCCAATTCTGATCGCCATGGTTTGAACAGTTGCAAAAGGGCTAAATAGTAAAATTCCCTTTTATCAGCAGTGTCACAATTCAGCTTCCTGTGATTAATCAAATTTCCTTTGGTTTATTTTTTTCGCGAACTTGAACCGATTAGGTTATCAGAGCGCTTTACATAGCACCAGTTCCGTTACATGTTATCACAGCAGTTTACATAGAATCAGTTACGTTACACATTTCAGGAACTTGAACCGATTAGGTTATCAAAGCGCTTTCCATAGCACCAGTTCCGTTACATGTTATCAAAGCACATTACACAGAATCAGTTACGTTACACATTTCAGGAGCACATTTCTTTTTGTTCTAGTGAGTAGGGTTATCTCTTCACACGGGGGAAGGGATACACCTGGCTATATTCCAACAGTCACACAGGCGACTAGTCGTTACAGCTCTAACTCTAAACACAGGGAGGGGGTACACATGGATACGATCTAAGAATCAGGGATGCAAGGGTATGGAGAGAAGGGGAGGCACAACAGGGAGGGAAATATTTGAGGATCATCCACGGGGAAAAGGGTTAAGGCCAAGGGCATGGTAGGAGGGCTAGAGTCCAGAGAAACTGTCCGAAAACAGCAGCAAAGTGTCGTCAGGACAGAACAAAAGTCCAGGAGTCCAAGAGAGAAGGTGGGAGCCCAGGTGGGAGATGAAGCAGAGGGAAGAAACATCTGAGGATCATCCACGGGGAAAAGGGTTAAGGATGAGGGAGTGGGAGGAGGGCTAGAGTCCAGAGAAACTGTCCGAGAACAGCAGCAGGGTGTCGGCCAGGACAGAACAGAAGACAAGAGGTCCAGGAGAGAAGGTGGAAGCCCAGGTGGGGGACGAAGTTGGAGGCCAGCCGTAGGTGCGTCGCCAGTCTGGAGAGCCTGCGGTCATCCGGCTCGGTGGGCGCGAGAGTGCGCAAGGTAGTGGAGGTGTTGGTGCGGTCATGCGTTGGCCATGGGGCGCTGCCCAGGCATGTTAAGAGCAGGCCCCGCGTGGTGGCCATCCTCGCTCTGCGGTTTGTTTTACCAAACATTCTTTGGAACCAATCCCTGCATATTTTCCATCATTGATGTTCTCTGTAGTATTCTGTTTAAAAGTGTAGTTTTGCAGCACTTCAGAGAGACATATGTTCTCAAGATAATGACTTCTATTTAGGTAATATGTGTCCAACATATTCATTTTCAAAATATCTGTATTTTCTGGATCTTTTTCAGCTAAATATTCAATTTCTTGAACAGATTTTAGTACCCGATTTCGCATTGCAGCAAGACCTAGACTTACCCAAATTATTCTTCTAGATTTGGAGTATAGACTTGCAGACGATAACCGATCTGAGCATTCATATGCTCCAATACCTCAATGGGATAACATCTTCAAACTGAAACTGTATAATTTCTTACTTAGAGTCTTCCACTGAGAAATCTCTTCCCACATTTCTTTCAATTCAGTCTTTTCTGATTTTGTAATGTAGGATGGTAAATATCAAGCAACAGCAATAGAATTGTCCTCAACGTACTGAATATCCATGTTAGCATTCCACACGGACAGAACAACCGGATTGTAGTCATTTATGTATTTTGACTCTTCGCTTCTGACATAAAACTGTTCACTCTTCCTTTGGATATTACAGTATGTGGAAATGCAAAATGACATTTGGTATAGAACTTATCCTTAGACTTGTACTTTCGTCTGCAGTATTTTTCACATCCATGGCTTTGGATTTGTAAGAATTGTTGTCTTAAGTTTTTTTCTTCTGTGGTTTTGGGTACTGCACATGTGGCATATTCTTCAATAAAAGACAAAACCGTATCATCTGAATCTGTTCCGAATTTTGAGGCATCCTTGATCCATAATAGCATATGTATATGAGGAGCACCTCTTGCTTGATACACCTTTCTCCAAAAGAAACCCACAACTTCTCCAAGAGGAGGATTTTTTATTGCAGATAAAAGACATCATAGCTTCAAATCTAAGATTAAAACACCTGCATACATTACCAGAATCCAAAGAGCACAATTCTCCAGGTGTCTTGAATTCAATATTTTTCATATTGGAATTTGCCACTCGAAGATATTCAAGTAAATCATCCCAAGCATACTCATCACAGCTTAGGGTATGGAACCATGTAGAAGTTCCTAAGTTCCATGGCATACATTTCAGTTCTCCATGACGATGGTACCAATATTCATTAGTGCCACGATGACATGCCATCAGATTAATCAGCTGAGATTCTAAATGATCATCCCTCTGGTGCACCTTATCCATAAAATCCTTTGCAGAAACAGTTTGCAGATTAACTCCTGTTTTCAATATGTGATTGACTGCATATGAAAGTCAAGACAAGTCACTTTCAAACAAAAGATGAAATATATAAGGGATACATTGTCTAAATCTTGGATCTTCTGCATATAATCTTGTTGTCCGATATTCAGATGCAGAAATTTGCACAGGTCATTCATCATATCGTCCTCCTTTTTCTGTTCGAAACAACTGTGGAAAACAACGAACTTCCAAACTCTCTTCCCATACACTCATGGGACTTCCCTTTGCTTTTTTACATTTGGAATAACTCAATAGTATTCCCCATCACTTCTTTTGAATGAAGTGGATGTACACTGAAATGTTCATAGACTTCTTCACTTCTTGACATGTCCATTTTTTTAGTTTGTCCACTTGACGTTTCAGTATCTTCTGCTAAAAGTATTTCTTCTTCTCTGATATACACATTTTATAGTACTCATTGTTTTTTATTAAATACAAAGTCGCCTTCTGCACTTTCCTAACATGACTAGTGGTTCATTTTCTACACACTCTACCCCAATAGTTTCAAAAATTTTCTTTAAATCTAATGGAAAATATACAACTATTCCTTTTAATCCTCTCTGTAAATCTGAAGGAGGCAATTTACCTGTTTTAGGCTCCATACAAACAATAGCCCAAATGGGTGCACACATTGAATGAGAATAAACTCATATCTATTTAAATCTATCAGTTCTGGAGGAATAGCAACCAACTCTAGAGTATTATTCACAGCTCTAGCGTGCATTTTATTCTCATCTAATTTGTTATACTAATATTTACAAATACGCTGATCAGAACTCAAATCAAAACAATTCTCTACCAACAAATAAGTTGCAAATTCCTTCCACATATTTTTTTCTCTTTTACTTTTTGAATAGAAATCAACACTCCTAGTCTGATTTTTATCATGAGTTCGCCGGCAACAAATACAAGAATAATTTGGCCGTTCACCTGACATCACCTTAAAATTTGTAATTTCACCTTCAAAATTTTTTGTACAACTATGTTCAACATTCTCGTCAACATTTTTTTCTATTAATGTCTCAGTTTCTGCACTCTCTTTTTCAGGACCAAAGTAACAAAACTCAATGTCATCACTAATCTTCTTCACATCTGAACCTGACCCACGCAAAAGAGCACTGTTCAACTCATTTAATTTTAGTGCTGGACTTTTTGAATAATACAATCTTCTGACTAACTTACACATTTGAGTATGATGTACTGCTAACATCCTGTAATGATGAAAAACACTTTGACATACTTTTCTATAAAGACAAGCCAGAGAATGACCTTTCAAACCAGTATTTTTTCTCACTCTGCAAGAGTCTAGTCCTTGCAACATTGTAATCTTTTATTTAACAGTTTGTTTACTATATTCTCGTAGGAAATTACATAAAAGATCAATAGATTCTTGTTGTAAACTACAAATACTACTGCAATCCCAAGTGTACACTGAGGCTTTAGCACATCTGCCTAGAACTTCATCAGCTATCACTTCTTCTGCATTTCTGGGAACCATTTGTTCTTTGGCAATTGGACAACCATTTCTAACCTCATAAGCTCGACAACTGATTTCAACTGCATGCAACAAATCATTGGTCTGAAAATAACTCTCTTCATTAAAGAAAGTCTCTGAACTTGTTTCCATTCACCCAAAAAAACATCATAAAAATTAGTTCTGTTAATTACTCTTTTCCTCTTACTTTTGGCCTTCATTGAATGGATTAGTTTATCTAGTGATCGCATTCTGTTTATAACTAAAATAAATAGTTTTCTTTTTACTTCAAAAGACTTTTCAACAATGGATTCAATATGCTCTTTCTTTTTATAAAATAGTGATCTCTTTTTATATTTCTGCAAATCTTTCAGCAAATTATGTATTACTCTTTTATAAAATATTTTTATTGGTGTCTTTTTTTTCTGATTTTCTCTTCTTTTACCATATGTTGCCTTTTTTCCTTTCCTAATATTTAGATCTTTTTTGTGGTTGAAGTGTTGTCACTGGTTTCAACATTCTTAACATTCTTTTTTGGTCTAGAAACATTTTTAATAAACTTCTTAGTAATCTTACAAGAAGATTTTCTCTTTTTGGCCACATTATGTTGCTCATCCAATACTTGTTGTTGAGTTTTCTTCAAGTGACTGTCCTTTAGCTCTCTTTTTCTCTTTTTACATTTTTCAGGCATGATAACTTTATTTTAATGATGATAAACAATATCTGTAAAAAATAAACATAAATAAAAGTATATTACTTATCTTATAAATTGTATGTTTCAATTACTATGCAAACACATTCTATATAGATACTGACCGAGGAATTGTATACCTTAAATACAAGTGTGAAAGTGGTTACACTCTACCACATGCATAGTGTTTGAAGCACTCCGTGCCCTAAAGCCTGGCTCACTGTATGAGTACATGCATACTAACTGAAGAATTCGAGTAGTACAAGAAAAGACACTGGGTGAATTTATAACTGGTTGAGATTGACTTTACTGAATGGATTAAAACAGTACTGAACGATTCACTATGGCATTGCAAGAGCAGTGACAGGGTGTTTGCTGTAGTGTAGGTATACTGACTAGAGAATTGCAGGCCTGAAACACAACTGTAAAGGTGATTAGACCAGTACATGCATAGTATGTAAGAGTTTAAAACAGTCCATGTCCTAAAGCATGTTTTTTGAAGAGAAAAAAAAGGATAAATGTGTGCAGGGTGCATGGATCCGCTATAAAAAAATAAAAATGAAGTATGGGCTCCTGTGCTTGTTTAAAAATTAGTTACCTGGGGAGGGGCAAATCCCCGGGTCTAAAATATTACATTTGATTGTGTTTCAGAGGGGCCCTGTAGCCTGGTGACTGCCATTCCTCGGTGCTACAAAATAAATGGGTGGGGGGACTCAAAGGTACTTCCCAGTAAAATACTTGGGTAGGAGGGGTTTAAATGCCCCGTCCAGCTCCGAGAACCACTACTCTTCAAGGCTTTGAAAAATAATGGATTGGAGGGCTCAAAGGTCCCTCTAAGCTCCAGTGATCACCACACTCTGGGGCTTTTTATATTTTAGGACAGGCCACGTGGCGACCATTCTGGAGCAGACGTGGGCCCTGGGGGAACACCACTCCCCAGGACCAGCTCCTACTTTGTATCGGGATGCCTACCCCAGAGACACTGCTGTTTGCTGTAGCGGGGTAGGAGACGAGGTTCCAGGTCTGTCATAGCTAACTTGACGGCATATTAACAAGTGCCATTTCGCCGCATTAAAATAATAAATAAAATGAATGTGGTGAAAATTAAGATGCATTAATGCATGTTAGCAGTCAGTTTGGTAACAACTAGCCCCGCATCTCCAATGAGTTGCAATGTAGGCGTTCCCAGAGGCAAGGTAGGTTTTCCTATGACAATAGACCATAGAAGAGGGGAGCGCGACAATAGCGTTGTATTTACAAGGTAACCCTGCACTTGAGGAGCGATAACAAAACTCTTGCTAATTGAGGTTTATGCAGGATCCTAACATGTGCTCTGAAGTAGACTTGAGCATGTTAAATATGGGAAGTGGATTGAAACTTGATAACAATAAAAACTTTTAAGCACTTACATGCCTGCAAACACATGACGTACTCAAATGCTTCTCTAACAATTTTCCCAAATACACACTGACTCACAGTGTGATTCTAGACAAATACCAGTTTCCTTTCACTTTACCCAAAAACATTTACTAGTCTTCAAAAAGTGAGATGACTGCACACATCCCACGGAGCAGATCTGCAAAAAGTGTTGCAGCGCGGGACTGCAAACCCTTAAGCTGCGCCACGCTACAGCACTTTCAGAGCACAAGAATGCAACATATCTACAATGATATTCCACATTCCTGTGCTCTCCCCTGCGCTAGCGCAGAAACAGCTGCCATGGGGAGATTGTTTTTCTAAATGAAAGGTCCCCTTCCTGCACAAAAGCAATCACTGCACACATTCTCCTCTTTCAAAGTGTGCTGTAGAATACATCACGCTTTGAAAGAGAAAAAAAGAGGACAAATGAAAACATTTTTTCTCGTTTCTCTTGCCTACACCACCCCTATACTGACACAGCAAAATAACGCATTTCCAGTTTTACGATTTCTCATAAATCTGGAAATGCATCAGTAGAAATGAATGTTGCGTGGGAACACCCACAGCAACACCCATGTCGTGCTCTTAACACGGAAAATGTTGTGTAAACAAGTGCGATATTTACAAGCACAGGTTAAGTCACAGAGGGTCACTTTACATGTGCTTGTAAATATCCCTTAGCAGGCTGCCCCACCGGTGCATCATGCAAAGTGATACACTGGCAGCGCAAGGGGCTTGTAAATCTCACAGTGTAATTCTAGACAAGCATCACTACTACCTGGATTTTTAACGGGAAAACACATTAATTATATTAAAAACAAAAACCCCACATAAAACTCCTCACAAATTACTTACTAATTTACCTTTCAAATTGATTTGTAGATTAAGAAGAATGTCAGTAACACACCAGATTTTCTTATACAGAATCTCTGTACTGCATTACTCAGCAAAGCCAAAAAAAATGGCAAATGGCAAAGTTTCACATTTCTTCCCACATTAATTCAAAATCTAACACACATTTCTATTGGTTACACTTTTCAGCCCTTTCCAATTGACATACGTTTGAACCGTACTCCCGCCCTGCTTAATGCTGTTTACAATAGTAACAGTTCATGGAACACTCAACTTACCAGACAGGTCACAAGTTCAGCACACAATGTTTCTAATCCAAACAGCAAGTGTGCTTGACTTTTAAAAATATCACCTAATCCTATGTAATGTTCCATTCAAACAGTTTTTCTTAACCAATAAGAAATATACTTTTAAAAAACAGAAACATGCACCCTAATTTTCAGACTAAAATAATTTCTATTCTTTTTTCAAAGCTGCACCTTATCCACCATTGTAGAAAAATCTTACTTACTTTACAAGAAACCATCTAAGTGCATCCAGACCTCCTTTCAAGATGCTTAGAGTGTGGATTGTGGGACACAGCAATATTTTCTAGAGACAAAGGTATGCAGAAGATAGAGCCATTGACAAAGACCTAGATTTGCCAAATGTAGATATTAAATGGATTGGACAGAGAGGGTTAAAGTGGCACCAATTGATGCCATTGGTTATATCCTTTTTACATCTCCAACACCCTGACCTCATAATTTTGCACTGTGGTGGCAATGACCTAGGCACTCCAGAGGTCTCTAGTTGGCCGGGGTATGCACCTTAGTCCAAGCAGGAACCACCGCTTCTGACGCAGTAGCTTGGCGCACAGCAGGAAGGCTTAACTTCCGAGGCAATGTGTAAAGTAGTTGTGCAACACACTTCAGCTATGACACACTAAAAGCACTCACAAAAGGAACACCACACCAGTTTTATATGAAAATAAGAATATCTTTATCTAAAAAGAAGAACATTTTGCAAGCTTCAAAAACAGTCAGATCCCACATATAGATAATCAAAGGTTTGCAGTCACAATGTCTTTTGGGATAGTTGTTATAGAGCTTATAGTAGGGTTTGTCTTTTCAGTGGGAAAACATTAAGGCAAACCAGTCTTTCGAGTGCAGTACATTTTGCAAGGCAAGCAGTCTCTGTGAGTCTGCACCACTTTGGGAGAGCAGCCTTTGTGTTCAAGCTAAAGCAGTCCCTTAAGTGGCGGAGATGAAGCACCGATCCCAGTTTTTCTGAACAGGGGTCGCTTTGGTGCAACAGTGCTGTATATTCAGGGCGAAACAGTGTTGGGAAACAGATGCAGTCTCAGTGGGACCCGGTGCCGCAGCTTGCTCTCTTAGGGAGCGGGGGCACACCAGTACAAGTGATAAAAGTCATGTTAAAAGGACACTTACACAATTCAATTCTGGATGATAAAAAGTTGGAAATACATAACAAACCAACGATGGATGTGATGAGCCAAACAAGCTAGTCTGTAGGGTATTGTCTCAGAAACGACTTTCTGTATACTTGAGTGTGTTGGCGACAGGAGCTCAGCCACAGCTAAACTTTTCTGCAGCCAGACTAAAAAATGGTAAATAGGTTATGTGTTTCAAAGCATTTTGAGAGCTGGACTCTCATTCATTCTGCTGCTGTGCTACCTGGGACTTACGCACCTATGCTGGAGAGGGAGACTACACTCCCCAGCATTCCTTTGGTAGAGTGAGCCGCAACGCTGTTCCCAGGTGCCAGAGACCCTTAAATGTATGAGAGGTGACCCGCAGTGCGGGACAAATGCACGTTGTGCATGGACGTGCCCTTGCGAAGACCAGGCCGAGAGAAGGCCTGCCTTTGCCCCTCAGCGACAGGAAGAGGCGAGCTGAAGCCACTTCCCTTGGCTCACATTTTTTTGACCACAGTGAAAAGAGGGTGACTGGTTCCCTGTACTTTACCGTCCATAACAAGGTACTTTCTATTACCCCACACTCCTTAGACTGTCCCATTTGATTACCTTTATTGGACACTTGTTTTGTGATCTTTCTTTGGGAATAGTGTCCTGGCTCGTACTTGCTCAGGGAACAAATGGTACTTAAAGGGGCTATATTATGGGAAAGAAGAATGGACCCTTAACTAAGATTCAGCCTCTACCTGCTATCCTCGTGTTTCTATCCTGAAAGTCTTTGTTCATCGGATGGTGGTGAAGGTAAACAAGGAAATAGAGCAGGCTGAGAGGTGGCTTTCTCTGGATAGGGATTGTGCCCTCACACTCCCCCATGGGTCACCGGATAAAAATAGTTTGGAGGAGCCACCTTTCAATTTCTGTCAACAAGGTCATCAGGGGGCATATCAAGGGGGTTTTTTATGAAAAGGGACATCCCATAACCCCCACAACACTAGCTATCAAGCCGAGGACTAAGTGGAAATGGAAAACTTGCACCTCTGCCCAGCCTTCTGATGAGGCCAAGCTGGTCGCCCGTCCCATTACCAACCCAACTGATGTGGAGGGGAGCTCTTCTATCAGGAAAGTTTTCGCAGGGATTTTGAGACACTGCTAAATAAAACATTGGATCCAATCTTGACAAAGATCTCCCATATTGAAGACAGGGTTTCAGAGATATTATCCTTGTTGGATAAGGGGAGAAGCGGGTGTAGGTGTTTGTCAAGATCAGGGCATATTACAAGACCATAGGAGACCAATTGATTCCATCTACTCTGGGAGTGGCTGCGTTTCAAATTATGTTACTGTTGATGCTGGCCTTATCCTGTTTGTACGAAGGCCAGGGCTTGGATTAGAACTTCAGGGTGCAGTTGCCCACCCCATCCCCAGTGTTATAAAGGGGGTAGCCTGTGCCCTGTGTCTTCTCCCAATGCTGGGGAAGTGCTTAATTTGCCTCTTGAAGTGACTCCCTATGTCATTGTTCTAGGGAAGATCCCCTCCCACTCTAATTCGAAAGGTGAATCATTTCAAGCACTCAAGAATAAGGTGATGCATTGGTTTGGCACACATTTGCCTTGTAGTGGGGGTTAGCTCTATCATTATGGTTCGTACAGTAAGCTGGATATGCAAGGATAGGAAACCTTGGGCAGGTTACTGTGTGGTGGTTAACCTTTGGAGGTGGTTGTAAGTTTTGCAGCTGCCCCAAGCCCATACTTCGCACTCCAGGGATAGTTGCTCTGCATTTGGGTTTCTACTACAGACTGGGTAGTTCAGCTTGCTCATCTGAGCCTGAACACTTTTTCACGGGGTTCCATCCATTTAACAAGTGTCCAGTATTTATGCCTGCTCCATCATGTCCACTTTTAACAGATTTCTTCCCTTCAGTGGTTTGGACTCCTATGATTGTCTGGACCCTTGTGACTCTTATCAGCCATGTGTGTCCTCCCCCATCCCTGCGGTAGCCTCTTGTCAACCTTTTAAACTCTATACTTTGTTGTCATGGAATGATTCTTCACCGCATTGTGTGGCCCCTCTGTCCCTGCCCCTGCGGTATCCTTCTTTCACTGTTTTAAAGGATAAAATACTTTGTTGTCATGGAACATTGGGGATCTTTACTCTAGGTTTTCTAATCTCAAGTTGGTGCAACTTATTAAATCATTTCACATAATTTGTCTCCAAGAAACATGAAAAACTAAAAAGAAATGTTCTTAGGGTTATATGACTTATTCTGAGCATGCAGCACCTTCAATGGCAGGCAGGTCAAAGGGTGGGGGGCTTAATATTGTTTAATACAGTAGAATTGTGTGGTTATATTTGTGACGTCCATTATCAGGTGCACACCTTGCAGGGGGTATGGCTATCACTCCCAGGATCTTTACTGTTGGTGTTAATTAACTTTTACAACAGCAGTAGGGTAGTTTCAATGCATGTGGGGTTTCCCAATCGGACCACATTCAGAGCTCAATATCATCTAAGGGTGATGGGCAAGATGTAATAGTGCTTGCTGGTGTTTTTTATGTAACCTCCCTTGAAATTGTGACACCTTAAATATAGCTGTTTGTTGAAAGAAAGGTTACACTGTGTGCACTCATAATAAGACCTGGACCTCAATGAGTTCCTAGATACTCATATTTTAGTTTTTACCATGGAGAAACTAGTGAACTTTCTAAACCCTGAAATTTGCATGACTTGTAAAGGGATTGTGTTGTAGGTTCTTTTTCTTGATTTTATATGTGTTTCAGCTCAATTATACTTGCCGAGCTCCCATTTTAACATCATTTTTAGTCTTTCTAGTGATCAAAATCCTTTATCTTTAACTCTGGATGTTGCCAAGGTCCCTCAATTACAGAAAGGGGGGCGGCTTTAAAAAGGCTCTCAATTGTGGACCATGGGATAAGGCTAAAATGGTCCCAGATGGATCCTCAGAGCTTTCAAGCCTCCTTTTTTGCAACTTGTTCTCGGGAGATTGAAATTTGTATAGATAGTGATACAATGGGGGTGGGGGTCTTGGAAACTTTTAGAGGTATTGCTTCGGGGTTCTTAAGTTAATGACGGTAACAGTCTCTAGCAGCCAGGCATTGCAAAACACTACATGATTTGATAGGGACTGTTTGAGAACCCTGTGTCAGCTGGAGCCAGCTCTGAAGCAGTCCCAGAGGGATGGGCAATATGTCAATGACTGCAGACGGGCCTAAAAGCAGGCTCAATGTGTTTGTAAACATAATTTGCGGGAATTAGCCTGGGTGGAACTCTGCCAAGCGTCTGATACACAGGATAGTTCTCTATTCTGGAAAGTGGTCAACAGGTCTTGCTTTACGGAGGGATCCGGCCCACTCTTAAACATCACATTTTAGAAAAGCAGTTTGTCAATCATTTCGACTGTGTTTATAAACAGGGGGTGAGTGCAGTGATAAACTTCCTGCTGGAGTAGCCACAGCTTGTAAACCAGTGGTCTTCACAATAGATGAAGTTACACAAGGTATATTGACCTTGTCAAGCAATAAGGCCCCAGGACCTGATAGTATTCCCCCATATCTGTGTAAGTCCAATTTAGAGGTTTGGGCCCCACTTTGACCCAGGTCCTGAATGCAGCTGTCCAGAAGGGGATGTTGCCCTCCTGGTCCACAGCTATGATCATTCCTATTTTCAGGAAGGGGCATAAACACAACCCACACTGTTATTGCCCTATATCTTTATTGGATGCAATAGTCAGGGTAGTGGGAGGGTGATTTGAAATAGTCTGAGAGACTGGGCAGAGGAAAATAACATTCTGAGTTAGGTTCAACATGGTTTTAGGGCGGGGACGTACCCCTCAGATCAATGTCTGAACCTCCATGTAATTATCATTAATTACATAGCTGACTAGCAGCCAGAGAAGATGGGCACACATTAGTGCAGCTCTGGCGTCCTTCTTCGCTTTTCCTCCCAATATGTGGCATTAATCCACTACAACTTGGCAGGCACTTGAGCGCACGTGCTCCGAGTGTGACACTTCGTCTCAACAGATGAAAAAGAACCGCTCCTGAGCCAAGCGGTGCCTACGGGGATGATTGCGGCTTGTAGAGAATGTGGAGCCACGAGTTGAGGTAGGCGTGTGCTCAAAGTGGTGACAGCTGACCCAGTCGCAGCATGGGTGTACACCCCGAGGAACCAATGAGAGAGGACCGGTCTTGCAATACCAGCAGCGGGGGAGTGACGCTCCTGATTGAGCACTCCTAGCCAGGGATGGGACCCGCTGACAGACTCGGTACAGAGAGGCGAGCACTCAGCTTGCCCAGGACTTAATTCAGTGTACTCTGAAGTGCTGGTGAGGAGGAAGATGGGAACCCATGGGCTGGTGGTGGATGTATGTGCACACATATGGACAGGCTGCAGAGCCTGACAACAGAGGCATAGGGCATGTAACAGACAGCACGGTGCCAGGGGGTACCGGGCTACACAAACTGCTAGCATTCAGTGGGACAGCTGACACTCCCTAAAAATATTGCAACCCCTTACTTACTCTTTGTCACAAGAAAACACACGCAGAACAAACACAGTGCCCTGCAGCAGCAACTGCCACATTCAACAGCCAGCACTGGCACTCACCACAGTGGCATGAGAGACCTTTAGGGGAAAACGGACAGGACGGGTGGGAAGGTCCCTGGCAGGTGGCAATGATTACCCTGCAACTATAAGCCAACAACTGCGTTATTGATTGCAAATAACACCAGTATCAAAACTATGTCTAGCAGCAAAGGTTGACATTCCTAGCATCAGCCCAAACTCGACAAATACTCTTGTAAAGAAGCACAAGATGGGGCTGCAGTGCAACCAGACACTGAACAAGAGACACAGCAGAAAAAGGCTGAGAAGACTCCCCCACTTTGCAGGATATAATGGCAGCCATCACAAGCGTGCATACCTCCCTTGAGGCAAGCCGTATCTGCCGACATGTCCCTGTCAACATGCCGACCGAAGGAAAATGGACACTAGCATCAAGGAAGTGGAGGATGTGTCTCATGGTCTGGTCGCAGACACAAAGACATTAGAAACACAAGTCTCAGAACTTCAAGCCAGGGGTTGCCTGGGAGTGACTGGAAGAATGGCGAAGAGTAGGAGATCTGCACAATCCAGATGGACGAGGGCCGGAAATGGGGATGACCCAGAGATTAGTGGAATCCGGCCCAGAAGAGATTAACCCAGCCAATGAAGACTAGCTCCCCATGCAGCTAACCCTTTCGTTTTGTTCTTCTTGTGTCCAAGAGGCAACAAGATGCTCACAACCATTAAGGATCATAGTTCTCTGGATCACTGTGATTGTCTCATAGACAGTAGCCGAAATGATAACTTTAGAATGCTTCTCAATAATAAGACCAGGGCTGGTGTAACTGTGAACACACCACTGAAGGAATGATAGCTAAGTATATTAACAACTGTACCTATGAAGTTGTAGCAGTAAAATGTCCAGTAGTCGTCGGGCGGGGGGAGGGGATGCCTGGTCCACAGCTCCTCCATTACAATGAAGGGTGGGCGACGGGCACTCTGCAAGGTTGGGGAGACAGGCATTTCTGGTACAGTCATTAAGGGAGGTAGGGAGGTGGGAGTAACACTTTATGGGGTATGTTAGTTCTAGTTTATGTTATATTGTTCAATGGCAACAGCTGTTGCACAGTGGACCGTGATTCGGCCCCTGGTGCTGCCCACTTCTTTCTCATGGGCCATGATACAGCCCACGGCATCTCCCTCTTTTCTTCGGGCGCATCGTGGTGTTTTGCGAAAGCTTGCTGTTGCCATTTTGGTATTGCGGGTACGTCCTGAGGAGCATGCTCTCTTTAAGTGCTAATGATTTAGAAAAGGGGGTGGTGATGAACAGAGTGTCAACACCGTTTTTTAGCTCACTGCACCATCCCAGTTTCAGAACCTGGCTGTATGCAAATTAGTCTGTTCCTGTCCCAGTGCATGATGGGAACAGGGCAAACCAAACTACAAAAGCCAATTCTTACACTGGGAAGGAAACAAGCTCCTGGGGACCGGTTTCTGGCATTACAGCCGTCTTCGGCCCGGTTTGCTTGAATCCTGATGGTGCAATGAGCAAGGGTCTCACATCTGAGAATACCCTTCCACGCTTAGGGTGGACAAAAATATTTACAACAAGGGGTTGTGATGAACAGAGTGTCTGAGTTAAGCAGACCACTCTTACCCAGTCCAAAGATCAGGGCTTGATCCATCACCGTTATTTATCTCACTGCCCCATCCCAGCTCAGAACCTGGCTATATGCAAATCAGTCTGTCCCTGGCCCAGTGCATCATGGGAACAGGGCAGACTAAACTACCAAGCCAATTCTTCACCAGAAAGGAGACAAGCTACCGGGGACCGGTTTCTGGCATTTCAGCCTTCTTCGGCCCGGCTTGCTTGAATCCTGATGGAGCAGTGAGAAAAGGGACTCATGTCTGAGTATACCCTGCCACACCTATAGTGGCCAAAAACGATTTAGAAAAGGGGGTGGTGATGAACAGTGAGCTAAAAAACGGTGTCGGATCTAGCCCTGATCTCTTGACTGGGTGAGAGCTTTCTGCTTAATTCAGAGACTCTGTCCCTCACCACCCCTTGTTGTAAATATTTTTGTCCACCCTAAGCGTGGAAGGGTATTCTCAGATGTGAGACCCTTGCTCATTGCACCATCAGGATTCAAGCAAACCGGGCCGAAGACGGCTGTAATGCCAGAAACCGGTCCCCGGGAGCTTGTTTCCTTCCCAGTGTAAGAATTGGCTTTTGTAGTTTGGTTTGCCCTGTTCCCATCATGCACTGGGACAGGAACAGACTAATTTGCATACAGCCAGGTTCTGAAACTGGGATGGTGCAGTGAGCTAAAAAACGGTGTTGGATCTAGCCCTGATCTCTTGCCTGGGTGAGAGCTTTCTGCTTAATTCAGAGACTCTGTCCCTCACCACCCCTTGTTGTAAATATTTTTGTCCACCCTAAGCGTGGAAGGGTATTCTCAGATGTGAGACCCTTGCTCATTGCACCATCAGGATTCAAGCAAACCGGGCCGAAGACGGCTGTAATGCCAGAAACCGGTCCCCGGGAGCTTGTTTCCTTCCCAGTGTAAGAATTGGCTTTTGTAGTTTGGTTTGCCCTGTTCCCATCATGCACTGGGACAGGAACAGACTAATTTGCATACAGCCAGGTTCTGAAACTGGGATGGTGCAGTGAGCTAAAAAACGGTGTTGGATCTAGCCCTGATCTCTTGACTGGGTGAGAGCTTTCTGCTTAATTCAGAGACTCTGTCCCTCACCACCCCTTGTTGTAAATATTTTTGTCCACCCTAAGCGTGGAAGGGTATTCTCAGATGTGAGACCCTTGCTCATTGCACCATCAGGATTCAAGCAAACCGGGCCGAAGACGGCTGTAATGCCAGAAACCGGTCCCCGGGAGCTTGTTTCCTTCCCAGTGTAAGAATTGGCTTTTGTAGTTTGGTTTGCCCTGTTCCCATCATGTACTGGGACAGGAACAGACTAATTTGCATACAGCCAGGTTCTGAAACTGGGATGGTGCAGTGAGCTAAAAAACGGTGTTGGATCTAGCCCTGATCTCTTGACTGGGTGAGAGCTTTCTGCTTAATTCAGAGACTCTGTCCCTCACCACCCCTTGTTGTAAATATTTTTGTCCACCCTAAGCGTGGAAGGGTATTCTCAGATGTGAGACCCTTGCTCATTGCACCATCAGGATTCAAGCAAACCGGGCCGAAGACGGCTGTAATGCCAGAAACCGGTCCCCGGGAGCTTGTTTCCTTCCCAGTGTAAGAATTGGCTTTTGTAGTTTGGTTTGCCCTGTTCCCATCATGCACTGGGACAGGAACAGACTAATTTGCATACAGCCAGGTTCTGAAACTGGGATGGTGCAGTGAGCTAAAAAACGGTGTTGGATCTAGCCCTGATCTCTTGACTGGGTGAGAGCTTTCTGCTTAATTCAGAGACTCTGTCCCTCACCACCCCTTGTTGTAAATATCTCTTTAAGTGCTAGGCATGTATCTTACCAACGCAGCTGTACGTTATCTGATAATTTCCATGACAGGAATGCCGGAGCTCTGGTTTTGGAACTGCAGCTTGCTATTTTCACATGTTGGGGTACTATATTCTTACCTTACTTTCACTGGATATATATTTCTTTCTTCATTTCTTCTTGGGATCATATTGCCTTCCCAAAAGGCTTTGGGAAGTATCTGCTCTACCAATTCAAGATAGCGACTTTCCTATTCCATCGACTATCCTTTTCCTTATTCAAGATGGTTAGGTTGGGTTAGGTAGTCTTATACAGCACACAGCTGCCCCAGTAAAGGGGCTTCCCAGCGCTAATAGCAACAAAAAGGCAGCAGACGGCAGACAAAGGCGTATAGTCACCAATAGAGGGGAGTCTAATAAAAGACAAGGTTGCAAACAGGAGGAAGTAAACTGCAAAAGGGGCCGATAGACAAGGGAAGGGGTGAGTTTTGATAGACTAACAGAAAGCCAGATAATTATCTAGGCACCCAATGTGTACAGGGAGTGCACGACTCAAGGTAGCAGGCCACCAACGTTCACTCTGCAGCTCAAGATCTTTCCCTACCAGCAAGATCTCAGACTTGCTGGCATTGAGCTGGAGGCAGTTGGCAGTCATCCAATCTGCGACATCAGCAAAACCACTCCAAAACTTCACAGCGACATGTAGACAGTCATCGGAGAGTGCAACTACAAATTCGTATCATCTGCATATGAAACTATTGTCAGCCCTCTGCTCTTGGCCAATGCAGCTAAAGGCTGAACATACAGATCAAAAAGCGTTGGACTCAAAGCTGAGCCTTGCGGCACTTTAGAGGTGAAGGGGGGGCCGATGCCTGGAAGGTCCTTTCCGAAAAAAAGGAAGTGAACCAATTAAGTGCACGGCCCATGATTGGTTTGTTTCATTTTTTTGGTGGTTACTTAATTCCTGTTTGGTCACTTCCTGTTCCTCTTTGGTCACTTCCTGTTCCTGTTTGGTCAATTCCTATTCATGGGTATTTAAAGGGCTGAATCCTTAATTTCCATGCGTTGCAACACTCTTTGCTCCTTTTAGTGTGTCCTCTCTCCTGTTGGTATCCTGTGCTCCTGCCTGGTGTATCTGTAATTCTTGCTGGTGTACCTTGTTCCTGATTTTAGTTTTCTAATCCGGTGTGGATTCCTTGCCTGCTAATTACTCCTAACTGGTAGCTTCTTTCCTTCCTTTTTGTTCCTGGACTCACCACTTCTATCAAAGGGTTTCCCCTACAGGGTTTTTTTCTTCTTGGGACTCCTTTTGGAAGACACGGTCTGCTTTGGCCATTTTCCTTGTCAACTGCACCGCAGCTACCAGAAGGGGTCACCCTTACCAAAAGAACTAAAGTTGAGGGCGTGGCTTGGATGCCGAGGAGGTAGGCTGCATGAGCCCAGAGCTCCACGCCCGATCCCAGATATCATCCTGATTATCCACGTGAATTCCAGCGGAAATTGGAAAATCCGTGATCTAAAGGCACCATGGAGGCAACGGCGTTCAGAGTGGGCGACCTGGGGCTGCTTTTCGTCCTGAAAATCGACCTCTAGCAAATGCCTTGGGTGTGGTAGACATTGATCTAAGATGGCGCCCTGAGGCCTGGACGACTGTCGCAGAAGGCGGAGGTGGGTTGAGGCCCGGTCCTCCTGTTGATCCAGTACTAGCAGTGATTGCCGGGCCGGAGGGCCTCTCTCAACCCTGTAAGCAAGTACGGGTGGCCTTTCCCTCGCTTTGGTGGCGAGTTGACGGGGACACGAGATCACAGGACAATTCTCCGGGGAGGCCCCCAAAATGGCGACTGCTTTGTGACGGCGACCCCGACTCTCCACGCATAGATCGGAACCTCGAGACCCCATCATAGCAGTGGACTTCCGAGGATTGGCCCCACGGGTGAGGTCAGGACAGTGCTTAGTGCCCTACGGGTGTCTCAGATCCCTGATCCCATTGTTTGGGAGGCTGTCCAGTGGCGAGGTCCTGCAGTGCGGACGACTGTGAGGAGATTGATAGGGATCCCAGGAGCCAGTACCTGCCGCGGCCGGGATGTTGAAACCAAAAGGGAAGGGGGATGGAGCGGCTGACTCGGAAACGCTGGATGGAGCGGACCGCGACCACCCTGCTCTCCAGCGCATGCAAGACTGCATACTGGAGGCCATCACGACCACAAAAGACGCCCTGCAGCAGGACATCGCCCAGGTAGCGACGGGCCTGGGCCTCCTGAAAGCGGACCATGATAAGCTTAAGGACAGAGTCAAGAGTATGGAGATATCCATACAAGAATTGGCCCCGGATCACGCAGCGGTGAAGGCACAGATGGCGGATGCTATGGACAGGTTGAAGGTGCTGGAGAGGAGGGCAGAGGATGTGGAAAATAGGAGTAGGCGCAACAACGTTCGCCTGGTGGGCCTTCCAGAAAAAATTGAGGGCGATGACATGGTGGGCTACCTCGATAATTGGCTGCGCACCGAGGTTGCACCAGAAGGGCTCTCTCCTTTCTTTTCCTTGGAACGGGCCCACAGGGTTCCGGCTCGACCACCGGCCCCGGGCCTTCCGCCTCGCCCGGTGGTGATTAAGCTGCTTCACTACAAAGACCGAGACTGGCTACTGCAGAGGGCGAGGGAAGCAGGACCCTTCCAAGTTGATAATAACAAAGTCACCCTGTTCCCGGATTACACTTTTGAGACCCAGAGACTCAGGGCCAATTTCCTGTCGCTCAAGCGAGAGCTCCGTGGAGAGGGCATCAAATACTCCCTTCTCTTCCCAGCGAAGCTGAGAGTGGTGGTGGACGACAAGTCGCTTTTCTTTACCTCCTCGGCGGACGCTTGGGCCTGGTGGGACACGTACAAGGCTGGAACGGATGGGGCTAGAGCCAGGGCGGAGGAGGCTCGAGAGAAACAGCCGATTAGGAAGTCGCAACGCATTTGCAAGAATCAGCGGAGGACTGGGAAACCATCGGTGTCACAGACTGAGGCAGAGAGGAAGGCTGCCCTACAGGCGGTGGTGGATCTCTCTGGTACGGCGCGGAGCCAGTCCGGGAAGGGCACGGACTCGGAGGAGCAGGGCACGGGATCGGAGACTGAACTCTCGGAATTCGGAGGGGCCAAGGGGCCCGTCGTCACGCCTCAAACGTCTGGGGAGATCGTCGAGGCCTAAGACGCTGGATTTGAGGAACGGCCTGATGGTCGGACGCTGGGGCGCTGTGCCCGTGTGCGCAGTTTTTCGCTATATGGGACTTCGTGAGTTCTTCATGGGGGGATCACGGGGTGGGATGTGCGGGACAGATTTGGTTTAACGAACTCCTTCGGTAGCGGTCCGCGCCCTACTGGCCCTTAAGGTCATCGCAGTGGAGACTGCGAGTTCTAGTGTCTTTCTTTGAGGGGATATTTAGTTACAACAGTTTGGATGGGTTCACTTCCAATTGTAGGGGGTCCTGTCCTGGGTGGGTGGGAACCGAGAGTAGTTGGGGATGCTCAGGTTGGGTTCAGAGGGGTGTGGGGTTCATTTGTTTGGAGAGGGTGGGGGGGTCAGTATTATGTTGGCATGAGCGCATGGTCGAAGGATGTTATTGTTCTGTCTATGGATGCAGGGAGGTATAGCTAATACGGGGGCTCTGAAATGTGTAACCTGGAATGTGCGGGGTCTCCACACCATGGTGCGTAGACACAAGGTACATGCGTATCTGAAACGTAGGGGAGTGCATATAGCTTTTCTTCAAGAGACGCACCTCACCAAGCAGGAGGGAGTAGCGCTGCAGAGAAGGTGGAGGGGGCAACTATTTAACACGACATATTCGGCCTTTGCGAGGGGGGCCTTGATTTGGATACGGGCTGGGGTTCCCTTCCAGGTCACTAAAAAAGTATAGATCCAGAGGGTAGATTTGTGGCTGTGGAGGGGAGACTTAGGGGCCGAATAGTGTCTCTTTGTAGTGTGTATGCTCCGAATGTGGATTTGCCCGCTTTCCTGACAGCGCTTTCGGGCAAACTGGCGAGTTACTTGGCAGGGCCGACAACTCGGTGGTTGATACTGTTCTGGATAGGTCTCATCCCCCATTGCACTCTTCACCGATACATAGAATAGCGAAATGAAGATTGGATTGGCAAGAGAGTTGGGACCTGGGAGATGCCTGGAGGACACTACACCCTACCGCAAGAGATTATTCCTTCCATTCTACATTACATGACCTTCATGTTAGGTTGGATGTGTTTTTGTGCTCTTCACCTGTGTTTGCAGCGGTGGGAAGTGCGGAGTATTTGGCCCGCACGTTGTCGGACCACAACCCTCTGTTGTTGTCCCTGAACTGGATGGTGGAAGTCAATTGTGTCCCAACTTGGCGGTACAACCTGATACCCTAGATGATTTATTATTTAGGGAGGCCTTGGGGGAGCGAGTGACATGCTATTTCGAAGAGAACAGTGGCTCCGCCTCCACTAGGGCTGTGGAGTGGGATGCGTTTAAGGTAGTGGTCAGGGGGCACTGTATTGGGAGCGTTGCAGGTGCTCATAAAATGTTGTTGGATGACCTTGATAGAGCAGAGCGGCGGTTGAGGGAGAAAGAAAGAGAGCGCCCAAATCATCCTGAGCTCCAAGAGGGGGTTAGTGACGCCAGAGAAGCAATGGCAGTGGAGCTGGAACGGTTGCGTAGTTTCGACCACAAGGTCTTGTGGTATCTCCCTCCTCTGTCCCCCCCCGGCGTCTCTGCATGTGATGGTGCTGCTCGCGGTGACATCACTTAGAATGTCACCGCGACCAGCGTTCCAAGGCGAGCGCCGGGGACACTCTGAGGCGACAGCTGCTAGGAAGGCTGTGGCTGAGGTCACAGGAGTTCGGACTTACATTAAACAGTTCCTTGACATTCACCACTCCGAGTTCTGGTCATCATTTTGCGGTGAATGTTACACTGGCGACGAGGGTTAAAAGCCTGTGACCTCAACACGCCGAGAAGTATGCGGCTGGAGGAAGATAAGAGGAAAAGCAGCAGATGAATCGTGCTTATGCAGCCTGCCGACCGGGAAGGAAAACAGTCGCGTGTGAAGACTGACTGAAACTGACAACGCGAAGAGCGGATCTACAGGGAGATTGAGCCGACTCATTGATCAAAGAAATTGACATCCTTGGTGCCTGGAGAGCGAGGAGAGAAATCTCCTCTCGACTGACGCTCCGAAAGTGAGGTGCAGCTGTTTGTGCCCTGGCGCGCTGGAGCCAGACCTTCCGCCGTGGTGTGTGGCGAGCATCAATGTCAAAAAGTTAAAGGTGAGGAAATCTCTGCCTGCGAGCGATCATAGCGCCATCGGAGCAGTGACTGTAAGCAGAAGTCCGGCGCATTTATTACCAGCCCTTCTCACGAGGCCTTCAATGCGCGCTCCTCGATCAGCAGCAGTGCAGCGCTGTGTGGTGTCGGCACAGGGGTGTTAGAAGCCTGGCGTCAGTTGATGAGTTCTCCCTGCCTCATTGCTCAGAGTCCCTGCGTTAGCGGTGCGTAGCAGTTGGCACGCATGTGTGAAAATCCACATAGAGTATAGCAGGAAATGTAAGTGGAGGTAGAATCCAACTGCGTGGGAAGGTGAAGCAACGCGTTTTGAACTGGCATAGACCTGAACCTGCCGGCGCTGCGAGGGAGCTTGAAGCGTGAAGGCTGTCTTTAGTACTGTCAGTGGAATGCCCAAGGGCCTCTGAGAGCGCGACGTATAAAGAGCAAGGGGCCAACGAGCGCAGTGGAGCTGTGGTTTAATGTCAGTATAACCTGTTCTTGCGCCTGAGTGACTGTGGGTTCTGCTGCCAGCTCGGGAAGTGGAAAAAACATCTGGTGGTCGCGCTTTTGGGAGCTCTGCAGTGTGACCACTGTGATGGGAGTACTGTCCTTACATACTGCACCGAAGAAGCATATCTAATTTGTGACTTGAAGAACGTAGTGTTTACCTTTTTGGGAGGGACAGATTTATATTTCCACGTGTAGGTCTAAGCAAGTTAAAGCTGTGCAAGGCTGGTCAGACTTCTGTTCCCTCATGAGCGTTTTCACCGGTAATCTAATTCCCTCTAGCCACTCTTATTAAGATAAGATCCCAGGCTTGTCAGTAAACGCAGTTTGTTGAAAGGAGAGTAGGTGCATGTTTGAAGGTTAGAGTTTTTCACTGTCTATCGTATATTAAGCATGCAAAGTGTGACTCACCCACCCTTCTTCCTGACCAACCCAGGGGACCCCACCATCTTGTGGAAGAAATGGAAAAAAGTGTTCCTAAATTATGCTACTGTATGTGGGCCAAACTTGGGTCTAGAAAGAAAGGTTGCACTGTTGGCCTATTACTTGGGCGCAGAGGGAGAGGAAGTCCTAGACCATCTCCCGGATTTGGGGGCACAGGAGGCAAGGGGTCTGAATGAATTTGAAATTAGTCTAAAGAAGTTAGATTTGCACTACCTCCCCAAGACCAGCACAATTATGGAGAGGTACCACTTTGGTAAGAGGGCACAAAAGGATGGGGAATCTATAGAAGATTTTGTGTCTGAGTTGAGGAAGTTGGCTGCAACGTGCAAATTTGGGGGAGCGAGCGAGGAGAGAATTAGGGACCAGTTCGTCTTGACCTGCAGGATGGAGCGAGTGCGTGAGGAGCTATGGCTCAAGGATGACCCGCCGCTAAGAGAAGTTCTCATTATAGCCAAGCAGGTAGAGCACATGTTGCAGTGCGTCAAAGAAATTAAGCAGGATGCAGGGGAAAAGAAGATCGATGACAAGGTCAATGTCAGTGAGGTGGTGTCCGAATGTGAGACTGTATCTGTTGTTAAAGGTCAGAAGGCAGTGGGCAAGGAGCAGAAGGAAAGCAGACCGGGAGGGTCATACAAGGGTACCTGCTACAGGTGTGGGAAACTAGGGCACCTAGCCAACGACAAGGAGTGTCCCGCCCTCAGGTTCACATGCAACAAGTGTGGTAAGAAGGGCCATTTCAAGCAGTTTTGCAAGAGTGGGCAAGGGGCCAGTAGACAGAATAGAGACAGAACGAATGTGGTGAGCGACAAATTTGTTGTGCAAGTACAAGAGTTGAAGACGCCAGGTCCCAGAAACTCCTTGAGAAAAGAAGTTACGGCACAGGTAGAAGAGGAACAAGTTGAAAGTCCCAAAGACACTATAAAAGTTGGGAATGTTGAGTTAGATGCATTGTTTGACTCCTGTTCCCGAATAACTATCATTAATGCCAATGAGTTCTCACGTGTGTCAAAAGGCAAGATAATCTTGAGGAGGTTAGACCTGAGACCAGGAGGATATGCGGGGCGCCCCATCTCCATGAAAGGGTACTTCCTGAGTAAGATTGAGTACAGAAACAGGTCTACTGTCTCCAAAGTATATGTGTCCACTGTAGGTGATAACATTTTGGGGTGGCGTGCACAAAAGGGGTTAGGGGTGTACCTCAATCCCAACAGCAATCCCCAAATTTTGATACAGGAGATACAGGAGGGTGAGGCTGACATCACAAGAGATTTTAAAGAGGTATTTAGGGAAGGGCTTGGGTGCTTGAAGAACTACTGCCACAAAATCAAATTGAAGAAGGATGCCAAGCCTGTTGTGGCAAAAGTCAGAAGACTCCCCATAGCCATTCAGGAGGAGGTCAGAACTGAACTAGAAAAGCTGTGCAAGGCTGGAGTTATCGAACCTGTGGAAGCGACCGAATGGTTGGCGCCCATCGTGGCAGCGAAGAAAAAGGATGGGTCGGTCCGGCTCTGCATTGATTTGAGGGCACTCAACAAAGAGGTCGTCGTTGACCGATACCCCTTGCCGAACATCACCCAAATGATGAGCATGCTTGAAGGTGCCAAGGTGTTTTCCACACTCGATCTCACCTCGGCCTATTTCCAGATAAAACTTCACGAGGAGTCTCAAGAACTCACTGCTTTTGTGACACCCATGGGCGCCTACAAGTTCAAAAGGATGCCTTTCGGCCTAGTCTCGGCGGCTGCCGTTTTTCAAAGAATCATGGGCAACATCCTGAAGGGCATCCCGGGCGTCATGTGTTACCAGGATGACGTACTGGTGTTCGCAAAGAACCAAGTTGAGCATGATCAGAGACTGAGATGTGTACTGAGGAGGTTTTTGTCCCAGGGCCTTACCGTGAAGAAGAACAAATGCGTTTTTAGCTGTGCCGAGTTGGATTTCCTGGGTCACAAGATTACAACAGAAGGCATACGTCCGAAGGTCGAGCTCCAAGACACCATTGTGAATCTGTCACCACCCAAGAACAAAGACGAGATCAAATCATTCATGGGGATGTTGGAGTTTTATGGAAAGTTCATCAGAAACTTAGCGGGCAGGACTTACGCCATCAGGCTGTTGCTGAAGAAAGAAAGCGAGTTCAAATGGAGCCAAGAATGCCAGAGCGAATTCGAGGATGTAAGGAGAGCTCTTGCGGAAGCCCCTAGTTTGAAGTCCTACATGCCCGGCCGGACAACGATTCTCACCACGGATGCTAGTGCGAAAGGGTTGGGAGCGGTACTTACCCAGAAAGGTGCTGAAGGAGAAGAAACCATGGCCTTTGCCTCAAGGTCACTCCAGAAATCTGAGAACAACTACTCAGTCATTGAGAAGGAGGCATTGGCGGTATCCTGGGCAGTAGGCAAATTCAGAGACTTCCTGTGGGGTACGCAGTTCACCCTCCGAACTGACCACAAACCGTTGGTAGAAGTGTTCAGCAGGAAGGGTTTGGATGCCATCTCCAGCAGGATAAGGCGTTGGGTGGTCAGTCTCCAGGAGTACACCTTCAATGTCAAGTATGTTCCAGGAACGCAAAACCTTGCAGCCGACTGTCTGTCCAGGCTTGTCAGTGATGCAGAAGTGAGTGAAATGAGAGACAAAACAGATGAAGATGAAGAAGGATTCATGGTTGAGAATGTCTGCACCATCCAGAAGGCGTTGGGTTAAGAAACGTGGAGAAAGGCACAAGAAAAGGACAAGACCATGGAAGAAGTTTGCAGAAGAGTGAGAGATGGATGGAAGCACGTGGACAAACGTGATGAAGACCTGAGGCCCTTCCAGGCTGTAAAGGATGAGTTAACCATTGTCGACGGATGCCTGTTCAGGGGAACAAGACTCGTGCCACCAGCTAGTGTGAGAAACAACCTGGTCGAGATAGCTCACGAAGGGCACTTAGGAATCACTAAGACCAAGCAAAGACTCAGGGAGAGCTATTGGTGGCCGAACATGGACCTGATCACGGAGAGGAGAATCAGGGGGTGCATCCCGTGCTGTAATAGCGACAAGGTCTTGAAGCAACAGACACCACCCATGGTGTGTAGGCCGCCCCCGTCTGGACCATGGGACGAGTTGGCCTTAGACATTTTGGGCCCGATGTCAGGGGAACTGCGGACACCTTACATTTTGGTGCTCGTGGATCTGTATTCCCGGTGGCCGGAGATAAAACTCGTCAGCGAAGTCACGACTAAGACCGTCATCGGATTCTTGCAGGAGGTATTTATCCGAGAGGGGCTCCCCAGCAACATCCTCACCGACAACGGAGTGCAACTATGCTCAAAAGAGATGGAAGACTTCCTGGAAGAAAGAGGCATCAGGCACAAGCGATGCGCGTTATACCACCCAGAAACCAATGGCATGGTCGAACGCTTTAACAAAACCATAAAGGAGAGCATCCAGCTGGCCAAAGCAAGCGGTATAAATTGGAAAGAAGAGTTGTGGAGGCATCTGGAAGCATACAGGTTCACGCCGCATCAGACGACGGGCGTCACCCCGTTCGAATTGCTCCGCGCAAGGACACCCAACACCAAGCTTGCCCCGGGGTGGATGGAATGGCACAAGGGGTGGTCGGACCGAACCAAAGAAAAGGACAGTGTGAGGAAACATGAACAAGCCATGAGGATGAGAAAAGAAGGTTACGACCAACGCAAGGCCACACGGGAGGTCGGTTTTAAGGTTGGAGACAACATCAAAATCAGAGCTCCCACAGGGAAGGCGAGTTGGTCAGAGTACAGCAGTCCCACGAAAATCACAAAACTTTTCAAGAATGCGGTCAAGACCCAAGAAGGAAAGATATGGAACCTAGGGAGAGTCGTGAAGTACCACCCTCCTGTAGAAGTCCCAGAAGGTGAAAGGGGGGGGGGGGAAGTGGTCAAGGTCTAGATAGCGGCCTCACCAGCAGGACGCCACCTGGCGTTCCTCTCCCAAGACACAGGCCCATCAGGAGAGTGATCAGACCTCCCAGGCATTTTGACCAGTATGTGATGATATAACCATGGCCATTCTGCATAATGTATGTTTCTCCCCATTTGCTTCTTGCCTAATGTTCTATCCAATGTTTTCTATTTCTGCAGGGAAGGGGGATGTGTGGTATCTCCCTCCTCTGTCCCCCCCCGGCGTCTCTGCATGTGATGGTGCTGCTCGCGGTGACATCACTTAGAATGTCACCGCGACCAGCGTTCCAAGGCGAGCGCCGGGGACACTCTGAGGCGACAGCTGCTAGGAAGGCTGTGGCTGAGGTCACAGGAGTTCGGACTTACATTAAACAGTTCCTTGACATTCACCACTCCGAGTTCTGGTCATCATTTTGCGGTGAATGTTACAGGTCTATCTGACGAGAGCGCATGCGGAGGGCGATAAGGCAGGGATGATGCTGGCTTGGCTTGCCAATCCGCTTCGGCGGGGTGCCCCAATCATGTCTATTCAGGAGGAAGGAGGCGGGCTTTGCCACACCCAAGCTGGGATCCTGGATGGGTTCAGAGCATATTATGAGGGTCTGTATGAGAGCGGGCCGACGGGCGGGGCAGAGGAATTGGACACCTTCCATGGAGGGCTGCAGCTACCACAGCTAGAGAAATCAGAGGCAGAGGAGCTGGGTCGGCCTATAACGGTCGGAGAGATAGGGTGTGCAGTGAAGCAGATGGCCAGGAATAAAACCCCGGGGCTTGACGGTCTGCCGATTGAGTTCTATAGCAAATATTTGGAGCACTTGGCCCCGCAATTGCAACTGGTCTACAACGAGGCACAGTCGCGAGGTAGACTCCCGCGGTCAATGTGTGAGGCCCTTATGATCCCGTGGTTGAAACCTGGTAGAGCGAGTGACGCCCTCTCATCTTACCGCCCATTGTCTATGCTCTTGACGGATTACAAGATACTGAGCAAAATCCTGGCGAATAGATTGTTGACTCACATGACAGGCCTGATCCATAGGGATAAGTGCGGGTTCATCCCGACGCGAAACACCACCACAACATCCGTAGATTGACTAGGCTGCTAGGAACTCGGTTGCCGGAGGGGGCTACTCCTTTCGTGCTCTCCATAGACATCGAGAAGGCCTTCGATAGCCTTGAATGGGATTATCTATACGAAGTGATGAGGCGTTTCGGACTAGGGGAGGGCTATATCAACTGGACCAAAGTCCTATATACTGAAGCCACGGCTAGAGTTAGAGTGGGCTCGCTGATCTCGAGTCAGTATCCGGTGCGACGCGGCACTAGGCAGGGGTGCTCACTTTCCCCCCTTTTGTTCGCATTGGCAATGGAGCCTTTTGCAGCGGAAGCCAGGTCTGGCTGCCATTATAAGGGATTGGTCTACAGGGCCAGGCCACATGTCATCTCGTTGTATGCGGACGATTTGTTGATGTTTTTGGCCGATGCGGAGGAGGAATTGATGGGAGCGAGACGTTTGCTGGAATTATTCGGGCGGATGTCGGGCCTGAAGGTCAATTGGACCAAATCTTGCCTGTACCCGTTGAGACGGGGAGAGCCTTGCCCCCTCACGGCAGAGGAACTCCGATGGGAGCCTCATTGCCTGCACTACCTGGGTGTTTATGTGTATCATACCCCGGCAGATATGCTGGATGGTAACATCACTCGTTGCATTAACGCCTTGAAAGGATGTATGGATTTCTGGGCCACTCTCCCACTCTCGTTGGCGGGTCGTGTCTTCTTTATGAAGATGGTGGCATTACCTAGGTTATTATATTATTTCAGAACTCTCCCGATATGGGTACCCGGCTCAGTCTTTCGACGTCTGAGATCACTGACTATAGCGTTTCTATGGGGCACGGGTCGGGGCGAATAGCGCTAGACACCCTCTTGCGACCCAAAGATGAGGGAGGCATGGCGGTGCCTGATTTTGAGTGTTATTACCTAGTGGCTCAGCTGCAGACTTTTACACAGGAGGTCGCGAGAGTGTATCGAGGCCCAGAACACGCTAGAGATGAGGGCACTCCGAGGCATGTGCTTGCGTATATCATGCTACATCAGAAGCTTTTGCTCAGAGATCTAACAGTGGAGGAGCAGACGTTTCGGCTCTGCTGGAACCGGGCGCGTAAACAGGCGGGAATCCGTCGCATGTATGCTCCGGAGATCCCGCTGGGAATGGTCACAGCCCTGCCTCATGGTGGGGATTGGTCGAGACTGCTGGGCTGGGAGGAGGCTGGGGTACAGATGCTGGGTGATCTTTATGAGGACGGAGCCTTGCTTCCGTTCCAAGAGCAACAGGAGCGTTTCGACCTTCCACGTGGTGACTATCTCCTGCACGCAGCGGTAACGGGCGCCATGCAAGACCACTGGGGAGAGGGCCTACAGGAACCCGCAACCTCCATGGCGTGCCAATACGCGATGATGGCGGCGGGAACTTTTAAGGCGGTGACCTGTTTGTATTCCAGAATGTTACGGGAGGCCTTGCAGCCACTCACTGCTCTAAAGGCTAAGTGGGAACTGGACCTCCAAATGGAGATTCCTGACGCCACTTGGGGCCAACTCTTACGGAGGTCGCGGAAGAGTACGAGGAACGCCAGATTCCAACTCATACATTTTTACGTTATTCATAGGGCATACCTCACGCCAGGGAAATTGCAGCAGTACTTTGGAGTGGAACAAGCGGCCTGTCCTAGGTGTGGTACACTGGGGGCGGACTTGGGACACATGCTTTGGGATTGCCCTACACTGGGGGAATACTGGCAAGAGGTCGGGAGGGCTTTAAACAACGCCACGGATAGGGAGATACAATACACTAAAGCAGTGGGGGTGCTGCACTGGTTTCCACACACACCTAAAAATAAGGCGACCCGCAGGTTCATGGACATGGGGCTGATATTGGCAAAGAGGGAAATAACCAGGAATTGGAAATCGAAAGTGGGGCCCGCGTATAAACGCTGGTATGGTGAATGTTTGAGGCGGGCGGCATGTGAAAGCACTCTACGATACCAGATGGCTAGGAGGGCGGCTGATGAGAAAGCCATGGAGAGGGCAACAGCGTGGGAAATGATGGTGCAGGCGCTCTGGGATGATAATGATGAGGAGGAGGGAGAGGAAACGGAATCTGAAGTGGTCGACCCCACTAGCGCGCCAGGACTACACCTTTAGCGAATGTTTAACTCCTCCTTGCACACGCCAGACCTTACTTTTCTCTAGGATTCTACTGTAGCGCTGCCACGGGGGGGATGTTGGGGAGTTTGGGGGGGTGGTTGATAGGGGGTGGGGGAGGGGCGAAAACTTAAAAGCAGTCCACATCTTCCTGTGCTTCTGGAAATGGACATTGGTCGATGGAGCAGAGAATGGACTCACTGTACTCGTTGCTTGGCTTTCTACCTGGAAGCTCGAGCTTCATGTTCGTTGTAGCGAAATAATTATGTGCCTTACTGCCGTATTGATATGTTATTCATCATTGTAATGTCTATGCAATTATTTTTGGTACTGCAATAAAAACGATGTTACAAAAAAAAAAAAGAACCAAAGTTGAGAATCTCTCCAACACGCCATAACTGATAAGAACACTACAAGTCATGACGACAGCAGAATATCTCTTTAATGACACTCAAGAGACTACACCCAATACTGCATCTAATGATGTAGCTTGAGCACCTTAAAAAACAAGTTAGCCGAACCCACTCAATAAGCAGACATAATCATCTCTTCCACCACAGAAACTACACATCCGGTAACTAAGAACACCCCCGCCCACCAGCTCCGCCGACCTCGCCCTCGCCTCAGTCCCCCGCACTAGAAGAGCGACTTCCGGCGGCAGATCATTCTGCCAGCTTGCTGCCAAGACATGAAAAACCCTCCCCATCCACCTATGGCAGATCTAAGACCTGCTGACTTTCAGAAAACTCCTCAAGACCTGGTTTTTCGAGCAGTAGTTCCCACCCGCCAGCACCTTGAGACACTCACGGGCAAGTAGTGCGCTTTACAAATGATATGATTGATTGATTGATTGATTGACCGGTGACTGACATGTCCACTATGTGCGGGAGGACAGAGACATCATTTAAGATGCTCTCTTGGAACGTTAATGGACTAGGGGACAAACTTAAGAGGTGTATAGTGCTCCAATACATTAAAAGGCACTTACCAGATGTGGTCCTGCTCCAGGAAACCCACCTGTGTGGTAATACATGTGAGGTGCTTAACACATGGGAATACAATCGTATTGTGCATTTAGGCTTTATCTCAGGGTCCAGGGGGGTGGGGATATTGATGTGCAAACAGTTCCCCTTCATAGTGACACACACACAAGGATACACAAGGTAGATATGCGACAATGACTAGATCTTGGGTGGACAGAAGTGTCAATATCATGTCAGCCTACATACCCCCTGCACTGCACAACGTGGCATGACTGGACATGAGAAAAATTATCCTAGAATTTCCTGTGAGGCGCTCATGATAAGATTGGTTTAAATATGACACTATGTAACCAGATAGATTCCTGCCAAGAAACACCCACCCGTACCCAAAACACTATGGCCGATTTCATGAGTGCCTTTGGCCTAGTAGATGTTTGGCGGGAAGCCCACCCTTAAACAATGCAATTTACATTTCACTCAGGGGTAAACAATAACCTGTCCCGAATTGACCACATCCTTACTGTGGCAGAAGATACGAAACATTTCACGGACGTGAAACACTTATCTAGGGGGATTTCGGACCATGCACCATTGTGGGAAAAATATATCCTGGGGATAATATCAGCTCGTAGATCCATAACGATTAGTCCAAGGTATCTTACAATCCCGCATATTAGAGCCAACCATATCAAATCTACGGATGATTACTTTAATGAAAATGTGGGACCAGTCCACTCTCCTCGAACTATTTTGGAAGCTTATAAGACAGTTCTAAAGGGAGAGGCTCTCTCCCTCATGGTGTGGCATAGGAAAGAGAAGGTGGAAAAACTGGTCAGTCTGCAAAAATATCTATTGGCTATGGTGCAATCCCCCACATCCTTAATGGACGAGAATGCCAGACACACACTAGAAGTAACGCGACAGGACTATAGGAATCTAATAACGGAAATAGCAAGGGGTAGACTTTGGGTGAGGCAGCATAGATTTTGCGAACTCAGAGACCGGGCAGGTAAATTACTTGCTTGGCTGGATAAGCAGGAAAGGGCGCATGGATGGGTAATGACTTTACGGGTAGAAAAGGGGATGTGGCTACTGACCCATAGGAAAAAACAGTGCCCTTTGCTGCTCACTTCACACACCACTACACACCGGCAGCTTCGGCCATGGCAGGGGAGTGCAGAGAGTTGTTGGCAGATAGCCCTACTCAGACCCTGTCATGCAAAGACAGGCAAAAGCTCAAAGAAGACTTCACACATGAGGAAATAATTGCAGGTATAAATAGCATCTAGGCAGAGAAGGCCATGAGGCCAAATTGCATCCCAAAAGAACTTCTCAAGATAACCACTTCCAAAGTGGTGCCACATCTACTCAATATGTATGAAGAAAGCAAACAAATCGGTATATTACCCAGAGATCAGAGACTGGCCTCTACTGTGGTGATCTATGAGAAGGGCAAGCCAGTGGAGGAGTGTACCTCCTATCGACGTATTTCTCTGCTTAATGCGGAGGGCAAAATTCTTGCTAAGATCTTAGTGAGATGGCTGCTCCCCATAGTGACCAAACTAGTGCATCCGGATCAGTCCGGATTCATGCCGGGTCGTAATACTGCTCTCAACTATATGCGGTTGAATAGTGTGTTGGGGCAAAGAGTTACCATTCAAGAGGATGCAGAAATACTGTTGGTAGACGCCCGCATGGCCTTCAACACCATTAAATGTCATTATATGTTTGCTGTCCTAAAGCGCATGGGACTGGGCAAAAATGTTTCACTTGGATTCAACTCATATATACCAAACCACTTGCTCAAGTGGTAGTAAATGGACAAACATCAAATACATTCACATTAAACCAGTGAACACAACAGAGGTGTCCACTAAGTCCAGTTTTCTTTCCTTTGATTCTAGAGTCCTTACTCAGTTGGAGAGGGGGAGATCCAATGATCCAGGGGCTGAGATGAACAGCGGGGTGGGAAGACAGAATCTCGCTCTTTGCAGATGACATACTGTTGTCTGTGGCGTTGCCTTGGTCCTCTATAGGTAGGGTACTTCAGATTTTTCCAACTTCTGGAGGTACTCTGGTTATACTATCTATTGGTCCAAGTTGGTGGTGTACCCCCCATGGTGTCCAACCCCTGTCTTGCCTGCTCACTGTGAAGCAAAGATCGCAACGGAAGGGTTCATCTATCCAGGAATTTACCTCACTTCCAGCGTGGAACTTTCATGAGTGCAATCTCCTCCCTTCACTGGCCCTTTTTCAGGGAGATGTGCAGCACTGGCGATCTCTGTGACTCTCCCTGCTGGGAACAGCAGCATTAGTCAAAATGATGGCTCTACCGCAATTTCTCTACGCTCTGTAAAATATTCCCCATAAAGTTCCTGAAGCATACTTCCGATCAATAGACGCAGAAGTTAGGAACCTACTGTGGGATGGCAGGCAGCTAGGAATGCAACCCATAAACTCACTAGAGGATGGTACGATGGGGGAATCGCTTTACCTAACACCTGAGCAAACTATTGGGCAGCTCAGTTAGCGGTCATAAACAAGTGGGTACATCGTACACAGGACAACCCGTTCAGTCATATGGATAAGTGGTTGATGGGAGTGGGGGATACAGAGAAGAATTATACACTAACCCAAAAATGAAGAAACTCACAGGGCCCATTGCCAAACGGTTGCCCTCTGGCATAGAGTTACAAAACAACTTGGTGGAATAAAAGAGTGACATTTGCCATGACCCTTTGGCGGGCTAAGCTCCTGGGGAGAATACCCTGTTACCAGGGCTTCGATAAATGGGATATCATAGACATTTCAAAAGTGGGTGACTTATGGGCAAGGGGGGAAATAATCCCATTTGTGGCTCTACCAAAAGAGTATGAGTTGTCTGAAGGAGAAACTTTTAGATACTCACAAATATGACACGCTCGCCGGGGGTTCATTACCAGTTGGGGAGGAAATACCAGAGAATTAACCATTGGAGGACAGGCTCCTGACCGAATATATAAACTGCAGGGCCATCTCCTTGACCTACCCAAAAAATATGAATAACTTACCTGACCCACTTCTGAGTCTCCGTGAGTGCAGGCAGGCTGATATTGGGAACCTAGAGGAAGAGGATTGGCAGGATGCTCTGGCTTCACCACGAGAAGTTGCAATATCATTTCGCTGAGACCAATTCAACAAAAAATACTACACAGATCAAACATTTCATGTACCACACTGGTTAAAATGGGCAAGAATGAGGAGGCAGGATGTAGAAGGTTATGTGGGGGGGATCAGCACTTTTTATCACATTATTTGGGAATGTCCGGTGGTCAGGGTATACCGGGAGGCAATAATCACAAGTATGAAAGATGCCAGTGGTGGGGTCCTCTAGTTATCCCCTGATCTGTGCCTGCCAAATATATGGGAGGCAACTGAAATAAACTGTGCGGAGCAGCTTAGGACCACTATGGGACTCATAATTGCAGAACGTAATATGGCCTGAGGTGGGGAGTGGCGAATTCACCAAACCTAGTAGAGTGGGAGAGGGACATAGATTGGTGCATGATTGCAGAAATGGAAGTATACAAAAACAGAGGATGCCCCCGGAAGTGGGACCGAGTGTGAGGTAAATGGAACACGTACAGAGGGAATATATGTAACCCTCACTCAACGGGGGGTTACATATATTCCCAGAACAGGTGGGGAAGGTAATTTCATGAAGGTCCAAGACGAGGATACGTGATGGGGTTTTTTAAAGCCTGAGATTATAGAGAGATTTTAGAGCTGTAATAATTTGATCTGTCTTATTTGGTGTTGGTCGTGCACTGCTGCTGTATTTTTGTATAATCAATAAAGAAAATCCCCAAAAATACATGGTTGCCCAATCTGAATCTCAAAACTTAGCCTTTATGGACTTGATGTCCGCATTTGATTGGGTGAACCGAGTGAAACGCTGTGCCTTGCTCAGGGAGATGGTGGGTGATCCTAGTATTGTAGCCCTTTTAGCCTATCTGTACTCAAAGACCTCAGATTTGGTGCGTTTCTCTGAGGGCGCTGCCTGTTCTCTACTAGCTTTGGTGTTCGTCAAGGGTACATATTGGTCCCTTTTTTGTTTACCCTTTATTTGAATGGGCTTGAGTCTGTGCTGTTATCAGGTTTGGCGGATTGCCCTAAAGTTGACAATAGATCTCTCCCTGTATTATTATACGTGGATGATGGCTCGGACTGCTCATGGGCTGGATCTACTCTTGGCTATGTACGTTTCTTTAACCACTTGGCTGCTAAGGCATTATTAGGCTGCTCATGTAATTTCCATTGAAATCAATGGAAAGTCCATGACGAGTTACCCTTGTCATTAGCGGCGAAGAGGTTAATGGGAAACCATTATTTGTCAGTCAACTTCTCGAAGATGTATGTGATGGTAGTGGGGTCTAAGTCTATAGGGAGAGGGATCTTTAAGGTTGCTGATTCTACTCTGGGCAAAGTCATGGCATACCCTTACATGGGTGTCTAATTTGATGGTAAAACTGTTGTTTGGTTGAGGCAAAAAGATCAGAAGGGATCTCCTAAAAATCTATCAGGCCAAATGTATTTCACAACTTTAATATGGCAGTGATATACGGCTGTATGTCAAGTTGGATAGGATTCATTTGGCAGAAAATACATTTCTTCACCAGATGGTACAGGTTCTACATTCCATCTCAGCTTTTCGGTGCAGGCAGAGCTTGGAATTGTACAAGGGTCAGACCTGATATCCCGCTTTTGTGCTGGATTAAGATCTGGAGTAGGACTGAGCTAAAGTTAAATTGGTTGATCCTTGCGGACTGTTTACCTTTTGATCGGGCCCATAGAATAAGGTGGATACCTTACGTAAAGGTTGTTTTCACTTCTATAGGTAAGCCCGATATCTATGAGGACCCCACTTCCCTCTCCATGCCTGAGCAGAGGAGTGTTAAAAGGTTGTTTTTAGAACGTTCTTGCTTGGAGAGAGACTGTTTAGAGATTCAGAATCCATCAATTTTGGGACCTATTCAGTTAAAAACCATCCCTGGGATGGAGCCGTATCTTGCCAAGGTCCGCTCACAGCATGAAAGGTTTTTTACTGGCCAGGTTTAGGCTCAACCAATTGCATAATCTTTTGCCATCTTCATGTGGATTGGCAATGCCCTAAGCTAGGTTTCCCTGAAGCTGCGCCAATAAGTCTCAGTAGCACACTCTGTATTTTGGAATGTTTTGCTCTTATTTTACTTTGCAGAGGAAGCGTTTTTTCATTCCCCTGCTGAAATCTTTGAATTTCTACCAAGTTAGGCCAGTTTTGATGTATCTTCAGATGCTCCCCACCGACTATGTCACTTTTATTATTCTATTCTTCTTGCAAGCTGCCTTGGTGTCCAGGAGAACGAGACCCGACTAATTGACTGGGTTTTTAATGTTATTTGTTGATCCTAATCATTCTATGTTATTTATTTTGTATGTTCTTATATAGCGCTCGACTACCCGGAGGCATCTCGGCGCTTGCCTTGGGAACCCGTCCTGGCTTTTCCCTGTGAGATAGCCCCTAATAGGCATCCCCAAGGTGAAAGCCAGGCATCCCGCCGCAGGAGGCCGTTCTGGAGATTAAGCAAGCTTAATGCCCAGAGTTGCAGAGTGTGAACCCATGATTAGGTCAGGCACCGAAGCGAGAATTATCGAGTCCGTGGACATTTGAGCTCAAGACCCTGCCGCGTCGGGAATTGAACCCTGGTACCGGGTCTGACCTCTGCTTCAGGGTCTGCCTGCTCTAACCAGTGAGCCACACTTCTCCACATTTATTAGCTAGACATTTGATGCTGATGACTTTGTGTGTATTCTTTTATGGTGAATTTATCAACCAAATAAAGATTTATGAATGAATGACAGTGGCTCGTATTAAATGGAAATTACTAACCAGTACACATAACCAGGACACTTGCACAATTCTATGCTGGATGAATCAAAAATCGTAAATACATATCAAACCAGCAATGGATGTGACGACCCAAACAAGCTAAAGACTGTAGGGTATTTACCCAGAGGCCACTTTCTACATACTTGGGGTTATTGATGACATGAGCTCAGCCACAGCTAAAGTTGCCTGCAGCCAGAATGAAAAATGGCAGACAGGAAAAGTGCTTCAAAACATTTTGAAAGCTGAGCCACTCATAGCCGACACTATTACAATTCTGCTGTACCAACTGTCTCCAAAATATGCTCTGTCCATGTCACTGTATCCCAGTTTTGTATTCCTTTTTTGACTGTTAAGTTGTGATGTTAGTATCACTTTTTTAAAGCACAGTTTTCCATTGTTATGGTTTTGCAGTACTTCTGGTAGTTAGCAGTTACCTTTGTATTATGATTGCTGTACTGCAGGGGCCTCAAACTCTGACTGCTGCACAATAGTGAAAATGAAAAACAGGAGTCGTCAAAAAAGACCTCATGCACACTATAAGTTATTTATTTGTATACAAATAAAAAAAGAGTTCATCACTTTTCAAATAATTATATTCCAAACCACCTTCCATTCATTCTACTGGAAAGTGAAAGTAAACCGCTAGTTAATGATTCCTGGGAGGTATCAGCACGGTAAACCAATGATTACTTTATTTGATCATTTGTTTTTATAACATGATTAAGAGCCCAGTCTCATTTTTAGCTCCTTGGTGGTAGCAAGCAGTGAAATACCTCGCAGGCTCTTAGACTATTTTAAAAAATCAGAAAGCACTGGTGGGGATGCTCTGATCTTGGTTCCAGGAGGGCTTGGAAGATGATGCCTCTTCTTTGGTAAGTGGCGATTAATAATCGACACTTTGCGTCATTAAATACCCCCATAGCAATGCTGGAATAAGTTGAGGGAGAGGTGTTAGAATTACTAATAACATTGACCTTCTAAGCAGATGTTGTTGCTCTGTTAGCGTCACTAAGCGCCGTGGTTAATTAATAAAACGAAGATTAATCCTCTCCAATTCAAAAAAGGTGGAACAGCCGCTTGTTTTGGATTATCTGATTAAACCATATGAATAATGGATACAATGTGCTTCTTTTTCCCTTTTTTGTGTGCGTGTGCGGTTGCATACTTTCAGGGGACTCGTTGTCAAGGAGAATTGAAAATAGGGTGATTGATGCGATAGTGAAGAAAGGGAGAGATTTAATCTGTGTCCCGGGAGGCTTCTTGTTTTACATCGGCTGTTTTACAAGACAAGGATTAGAGCAGATTGCTTAGTTATTTATGTATGAGGTGGAATACGCCCCTTGAATTCACCAAGTGAATATACAGCATCGATGTGCATTATTTCTTTGGTAAATTCAGTAAGCAATTTGTGAAACTGATATGTGACAAATGAGACTCGCGCAGTCCGTAGGCGAGCCCTTAATTGAGCTACTTCGTCCTTGCAAACTACTGGGAAGGAAGCATGTGCTTCCGCCACGGAGTGATTGGCGCTATCTATGGATGGAAAATATTCATAGTTAAAAAGAATTGTTTTTTTCCCTTTTAGAATGAACATTTGACGAACATCCACGTAATGAATCCCTTAATTTTTCTCTTGCTTCTCTTATTCACAGTTCCATCTAGCATTGGTCCCCGTTCGGCGTTTAATGAATAGCCTTGGATTACAATGACATTCTTTGTGGGGCTGTAAAATAGATGGCTCAAGCTTGCCCTGGGCATAGACATGATTGAGCAGAAGGCAGACTTCAGCTACAAAGCGGAGCCACTCAAATGCAGGAAACTGGAGTTAAGTAATAAGTAAGTAATATATTTATTTTGTACATGATTAATTAAAATCTTTACAAAAATATAAAATAACAGTAACGACATTAAAAAACTGAACTGTAATTGGAATTTAAAAAGAATACTACATTGCTGTAAACAGATCAATAGTGACCTCAGGTGCTAGTGAAGAACTTCAAACAGTGTCAAGTCTTTTTTTTAATGAGTCAAATAACTTCACAACCTGGCAGTTAAATTTTGTGTTGCTGGAGGTAAAACATAGTATAACTGCCTGCCTGCAGGTCCGTACAGCGTGTGACTTAAAAGATGGGAGCAGGAGATTGCGCCTCAGGTCCCTCAGTCTGGGGCATATATATATCACGTGGACAATGGAAACTGGAGTTGTCAAGCCCTGGTCTTCTAAAGTGCGAGGAGCAGGGGCTTCTATGATAGACTGAATACAATGGTGATATCACTAACCAGAGGAATGACATTAACCAAAGATTGGCAGCCTCCTGGGCAACGCACCCACAGGATTGTGGAGCAACAAAGGAATAGAGTAAGGAACGACTGCAGATGGCGCTATAGTTTCAAGAAGCATCTATCACATGCTTTCTAATCATTTAGGAGCTGAATAGGATGTTGGGCTGACTTGCGTCAGCCAGACACTGTATCAGTCTGGAAATGCCGGACCATAGGTCGGCGGATCCAACGGCGCAATTTAGAGCAAACCTCCCATAGGAAGGTCAGAAACATCCATTTCATTATGGCAGCTTGTGTGGCGGGTGGAAAAGGCCATAGTTAAATGGATGTTTCTAAACATCCCTGCACCGTGTGGCGGGGACCACGGTGCAGGGATGTTTAGAGGACACCATAGGTTCCCTCCGGGGCCCATAGTGGGGGCCCTGCTAAGGGCCTCCAAAGTCATTTTGTGACAGCCTTTCCATGTCGGAATGGCCAACATGGAAAGGCTGTCAGAAAATGTCATCATAATCCCAATGGCGGAGCCACTGTCATTAGGGGATTATGGTGTCTTTCCGATGCACCAATGGGCTCAAGAGCCGTGGACAGTCCCTCAGCCCAATTCCTCCATGTGCTGCATGGTAATGCACCTGGCAGACCACAGGGCCAGATGTTGGTTGGTCCAACACCGACAATATAATCAGCTCCTAAGTGTTAAATCAGAGTACAGATAGATTCAGATAGGAAGCAATGGAAAGTTAATAATCTATATCAGATAAATGCATGTTCTACTTATAGTGGAGCATGAAGGGCATACTGCTGCACATATTATTATGTTCTTTTAGGACCATATGCCTTTACCCAGCAGGCATAACAATGTGTTTAACTTTACACGCGCTCCTAGAATCTGGAGTGCCCTTTTATTGGAGGTACACAGAAACCTATGTTTAGCTAGTTTATAGAAAAGTATCAAATCACTACTTTTGCCCATCTAGGTGATGAATTTACAGAGTTCCTACATTGATTCTCTAGCTGGATGTTCTCATAAGTTCCTTATCATACACAGTTTTACTGTGAGATAGGTAAAGACTCAAGTACAGAGCTCATCTGGGCACGTATTCATCTTGCCTTTCATTATTGTTTGACCTCATTTAATTGATGTACTCTGTAGCCCACCATTTACAAAGGTTAACACTGTTTGTACCCTTATAGGCTATGTAAGCACCATTTGTTATTGGTGTTTGTCATGTGTCTGATATATGGTGCTCTGATACCCTCTGGTCATATATGCACTGTACATTTAACTCTCCGAAAAAAAGAAGTAATGTATATATATGTTTATATATATTTTTTTCCTCTAAAAAATCTAAGGTCACAGGGATGTTATAGTTGTGTGTGTGTGAGTGGCTGCATTGGTCTCTGAGTGGGTGTGTAAGTCGGTTTGTGGGTGAGTGAGTGGTTGTATGGGTCTGTGGGTTGGTGTTTGACTGACTGTATGGGTGTGTATATGGCTGGGTAAGGGGGTGTTGGAGTACCTCTTTAGATCTGTGAGTGTGTGTGTCTGAGTGGGTCTACAAGTGGGTGCATGAGTGTCTGAGTAGGACTATGACTGGATGAGTGAGTGTCTGAGTGAGACTGTGAGTGGGCGCATGAGTTTCTGTGGGAGTCAGTGCATGAAGTCTCTGACTGGGATCGTGAGTGGGTGCATGAGTGTCTTTGAAGGTCTGTGAGTGGATGGATGAATTTCTGAGTGAGTCAATGAAGGTGTGAGTGTCTGACTGGGTCTGTGAATGGTTGTGTGAGTCCCTGAGTGGGAATGTGAGTGGGTGACTGAGTGTCTGAGTGGGTCAGTAATTGGGTGCATGAGTCTCTGAGTGGCTCTGTGAGTAGACACATGAGTTTCTATGTGGGTATGTGAATGGGAACACAAGTCACAGAGTGGGTCTGTGAGTGGTTGGATGTGTGTCCAAGTAGCTCAATGAGTGGATGTGTGTCTCTCAGTGAGTTTGGGAGTGGATGCATACGCAGGTGAGTGGTTGTATGAGTCACTCTGAGTGGATCTGTGAGTTTGTGTGTTTGAATCTTACAGTGGGTCTGTGACTGTGTGAATGAGTGCTTGAATGAATCTGCATCAGTGTTTGAGTTTGTCTGTTAGTGGGTGTGTAAGTCTCTTAGTGGGTCTGTGAGTGAGTGTATGACTGGGTCTGTCAGTGGAAGCATGATAAAAAAGTAGGGGGGACCACAGGTTCAGGTCCTCATGTCAGCTCCCCCTGTGACGGTCCCCTGTCCAGCGTGCCAGGAGTCTGCTTCCCTCAGTTGTATTCAGTTTTGTGCCTCCTCTTCTCATTTTCTGCTAGTTTTTCTGCCTTCTCTCTCCTCGCTCCTGCCCTCTATGTTGCCACGTTTTGCTCATTCCTCTTCCTGATGGCTCCTGACGTTTCTTTCACCTTTTCTGCTAATTTCTGACCTTTATTTTGCCTCTTGCTGTGTATTTCCCATCTTTCTGCTCATACTCCCATAATTCTGCCTTTTTCTGCTCCCTGGTCTTTATTTTGCCTCTTTCTGCCGGTTCTGCCTTTTACTGCTGGTATCTGACCTCTGTTTTGCCTCTTTCTGACCCTTATTCTGCCTCTTTTTGCTTCCTTCTGAACGGTAAACTGCCTCTTTCAGCTAGATTCTGTCTTTTATTTTACCTTGCCTCTTTCTGCTCATTTCTGAACTGTATTCTGCCTCTTGCTGATAGTTTCTGACCTCTATTTTGCCTCTTTCTACTCATTTCAGATCCTTATTTTGCCCCTTTCTGACCATTTCTCATCTTTATGTTGCCTCTTTCTGCTCATTTCTGACCTTTACTCTGCCTCTTACTGTTTGTTTCTGACCTTTACTTTGCCGTTCTGCTCCCTTTTGACCCTTATTCTGCCTCTTTCTGCTCGTTGCTGACCTATATTTTGCCTCCTGCTGCTCGTTTCCCACCTTTATTTTGTCTTTCTGCTAATTGTTCACCTTTATTTTGCCTCTCTCGGCTCATTTCTAACATTAATTCTGACCGTTTCCGACATTTATTTTTCCATGTTCTGCTCTTTTCTGCTTGTTTTTCACCTGTTCTTTGCTTCTTTCTACTAATTTCTTAAAGGTATTCTTCCTCTTACTGATAATTTCTGAGCTTTATTCTACCTCTTGCTGCTAATTTTTTGCCTCTATTTTGCCCTTTTCCTTCTAATTTCGGACCTTTAGTCTGCCACTTTCTACTCGTTTCTCACCTTTATTTTGCCTCTTTCTGCTTACTGCTGACCTTTGTTCTATCTCTTACTGCTCATTTCTGACCTTTATTCTGACTCTTTCTGCTTCTTTTTGACCTCTATTTTGCATCTTTCTTATAGTTTCTACCCTTTAATCTGCCTCTTTCAGCACGTTTTACAACTTCATTTTGCCTCTTCATGCTCTTTGCTGACCTTTATTTTTTTCATCTTTTTGCTCATTTCTCACCTTTTTTCTGTCTCTTACTGCTCGTATCTGACCTTAATTCTTCCTCTTTCTGCTCCCTTATGAACTTTATTTTGCCTCTTTCTGCTCGTTGCTGACAATTATTTTGCCTATTTCTGCTTCTTTCTCACATTTATTTTGCCTCTTTTTGTTCATTGCTGACATGTTTTGCTTTTTTCTGCTTGTTTCAGTATTTTATTTTTCCTATTCCTGCTTGTTTCTAACCTTTATTTTGCCTCGTTCTGCTCATTGCAAGACCATTATTTTGCCTCTTGTGCTAATTTCTCATCCTTATTTTTCCTCTTTGTGCTGCTTTATGACCTTAATGTTTTCTCTTTCAGCTCGTTTCTCACTTTATTTTGCATCAGGCTTTTGGTTTCTCACCTTCATTTTGCCTTTTTTCTGCTCATTTCTCATCTTTATTTAGCCCTTTTCTACTCATTTGATGACCTTTATTTTTTTTCTTTAACCTCGTTTCTCACCTTTATTTTGCTTCTTGTTATTCACCTTAATTTTGCCTATTTCTGCTCATTTCTCACCTTTATTTTGCCTCTTACTGCTCGTTTCTCACATTTATTTTACTTCATTCTGCTCATTGTTGACCTTATTCTGCCACTTTTTGTTAGTTTCTCACCTTTATTTTCCCTTTTGCTGCTGGATTCTGACCTCTATTTTGCCTTTTTCTGCCCATTTCACACCTATATTTATTACTACATTATTTTGTCTTTGCTGCTCATTTCTCACCTTTATTCTGTCTCTTTCTGCTAATTTCTCACCTTTATCTTTCCTCTTACAGCTCATTTCTTTCCCATCTTGCTTCTGACCTCTATTTTACCTCTTTCTACTCATTTCTCATTGTTATTTTGGGGCCGATTCCGATTCGGTAAAATGCCCTTTGAATAGCCGTACAGAGCTTTTTTCCCGTAAAAATCGTATGCAGAACCGCACCCGTACGTACGATGTGTACACAAAGCAGTTCTCCGTACGAATCGTACCGAAGACCGTACAACTCACTAATCTGTACGAATCGCATTTGGAACGCGCAGTACGCGATGTCCGTATGGATCGATGCTGCATTTTCCGACCCAGCATGTACGATTCGTTACGACAACACTCCGTACGACTCTTTTGCTACGGGAGCTTAAAACATCCGTAAAAGCAGATTTCACCTCGAAATGCATACAAAACTGACCCCTCCAGGTACGGTGCGTACACCCCATGATTACAGGGGTACAATGCATCGGGGTACCGTGCTTACACCCCTGTTTTTCAGCGGTATGGTGCATATGTCCCAGTGCATACACCCCATGATTGTAGGTATACAGACTGTAGGGGTAAGGGTCGTACACCCCAAGCTCGGAGGTGTCCGGGTCGTACGGCATTTTTTAAAATCATACGGTTCACTGTGCGGGTTGATGTACGGATTCATTTTTGTACGGTTCGCAATGATTCGGACGTATTTTCTCGCAACGGATCGTACGATTCGTACGGAAACGGCTACGAATACGAATCGTCGTACGGATTTGTTTCCCGAATACGAATCGACCCCTTTTTCTGCTTATTTCTTAACTTATTCTGCCCATTTCTGACCTTTTAGTTTTCCTCTAGCTTCTTGTTTGACATGTTTATTTTTCCTCTTTCAGTCATTGCTGACTTTTATTTTTCCTATTTCTGCTAATTTCTCAACTTTATTTTGCCTCCTTATGCTCGTTTATTACCTTTACTCTATCCCTGACTCCTCATTTCTGACCTTTATTCTACCCTTTGCTGCTCATTTGTACCTCTATTTTGCCTCTTTCTTCTTGTTTCTGACTTCAAAACTGCCTCTTTCTGCTCGTTACTTACCTTTATGTAGTCTTTCTCTGCTTGATGCTGACCGTTATTTTGCCTCTTTCTGCTAGTTTCCCACCTTTATTTTGCCTCTTTCTGCTCATTTCTAACCATTATTTTGCTACTACTGCTCCTTCTGACCTTTACACTTCCTCTTTCTGCCCCCTTCTATTTATTCTGCCTCTTTCTGCTCATTTCTGACCTTTATTTTGCCTATTTCTGCTTTTTGGTGACCTTTATTCTGGCCATTCTGCCCCTAATTTATCTCTATATGCTCATTGCTAACCTTTATTTTACTACTTTCTTTTCCTTGCTGACCTTTACTCAATCTCTCACTGCTCATTTCTGAACTTTATTCTGCCTCCTTCTGCTCAGTTTTGAACTTTATTCTGCCTCTTTCTGCTCGCCTCTGACCTTTATTTTGTCTCTTTCTGCTCATTTCCACCTTTATTGTGTATTTTTCACCTCTATTTTCCCTCTTGCTGCTGGTTTCTGACCTCTATTTTGCCTCTTTATACTCGTTTCTCACCTGTATTTTGCATTTTCTGCTCGTTGCTGACTTCTATTTTGCATCTTACTACTCTTTTATCCCCTTTATTTTGCCTAGTTCTGCTCATTTCGCACCTTTATTTTTCCTCCTTCTGGTTGTTTCTGAATTTTATTCTGCCTGTTTCTGCCCTTTAATTTTTCTCTTTATGCTCATGTCTCACCTTTATTTAGCCTCTTTCTGTTCTTAGCTGACCTTCGTTTTGCTTTTTCTGCTCATTTTCCAACTTAACATTCCCCTCTTGCTGCTAGTTTCTGACCTTTCTTCTATCTCTTACTGCTTGTTTCTGACTTTTATTCTGCCTTTTGCTGCTCCTTTTTTACCTCTATTTCAAACCTTCCTTCTAGTTTCTGACCTTTAATCTGCCTCTTTCCGATCATTTTTCACCTTTAGTTTTTTCTCTTTCTGCTTGTTTTTCACCGTTATTTTGCTTCTCTCTGCTCATTTCTGACCCTTACTCTGTTCTTCCTGCTCAGCCTGAACTTTATTCTGCCTATTTCTGCTAGCTTCTGGCATTTCATTCTGCCTCTTTCTGCTATTTGCTGACCTTTATTTTGCCTATTTCTGTTAGTTTCTCACCATTATTGTGCCTCTTTTTGCTCATTGCTGACCTTCATTTTTCCTCTTAATGCTCATTTCTTACCTTCATTATCCCTGTTGCTGCTGGTCTCTGACCTCTATTTTGCCTCTTTCTACGCATTTCTCACCTTAATTTTGCCTCTTTCTGCTCTTTTCTTACCTTTATGTTGCTTATTTCTGCTAATTTCTCACCTTTATTTTGCCTCTTTCTGCTCATTGCTGACCTTTATTTGGCCTCTTTTTGCTCGTTTCTGACTTTGACTTTGTCTTTTACTACTCGCCTCTCACCTTTATTTTGCCTATTTCTGCTCATTTCTCACCTTTATTTTGCTTCCTTCTGTTCTTTGCTCCTCCTTATTTTGCCTATTTCTGCTCATTTATTACCATTATTTCACCTCTTGATCCTCGTTTCCGACCTTAATGTTGCCTTTCTGCTCATTTCTCACCTTCTTTCTGCCTCTTTCTGTTGGTTCCTGACCTTTATTTTGCCTATTTCTGCTTGTTTTCCACTGGTAATTTTCCTCTTTCTGCTTATTGTTGACCTTTAGTTTGCCTCTTCCTGCTTATTTCACACCTTTATTTTGCCTTTTTTTGCTTGTTTCTGACCTTCATTATTGTTCTTTCTGCAAATTTCTGACATTTATTTTGCCTCTATCGGCTAGATAGTGTCTTCTATATTTGTTCTTTCTGCTTGTTTGTCACCTTTACTTTCCCTTTTGCTAATTGTTTCTGACCTCTATTTTGCCTCTTTCCACTTATTTCTCACCTTTATTTGACCTCTTTCCTCTCTTTTCTCACCTTTATTTTGCCTCATACTACTTGTTTCTGACCACAATTTAGCCTCTTTCTGCTTGTTTATCACCTTAATTTTGCTTCATTCTTTTAGTTTCTCAACCTTTATTTTGCCTTTTGCTGCTCATTTCTGACCTCAATTCGGCCTGTTTCTACCCATTTATTTTGGCTCTTTCTTCTGGTTTCTGACTTCTATATTGCCTCTTTCCTCTCTTTTTACACCCTTAGTTTGCCTCATGCTCCTCCGTTCCGACCTAGTCTGTCCATTTATCACCTATATGTTGTCTTTTTCTGCTAGATTCCGACCTTTATCCTGCCCGTTTCCAACCTTTATTTTGCCTATTTATGCTAATTTCTCACCTTTATTTAGCTTCCTTCTGTTCTTTGCTCCCCCTTATTTTGCCTATTTATGCTTGTTACTCACATTTATTTCACCTCTAGCTCCTCTGTTCTGACCTTTGAGTTGCCTTTCTGCTCATTTCTCACCTTCCTTTTGCTTCTTTCTGTTGGTTGCTGACCTTTAATTGGCCTCTTTCGGAATTTTTTACACATTTATTTTGCCTTTGCTGCTCGTTTCTGATCTTTATTCTGCCTCTTTCTGGCATTTATTTTGCCTCTATCTGCTAGTTTCTGACTTTTATATTTCTCTTTCTGCTTGTTTTCCACCTTTATTTTGCCACTTTCTGCTTGTTGCTGACCTTTAGTTTGCGTTTCTGCTTCTTTCACACCTTTATTTTACCTTTGCTGCTCTTTATGACCTTTATTATTCCCTTTTCTGCAAATTTCTGACATATATTTTGCCTCTTTCTGCTAATTTCTGACTTTTATATTTCTTCATTCTACTTGTTTGTCATCTTTACTTTCCTTTTTGCTGTTCGGTCCTGACCTCTATTTTGCCTCTTCTACTTGTTTCTCACCTGTATTTTACCTCTTTCCTCTCTTTCCTCTCCTTTATTTTGCCTCATAATACTTGTTTCTGACCTTTATTTTGCCTTTCTGCTCATTTTTCACTTTACATCATCTCTTTCTGCTGGTTTCTGACCTCAATTTTGCCTTTTTTACTCGCTTCTCACCAATGTCTTGCCTCATTCCTCTTTTTTTTCACCTTTAGTTCACCTCATGCTGCTCGGTTCCGAGTTTTTTTGCCTTCCTGTCCATTTACCATATTTATTTAGTTTTTTTCTGCTAGATTCTGACCTTTATCCTGCCCATTTCCGACCTTTATTTTGCCCATTTCTGCTAATTTCTCATCTTTATTTAGCTTCTTTCTGTTCTTTGCTCCTCTTAATTTTACCTATTTCTGCTGTTTTCTCACTTTTATTTCACCCCTTGCTCCTCGTTTCTGACCTTTATGTTGCCTTTCGGCTCCTTTCTCAACTTCTTTTTGCCTCTTTCTGTTTGTTTTCCACTTTTAATTTGCCCCTTTCTACTTGTTGATGACCTTTAGTTTGCCTCTTTCTGCTTATTTCACACCTTATTTTGCCTTTGCTGCTCGTTTCTGACCTTTATTCGGCCTTTGTTTGTCACCTTTAGTTTCCCTTTTACTGTGTGTTTCTAACCTCTATTTTTCCATTTTCTACTCGTTTCTCACCTTTATTTGACCTCTTTCCTCTCTTTTCTCACCTTTATTTTGCCTCATACTACTCGTTTCTGACCTTTATTTTATCTTTCTGCTCATTTCTCACCTTTACATTGTCTCGTTCTGCTGGTTTCTGACATTTGAGCTTCTCATTTCCTGACCTTTATTTTGCTTCTATTCTCATTCTGCTAGTTTCTGACATTTGAGCTTCTCATTTCTAGACCTTTATTTTGCTTCTTTCTGCTAGTTTCTTAGTTTTATTTTTTCTCTTTCTGCTCATTTCTTACCTTTATTTTCCATCTTGCTGTTGGTTTCTAAACTCTATTTTGCCTCTTTGTACTTGTTTCTCACCTTTAGTTTGTCTATTTCCTCTTTTTTCTCACCTTTATTTTGTCTCTTTCTGCTCTTTCCTGACCTTTATTTTACAGCTTTTCTACTCTTTTCTCATCTTTATTTTGCCTGTTGCTGCTCGTTTCTCACCTTCATTTTGCCTCTTTCTGCTTGTTGCTGACCTTTAATTTTGCCTCTCGGTGCTAGTTTTACACCTTTATTTTGCCTATTTTTTAACATTCGCCACCTTTATTTTGCCTCTTTCTGCTCATTGCTGACCTTTATTTTTCTTTTTTTTGCTAGTTTCTCACCTTTAATTTGCTTCTTGCTGCTTGATTCTGTCCTCAATTTTTCCTCTTTCTGCTTTGTTTATCGCATTTATTTTGCCTCTTTCAGCTCATTGCTGGCTTTTATTTTTCCTCTTTCTGCACGTTTCTCACCTTATTTTTCCTTCTTGCTCCTGGTTTCTGACCTCTATTTTGAATCTTTCAACTCGTTTCTCACCTTTATTTTGCCTGTTTACTCTTTTCTCACCTTTATTTTGCCTCATGCGCTTTTGTCTGACCTTTATTATGACCATTTATTACTTTTATTTTGAATATTTCTGCTCATTTCTCACCTTTATTTTGCCCCTTGCAACTTGTTTATGACCTTTATGTTGCCTCTTTCTACTCAGTGCTGATCCCTTTTTTGCCTCTTTCTGATATTTCTCACCTTTATTTTGACTCTTTCTGCTCGTTTGTGACCTTTACTTTGCATCTTACTGCTTGTTTCTGACCTTTATTTTGCCGTTCTGTTCCCTTTTGACCCTTATTCTGCCTCTTTCTGCTTGTTGCTGACCTATATTTTGCCTCCTGCTGCTCGTTTCTGACCTCTATTTTGGCTTTCTGCTCATTTCTCCTTTATTTTTCTTCTTGCTGCTCATTTCTCACCATTTTCTTTACCTTTCTGCTTGATTTTCACCTTTATTCTACCTCTTACTGTTTATGTCTGACCTTTACACCGCCTCTTTCTGCTCAGTTCTCTTCTTTATTCTGCCTCTTTCATCTTGTTGCTGAACCTTATTTTGCCTATTTCTGCTCATTTCTCATCTTTATTTTTCCTCTTGTTGTTCGTTTCTCATGTTTATTTTGCCTTTCTGCTAATTTTTCACCTTTATTTTGCCTCTCTCTGCTCATTTCTGACATTAATTCTGGCTGTTTCTGACATTTACTTTTCCTCTTTCTGCTCATTTCGCATCTTTATTTTGCTTCTTGCTGTTCATTGCTGTCCTTTATTTTGTCTATTGCTGCTTGTTTTTCACCTGCTCTTTTCACTAATTTCTGAAAGGTATTCTTCCTCTTACTGTTAATTTCTGGCCTTTAATATTCCTCTTGCTGCTCATTGTTTGCCTCTATTTTGCCTTTTTCCTTCAAGTTTCTTACCTTTAATCTGCCGCTTTCTACTCGTTTCTCACTATTATTTTGCCTCTTTCTACTCATTGCTGACTTATATTTTTGCCTGTTTCTGCTTTGTTCTATCACCTCATGCTCATTTCTGTCCTTAATTCAGACTCTTCCTGCTTATTTTTTACCTCTATTTTGGGTCTTTCTTCTAGTTTCTGACCTTTAATCTGCCTCTTTCTGCACGTTTTGCAACTTCATTTCGCTTCTTTCTTCTCTTTGCTGGCCTTTATTTTTTTCATCTTTCTGCTCATTTCTCACCTTTTTTCTGTCTCTTACTGCTTGTGTCTGACCTTTATTCTTCCTCTTTCTGCTCCCTTATGACCTTTATTCTGCCACATTCTGTTCGTTGCTAACATTTATTTTGCCCATTTCTGCTTGTTTCTCACATTTATTTTGCCTCTTTTAGCTCTTTGCTGACATCTATTTTGCTTCTTTCTTTTTGTTGCTGAACTTTATTTTGCCTCTTTTTGCTAGTTTCTCATCTTTATTTTACCTCTTGCTGCTGGCTTGTGACCTTTCTTTTTTTTTTCTTCCAGCTCATTTCTTCTGGATTTTCCTCTATCATTTTGCCTATTTCTGCTTATTTCTCATCTTTGGGTTGCCCTTTTCTGCTCATTGATGAACTTTATTTTTTTTTCTTTCAGCTCTTTTCTCACCTTTATTTTGCTTCTGGTTTTCTCGCCTTCATTTGACCTATTTCTGCTAAGTTCTAACCTTTATTGTGCCTCTTGCTGCTCGTTTATGACCTTTATTTTGACTTTCTGCTAAGTTTTCATCTTTATTTTACTGCATTTTGCTAATTTCTCAACTTTATTTTGTGTTTTCTGATCATTTCTAACCTTTATTTTACTTCATTCTGCTCAATGCTGACCTTTATTTTGCTACTTTTTGTTTGTTTGTCATCTTTATTTTGCTTCTTGCTGCTAGATTCTGACCTCTATTTTGCCTTTTTCTGTCCATTTCACACCTATATTTGACTTCTTTCTTGTTATTTTCACCTTTATTTTGCCTTTGCTGCTCATTTCTCACCTTTATTCTGTCTCTTCGTGCTCATTTATTACCTTTACTTTTCCTCTTTCTGCTGGTCGATGATCTTTATTTTTCCTCTTTCAGCTCATTTCTCACATTTATTTCCCATCTTGCTTCTCATTTCTGACCTCTAATTTACCACTTTCTATTCTTTTCTCACTGTTATTTTCTAACTTTCTGCTTATTTCCAAACTTATTCTGCCCATTTCTGACCTTTTAGTTTTACTCCATCTGCCTATTTGTCATGTTTATTTTTTCTCTTTCAGTGGTTGATGAAATTTATTTTTCCTATTTCTGCTCATTTTTCAACTTTATTTAGCCTCTTTCTGCTCGTTTTTGACCTTTACTCTATTCCTGACTGCTCATTCCTGACCTTTATTCTGGCTGTTGCTGCTCTTTTTTACCTCTATTTTGCCTCTTTCTTCTAGTTTCAGACCTTAAAACTGCCTCTTTCTGCTTGTGTCTCACCTTTATTTGTCATCTTTCTGCTAATTTCTGTCTAATATTCTGCTCTTACTGCTCATTCCTGACCTTTACTCCTCCTCTTTCTGCTCCCTTCTATTTATTCTGCCTCTTTCTGCTCATTTCTGACCTTTACTTTGCCTATTTCTGCTTGTTGGTGACCTTTATTCTGGCGATTTCTGCCATTAATTTCCCTCTATATCCTCATTTCTAACTTTTATTTTGCTGCCTTCTTTTTGTTGTTGACCTTTACTCAATCTCTTACTGCTCGTTTCCTCTTTTTGCTAGTGTCTCACCTTTAATTTGCTTCTTCTTGCGTGCTTCAGAACTAAATTTTGCCTCTTTCTGCTTTATTTATCACATTTATTGTGCCTCTTTCTGCTCATTGCTGGCTTTTATTTTTCCTCTTTCTGCACGTTTCTCACCTTATTTTTCCTTCTTGCTGCTGGTTTCTGACCTCTATTTTGTATCTTTCAACTTGTTTGTCACCTTTATTTTGCCTCCTTACTCTCTTTTCTCACCTTTATTTTGCCTCATGCGGCTCATTTCTGACCTTTATTCTGCCCATTCATGACTTATATTTTGCCTAGTTCTGCTCGTTTCTGACCTTTATTTTTGCCACATAATCTACTTTGTTCCCCTTTATTTTGGCTATTTCCGCTCATTTGTCACCTTTATTTCACTTCTTTCTGCTCATTGCTGACCTTTATTTTACCTCTTTCTGCTCATTTCTGACCTTTATTTTGCCAATTTCTGCTCTTTTCTCACCTTTATTTTGCCTCTTGCTGCTTGTTTCTGACCATTATGTTGCCCTTTTCTGCCTTTGTTTCACCTTAATTTTGCCTCTTTTAGCTAGTTACTAACCTTTATTCTGCCTCTTTCTACTCGTTTCTCACCTTCTTGTTGCCTCTTTTTTTTGTGCTGAACTTTATTTAGCCTCTTTCTGTTCAATTAACACCTTTATTTTGTCTCATGCTGCTTGTTTCTGACCTTTATTCTACCTTTTTCTTCTAATTTCTGACCTTTATTTTGCCTCTTCCTGCTAGTTTCTGAACTTTAAATTGCCCATTTCACCTCTGTCTGTTTGTTATAGACCTTTATGTAGCCTATTTCTGGTCATTCATCAACTTTATTTTGCCTCTTGCTGCATATTTCTGACCTTAGTTCTTTCTCTTTATGCTTGTTTTTAACCTTTATTTTGCTTCTGTCTGCTCATTGCTGACCAGCTTTTTGCCTCTTTCTCACTTTTTCTCACCTTTATTTTGCCTCTTTCTACCGTCTGCTGACCTTTATTTTTCGTCTTTCTGTTCCTTTCTCACCTTTATTTTGCCTCTTTCTGCTGATTTCTCGCCTTTATGTTGCCTCTTACAGCTTATTTCTCACCTCTATTTTGCCTCTTGCTGCTCTTTATTGGCCTTTATTCTGCCTATTTCTGCTTGTTTTTCATCTTTATTACTCCTCTTTCCACTCATTGCTGAACTTTATTCTGCCACTTTCTGCTTGTTTCTCATCTATATTTTGCCTCTTTCTACTTGTTGCTGACCTTTGTTTTATTCTTGTTGCTTATTTCTCACCTTTAATTTCCCTCTTTCTGCTTACTTCCCACCTTTAGTTTGCCTCTTGTTGCTCGTTTCTGACCTTTATTCTACCTCTTTCTGCTTGTTTCTGACTTTTTTTTTACATCGCCTCTTTCCGCTTATTTACGTTTATTGTGCCTCTTGCTGCTCATTTCTGACCTCTATTTTGCCTTTCTTATAGTTCTTTTCATTATTTTGCCTATTTCTGTTAATTTCTCACCTAAATTCTGCCTCTTTCGACTCTTTACTGACCTTTAATGTGCCTCTTACTGTTCGTTTCAGACCCTTATTCTGCCTCTTTGTGCTACCTTGTGACCTTTATTCTGCCTCATTATGGTCATTGCTGATCTGTACTTTGCAAATTTCTGCTCGTTTCTCATCTTTATTTTGCCTTTTCCTGCTCGTTGGTAACCTTTATTTTGCTTCTTTCTGCTTGGTACAGTCCTTTATTTAGCCTCGTTCTGCTCATTTCTCACCTTTACTTTGTCTCTTTCTGCTAATTTCTGACCATGATTCTGCTTCTTTCTGCTCGTTTATCACCTTTATTCGGCCTCTTTCTACCTGTTCATCACCTTTATCTTGACTCTTTCTGCCTGTTGCTGACCATTATTCTGCCTCTTTCTGCTAGTTTCTCTACTTTATTTTGCTTCTTGCTGCTCTTTTCCTGGGACCGCTGTTGCCCTCAATACCTGCTCCCCGCCTCCTACCGTGAGCCGGCATTGTTCTTGCTCAAAGTGAGCTGCTGGAAATGCAACTCCCTGCGTGTGAGAGCAATAATTTCATCTCTTTTCCTAAATCTTTGGTTCTAGCAAATGGGAGCTGTTTGAAAGCTCCCGCTTGCTGGAAGTTGAGTGTTTGCTTTTCCTGGGTGGGAGCTGTCAGCTACTGCCCAGCAACAGCAAATAACTATGTCCCATGTGTGTGCACACCAGAACATAGCAGGTGATGGTCCTGGTGGGTTTGCGGTCCCCTGGGCATATATTGATCCAGGAGGGGGTCACCCTCCCACTTATAAATGTTATTTTGGCTTCAGGGAGGTGGTGATCCCTGGGCCACATGTGTTTCATGCACCCCCTGAAATATTGTTGAACTATCCCCTTAGAGGTGGTGGTCCCCAGGACTTGAAACATACCAGGACGGGTGTCAGTGTGGCCCCGTCCATTAATTAAAGTAATTAAATCAAGCACCCTGGAAAGTGTAGGACCCTGGAGCACATGTGAGCCCATGGAGAGCGGGTCGGTGCACCTACCGCCATTATTTAAAATAAAACCCCATGGAGGTCATGGTCTCTGAGGGCTCAAAGAGCCTTAGGAGAAGGATCCCGAATTTGTGTCAATTTTTTTGTAATGCTTTTTTTGTCCTGCTTGGGTACTTCTGGGAACCCAGGACCAAGACTTGGGGGTCAGGGTATTCCTACCTTGCCCCTTTTTTATTTTTTATATTTTTTATTAGCAAAAAAAGAATGAAGAAAGATTACAGTTTTAGCAAAACAAGACATACATACCAATGCGGGAGAAATAAACATTATAGCAGAATGGAAATAATTTCATTGCTAATCAATATTATACAAATTATGACATGGAACATAAAATAGAAAAGAAAAACAGGGAACATTGCGGGATTACGCCTAATAATCAATTAAACAACAACAAAAAAATAGAAGAGAGAAATAAAGAAGAGGGTATTTACCCAATTATTCAACATTGTTACAATATGTCGACCAGTCTTTATATAAGAGAACCCCAATTTTTGTCACTTTTCAATAAAGATCGGGCACCTCTTAGCTTTGCCATAGCATACTCCATAGAGTGCATATCATTGACCAATGACCACCATTCCATAATGTGAAGGGGCTTCGAGGAAATCCAAGCTCAAGCAATGGTTAATTTAGCAGATGACAATAAAATAGTTACCAAAGCTTGCTGCGGGATGGTGACAGTATGAACATCTAAAAATACTGTTAATGCAGAAAGTAAGGGCAGACTAATCAGTTTTAATTTCAATATTTTATCCAAAGCTGACCAAAACTCAGTGAGAGCCGTGCAAGAAAACAGCCTTTGCTCCAGATGTGCGGCAGCAAGATCACATTTAGGGCATTTGGCACGATCACTAAAAGAAGCATTTGTAGACCATTTAGATATCCTTTCAGGTGTATGATATGACGGGGAACAGCCATGACAATGCGGGGATTACCCCGCACTGCCATTACACCGCAGGGATTACAACGAAAGTCGTTACAACTACTTTCGCTGGAGGGCGCTGTTGGATAGGGAATAGTTTAATTTTCTATCCAACACCTTCCCTACTGTCAACGTGGGCTGGAGTTGGAATAGAAAAGTAAACTATTCCACTATCCAGCGCCCTCCAGCGAAAGTCGTTATAACGACTTTCGTTGTAATCCCCGCGTTGTAATGGCACGCGTGGTAATACCTCGCTATGTCGTGATATACAACCTGATATAACATACATGTTGTTTTAAATTGCTGTAGTCTCAAACTTGATGATTGGACACAGTTATTGATGTTACACAAGGAAGCAGCGATCTTGTTGGGAGTTATATTAATTCCCAGCTTAGTACTCCATTTCTCTGCTAATTTAGGACAATCACTAATTTTATAGGTATTAAAACCCTTATAGGCTTCACTAATTAAAGATGTGTTCTTAGATGAGTAAAGGCAGGTCCATATATCAGAATCCGTGATTTCTCGCACTTTCATCTTACGTACCAAAAAGTTGTGTATTTGCATATATTTAAATCTCATTAAATCTGTCAATTTGTATAAAATTTTAAGTGTCTCGAAGTCCAAGAAGCCATGGATTGCATATAAATCCCCTAAAGTTTCAATGCCATGGCGAAGCCCAAATATTTGCCATACCATCAATTAAAATCCCAGGAAGTCCCGGATTACCCCATAGCACCAATTTAGGATGAAAAAAGGAAGTTTTACAGAATGCCAAAATATTAAACCAAATCTTGACTGTATCCTTAGCGGTCTTAAATTTCACCCTTTTATGATAATTGGGGTCATTGATTCTTAACAAGAACATATTGGCATCAGAGTTTAACATAAATATGTGAAAATAAAGTTGAGTTTCCATCTTAAGTAAGCTGCGTAGACGGCCGAGAAAAGTTGACCAAAAATATAACTTAAAATCAAGAAAATTAAGCCCTCCATTATCTAGAGAGCCCTTAAGTAATGCAATGGACCTGCAAGCTTTACAGTAACCCCAGATAAAGCTGCTTAGTATCCCGTCAAGTTTAAAAAAAAAAAGTTGTTGAGTAATAACGGAATAGACCAAAATAAATAAAGACATTTGGGCAATACCTTCATTTTGATCAAATTGATCCTGCCAATGATATTTAAGGGGAGCTTATGCCATATTTTTTATAACAGAGCAGTAGATTTTAATAAAGTATCATAATTAATTGTGATCACCTCATTAATTTTGGATGAAATTTTGACACCCAAATAAGTAGAGGTGCTACAAATCCCTGTTATCGGTACCACAGGTTTATAGTTCATAACTATTTGTGTTTTTAATTATGTTTAATTTATATCCAGACACCGAGCCAAATCTGTCAGCCTCAGTGGTTATCCCTTGTAATGCCTCCACCACATCTGTCGAATAAATGGCTATATCATCAGCGTATGCTGTGATTTTCAGGGATTGAGAGCCGGATCTAAAAGGAGTTATTTAGGGGTATATCTGTAAAGCATAAAGAAATGGTTCAATTGAAAGCGCGAACAGTAGGGGGGACAATCGGCACCCCTGCCGCGTACCCCGGGATATAGAAAAGGTGGAAGACATCAAACCTGCATAACTAACTCTAGCTATAGGATTATAATATAAAGCTCGAATTCATCTTACAAATTGGCCATTAAAACCGAAATTAAAAAACACCGACCAGAGATAATCCCACCCCACTTGGTCAAAAGCTTTCTCAGCGTCCAACATTATCATACCGAGTGGGGTGTAATCTGTCTCTGCTACGTCAAAGGCAGTTATGGCCATGTTGATATGAGGAGTGGTGTCCCTGCCAGTGACAAACCTGTGTTGCTGTGGATTGACTATTTTCAGAATAAATGGAGCCAATTGAGTGGCTAGAATTTTAGCAAATACCTTAGCATCTGTATTTATGAGTGAGATGGGTCTATAAGACCCACACTCATTGGCCGGTTTACCTTTTTTTAAAAAAAAAAATACAATTTTAGCCATATTCCAAGAGCCCGGAGCATTCCCAGTTTCACCAATAGAGCTAATTACCAGATGAAAGAGAGGTAGTAGCTCATCGATACAAATGTTATATACCTCTAATGGTAGAGTTTCTTCCCCTGCAGCTTTTCCTGATGGTAGGGAAAAGATGGCTTGTCTGATTTCTAACAAATTGATATGGTCTGACAGTTGATCTAACCCGGGTATGCCTCTATTTTCTATAATGTTCCTATCTAGATAGTCTTGTATTCTAGCCAGGTTAGAGTGGTTTTCTGGAGTATATAGGGTACTATAAAACTCCACAAATTGTTCCAATATCTGTGCCGGCTGATCATAGGTATTGTTATTAGCCCCTTTTAAGCTTTTAATACAAGTGCTAGCTTTAGCATCAGCAACTTTATAGGCAAGAATTTTCCCAATTTTGACTCCACTCTCGTATTGAGAAACTCAGAATTTGTGTAGCTTAGCACACTTTTTTCCCTTAATACTGTCTTCATAGTTGATTTTAAATGCACCAATTTTAGACCCAATTCCTCCGCATTAGGGGAGCCGGAATGTAGGGCTTCAGCTAATAGTTGTTCTTGCGATAGAATATTAGTAGTCAGTTTTTTGTTTGCTTTACGACGCTCAGAGTTCTGTCTATAAACAAATTGTTGGGTGAACCCCCGATGCTGGCCTTACATTCATCCCACATGATGGTACAAACAGTAGAATTAAGGTTAATCTTAATAAACTCTGTAAGATGTGATTTAAGCTGAGAGATAAACAAAATATCTGACAGTAAGTGCCTGGGAAAGGAAAACGTCCGAGGACCTTGATTGATTTGTGGGGTATTAAATGTAAGCAAAATAGGATTATGGTCTGAGGTGACCTGTGGACATATTTCAATAAGGCTAGTACTCAAAATGTTATTTGTAGCCCAGGCCATATCGATGCGGGAACATAGTTTATGTGGCGCAGAATAGTAGGTATACCCCGCAGTATTAGGGAAAATACTGCACCAAATGTCCCTGATAATATGAAGGTGACCAATTTATAAAATAGCAGCACATGATTTACGTATACGCGGAAAAGCACCGGGCCTAGTGGTGTCTTTTGCGTAGTCCATTATACAGTTAAAATCTCCCATAATAAGGAGTTTCCCTTCACAACCCAAAAGCTCTATATTCAGTTGATCGAAAACAACATAATCATCTGAGTTTGGCCATAAAACACACAGAACACATATTTACAATTTTCAATAGACATTTGTACAATGGCCGATCTTCCACTTTTGTCTACTGCGGTTTTAAGAATTTCTGCTCTAAGTCTTCTATCTTTAAGAATAGCAACCCCCCTAACTGAAGCATTTAACGCAAAACCAATAATAACATCATAGCCAAGCTGCCCCAACAGTTTCCTGTCCTTATGAGCAATATGTGTCTCTGATAAAAAAACTAAATGCGGATCATACCTTTTTAACTCTTCTTGGACAAGTCGTCTTTTATTTTTACTGTTGAGACCCGCGACATTCCATGCCAAACATCTTAACCGAGATATTAAAAAAAGATATATAATCTTTCCATACTGCTCTGGAAAACAAGTAGTTATCTCCCTTATGTCTATTCGAACCAATCTCCTTCTCATGTTGCTTTTATCAAACATTTTACCCTCCTTACAAACCACCCCCAAAGAAAAAAAAAACCTTCCCCCACTTCCCCTTATCCCCCCCAAGGGGGAGCACCCCTCTATGTTCTGCTGCCGCTGGATGGGCAGCCATGGATAGGGGCAGCCTGGGACTCAACCTGCTGCCTTGCATAATAAAAAGAGGAAAAGAAAAGAGAAAGAGACTACAGGAGAAGAAGCTGATAATATTATGTCAATAGAGGAGAAGAGATGAAAGAAAGAGAAGGAGCTTAATATAAAAATTGAGGAGAAAAAACAAAAAACAAAACAGAAGACAGAAATAAGAAAGAGGAAAAAGAGAGAGATCAAATCCAGCCCTTTAAGAGGCTAGACTAAATATCAAAACCTCTCAACTGAGCCTCTCTACCTTTCAGACCTAATGGCTAAGCATATTTGGAGAGTGCCATCTCAGCTTCCCTCTCGTCAGTGGAAAAGTATGTGCGACCCCCTTGGATAACTTTAAGGAGGGCAGGCTCCTGTAGGAACACTTGCCCCTGATAGATTTAGATGGATCAATAAGTTTACGTAATTGGCTTGCCAATGTCTATCCATCGTAGCCTTACTAAGGTTGGATCGCACAAAAAAAGAGACATTCTCTGTTATAACTGGGGAATTAGGGCGCACTTTCAGTGAAACGGCCTGTCTTAATAGAAAATTCCCAAAACAGATAAGTAAAGGATGAGGGAATTTACTTTCCTTATTCTTCTGAATTAGAGGTAACTTATGGACTCTTTGAAGTTGGGAGTCCCAATCCCAATCAGATTGATATGAGAATGCTTTCTGAAACAGTTTTACAACATAAGCCTTAGGTTCTGATCCTTCAGTTCCTTCGGGTATACCAAATAGTCTTAGATTTGATCGTCTTTGGCGATTTTCCATATCTTCGACTTTCAGTTGGAGGGATACAATCTTAGCATCATACTGGTTCACCACAGATTCCGAACGAGTTGACCCTTCTTCCATATTGGCTACCCTATGTTGCAAATGTTCCCTCTCCTGGGAGATCCCCCCCAGTTTCAGAGTCATCTCTTGTAGTGCAGATTGCATCTTGTTATTATCATCCCTCAGCTGCAAAAAATGTTCTTGTGCTTCCTGCCGATGACTAAGTAAAGTCTGTAGGATAATATCCAGGGGTGAGAAATGAGCTTCTGGAGCTGGAGCTGAAGCCAATATTGATGAATCAGTGGTGATAAGTATTGATGAAATCGGAGGTGTAGATAAAATTGAGCTTGAAACAGGGTTTGTACTTGCTGTAGATTTTCTCGAAGATGCTAACTCCTTAGGCAGGATCGAATCAGAGCCTGAGGGTGTCAGTAGAAGCTCCGATGAAGGTGTAGATAGAATATTTGCGGAGGGCATTAAAGATGCTTTATTGGTTATGAAAGAGCCCTCAAGTGATGTCGAGCAATCTTTAGAATGATCACTATCTGTTGGACTAGCACCAGATAATTGTATAGTCATATTTTAGCCCTTTAGTCTGTATCCATTTTCTGAGTGGGCTTTTATCAATTATAAAGTTCTTCCTTAGAGCTGGAGCAGAAATTAAACCCGGAATATTCACTGAGGTGAGGACTTTCCCTCTCTTATTTTTGATTTTAGTCTTTAGTTTGGCCTTGTCTCTTCTACCAGCCAAGAATTTGGCAGTATCAGCTGGGGGGTTGTTAAACTCTTCATTGGCGAATTCCTCATACTCCTCATTGGAGCCGTCATCTTCTGCCTCCTCACCCCCCACAGCCAAAGGGGAGTTATTAGGTAGATCATTACCTCCCACCATCAATGTATTGTCAGTTATCCCCACTGAGGGTGCATCATATATTTCTGAATCATTCATAGTAAGATTAGAAGTATGATCGCCCCCGGAGTTTGCTGGCTCCGAAAAGGTTATTTCATGTTCCGGCCCCTCCACTAATATTATGCCATTAGTTTCTCCATTGATTTTATCAGTCTCATTAGCCCCTTCATTCTCAGAAACATTAATCTCTTTATCATTCAGGTGAGGGGTTTTAGGATTGCTATCTAGAGCCAGTATTGATTCTATTGTCTCTATCGCCACGGATCCCACTGTCTCCGTAGAAACGGCTACATTGTTACCTCCTTGATCCAGCATTGTATCAGCAGCGCCATTGCCTCTAATAGATCCATCCAGCCAGCTCTTAGCGACATACTTTATGGCCGACGTGCCCGAAATCACCAGTATAGGCGGCCAAAGCACTTTCTAACCCGGTAGTTGCTCCGCCTTTCCGGGCGAAATAGCCAAATCATTTGCTGCATCAGCTGAAATTTTAGCTGCCGCTTCCTGGACAGCGTTCTTGCCTGCACGGGTCGATCTAGGGAGATTCTTTTGTTGGAATATTCGTGCCTGTGCCCGCGATACTGCAGGGAGAGCTAAAGCCATTGATATAGGCAATGGCGGTGTCGGTGGTGTCGGTGCTGACCTCTCCGCGTGAGCAGAATGCAAGCCTGGCCGTGACCACAGACCAGACCAGCCGAGCACCGACCTGCCGATCAGCCACGAGCTCGTGTGCCGTGTGGTCTGTAGACGAATCCGGAGCAACCGCAGCATCCACGGCAACCCGCGACAGCAACTCTGGAAACGGGAGAGAATCATCCCGTGAGATTCCACAACGTGTTTTCCCCATTATTTTTCCATAGGAATTTAAAGAACGCTTGAATGGATTTACACCAAATTTGGTAAAACCTGGAACGTGTGCCATGAAGCATGCTTTTGTCATTTGGTGTAGCTATTGAGGAATTAATGGTCAAAAATGTTGTATATATCACACCACACTGGATCTGCTGACCTGAGAGATCGCAAACAAAGATCCAATTGGCTACAACAAGATCAACAACAATGTGAGGGCAGCCACCATTTGACTGAGTGCTCAGTCTTGAGTCCTAGGGAAAATTCAACGAAAAGAAAGAACATATATAAAGGGGCAGGGTAGGGATAGCTTGCCCCTGGGTCTGATAAGGGGGTGACAATGGGGAACCCCCTGGGACCAAAAATGTTTTTTTTAATTTGCCACAATTTGCAATGGATCTGCAAATCGGTGGCAACATTTTTTAAAGCAAGCGTTGGCTTCTGCACGACTAAAATACCCTTTTCCAGGGTGGACCAGGAACCGGAGATTACTGCAATGCAGTATTTAGCGAGAGGAGGTGCATGGCATCACTACCTGAGACTTGGGGAAGGTTCCAGGGACCAAATTATATTAAAGGGGAAAGGGTATGCAGCTGCCCTCCGAATGTGTAGTGAAGACCAAGGTCTGCAATGCACACATTGATACGTTAGCATAAGCGCATTAGAAGTTTAAACGCCATTTTGCCACTTTGCCGCTTTTGCACACAACACTATGTATCTGTTGTTGTAAGTTAACCTGTTTGATTTTCTTCACATGAGAACAATCTGCTTTCCACATCCCTAGGCTTACAAGGCGGCCTCAGTCTGGTCAAATAACAATGTATGCTATTGATTCAGGGTCATCGGCCCACGCTCTAGACATAACATTCACCCAGCTGCAAGAAGCTGAAAATTCGAGTGCATGTTTGCAGGCACTTGGAGAAAAACCATTGCATCTATGAGAGAGCTTGCTGATCCTTTGATGTGATTCACCTAAGCTGATCTTTGAGGTATGGGGTTCCCCGTTGAAACCTAGAGACCTTCGATTATTATAAAACTTAGCTTCGAGCAAGAGAAGGGTGGTACACAAGGCGCTATATGACTTGTTTCTACTATCAGTATAAAATGATTTCTCCCTTTGTGTTTTATGGAATTGTAACAATGCTGATTGTTTTATTTCTAATCATATGCCTGCTTATGTTAGCAAAAATACTGCATCTTAGAGCACATATTTAAAATAAACATTTTAAACTTTACCCTGTCTCTGATAACTCACGTTGTGGACTTGTATGAGAATATAAACGAAAGAGTGTTCTTGATTTCCACCATTCCTGAGAGTATTCTAAGTCACTACTTCCGGGTTGTCTTATCATTGGTAGCTTTGCAGTAGGATGGAGAACGAATGAGACACTGATGCTAGTCGGATAGGGGTTCTGGTTACTGAGGTGAGTTTTTGGTACACCACAAGTCACCGAAGTCCTGGTTTCCTGTGCACTGTTATGTGCCTACACAGAATCCCCGCAACACCAGAGCCTGTAAAGGCCCCAGGGACCACATCCCCCAGGGCAATCTAAATTAAGGTGTCCTGTGAGCCCATCCCGGGATACAGTAGTATTCCTGCCTACAAATATGAGGACAGAAAAACATATGTCTGCTCCCACCTGGTGGGAGAAATCTAAAGCTCCCACTGGATTGCAGCAGACAAGTCTTCCCTGCCTGCAAGAGTGTGGGCAGGGAAGGCAAGTCTGCTCCCACCCAGTAGGAACTTCCAAAACACTGCCACCAGCTGTGAGCAAACATTTGTTTCCCCGCCTGTGCTTTTGTAGACACAAAAACTCTAATTGCTTCCACCTGGACAGAGAAAGAAAAATCGCTGCTTTCGCCGGGCAGGAGCTAAGTGGGATTCACCCAGTATGGGACCATGTGGGAAGCCAGAGGAGCCACAAGGGCCCTGGTGCTCCCCCCCTTGTAGGCCCAATGGTATAATGTATGGGGGCCCCGGGTGGCAAGGGGCCACACATGTAAGGTCCTGGGACATGGGGTACACTTTGAATTACTGTCAGAGTTGCGCCACATCCCACAATTTAGGATCTTTACTTTAGAGATTGTTAAAGTTTACATGCCAATATGGCAGACTGTTTTGGATACACACAAGATTGTTTGGAATGATTGTCTAACTTTTGTGCCTGGGTTTCAAACTGCTAGACACCCGTTTTCTATTGTGTACTTAGAACCATGTAGCACCATAATAAGGGTGTTTAATATTGTGATGTGTTTTCTGCACACTGCAGCCAGGTGTTTATTGTATATTTTAGCCCTGAAAAAGTTGTGAGAAACTCCCTACTCATCTAAACATGTGTTGGCTGGGCAAAAGAAGTTAAGAAAACAAAGATAATGAAAAATAACCATTGTGCATTAATTGTTTGCATGAATTGTGAGACTGATGGAGCAAGGACTCAAAAAAACGAAACTTGCTCAGAGAAATCCCTTATTAACAGTACTAATTGTTAAAAAGAAAACAAAATTAATATACACGCACAACATTTACATATGGGAAAGGAGCTTTATGTATGATTAAGTAACGAAAAATAAAATGCAACTCGACTAAAACCCGCTTTAAACTGGAAAACGCTTTTGTGCGTGTGCGAATCAGAAGTATGTAGATAGTAACATGACTAACCCATTTGAGAGAGAAAACTCTCACGCATGCGAAATAACTATTAACCTGAAGCGTTGAGGTACTACATGCCGGGCATATGCTTGCCTGAATTTAAAGAAAGCTATCGCTGCTAATGCTTTTGCTTAAAGAAAGAGATAATAACATGGGAAAGAGTAGAAGGGGGTGGTGAACAGTGAAAATCATGTAATTGAGAAATTAACGTTTGTTTATGATTCCTTTATTAAAAGTGTAAGTTTGGGCCTACTATGGTACACAATGGGAAAAGATTGCAGCAAAATGAAGGCAAGCTACGCATGCGCAGAAAAGTCATGATGTGACAAGCTGACTGAGTCGCTGACAGGCTGTCAAGCGTCAAAGGCAAGAGTCATGCAAAAGTTGTTCTCGGCTGAGAAACTTGCTTATAAAATGATATTTGATTTGCAACATTAGATATATGAGAAAAAAATTAAATAAAATATGAATGAGCTAAAGGGGAAGGGTTTATCATGACAAAAGATGATTATTAAAATGAATATGACAGCATGAGTTCATGACTATTCCTCTGCCCATGCCCAATCAAAGTCCGTAATCCATCGATATTTGCAACTTTGATGGTGTGACATGTAGAAATAAAGAAATAAAGACTATAACTAGAGTGACTTAAAGATTAGGAAAAACAATATTGCAAGCAAGAGGGAGAACTATATTGCAAGCTGAGAGAGAGAGAGAGAGAGAGAGAGAGAGGAGAGAGCTGCTGCTGATGAGGAAGGAGAAAACAGACTGGGAAGAGTCCCCCCTGAAAGAGAACCTGATTAGATTGAAGCTTCCAGAAGAATATCGAGGAGGGAGAGAGTGTAAGAGAGGGAAGCTCCATGGTGCGTTGGATCTGTAGAGAAGTCTAGTAAGTATTGCCCTGTCCCGTTCCTGTCCTATAGTCTTTGTCTTCTCACTTTTAATCAGGGGACCTCCACCAGTCCTTTGGCCAGAGGGTTGGTTTTCCATTATCATCATTGAGTAACTATTATTCTGTCTTAAATTTGCATATCTTTTGCAAATGTATGATTTATTATGCCTTTTGTCTCTTCATCGATCTACTTTTAATGCATTGATTTGTTGAATGAGTCTGTGAATTGAATGTATTTGCTGAATGAATTTTCTCTCCCATGGAATTTGATTGATTTTGCACTGTAAAGGTGTACTAATGAGTGTTCATTTATGACTGAGATTTAGATAACATTTATTTAATCTTACCCAGAGTCTGTGGTTAGTTCACTAAGATCAGTAAGTGAGTTATTTGATTGTTAATATCACCATCAACTACTCAACTAATGGTCCATCGACTAAAAGAACAGTGTTGATCTGTGAAGATTAGTTAGACATTAAATACATTTCCTAAGAATAAATGTGGGTCTGCAGTGAGTTAACTAATCAAGTTCAAAAGTGAAATAACAAAACTTGACCCCCAGTGAATCAGCCAGGAAATCTGATTGTGTATATGGGCCCATTGATTTTTTTTCTTGACTGTGAAGTGTTTATCCCTGGCCTTTCACGAGATCAATACGATTTAGCATGTGCACAGGGTTTATGTTTGTAACTTCATGAGCGGTGCCCCAGGACTCAGTGCAGTTTGCAGTATCATTGCGGCAGGGCTGACAGTGTCAGTGATTGTTTTTTGTAGGATTCTTCCAGCTCCCAATAGCAGAAACAACCTCCAAAAGCTCAAAACGGGAACAGGCTCCTCCTGGTAGGCCAGAACTCTCAGAAGTAGAGTTAAGGGGAGCTGGGTGTGAAGTCTTTGTGTTCCTGAGAGTTCAGAACAGGAGGGCAGCACACACAAGCCCTTGGAGATTCTTCTTCAAGCAAGTTTCTCCACAAAGTTCCAGTCTTTGTCCTTTCCTTGGAAGAAGCAACAATTGCAGGCCAACCCCAAACAGCAAAGGAGCAGTACTCCTCCTCACAGCTAACCAGCTCTTCCCCTTGGCGAAGGTTCCTTTCTTGAGTCCAGAAGTGATCTAAAGTTCTGGGGTTTAAGGTCCACTACTTGTACCCCTTTTGTATTTGTTCCTTTGTGGCCAGGGCCTCTGAGCCCAGTCCAAACCAGTTCTGCATGATTCAGAATGAATATAGGAGATGGAAACAACATTGTGCAAGGGAGAAATTCCCGATTTAGGTTTAAGGAAAACTCCCCCCACTATTCTAAATACATTCATATCATCCAGGAAAGGCAGGGCACATCTCAACCCCCCCAGTGGATGTCTACAGTGAATGCACGTCCCTAGCCCCTGTCACTCCAATACCAGACAGTCAATACACAAACTAGCAAAGGCACAAATAATGGTTAAATAGAAAATGCCTACTTTTTAAAAGTGGCATTTGAAACTAACAATTTAAAAAAAATCTTCACTAAAAGATGAGTTATTAAATTCTGAGTTCAGGGAGCCTAAACTCCATTTCTCCATCTTGTCCTAATGGGAAGTTATATTTGTAAGATGGTACAAAGTATCTCTTATGTTATCTTATGGTACAGACAGTCCTTCAATAGTGAAAAACAAAATTGGCAGTTATTCACTATCATGGCAAGTCACACACACATACCAGTATATGTCCTACCTTTCACATACACTGTACCCTGCCAATGGGGATACCTTGGGCCTTCTATAGGGGTGGCTTACATCTAAGAAAAAGGAAGATTAGGGCCTGGCAAGTCAGTGCAACTGCCAGGTCGACGTGGTAGTTAAACCTGCATGCAGACACTGCAGTGGCAGGTCTCAGTTACATTTGCAGGGCTACGTATGTGGGCAGCACAATCAGTATTGCAGGGACACTAGTAGCATTTGATTTAAAGGCCCTGGGCACCCTTGGTGCACTTTACTAGGGACTTACCAGTAAATCAAATATGTCAATCATGGTTAAACAATTGTATTAACAAATTGTACAGGGAGCACTTGCACTCTGACACTAATCATCAGTAGCAAAGTTCCCAAAGCATCTAAGCCAGCAAAAACTAAATCCAGCACAGCATCAAAAATACAGGAAGTAGGTGTAAAAAGTAAGGGGAAACCACACCAAGGATGCCAAGTCTAACAATCAAGTCCCTGGGATGTGGTCCTTGTGGCTGATCCCAGCTTGGGGAAGGGCTTCTTGGCCTCCATCCCTTATATTTTAAAAGGCATCTGGGGATGATTGTCCCTTCGGGATATAGCTGCATCTAATTTTCCTACTGAAAAATTAATTGGGAAAACATGTTTTGAGACTAAGATTTTTCTCGTCTCCGGCTTGATGGATCACTCTGAAACTTTCTAGTTAGAAGCTGATTCGGAAAAATATTTTTGGTAATGTTTAGTGAAGATTTTTTATATGGAATCAGTTATTAGGAAAACAAAATATGTGTTTCCCATGGAAACCAGGTCTTAACTATATACATAGAGGATTCTGTGGTAGCTAAAGACGAAGGAAGGCAAGATATTTTAAAAAAGGGGTGTTTAAAGAGTTAACCAATCATTGGTTATTTGGGTGCTATCCCCAAACCCCGATTTTATCTTTATTGTATTAAGGTAAACCTCCAAACCCTCATTTCTTACCTTCCTTTATCTCTAGCTGCTGCAGAATCCTAAAAAACCCTTACCTCTTTTTATCTCTACCCTGGTCTGAACCCTAAAAACCCCTTACCTCGCTTTACCTCTACCCACCACTGAACCCTAAACCCTTGTTACCTTTCTTTACCTCTACTCACTCCTGAACCCTAAACAACGTTACCCTTCTTTACCACTACCCACCCCTGAACCATAAAATTCCTTACCTGCCTTTACCTCTGCCCACCCTTGAAATCTAAAAAACCCTTACCTCCCTTGACCTCTACCCACCACTAAACCCAAAGTAACCCTTAAACCTCTTTACCACTAACCAACCCAGATACAGAAAAGAAACCTTTCCTCACTTTACCTCTACCCTTCCATAAACCCTGAAAACCTGTTATCTCATTTTACCTCTATCTGTCCATCAACCCTAAAAAAATGTTACTTCCCTTTACCACTTCTGCCCCACAACCCTACTCCATCACTGGACACTTAAATTCAATTTTCAATATTACATAAAACTTATGAGATTTAAGAAATATATACTTATCTGCCTGGTAAAATACCAGATCAAGCCTACATTGCACTTACCTGGACAGTGCCTACATGGTAACGTCCTGTAGGGTATAGACGCGATTAAAGACTGCATACCATTAGGACAGGAATGTTCCCTTTATGGTAATGGTAAACTGACATGCATCTCTGCCCTGAGAAACATAAACACTTGAAACTGGTGTCATGATTTTCTGTTGTCACTAGAACACACAAAGTTTCACATACATATTAGGCCTGATCTGAAACTTGACATAGAAACAAGTGCCGAGGACATCGCTATACCATAACTGAACTCTCTGTCAGTCACAAGACCAACAACTGTGTCATGTACATTGAGTGCTAGTGGTAGTGCATCATATTAGATCTTTAGCATTGGAGAGGGTTTATCACCTGTTTGAAATTAGAGTCCAATACCTATAGGCCCGCTCGTGTAAAGTTCTGCTTAATCATTATTCCAAGACCCTATGTTGACATCTTTGTCTGTTTACCAAGTACATGTAATAATAGAGAGTGATAACAGGAAACAATGTTGTTTGTGAATGTGCAAATGCTGAAGCCGGTGGGATCAATATTGGGTTTGCCCTGGCTTGACATGGCACCAGATGGAGTTTGTGGTACAGCCCCACTTTCCTTCCCCTCCCAAGGTAGTAGAAGTACCTGCCTTCCTGAGCTGAGGGTTGTAGTCCTAGACACACACATTTGGATGGAAGAAGACAGGTGTGCTTTTAGAAATTCTATGGTAATTTTTTTGTAGACAATCGCTAATTAGTCTTTCCTGAGCACTAATAATTATTTGACGGTGTGGGAATGAGAGTGATTCAGTAGCTTTGGTTTTTAGAGGGAGACAATTTTCTCAGCATGATCCTTTCAGTTCCCCATTAGTGGCCCGTCAAGGAATACTGATGACCCAGATAAGCACAGCTTCTCACTCATTGTGCTTGTAGAAAATTGGGTTACTGGTTGAGAGGGATGAAACCCTAATCAAGCAGTACCCACAAATGATGTCAGGTTGAACATAAGCAAACTCTGCATTGACCAATGATTTACTCTCTGGAAGCTTGACACAAAGCAGTTAGGCTGAACCTAGACGCAATGTGTAAAGTAGTTATGCAGCAATTCAAAGAGTAATAGAATTAAAACATAACACAAGAAAAACCCCATACCAATTTAGTAACATAGAGTACATGTAATACATTTTTTGAGACTAAAATGAGAAATAAACACTTAGTAGAATTGGGGATATGCAATGTTAAAGTTTTGAGTGAAAACTGAACTTAGAAGCATAAAGGGATAACTATAGTTATCTGGTCGCATCAGTCACAAATACAGGCCTACTGTGAGGGAGTGTGGGCTGAATTCAGGGACCTGAACACCTTAAATCCTGATTGTGGACATTGAGAGATTTCACATCAAGAATGCATCGTGCAGTGGCAGTTCTGAGGGGCTGCACGGGGCGATGCGACATACTGCACTGGCTATGATTTGCGCAGCAACGATTCCGATTAAGCAATTTATTGGGGTTGTGATTTGAGGTCCTGCATTGTAATTCAGGATGCCATTAAAGAAGGTTTGTTATATGAAGTCCTGGATCAACTCAAAAAATCTGCAGTCTGCGATTTGAGGTCCTGCGTTAGGAATGCATTGAGCAGTGGAGATTTCGGTGAGTAGCTGTGTTGGCATGTGTCACTTTGTGTCAGCTCTGCCTAAGAACCCACAGCTGGGCACGCAGAGCACCTTCAGGCCAAGACAGTGGTGGCACCGATTGAGGGGCAAGACTGCAGCAGACAGTGTCCAGATGTTGGGTTCAAGGTGGTTGGAGCCTTTTCTGCCCCTGAGGCTCGGATCAGCCAACTAGCCCCTGGAATTACTCTGTTGGCCCTGGGGTCAAGGTGCAAATCAAGTCCTTCAGTCACGTAGAAGGGCAGAGATGCAACAGGGCAGCACAACAGGGTAGTAACAATCATTATTACAACAGAGCAGCACTGAGTCTCCCAAAGGTCCAGAAGTGTACTGTGGGTCCAATATTTATGTGTGGTGGTATTTTTGAAGAAGAAAACGTGTCTGGAGGTTTCCACTCCAATAAATATTTAGAATTTCCTACCTAACTGCCCTTGCCCCAGCTTGTCTGGGGGGCACAATAGACTGTTGTGAAACATTTTGTGAGTATGCTGAGGCAGAGTCTTTGAGATGTTCAAGTGGTAGGTGACAGCTCCTCCCCCTATCTAGGCAGAGATGATCCATCCTGTAGCAATTATTCCCCCTTTGTTCCAATGTCTGTGGGCAATACACAAAGACCAACTGCCAGCTACATTTAGTCATGAGACTCAGGATGCAGTCTGCAGGCACCAAATGCTTAGGCAAATAAACTGCCCTTTTCAGAAATGTGACTTAAAATCTGACTTTACCATTAAAGAGGGTTATACATTACAATTCTTTAGATACCAAACTCGACCTCCTTTCCCGCTCCCAATTTAAAGTTTCCACTTATTAAAAGTAATAGGATAACTCAATGTTATCCTATAGAGAAGGTACGCCTTGCAGTAGTGAAAACCAAACATAACAGTTGTTCACTTCTAGGGCATGTAAAGGTTTGTTGTTATTAAATACACTGCACCACCCTGCCCTCTGTGTCTGTTTAGGGCCTACATTAGAGGTGACCTGTATGTATTTAAAAGAAAGATTTAGGCAGGCCAGATGCATATTTCATAGGCTACTTCAGTGGTTGAGACAATTAGTGCTGCCGGCCCACTAGTAGGATTTTATATAAAGGCCCTGGGTGCATGCAGTACCACTTTACTAGGGATTTATAATAAATTGTGTGCCAATTGGGTGTGAGACAATGTTTCTATATTTTAGGGAGTTAGCACATGCACCTTAGCACTGGTTAGCCTAAGGCCAACACAAATGACAATAGCAAAAATGTAAGAGTAAGGAAAAAAGTTTGAGGGTAGGCCACCCTAAGGCTGACAGGTCTAACCAATGTGCCCTCTAATTTTGTTAATCTGTGTGCAGCAATGAAGGGCTTCTGTGCCCCACATCCAAGGTTATGTGTGCAAAAGGCTAGTGAAAATTCTCTAGGCAAGTGAGCACAGTGCACAAGCTTCTAAAATTATTGGTGTTTATTCCAATGTCTGTTTGTATGAAAATAAATGCAACATGGTTCATTTATCAATATGTAATTGTCATTGTTGGGGAAAAGGATTGAATGTAATTGCATTGCAAACCAAAATGGTCACATCAGCACGTTGTACGTTGTGCTCATCTATGCCAAAAATCTAATAACTGGCACAATGTGTCACATAGCTTCTGATTGTCTTGCTTGGAGAACGTTACCTACCATCGCTCCAAGAATGTCACATTCAAGACAACTTTTCAGGATATCCAAATGAGGTAAATGTTCACACACTGCTGCTAAATTAAACTAATTTAATTTGCCAATGCATATCTCGTAAATCTAGAATGGACCATTCTTTTCTGACCTATGTTTGTCCAGAGCTGAGCATGATTTCACAACTCCGGGTCATTGATTCGATTGAAACTTTTGCTAGCAGCCTCAAACAAGCCAAACAATTTCTGCTCCTAAGAAAAGCTCTCTACTTCTAGCACAGCTGTTAACTTGTCCGAAAGCAAGTCCCAGCATGCTTAGCAATATTGGGTTAAAAGCCAGTACGGACCAAAAGTCACAATCATGGCATGGGTCAGTTGAAAGACATGCATGAGTTTTTATTACAAAGGATTTTCCACTTTACCTGTAAAAAGCCTGGACACTGAGGCAATGTGTAACTTTACAATCTCTAAACTAAGGAAAAATAGCAACACCAGATGATACGTTCAAGAGACGGAATGTGAGTGCAAACAACACACATGAGGTACCTGAGTATTTGGTCATTTTTTGAATAGGAGATCACCTCATGCTTTCCCAATCACAGGTTGCATGTCTTCATTGTATTATGCAAGGATTGTCTCCTATGATTCACTAACTAGTTTTAAAAAGCTAGTCACAGGCATAAGGCTCAGAGAATAGATCACTTCAGCTTACAGTGGCCCGTGGCCAATACATCCACCTCTCACATCCAACCACCAATAGCAACCAGCTGGTCAACTGACCGTCAATCTTCGGGCAGTTTTTGAACCCCCTCAAAAAAGTATAACTATTGCAAAATATGGTGGCCAATATAAATTAACTGAAATTATTCAGATGACAGCACATCCTTCTTTCTAGAATAATCCACTACAGCGACTATAGATTATAACTGGCCCATTGTAGCTTGGTGCTATTATATGCCTTTTAGGTTTCTGTTCTCATGCATTCTTGTGAAGGTACCTGGCACTATACATAGCAAATCCTTAGGGGCAGATTTATGTTGGACTTACGCCACATGTGGGCGTTCCGGCGCAGGGTGGGCGTTCCGGGGCAGGTGCGCCTCGCAAAAGTGGCTGAGTGAAATCTACAAGATTTCACTCAGTCACTTTTAGGCCAATGCTGCGTCAAAACCCTGCGCCTGCTTGAAGCAGGCGTAAGGCTTGACGCAGCATTGGACAGATAGGGCACCCCCGAGCCTTGCTGGAGCTGCGTCGCGCTTGCAACTCAACTCCAGCAATGCGTCACCTTTACGGCACAGATGCTTCACGCATCTGTGCCGTTTTTGCCCCATGGTGCGCCGCATTGTAAATGCGGCGCACCATAGGTGGCGGAGCTGCGGCGCACAATAACTGGCGCATCCCTGGGGATGCGCCAGTTATTGTAAATCTGCCCCTTATTCTTTAATATAAGGATGGACAGCATGACTTCTAAGTCACCACAAAACCTATGTAGCAAATACGTCCTGACAACTTCAAGAAATTTGTACCTTTTTGAACTACTTACTATTATGGTTACCATTTTTGTGACAATTTCTTTTACAGTAATGTAAGTGACTCATGGTCAAGTAGGAAATTCCTTCATTAATATGAAGGAGGGTCCAAATCCAGCTGTGTACAGCCTCTCCAATGATCAGTTTTTTTTTACATGTAATGAAACAGGCCTCTAGCACTATCAATTAAACGAGTAACACATTATTTTGTTGTTAACAGAATCGAAAATATTTCAATAAAAAAAATTGGAGGCTGTGGGTTAAAACATTACTAAGGTCTGTGGAAGGGAAAGTGGTCTTCAGAGGGTCTCAGAATGTCGATTTACACCACTTTAGCCTGCTAGATCTCATTCTTAGATATTTATCCCCTTTTTTCCCCACATCTTTCTCCAATGCTCGATCCACCTATTTTACACATTATCTCTTTCCTCTCAAGTACCTTCTACTCTCTCCTTTTGTTCATACTTCTTTCATCTCATCTGTTAGATTTGCCGTCCTTGGGATGGTCTTCCCACGAACATTTTGCCTACCTACATCCACTTTTTGCTGTATCTTTCTGCTGGTCTTAGGACTCTGAGCACTTTACTACTGCTGTCCAATTCTAAAGTGCATACACTTATCTTCCTAAACATGGCGACATTGGTGTAAAAATAATTGGCGTATTTAGTTTAATTCTAAGTCCCTTTTAAAGTGGTATACCATGTACTCATGGCCACTAATCTAAGGACCACAATTGGACCTGCAGCACTGGTTCTGCCCACACACAAGTAGCCTTTCAAGCCTGTCTCCTGCCTGCCATTGAAAGGTTTGTGCATGTAGTTTTCTACCACATTGTCTTGGCATTTAAAACCACTTGCCAAGCCTTCAACCCCCCCTGTTGTACACATATGTAACCCCTAAGGTAGGCCCTAGGTAGCTCCAAGGGCAAGGTGCTGTGTAAGAAAAAGGTAGGTGTGAGAAATTGGTGTCTCTAGTTGGCAGACGTTTGTACCTTTGTCCAAGAAGGGACCCTTCTTCCTTGTAAGAGTAAGGGGGGTACACTTTTAAAATTACCCTTGCTCACCCCCTTTGTAGCTGGAAATGAACAGATGGGCTTATCTCAGAGGTAGTGTGTAGAGCATGTGTGCATGCATGCAGTAACACAGTGAAAACACTACAAATAGACACTGCACCGGTGTGGAAAAATAAGCAAAACGTTTTCTAAACCAACAAGACCAACAACCACAAAAATCTAACATAAAATACTGTAAAAATACTTATTGTGAAAAACAACCTGTAAATTGCAGGAATCACTGGAAAACACAGTTCCTCCGAGTCCATAGCTCCGTTCCGGGCTTCCTTGATGTTGAAACAACAGAGTCTAGCAAATCTATCTGGCAGTGTCAGTGTGGGGTCAGGTTCAGCGAAGACAGACTCGTAAACAGTACCTTTACTCGTTTTGGCCAACACAATGGTACGGGCCGGTGAGGGGCAACTGTCCCAGTTGCGATGTGAGTTGGAAGGATTGCAGCGTGCGGTGTCCTCATGCCTTGGTGCAGGCAGGTGCAAAAAACACGTTGACCGAGTCGGTGAGACCAAGACTTGTGGTTCAGGGTGAGACAGTGCTTGATGCAGGGCTGGCAGTTCACGATGCAGCGACGGAGCCAGTTGATGTGTGAGTCAGGCAGCGATGGAATTGGAGACATCTGTGCAGCGGGTGGCAAAGTGGTGCACAGTGCGGTGCCCAGAGGACACGGTGCAAGCAGTGGCTTGTTGATGGAGTAGGTGAGACCAGGATTGTGTTGCGAAGCAAGGTGGTGCTCTCTGCGGTGCCTTTAGGACACGGAGCCTGCGACAGGCTCATTGAAGGAGTCAGCTGCTCTTTTCTTCTGCGGCAACTGGAACCAGCAGAACCAAAGATGGTGTCCAGAAGGATGGTGAGGTCTTTGCTGTTCCTCAGATTCTTTAAACAGGGGGCAAGCTCCACTTCAAGCCCTTTGAGATACTTTCTCAAGCAGGATACACACACAGAAACAGCCACTGCAGGCCAACCCCAGATAGAGTACAGCAAAAGGCAGTACTCCTATTCCAGCTTCTCCAGCTTTTCTCCTTGGCAGAGGTTCCTCTTAAAGTCCCAAAAGTGATCTAACGTTCTGGGTCTGGGCCCCAATACTTATACAGCAAAATCCTTAATTCTCCAGTGGCAGAAAAGCCCTGTGCCCAGCCAAACCAGTTCTGTGCTCTCTGGTGCAGCTTCCTGGCAGGAGGTTGAGTCAGCATTGTTATTGGCAGACCAGGCCCATTCAGGTGTGAACGAAATCTCCTCCCCCTACTCTAAATGCGGCCCAGGTCTATACAGCCCAGCCTTGACTCACACTGGAAAGGCAGGACACACCTCAACCCTCTCTCAACAGAATGCACATCCTCAACTCCTGTCACTCCAAAGCCAGACATCAATACACAACCTAGCAGAGTCACATTGGATTGTTAGGCAAAAAATACCCACTTTCTTAAAGTGGTATTGTAAAACACACAATTTAAAAATCATCTGTTCTAAAAGGTGCATTTTTATATTCTGAGTTCAGGCATACTAAACTTCAGCTTTCCATTTTGTCCCCCTCGGTAGTTGTGCATATAAGATGTTATAAGCAAACACCCCATTCTATCGTATGAGGACAGATAGCCTTACAATACTGAAAACAAATTTGGCAGTATTTCACTATCAGGACATGCCAATTACAGCAGGGTATGTCCTACCTTTCACATACACTGTACCCTACCCACAGGGGTACCTTGGGCCTACCTTAGGGGTGTCTAACATGTAAGAAAAGGAAAGGTTAGGGCCAGGCAAGAGGGTGCACTTGACACGTCCACAGGGCAGTACCAAACTGCACACAGAATCTGCAGTGGCAGGTCTGAGTTACATTTACAGGTTGCTTATGGGGGTGGCACAATCAGTGCTACAGACCCAGTAGCAGCATTTGATTTACAGGTCCTGGGCACACACAGTGCACAGTGCTAGAGACTGACTAGTAAATCAAATGTGCCGATCATGGAATCACTAATCCATCACAATAATTGAGCATATGCACTTTAGCAATGATCAGCAGTGGTAAAGTGTCCAGAGTCATAAAATCAACAACAACAGCCACAGGTCAGACAAAATACTGGAGGAAGGCAAAAAGTCCTGGGATGACCCTGCAAAAAGGGCTAAGTCCAACAGTAGGACATTTACTTTCAAGTTTTACATGTTCTGGTAGTGACAAATGGCTAAATTTGTTTTTCATTACTTTGAGGCCTACTCATCTCATAGGCTAGCATTGGGAATTCTTTAAAACTCTTTTATGCTGTAATTCCTGATTGGAAAGGAATAGCAGCATTATGTTGCAAGTCTTCGGAATGGTTATGCTAAATCATCTTTACTGGTTAAGTTGGATTTAACATTAGTGTTTTAAAAAAGGTCTTATTTAAATAGTGGACATTTCTTTGTTCTTACTGCTCTGCATGTCTTGCAGCCTGTATACAGTACACTTCTCGAATAGGTAACAGCTACACTTTGTTTATTCCCTCTAGACAGCCATAAGCACAGGAAGGGTGGTGTGACAGAGGGCTTATCTGCATTCAGCATTCAGCTAACTTCTGATAGCTCTCCCTGGGCAGGAAGTGTGGGGGAGCTGACACTTCCACCTGAATAGACTGTCTTGTGTCCTACACAAAGGGCTATGAAAGGGGACCTGTGCACTTTAAGGGCCTGCTGCTAAGTCAATCCTACTTCAAAGACACATTTGGATGTAAATACTTGGACTCTGACTCTGCCAAGACAGTACACTACTGGACCTGTGAAAAACTCTGCCAGGAGTAAGGACTGCTGTGCTGCAAAGATTGCCTCTGTGTGAATGCTGCTCTGAAAGAACTTCTTTCTGCTTTGCTGAGCTGCCCTGCTGCCTGCTGAGGGCGAGGACTGGACCCATCTCACTTGAACCAAGAGTGACTCCAAGGGCTTGCAGTCTTGTCCCCTGTTCTGAGGTCTCAGGGCCATCAAAGACTTCATTCAAATCTACAGTAGCACCTTGAATCTGACATCTGTGAGTACTGGCCTGCAAAGTGGTGCTAATTCTGTCCTGGACCCCACAAACGTGATTCATGCTGCCCATAACCATCAAAATCGATGAAGAGCTGACGCATTGAGCTTTGATGCAGGATCTGATCGATGACGCCTCAATGGACTGAGCCGCTCGACAAGGACGGACAGCGATGTTCGACGACTATGCAGTGTCTATCATAAAGGGGTCATTGAGGAAGCCGTCATCAACTGCACAGATCGGTGCCAATGCTTCACCTCCACCCATGGGATCGACAACTACGCTGCCCCTACTTGACACCTCGCATCGACTCTTTGACTTCAGCGCTTGCTCCATACTCCAAGGACCTTCGTGAGTCCTGTACCTGGCCTGCCCTCCATGGCGGTCGGCGTGAACTTTGGATTTACCCCTGTCCAGCGTGACCTCAAGTAACACCTCAGCTTAAACTTTGGATCTACCCCTGTCAAATGCAACCTTAAGTAACCCCTAAGTGCTATTTGACTTTAATCGCTAAATTTTGATTTATTCTTTAAAAATTCGTAACTATGGTTCAACTTATTGGATTTTTGTCATTTTGGCCTTAATTTACTCATACAATTATTCTCTATTATTCTAATCCTGTGTGGAGTATTTTTGTGGTGTTTTTAATTGTGTTAGTGGGTGTGTGCGTTGCACAAATACATTACACATTGCTTCTAGATACCCCTAACTGCTCTGTATGAAGCTACCGGAGGGTGAGCGGAAGGGTTCAAAGACAAAAGATCACCTCTGAGAATATCGCAATACCAAAATATTGTCACATGAACATCGCTGTCAAAAATATTGCAATGCTATCTTTATCATGTACATGAAAATAATACTTTCTATTAATAATATTGTATACAATATTTTTTTTAAATATATATATATAAATATTAAACATGAATCATATAAAAACAGTAAGACTAATATAACATAACATAATATAAATTAAACATATGTATTTAGATTTGAAAGGAATGTACACTTACTAAATATCTTAAACACATATGTATTAATATATATATATACATATATGGTTACATAGATATAAATACAAATACTATTTAACTGATATTTTCCATTTATATTTAAATTTAAAAATGTATTTCAAATGTAATACCATAATAAATACACATATATTTACATATAATATATATATATATATATATATATATATATATATATATATATATATATATATATATATATATATATATATATTACCTACTGGCGGTCGCCAGTCGGTGTTTTCTATGGGAAATCTGCAACATTCTATTGGGAATAACTTTGGCACCGGTTGAGGAATCTGCCTGTAATTTTCCTTAAATTTGCCTCGCTGCGCTCCGCTCCTTCCCTTAAAGTTTCGGGGGGATTCGTCAAGCGGGGGCCGAGATAAAAGGGGGGTCCCAAAACGTGTTTTCCCCATGTTAATTTCCTTAGGGCGGTTAGACTCACTTTTAGCCCGAATGGCTGAATGGATTTCCACAAAAATTGGCAAAATTGTAGGGACTGGTAGCCCGATGTGCCTTTGCTATGTCTCAAGATATGTGCTCCATTGGATTTTGAGTAATTTAGGTTAAAAAAAATAATATATCTGGGCGGAGCCTAACCACACATCTGATCTGATTGGCTGTCAGCACATCAACCAAGAAGTGTTGGCAGCCATCTTGGGACCAATATACATGATAGCACCTCATTAAAAAGCATGTAGTTAATAGAGGGTTTTTGGAATTTAGTTACATTATAAATCATTTGTTGATGGTACCATACTCATTTTAGGAATTGTGGTGTGTTCTAAGGTGATTTTACCATGTGAAAAAGCCTTCTGCTGTGATATCATGAATCATGTTTGAAAGAAAACTAATATCTCATGATTTTCCCACAGTGGTTTGGAAGGGGATCTATAAGCTAAACTGAAAGCATATTTTCTGTAAATTCACATTATCTTTCTCAGTCATGTGGGAATGAATTCTGACATTCTCAGTAAAACATGTACATCCAACAAGGACAGAGACTGTCAGTTGATTCCTTTGTGTTCTACTGCAGCCTCCTAGAGTGTTCTAAAGAACAACTAGAGCGCTAACAGTCCTACTTATTACAAAGGTATAGCACACCTGAAGCCATCGTGATGGGAATAAAGTGGTAACTCCTAAAACATTTAATTTAAAAAGGAACAAAATGAGGGGGTATATTATGCCATAGAAAGTATTATTAGTGCTGCAGAAAGAAAAATTAGGGCACATTTTGAGTGACTTCTCAAATCCTCTTCAATTTCATTAAAAAATTCTGACATACAGTCTCCCAAGATGGCCACCAGAGACAAAAGAGCCTAAATGTAGCACAAATATCACATGACATCACTGATTACATCATTCATGTGATAATACGATGCACCTCCTCACACTCTAATTTAACTTTTGATACACCCAGTGTTAAATACAGACTACCATTCTTGAAACTATTGACACACCAATACCACTTACTACATAGGCACTCACTGATTCCTAGGTCTACTCACACATCCACTCATTCACCCATACAATCACTCATACATACAGTCACTCATCAATGCAACACTATCATATGTACTCATACACCTATGTAGACACTCACACACTGCCACTCATCCATGGAGTTACTCACACACCTAGTCAGTCATGAAAGAATCAATCACACTTCCATTTCCTCATCTATATAGTTATACACACAACACCTTACTTATTCAAACATATGCTAACACATACTTACTCTCTTATACAATCACTGATACAAGTACACATTGATCTGCACAGAGTCACACACCTCCCAGCCAGCCACACACACACTCAATCTCCCATACAAATACTTGGGCAACCAATCAATAACCCATATAGCCACTCAGATACATACAGCTTAATATACAGACAGTCACTGGATGATGTCATCAGTGATGTCATCAGTGATGTCAAATGAGATGTCATCAGTGATGTCATCAGTGATGTCATTTGAGATGTCATCAGTGATGTCATCAGTGATGTCACTGACCATGTCATGAATGATGTAATATGTGACATCATCAGCAGTGGATTGCGGGTGCGCTATATATAGTTAGACCAACTAACTATATAGGAGGAATTTCAATGGTTTTTTATATGTTAATTCCTAACTATATAAGGCCTAAAACCTATGGTTTTTTCAGTGAATTTCCAAGGTTTTTTAAAGGCTAATTCCTAACTATATAAGGCCTAAAACCTATGGTTTTTTCAGTGAATTTCAAAGGTTTTTTAAATGCTAATTCCCGTCGGGCACAACGAAGGCTTCCCCCATGCAGGGGAAAGCGAAGCAACTAACCCTCATGACTTTCAAAATAATTAGTTGTACACCTAGTATTGGCCCTAAAAGTCTGGCACCACCTCTCAAGGCTACTCCATATTTTCATGGATCTTCAAGGTGTGATTTAAAGAATACCTTTTTGTACTTCATTAATGCCTAAGGCTTAACATGTTCTGTATTCTGTACAATTGCATTCTCTCAGTATATTTTTTCCTTTCTTAGTCGTTTTGCTCCCCTCTGCCATGTGGTATGAGGTAGTGAAAAAGAGGTACATAGCACTTTACAAATAGCCCCAAACAAAAGAATGTATTTTTCACATTCAGAGGACTATCATTTGCATATGACCTTCCCGCACCAGATCTCGGATATTTTATAAAGGAAAGCTTTGATATAGTTATGCTATAAATTGCAACAGTATAGCGATCTTCCCTACATAACTACTGAACCCTGTGGCCGATTGTAGCAAAGAATTAGTTGAGCAACAGGTAAGTAAATAATCCTTTTTCATCATATGCTTTAATTTGCTTTGTTTCTTTTTTTAATGTAAATTTACATCTGGCTTTTGAGCAAAAGAGAATTGAGTTACTCATTTGCTCATTGCTTTTAACTAATGCCTTCCCTCTCCACCTTAAACTCCTTGCACCAAAATCTTGCATAATGGAGCTTCACTTCTCGGCATTGAAGCTTAGTCCATTTGTAGCAGACCATGGTGCTTGTGGGGTTTGACGGAGCAGAATAGAGACTAGCGAGGATAGCCGTTGAAGAAGGGGCTAGTCCACTAGCTGGAAGAAGGGATGTAAAACGTGTTTACCATTTCAGATCTTCCTCCCCACCAACAGGTCTACTGTTTCAGGTTAGCCAGTTCAATAAAGAAATTCCTGTATGGGCCATGAATGTTACATAAGTGCTTTATAGGGAGAGGGGGTGGGGGAGATTGTAGGATGGGGGGGTATAAAAAAGTTTCTAAACAACTGGATTTGATCCCAGCTCTTTCATCTCTCTTATAACATTTCACCATGTGCTCACACGGTGGCGCTCTGACCTTGAAAACGGATAAGTGTTTGTTTCAAAGAGGCAGCACAAAACAATGCAATATCTCTTCGCTTGCATGAGGTCTGGATTTATAAGCGTTGCCAAATCTTCAGGGATTCCTTGCCATAGCTTTGCACAGGATGTTTGTCTCTCTAATGGACTTTTAATCGGAGATGAGAATGTAATAAAAAGGCAGAAGCATTGCCAAATAGGCCCCAATAAAAGATAAGCAGCATGGTGAAATAGGAGAATAAAACAAATCACTTTTACCAGGTGGTGTTTGTTGTCCCAGGTGAGGTGACACAAAAATGTAATGTGATGGGAAAAGGTTTATCACTTTCAGTGGGGTGAACGGAGTGGGTAAAGCTGCCAATGAAGGGCCCACCTTATTCATAAGCGAATGCTGTAAGCAGGAAAGTAAGACTTTTGAAATAACTACTAATAGCAGTCTCAGTCGTCACCACTAGAAAACAATAAAAAGCGGACATCTAGAAATAAGGTCCAAGGCTGAACTAAGAATTAAACACCAAAAAGAGCGAGCACTACTTTTAGACTGCAGAACCACAGGATTCTATAACAGGATGTGAGGTGCCCTAACATAAAGCTCAGCTGCCTCAGGCCACTATATGCCTTAAATTAATTAAGAGTCCGCTCTCTGACTCTCAGACACTGGCTGCCGCCTTCAGCTGTGGCATGACAGCATGATTTCTGGGCAAGCCCAAGAGGCTGTGAGACTGAGACACACACAGCGCTCACAGCCAGGCAGGCTAGGCTATTATTTCAAAATGCCACAGCAGTAAAGTGACCTACCCTGGGAACCTGCGCACCACCGCCGACACAGAAAACGTACTTGCATGAGTCACTAAGAGAACTGCATGCACCCTGTAGCAATGGGAAACAATTTATGCCATTTAAAAAAGAAACGTACTGCTGTTATGTTTTACCGTTGGTTTTAGAACTAGCTTATTCGCACGGTTCACCCTGCAGTTGAGCTTCTTTTACTGCTGCAGAGTAGATCTTCTTGCCCTCGCGGTCAAGACAGTCCCCCCCACCCCCAACCACACATGCTCTCTGATCTTTATTCTCTTCGGAAAGAAGTCCACCGTCTGACAGTATTGAACTGCAAAAAGTTGATATCTTGACGTTTCCCTGCTTCCGAGAGAATCTCGTCCAAAGAGGTTTATTTCTTGCATTCTTTTTATTATGGCGTCACCCGCAAACCAGCCAACGCCGAGCCGTGCCTTCCTCCAAACTTCCCGCTTCCCACCAGCACAATATGACGCCCCTTGCGCGCAATTGTACGCACTACCTGGACTGGGATCATGACGTCAGGTTGCCGCGCTGCGTCTCTTTTATCAGAGAAGAATGATGCCTTTGGTTAGCCTCCCCAGCAGCCCGCAGTAATGACAGAAACTAACAGTGTGTGATTGATTAGCAGCCACTTTGGAAAACGTTCGTTTGAATGTTAAATACTTCAACTATTATGTGCCACTTCTACGTACACTCTGGGTTCATGCTATTATTTCCCAGCATACTGTGCCCTGCACGGGGCCCCTGGAGCTGGGGGGGCCCCCCGCACCGCAGGGGCTGCCCCTGCACGGGAGACCGGACATCGAAGGCTTCCCCCAGGCAGGGGGAAGCGGAAACCACGTCCTCCTGGCCCCGCCCACAACCAGGCGGCGGCCATCTTAAGGCAGCTCGGGCCGCGGCGGTGATCTCGGAGGGCAAAACGAGGGGTGGGCACCCTCGAACTTACAATAAAAACATTACAATAAAAGACAGAAGCCCACCAAGCCCCCCCCCAATTTTTTTTCCCGAAAAATCGCGGGGTGCCAACACTTATTGGATGAACTGCTGACAGCCAATCAGATCTCACAATGAGATGCTGACAGCCAATCAGATCTCACAATGAGATATGTGGTTAGGCTCCGCCCAGGTATATAATTTGATTCTCTTCTAATTTTCTCAGGAACTACTGGAGGGATTTACACTATTTAACCAAAAGCGTGATCTGCGTACCAGACACTACCATTTTGACAAGTTTGGTGTAATTCCCTTCAGCGGTTCAAGCTGTAGCCGTGTCTAAAGGTCCTATGGAAATTAACATGGAGAAAACACGTTTTGGGACCCCCCTTTTTTCTCAGCCCCCACTTGACTAATCCCCCCAAAACCTTCAGGGAAGCAGAGGAGCGGAGCAAGCCATCTTCTTTGAGAAATTTGCCAAAATTCATCAACCAGCGCCAAAGTTATTCCCAATAGAATGTTGGGGATTTCCTATGGAAACTAGGTTCTAACTATATATACCTACTGGCTACCGCCAGTAGGTAATATATATATCTATATATATATATATAGATATATATATATCTATATATATATATATAGATATATATATATGTATTCACTGAAAAAAACATAGGTTTCAGGGACGTTTAGTTATAAATTAACATTTAAAAAACCTTTAAAATTCACTAAAAAAACATAGGTTTCAGGGACGTTATAGATAGTTGGACGTTTCACTCGTACAAATCCAGTAGAGCTATCAATAACTTGCGCCCCCGCAATGCACTGCTGATGACGTCACATATTATATCACTCATGACATGGTCAGTGACATCACTGATGACATCTCAAATTACATCACTGATGACATCATCCAGTGAATGTGTGTTTCTGTAAAATTTTAATATATTTTATATTCACTGAAAAAACCATAGGTTATAGACCATATATAGTTAGGAATTAGTATTTACAAAACCTTGAAAATTCACTGAAAAAACCATAGGTTATAGACCATATATAGTTAGGGATTAGCATTTACAAAACCTTAATTTACTCGCACAAAACCATTGAGATTCGCATATATAGTTAGTTGCACTAACTATATATCGCGCACCCGCAATCCACTGCTGATGATGTCACATATTACATCATTCATGACATGGTCAGTGACATCACTGATGACATCACTGATGACATCTCAAATGACATCACTGATGACATCACTGATGACATCTCAAATGACATCACTGATGACATCACTGATGACATCTCAAATGACATCACTGATGACATCACTGATGACATCTCATTTGACATTACTGATGATATCATTCATGTGATAATACGATGAACCTCTTCCGACTCTAATATAACCTTAGATACAATCAGTGTAAACAGACACTCACAGACTGTCACTTATCCATGGAGTTACTCACACACCTAGTCAGTCATGCAAAGAATCAATCACACCTCCATTTTCTCAACTATACAGTTATACACACCTTACTTATTCAAACATATACTAACACATATTTACTCTCTTATACAATCCCTGATACATGTTCACAATGATCCATACAGCCACTCACACATTCACTGGCTCTTATGCACAGTTATTTATATATGTCAACTCTCACATGTACTGTGTTTTACATATGTACTTACTTTGACATGTAGCACTGAGAAATCCATTCACTCACCAATACACTCATGCAGACAGTCAACCGCCCATACAGCTGTTTCCACATGCACTTTTGAACCCATACATATAGTGAATCAACTACTCACACATCTATGCACAGAGTCACACACCTCCCAGCCACCCACACACACACTCAGTCTCCCATACAAATACTTGGGCAACCAATCAATAACCCATATAGTTACTCATATAGCTACTGATCAACACATGCAGCAGTTTACAGAACAACAGACATAATGATGCACAAATTAAGACAGTTTAGTCACTAACCCATGCACTCAGTGAGACACATTAAATCACTCACTCATACAGTCAGTCATGCACCTACTAAATCCTTAATCCAGACACTTATACATCCACTCATTCTTCAATATGTAAGACATATTTTAACTTTACAGAAACATACAGTCACTGGGTGTTGTCATCAGTGATGTCATCAGTGATGTCATTTGAGATGTCATCAGTGATGTCACTGACCATGTCATGAATGATGTAATATGTGACATCATCAGCAGTGGATTGCAGGTGCGCAATATATAGTTAGTGCAACTAACTATATATGCGAATTTCAATGGTTTTGTGCGAGTAAATTAAGGTTTTGTAAATGCTAATCCCTAACTATATTTGGTCTATAACCTATGTTTTTTTTTAGTGAATTTTCAAGGTTTTGTAAATGCTAATTCCTAACTATATATGGTCTATAACCTATGGTTTTTCCAGTGAATTTCAATGGTTTTTTAATAGCAAATATCAAAAGCTGTAAAATGTCAAGTACGTGGTAGGTAAAAACATGTTCGTATTTATGCACGCTGATGTGCTTTGAACGCTGCCCCCCCCCTCCTCTTTTCTTTTAGGAGTATTCTCTCTTTGCAGATAGTGAAGGGTAGGTAACACAGGCCTTTGCCCCCGTTGTAATCCGTCGTGCCTGCTTCCCTCTCCATTTGATTGATTGTTATCCTTGCATTTATTGTTTTGGAATTGGTTCTCTTTGGTTCATTCTCTATTTACAAACAAGCACAGAGTCGCAATACTCTGTTTATTCTTTGCAGATAGTGAAAAATCGTTAAAAAAAACAAAAGGAATCAAGCAAAATCAGTAGGCCACTAATGGGATTTCTTTTTGACCTCGCTAAAATAGAAACATCATGAACAACCCCTCATGACAAATACGAAACTAGTGAGAGGAACTGAGCTCGACACCATGATTGCTGCAAGACAGCTCGGCTCCGCCGCCCACCCCACCCAAAATAACGACAAACACTATGCAAATATTATAAATATATACAACACAAGCAAAGTAACAGGGTAAAACGTTTTATTAAATAACTATTTACATGGCAGCCTGCTGCAACATCGATCCAAACAAGCCTTTGTATTTTGGGCTCAAAATAAACCATCAATAGTAAGATTTTCATAGGTGAGTGTAGGTTCATGGTTTTCCATCCACAGACTAAAAGCCTGGAGTGGGAGTGAAAGAACAATAACTAGGTAAGAAGGAAGGCAGAGGTTGTGGGAAGGACTCAGGATATGGTATGTTGCTTGGTCCCTGAGATGCTTCGATGTCACTGCCTTGCACAAATGGCATAAGTCCTGGATGTTGGTTGCCATAGTTGAGGGTTCGGAGCAGCGCTTGTAACACTGTCTGAAGCTTATTTGCACCTGCTGCAGCTTCACTATTCTCAAAGTAAGTGGGGGCTGTTTGTGGACCTGACTGCATTGGAAAACAATGTGATGCGGTGCCTCCCTGAACCGCTTGACGGAGGCCCCCGAGATAATTGCGCCTGCTCCACACCTTGTCTCACAATCCGTTTGACCTGAAGACACGTCCTGCGGTGCCCTGGTCCGACCATCACATATACCTGCGCCAAGAGACGGCGTGGGGTGCATTAGAAGGGAGAGGCGGCGCGAATGAGCCTCCCCCACCTCCCCAGGTGGAGGTTTCTCAGCTACACCCCAGCGCTTCACTCGACCAGCTGACTTGCGCCCGCTCTTGCGACACAGTGCCTCGCTCGGCCAGCTGAATTGCGCCAGCTCTTCCTATTACAACGTCTCACCCGCCATCCAACGGAATTGCACCCAATCTTGCGGTACAGTGACAGGCGGCTTCTACGGAGCTCACGAAATGGCGGTCGGCTCCACAGACTTGGGCCTGGCCTGCAAAGATGGCTCTGGGCAACCGTGGAACTCGGACCCTTGACTGCTAGGGCATGGGCCCCATTCCCAAAAGAGTCCCCTCAGCCTTGAAGATTCTACAACAGTCACCGGGACCCCCGACTCCCGTAGACTTCCGGTGGGGAGCGACTGCCATGATTGCTCGCGGAATGGCCACAACGTAGCCACGAGATGGTGGTGCTCTCATGCTGACGCCAGCTTCAGTCTGAAACATCCAGAAACACTGTAGACTACCAATTCAATCAGTTCCGGTGGAGCCCCAATGTGACCCGGTAGAGAAGAACTTCCCCTCCCCTCTTTGACTGATGGTTCTTGTGCCTGTCCCTTCTCTTGTCATTTAACATAACTTTTTGGACTGCTGAAAGGGGTTGTGTTTCGACCGCTGGTTGGTGGAGACATTTTGACTATATTCTGGACCTGCGTTGTCGCGTAATGCGTCATATGACGCGCCGCGTGAGCGCACCCGGAAGTGCTCCGGTGCGCGAGGCGCAGCTTCCCGGAAACGATCCAGAGTGCGGCGCGCAGTGCGTAACGTAAGCATAACAGGTCATGTGACTTGTTAAAAAAACTTTTCATTGGTTCATTTTACTTTTGTTATTCTAATGATGAAAGGCTTGGTCATATGACCTAAAAATAACACTTTTCATTGCTTTCGAACATTTTTTTTTCCCAAATGATGAAAGCCCCACCTTTTTTTTTCTCGCTCTGACTTGTAAAGCAAAGGACCCAGATGCATTTACAGTTTATCACTAACAATGTTCCAGGCTAATGTATTTTCCCGGGAAATTTACAACTGTCCTGCAAGTAAAATATTCCTATTTCGAGAAAAAGGGCGTTTCTTCGTCCCATGAGGGAGCCGTTGAACAAAAGAGGCTCAGCCTGCTGTCTTAGTCGCTGATAGGCATGAATATCGGATTCTTATCGATCACTTTATGTTGCAGGAGTGGAAAACACAACAGCCCTTGACCATTTATCCTTACTGCGTTCCTGCGTATTATACCTTTTAACCGTCATGTAATTGGGCTGCTTTATTTCACTTGCCTTTTACTGATTCGAAAACAGTGGCTATTATTCAAAACTTTACCAATCTAGGTACTACTACCATGTTTTGTTTTAAAAACCTTTATTGTGAAAATGTAAGTATACAAATACGGGCCTATAACCACGTGGGCCGGCCACGGAGCAAACTGGAATCGTATATGATGAGGGGACATTTACACTGTAGAAGAACGTAACAGGTGACCCATTAGGTTGCAAGAACTAAGGTGTCTAACATTTGCGGAATCGGTGGACGTACATTTTATAATTAAAGTACGACAGGGCCAGTTACAATAAAATTATCTAGATATACATTTGCGGGCAAGTACCATGGGTGACGTTAATTCGAACTTTCAATAGTACAGTAATCAATAACACATCAGAACTTAATATCAATAGGGATGTCCAAATGTTCAATCAATACTCGTCCCCGCCCGCCATGTGCTTCAAAACTGCATACGTATCTCGTGATATCAAGGTTGGGCAACCAGTACACAACAAGGAGTTACGAGTCCCATTTATACCGGCGCCATTTTGGGCGAGGCCGGGCAGGTCCAGGATATAGTCAAAATGTCTCCACCAACCAGCGGTCGGACCAGAACCCCTTTCGGCAGTCCAAAAAGGTTCCGTTAAATGACAACAGAAGAAATAGGCAACAAGAACAATCAGTTAAAAGAGGGGACGCTTTCGTGAATGGGGCCCATGCCCTAGCAGGCAAGCGTCCGAGTACAAAGGTGTCCCAGGGCCATTTTAGTGGACCAGGCCCAAATCCAAAGAGCTGGCCACCATTTTGAGAGTCCTGTTGCAGCCGGCTATCGCTGCACCGCAAGAGTAGCCGCAATTCAGCTAGATGGTGGGTGAGTCACTGTACCGCAAGAGCGGGCGGAACTCAGCTGGATGGAGGGTGAGCACTGTGCCGCAAGAGCGGGCGGAACTCAGCTGGAAGGCGAGTGAAACGCTAAGAGGCGCCCCACTGCAGATGAGGTGCCTCCACCTGGGGAGGAGGGAGAGGCCCGTTTGCGCCGCCTCCCCCCCCCCCCGGGCACACCACGCCGTCTTTCGGCGCAGCATTGTAGGATGGCCACACCAGTGAAACTTGCTGGACACCACCACGGTGCCATCCGGATCTCGGCGCGTTCGAGTCACTGTACCGCAAGAGCGGGCAAAACTCAGCTGGATGGCGGGCGAGACGCTGTACCGCAAGAGCGGGCGGAACTCAGCTGGATGGAGGGTGAGGCACTGTGCCGCAAGAGCGGGCAGAACTCATCTGGAAGGCGAGTGAAACGCTAAGAGGCGCCCCACTGCAGATGAGGTGCCTTCACCTGGGGAGGCGGGAGAGGCCCGTTTACGCCGCCTCCCCCCCCCCCCGGGCACCCCACGCCGTATTTCGGCACAGCATTGTAGGATGGCCACACCAGTGAAACTTGCTGGACACCACCTCGGTGCCATCCGGATCTCGGCGCGTTGTGCTGCCTTCGGCCTATTCGCACATCGGTCCGCTACTGACGCCGCCTCACAGGCCAACGGATTTTGTAGGCTTTTTATAGCCCAAAGCCGCATAACAGGTCATGTGACTTGTTTATAAAACTTTTCATTGGTTCATTTTACTTTTGGTTTCCTAATGATGAAATGCTTGATCATATGACCTAAAAATAACACTTTTCATTGGATTAAAACATTTTTTTTCCCAAACGATGAAAGCCCCACCTTTTTTTTTCTCACTCGGCAATCCAAAAAGTTTCCGTTAGATGACAACAGAGGGGACAGGCAACAAGAACCATCAGTCAAAAGAGGGGAGGGCAAGTTCTTCCCTACCGGGTCACGTTGGGGCTCCACCAGAAGTCATCGAATTGATAGTCTACAGTGTTTCTGGATGTTTCAGACTGAAGCTGGCGTCAGCATGAGAGCACCACCATCTCGTAGCTCCGTCGTGGCCATTCCGCAAGCAATCATGGCAGCCGCTCCCCACCGGAAGCCTGCGGGAGTCGGGGGCCCCAATGACTTTTGTAGAATCTTCAAGGCTGAGGGGACGCTTTCGAGAATGGGGCCCAAGCCCTAGCAGGCAAATGTCCGAGTTCAAATGTGTCCCAGGGCCATTTTAGTGGACCAGGCCCAAATCCGAAGAGCCGGCCGCCATTTTAAGAGTCCTGTGGCAGCCGCCTATCGCTGCACCGCAAGAGTGGGTGCAATTCAACTAGATGGTGGGTGAGACGCTGTAGCCGCAAGAGCGGGCGCAACTCAACTGGATGGTGGGCGAGACGCTGTAGCCGCAAGAGCAGGCGGTAAACAGCTGAATTGCGGATGAGGCACATTGCAGCAAAAGCGGGCGGAAAACCGCTGAATGGCAACTGAAACGGTAAAGGGGCGCCCCATTGCAGCAGAGGAGCCTCCACCTGGGGAAGCCCGTTCACGCCGCCTCCCCCCGCCCCGGGCGCCCCACGCCGTTTTTCGGCGCAGCATTGTAGGATGCAAGACCAGTGCGGCAAGTAAAGGACCTCACCTGGGTGCCGTCCAGATCTCAGCGCGTTGTGCTGTCTTCGGACTTTTCGCACAACAGACCGCTACAGATGCCACCTCACAGAAGCCCATTGTTGCTTTGTTTTAAAAAATTTTTTTAACGTGTTTACTTTGTTGGAGCGTTGTATATATTTATAAGTTATTAAAGTGTTATAATCCTACTACTTTGTTGGAGTGCTATATATTTTTAATGTGACACATAATTGTGAAGACTTTGATGTACAAAAAAGCATCCCTGGAATCTTCCGCTTCAGGCTCGGCCCCACACACCCTCACAGTGAGAATCCCCTCCCCAATCACAATACAGGATCGTTATCAGATAGTAGGAACGCGTGTAGTGTGACGGATCTCATGGGGTGGGGGCCTTGATCTACTGTAACTCCTTTGAAGAGGGGTGATTCTTTACAGTTGGGGCCATAAACTACATCCGCAGGGCTAGGTGATAGCCTGGGACCGGCCTGGACAATCAGACACAGAGAAAGAGGAGTGTCAGAGGGTGCGGTTTATGGCCCATGCATGAGAGAGAGAGCAGGGGTGACCAGTGCGTGGGGGAGATGCGTGCGAGGGTGGGGAGCCATGCTGAGGATCGGCGGCGTGCAGAGAGTGGGTCTGGTCAAGGCATCTAAAATGGCTGCCGTGCACGACAAAAGTGTGGCATTTGAAAAAAAGCAAGATGGCGCAGACAATGTTTATCAATACGGATTAATTTATAACAATTATTTTTAACAATATATTTACTCGCAGTGTCAAAATGGCGGTCAACACTTCCTGATTTCCTTCGAATCGAACGTTAACAGACGTCACGCAGCAAAAAAACCCAAAAAAAACGCTCACGCGCAGCCGCTGGAAGACAAGTATCAACATATATGAGCATCCTCAGCCACCCTCAGAAAACATAGGGGGTCAGGATACGTCTCCCGTACCCCCTTATACCCATTTCTCACATTGTTTTTCCTCCATCATGTAATTTAATTAAAACGAAACACAAAATAGCGAATTCCCGTTTCGCGGCCCGGTTTGCTACCCGGTTCGCGAACCGGAAAGCGCTTCTACCGTAAAAAATCTAATTTTTTTTATTTGCCCCACGGGACCCTTTAATAACACCAACATCATTCCTAGGGGGTCAAGAAGGGTCTACCTTGCCCCCTTTCATTAAATTCCCCCTTCGTTTTTCTCCTCCTCTTGTCTCTCGATCCTACCGAGAGACAAGATGGCGGCCGTTCCGGACTGTTTAGAATGTTGACAGACACCGGAGAGCCAATCAGCTTCGCTTTGCAAAGTTCCGTTACGCGAAAAGTTTGCGAACGAGAGCGCTACCCGGGACGCTGTCACAGATATATCTGTTTTTTAAAACGTTAATTTCTCAAAATCCACTGGAGTACATATCTTGAGACCTAGCAAAGGCACATCGGGCTAACAGTCCCTACAATTTTGCCAAGTTTCGTGCAAATCCATTCAGCCGTTCGAGCTAAAAGTGAGGCCAAACGCCCTATGGAAAAATGAATGGGAAAAACGCGTTTTGGGACCCCCCTTTTTTCTCGGCCCCCCATTGACGAAACCCCCCCAAATTTTCAGGGGCTGCTCAGAAACAAAATGTTATGAACAAAAAACTTAGGGGTCTAAATTAGAAATCCTATAGTGATTCTTTGGTGTTGTAACTATGCCACCTCGTGTGCGTAGGAACAGAAGATTAGTTGAACTAACAAACCATATCACCAGAATGCGAAACACCAGGAACTATAAGTCATCCTTAGTTGAGGATTCCCATCAAACTCTTGTATCGATCAATATTCTCATCTGGTAATCCTTCCAGGGTATTGTGTCTCTTGATCATTGAGACAACCAGCATACCCTGATAACCGGTTTGGGGTAACGACTCACAATCACTCGGTTGTACCACATGGTGTTGATATGATGGGAATGTGCAGTGCAAAAATGATATATGTGGTGGTTAAAAAAGGATAGGGAACTCAACAAAAACCTATTTTAATAAACGTCAGCCCCTTCCAATTTAAAAACAAGAACAGTGTAACACAATCATCGCAGTACACACAAATAGCTGCGAAAAGACCAACATGTTTCAGCCTCAATGGGAAATGCCCCAGGCTTTCGTCAGGGTCTCTGTTCTATATTAGTGCTACCGCCTGTAAGTGAATAAATGTGTGAAAAACTATATGAAAAAACACACAAGTGAAACACAACAGTAAAGGATATAATGTCCCCTCATCTGTATAGACTCCTATCTTCGGCACCTGGTGTCTTAGTAGTGTCTGTTGGAGACAAACGTACAGGTGAGTCACATTCAGCTACCCTGGTCTGTTTAGGGAGATGCATAGTTCCTAAATATATACAATTTGATTACTCACCCAGTGTGTCCGGGGAGTGGACCTCACCTCTTCCTGGACCTGGCTCAGGATATGTGAGACCCTGCTCTACAAGGACAGAAACCGACTCCGTGATTACCGTGAGAAGAGAGACCAAACGCTGATCTGCTCTGACAATTCACAATCTACGAGGTCACAAGGTCTTCTGTATGTAGAGTTAACTAGCATATAACAACTAGTTCCTAATTAAAACCTCCCATCCGTTCTATCATTAGCTATAAACTTGAGATGTAGCCATGTTTATACTCATAGTCAGAAGTAAATAAATTGATTGAAAAGCTGGAAACAACATAAATCCAGACTCACTATTAGTTAAGCATTTATAGTCGGACCAAATTCCGTACAGCAAAACTCTAGAGCTGCAATCCTACCTGTCGGTCGTTGTCTCGAACAGTGACTGAGTCAGGGGGAGGCACAGAGCTCTCTTCGTCACTCCCATTTCAATTGTCCTGTCTGCACTTCCGCTACCAATCAGAGCCTCCGAGGGAGGGGCTGGACCAAAAGGCTAGTATGGATAACACTACCTCCTTGCAAATATAGATGCTAAGAATATATTAGAGGCTAAGAGAGTCGAGTTTGTGTCTCAGTATGCACTCGATGTTGGCTAGATTCAGGACAATGCTCTAGCACCTAATCTCGCGGGGCTACCGTATAGAGAACTACAAAGTGATGTAGTGCATAAAACGTGTGTAGTTCACTGGCTCGGCCTCCGCTAAGAGTAGCGCTGTTATTCGCTCGCTCATCAGGAACTACAAAATAACAACACACACTCGATGCGTGTAGTTCCGATCGAGTGCCTGACAACTATGAGGCGTTCGTGGGTCAGTAGAAAAATCTATTGGACAAAATTGCAATAATGGTTGTAGATGGGTACAGAAGGGATAAGCTTAGTCTCCGTGTTGAGTCCTAAAAAGCGGATCGTCTGCGTCGCGTGATCTCGCGAGATAGTACCAAGAACTACCAAATGACGTGATGTTTCTAATGTCGGTAGTTCACATCTTCGTAAGCCCATGCGCGGGTGCAGTCCTCATGTTTTTCTTTAAAAGTCTGCCATCAATAGATTTAGGTAGTCATTAAACACAACTTAAATGAAGGTCTCACCAAAACAGTATGTTTAGTGCAAAAGCTTTCTGTAGATGACAGATAAATGTCAGGAAGTTATATCTGACCAAAAAGGTACTATGGTCAAACGTTAATGTAGTCCTGAAAGGGCAGAGCATGCTAATCTCCCTACATGTATGCTCAAGCTAGATTGAACCAGGGTATGTCATCATTCAGTCCTTGTCTATCTGTGCCCAATATGAAGACCCACTTTTGCTCTTTCTGAAACAGAAATTTAGACACATCACTCACATGTGGTGGAATGAACGGCTTTTCCAGGACATGCCACTTAAAGTCTGTTTCACCGTGGTTATGTGTTATAGAGTGTTTAGTGAGTTTTTAAATGTCCTTTTTACACCGAAACGTGCTTTTATGTTCTTGCATCCTTACACGCACCTTTCTTGTGGTCATTCCCACATATCGTTCATTACACGTGCATGTGAGGAGATAGATCAGGTTGGTACTGTTACAGTTAGAAAACTGTCTCAGTTCCCAAGGCCGATCGGTGCCGATATCAACACTGGTAATTTTGGATGTTAGGGGGCAAACGGAACAACCTCCACAGGGATGGTGGCCCAACACTGGGGGTAGGTCCCACAGAGTGCCTACCTCTCTCCTAGGTGTAACTCTAGGACAAGTGTGTATCAAACGGTCCCTTAGGTTCCTGGAACGTTTAAAGGCAAAAAGTGGGAACTCAATTTTATCTTTGCCACTATTCAGAATACGCCAGTGTCGTTTGATAATTTTTTGGACACAGTTCGACTTGGTATTGAAAGTGCTGGGACTAGTATGGGCAGTATTTTTGCCCCTTCCTTAGCGAACCTATACGTCCATAAGTTCGAGCAAACCATAGTGTTGCACTCCACCAATCCATTCTTTCCATCTATAATTTGGTGGAAAAGATACATAGACGACATCTTAATGGTTTGGAGAGGTAATAAGGAATCGGTTCTTCTTTTCCATCAATGGCTCAATACACAGAACAACTACCTTCGTTTTACTATCGAATTGAGCAAAGAAAGGGTATCCTTTCTGGACCTCTCGATCTACAGTACCGAGACAGGCTTAGAGAGTGAACTATACCGCAAGCCGATGGCAAGAAATTCTCTTTTGCTGTATGAAAGCCAGCACCCTAAGTCACTGAGAGATAATTTGCCCTTTGGGCAGTTTCTTCGAGTCCGACGGAACTGCTCTACTCCAGAAAGTTTTGAACGTCACGCAGGCGATTTATCTAAACAGCTGACCTCTAGACATTATCCTAAAAGGCTTGTTCAGCGTTCATACAAACGAGCAGCCAATAATCATCGTGCTGCATTACTCGAACCACGACCTGAGAAACCACCTTTGAACCGTCTGACATTGGTCAGCACTTTCAATACCAAGTCGAACTGTGTCCAAAAAATTATCAAACGACACTGGAGTATTCTGAATAGTGGCAAAGATAACATTGAGTTCCCACTTTTTGCCTTTAAACGTTCCAGGAACGTAAGGGACCGTTTGATACACACTCGTCCTAGAGTTACACCTAGGAAAGAGGTAGGCACTCTGTGGGACCTACCCCCAGTGTTGGGCCACCATCCCTGTGGAGGTTGTTCCGTTTGCCCCCTAACAACCAAAATTACCAGTGTCAATATCGGCACCGATCGGCCTTGGGAACTGAGACAGTTTTCTAACTGTAACAGTACCAACCTGATCTATCTCCTCACATGCACGTGTAAAGAATGATATGGGGGAATGACCACAAGAAAGGTGCGTGTAAGGATGCAAGAACATAAAAGCACGTTTCGGTGTAAAAAGGACATTTGGAGACTCACTAAACACTTTATAACACATAACCACGGTGAAACAAACTTTAAGTGGCATGTCCTGGAAAAGCCGTTCATTCCACCACATGTGAGTGATGTGTCTAAATTTCTGTTTCAGAAAGAGCAAAAGTGGGTCTTCATATTGGGCACAGATAGACAAGGACTGAATGATGACATACCCTGGTTCAATCTAGCTTGAGCATACATGTAGGGAGATTAGCATGCTCTGCCCTTTCAGGACTACATTAACGTTTGACCATAGTACCTTTTTGGTCAGATATAACTTCCTGACATTTATCTGTCATCTACAGAAAGCTTTTGCACTAAACATACTGTTTTGGTGAGACCTTCATTTAAGTTGTGTTTAATGACTACCTAAATCTATTAATGGCAGACTTTTAAAGAAAAACGTGAGGACTGCACCCGCGCATGGGCTTACGAAGATGTGAACTACCGACATTAGAAACATCACGTCATTTGGTAGTTCTTGGTACTATCTCGCGAGATCACACGACGCAGACGATCCGCTTTTTAGGACTCAACACGGAGACTAAGCTTATCCCTTCTGTACCCATCTACAACCATTATTGCAATTTTGTCCAATAGATTTTTCTACTGACCCACGAACGCCTCATAGTTGTCAGGCGCTCGATCGGAACTACACGCATCGAGTGTGTGTTGTTATTTTGTAGTTCCTGATGAGCGAGCGAATAACAGCGCTACTCTTAGCGGAGGCCGAGCCAGTGAACTACACACGTTTTATGCACTACATCACTTTGTAGTTCTCTATACGATAGCCCCGCGAGATTAGGTGCTAGAGCATTGTCCTGAATCTAGCCAACATCGAGTGCATACTGAGACACAAACTCGACTCTCTTAGCCTCTAATATATTCTTAGCATCTATATTTGCAAGGAGGTAGTGTTATCCATACTAGCCTTTTGGTCCAGCCCCTCCCTCGGAGGCTCTGATTGGTAGCGGAAGTGCAGACAGGACAATTGAAATGGGAGTGACGAAGAGAGCTCTGTGCCTCCCCCTGACTCAGTCACTGTTCGAGACAACGACGGACAGGTAGGATTGCAGCTCTAGAGTTTTGCTGTACGGAATTTGGTCCGACTATAAATGCTTAACTAATAGTGAGTCTGGATTTACGTTGTTTCCAGCTTTTCAATCAATTTATTTACTTCTGACTCTGAGTATAAACATGGCTACATCTCAAGTTTATAGCTAATGATAGAACGGATGGGAGGTTTTAATTAGGAACTAGTTGTTATATGCTAGTTAACTCTACGTACAGAAGACCTTGTGACCTCGTAGATTGTGAATTGTCAGAGCAGATCAGCGTTTGGTCTCTCTTCTCACGGTAATCACGGAGTCGGTTTCTGTCCTTGTAGAGCGGGGTCTCACATATCCTGAGCCAGGTCCAGGAAGAAGTGAGGTCCACTCCCCGGACACACTGGGTGAGTAATCAAATTGTATATATTTACGAACTATGTATCTCCCTAAACAGACCAGGGTAGCTGAATGTGACTCACTTGTACGTTTGTCTCCAACAGACACTACTAAGACACCAGGTGCCGAAGAGAGGAGTCTATACAGATGAGGGAACATTATATCCTTTACTGTTGTGTTTCACTTGTGTGTTTTTTCATATAGTTTTTCACACATTTATTCACTTACAGGCAGTAGCACTAATATAGAACAGAGACCCTGACGAAAGCCTGGGGCATTTCCCGTTGAGGCTGAAACATGTTGGTCTTTTCGCAGCTATTTGTGTGTACTGCGATGATTGTGTTACACTGTTCTTGTTTTTAAATTGGAAGGGGCTGACGTTTATTAAAATAGGTTTTTGTTGAGTTCCCTATCCTTTTTTAACCACCACATATATCATTTTGGCACTGCACATTCCCATCATATCAACACCATGTGGTACAACCGAGTGATTGTGAGTCGTTACCCCGAACCGGTTATCAGGGTATGCTGGTTGTCTCAATGATCAAGAGACACAATACCCTGGAAGGATTACCAGATGAGAATATTGATCGATACAAGACTTTGATGGGAATCCTCAACTAAGGATGACTTATAGTTGCTGGTGTATTGCATTCTGGTGATATGGTTTGTTAGTTCAACTAATCTTCTGTTCCTACGCACACGAGGTGGCATAGGTACAACACCAAAGAATCACTACAGGATTTCTAATTTAGACCCCTAAGTTTTTTGTTCATAGCTATAGTTCCAATGGTGGATAATACTTAGGCATGGTCTTTAAACATCCTTCTAGCCCTATAATAGCATATGGTTTTTTGTCAGAAACAAAATGTGCCATTTTCCTGAAAATTTCAGCCGATTCCGTCCACAAACGCCAAAGTTATTAGACATAGAATTTTCAAAAGTCCCATAGAGAAAAAATCCTAACTATATATACCTACTGGCGACCGCCAGTAGGTAATATGTTAATGCCAAGGCCAATTGAAGAATAAGTTGGTGTATAAGTGTGTGGGAGGAAGATTTAATAGCTGTGTGATTGACTATAAGTTAGTGATTAAAAGTGTCTTACTGAATGCATGGGTTGCTGACTAAACTGTGTGAAATTCTGTATCAATCTCTCAGTTGTTGTGTAAGCTGCTGCATGGGTTGATGGTTAGGTACATGACTGTCTATATGGGTTACTTATTGGTTGCATGAGTATCTGTATGGCTGCCTCAGTGTTTGTGTGTGTGCGGTGTGTGACTGTCTGCCTACATGTGTGAGTGGATAATTTACTGGGTGTATGAGTTCAATAGTGCATGTGGAAATAGCTGTATAGGTGAGTGACTTTGTGTTTCAGTGTATTAGTGAGTGACTGTATGTCTCGCTGGTATATGTGTGAGCAACTATATATGTGAAAGGCAGTATATGTGAGTGTTGGATTATATAAATGACTATATGTGAGAGTGAGTAATTGTGAGAGTGGCAGTACAAATGAGTGTGTGCTTGTGTCAGTGATTGTATAAGGGAGCAAGTATATGTTAGTATCTGTATGAATAGGTTAGATAGTGAAAATATACCTGTATAGGTGAGTAAATGGCAGTGTTATTGATTCTTTACATGTCTTGCTAGATTTGTTAATAACTCTATGGATGAGTGACGGTGTATGAGTGTTTGTATAGGTGTAGGAGTACATATAATAGTGTCATATTGATGAGTGACTGCATGTATGAGTAACTTTATGGGTGAATGAATGAATGTGTGTGTATAGCTAGGAATTAGTCAGTTGGTATCTTGTAACTGCTAATGATTTGTCTATGGTTTTGAAAAGGGTATTTTAGAGTGGGTGTATCAAAGGTTATATTAGGGTGTGAGGAGGTGCATCAGATAATCACGTGGATGATGTCATCAGTGATGTCAATTGAGATGTCATCAGTGATGTCATGAGTGATGTCACTGACCATGTCATGAGTGATGTAATATTTGACATCATCAGCAGTGCATTGCGGGTGCGTGAGATATATTTAGCTCTACTAACTATAATGTTCGAATTTCTCTGGTTTTGTTCCAGTGAAATGTTCAACTAACTATAATGTCCCAGAAACCTATTTTTTTTTCAGTGAGTTTCGATGGATTTTTAAATGCTAATTTTTAATTATAATGTTCTTTAAACCTATAGTTTTTCCATTCTCAACCTGGTGAAAACAGCCGATTTCGCCAGTTTTCCAGCAATAGCTTCCGCAAAAATAAATCGCTACAAATGAGAGCAACAACTAACGCTATTAATAGGCAGACTAGGCGTTCTTGTGCAAAAATAACACGAAAACATCACTTCCCAATATTTTCAACGAGCAGCCAAATCCGTGGTGCGATCCAAAAACAGGCAATAAGCTACGTTAGCAGTAGAAATGTAACATCAGTCTTTTACTAGTGTAAAGTGGGATGACTACCTACAGTGTGAAAAGGAGCCCAGCCCAGAATCACATCTGAAGACCAACACATGTCATAGAGCTACTGATCATACACCTCTGACCCCAAATATGTGTGAAGGACGCAAGTCACCTGCCAATAATAATGCACACAATACCAATTGTGGCAGTAATGTGCTGGACAGACCTCACTTTGCAGAGCCCAAACCTCTCCATGTGTACATATACTGGTGGTGCTTGTAGTTTTGTGGACAGTGGGCGCAACCACGTTACCTCAGGCTGTGTGGAAGATCACGGTCATGTACCTGTGTTATCGTCCGCTGTAAGCGGAAATCAGTGGGCTCGGCCAACTTACGCCACTCCAGCGTAGAAGTGTGAATAAGTAGGCCGGGGCTCTGGGCGTGGTTCCCTTGTGTGAAGGCCAACGCGTCTGCCAGAGCAGCGGCCCGCACCCTGCCATGTGGCTGCTGCCATGACCGTTGGGCTTCCTCGACACAGGCCCCCTGCGAGCACAGCAACACAGCACCGCAGACTTATGTCCTTACAGACTACTGCCTTCGATCTACACTGCAGACAGCAGGGCTCACAATTCAGATGGAGTGGCGATTGCAGATGACGCAGTCCATTAGGCAAGACACATTGCTCCCAGTGCGGCCCTCCCGGACCACGCATAATCGCAGGCTGTGCACACGCTGAGTGCCAAAGGTACCACTAACTCATTGCACCACAGTGCACCACAAGTCAACGCCACATGGCCTTATTAAGGCACAATTCATTAGACAAAAGACATTGATACCAGGGCGGCTAGCCAGGACCACAGATCATCCCAGGGTGCGCACCCGCTGACTGCTTCATGTGCCACTACCTCAGTGCACCATACGTCAACGCCACGTACCCTTATTAAGGCAGAATTCATTAGACAAAAGACATTGCTACCAGTGCGGCCCGCCCGGACCATGCATCATTGCAGGCTCCATACATGCTGAATGCTTCTGATGACACTAACTGTGCAGCTGAACTCAACGCCACATGGCTCTGAGCCCTTGCTGACCACTGCCTCTGGCCTACACTGCAGTCAGTAGAGCTCACAATTAAAATGGAGTCTTGATTCATTAATTACAGAGTCCAGTAGGCAACTAACTACAATGTCCCTAAAACCTACATAATATCCTTTTAGTATTGTTGCTGCAAGAACTTTTTTGATATAAATTAGAGCTTTAGTACAATGACCAAATTCATCTTGCAAGTCCAAAGGAACACTAAATGATAGTCAATACAGCAGACACCAGCGCTCACAATTTGAATTCAGTTTTCATTTATTTATTGTAGAGTGAAATATGTTGTTGGATTTTCTCAAGAGGAAGTCACAAAAGGCATTACTCGATGTCTGTGCTGACTACTGCCTTCGATCTACACTGCAGACAGCAGGTCTCATAATTTAGATGGAGTTGTGATTGCAGATGACGCAGTCCAGTAGGCCAAAGACATTGCACATGCTGAGCACCACACCTACCACTAACTCTATACAGCTCAACTCAATGCCACGTGACTGTAAGCCCTTTCTGACCACTGCCTCCGGTCTACACTGCGGTCAGCAGAGCTCACAATTTAAGATTAGTACTGATGCAAATTGTGTAAGAGAGTATAATCAGTTAAGAAAACCAAATACTACCAATCTGTGCAGCTCAAATGAACACCACATGGCTGTGGGCCTTTACTAACCACTGCCTCTTGCCTACACTGTATTAAGCAGGGCTCACAATTCAAATTCAGTCCTGATTAATTAATTTCAGAGTCCAGTAGGCAACTAACTATAATGTCCCCGAAACCTACACATTTCGAAAATGTATTCCAGCATTATTTCATCTTTTGTTACCTGAACTGCAGAGCTCACATTTTGAATTCATTCTTGATTTATTACTTGCAGACAGAATTGTACTCTATTTCCTCGGATCTTGTCATGAGGAAGTGACAAAAAGCATTCCTCGATGTCTGATCTGACTACTGCCTTCCATCTCAATTGTGGACTTCAGGGCTCACAATTCAGTTCGAGTTGTGATTGCAGATGACGCAGTCCAGTAGGCAACAGACATTTCTACCAGCGCGGCCCTCCCGGACCACATATCATTGCTAGCTGTGCACACATGGAATGCTTCTGATGCCCCTATCTCAGTGCACAACAACTCATGGACCCTTTATGATAGAATCTTTTGTGTATGATTTCACATCTGCTGCCAATACCTCAGTGTACCACAAGTCATGAACCCTTTACGATAGAATATTTTGTGTAATATTTCACATCTAGTGCCCCTAACTTAGGGGCCGAGTAGGATGGCGGACAGATTGCTTCCGCCAGGCCGGCGGTAGCCACTGCCGGCCCGGCGGAGGCAATCCGTCCGCCATCCTCACAGAAAAGACCCCCTGCCACATTAGGATGGCTGGGGGGTCCGCAACGGATGGCAAGACCGTCCACCGCTTTTCCGCCGGTCGCGAAGGTGCATACATATGGTGGCGGTGTCTGCAAGACACAGCCAGCCATATTATGATGCCGGCGGTCCTATGCCTTTCCACGGTGGCATTGCCGCTGTGAAAAGGCATACGGTCTTTGCTTTGGGGCCCGTTGCTGGCCCCCAGGGTGAAGGGGGGGTGGGTGGTGCACATGGGGGGTACCTATGGTACCCCCCTGCATTTACATGCACAAAGCGGCATGTAAAAGTAAAACATGCTATTTTAACCGTGCGGCGGGTGCTGCTTCAAGTAGCACCCGCCGGAAGGTTGAAGATCCAGGATGTGACCACCAGGGTGGTGGTCACATCCTAATTGAACCGGAGGGACCGCCGCTGCCCCTGCAGATGGTCCCTCCACCTCGGGGTGGCGGCCGGATGCAGGTCCGTTAGCCATCCTAATGAGGCCCTAAGTGCAGCACAAGTCATGGACCATTTATGATTGAATATCTGTGTGTGATCCGATGATTACTGTTGTACTTGCCGCCATCCCAAGCCATTCCCTGAGGACTGGCTTACACTCACCCCACATGCATCCAGCACAGACGTCACTTGACATGTGACCCTGGTAATAAAAAGGGGCCGAGCGCACGTGCCCGTACCCAGTTCCACTATCTAACTGTGACCGTGTGTTCATTATGTATGCATGATGCTACCCCTGGGTCCTACCACATTGCATTCTGGTAGTGGGGAAAACTTTGGTTATGTAACATTGTCTTGGTCATTGTAAAAGTACATAGGTAGAGACTGGATCATTAGAGTACTGCAAGGAGAGTGTTTAGTGAATGTATAAGTACTTCGGGATTGGCAGAGTGATTGAATAAGGACATATGTTGGCGGACCCTAACCCGAGCACAAGCTTGACTCTAATTGGCTGCCCTCCATGTGCCAGAAACTGAAATTTGTTCTTTCAATTGCCCTGTATTGCTGCAGTTGCAACACTCCACTGAATGTGCAATAAACCTTTGATCCCAGCATTAAACCAGATGGAGTGACGGCTGTACAACTATGCTGATGATACTCACATTATTATTCAAATTGACAACTCACCCTTGGCATATGTCAGATTACAAAATATACTAACATTTATGGTCAATTGGATGTCAGCAAATTCACTAAAGATAAATCCGAACAATACAGAGGTGCTGGTGATTACAACAGCATCTAGCCCTTGGAATGACCTTCTCTGGCCAAAAGAGCTAGGGCCCTCTCCGGAACCAGCTGCGGCTGTGAAAAGCCTCAGCATTCATATAGATGCCAAGCTCTCCATGGCAAAGTAAGTCTCCTCAGTTGTTGGTACTTGCGTCGTTCTATTAAGACAACTGCGGAAAATATCACGACTCCTGACCTTGGCCACCCTTAGGCGGGCGGTATCGGCTATGATCTTGTCGCGTCTGGATTATGGCAACTCGTTGTATGCTGGCCTTCCCCAACAACTGTTGGCCAGATTACAGATTGTCATGAACGACATGGCAAGATTAATTATTTAAAACCTAGACGAGCACATGCTACACCACTGTTTCGTGAGCTCCATTGGCTCCCAATTAGGCAGAGAATCATGTTCAAGGGCCTTTGTACCACTCATAAAGCCCTGTATGGACAAGCCCCAAAGTACATCAAGGAACGCTTAGTCGCCTACGCTCCCAGCAGGACTCTTCGATCAGCAGATGCCACCCTCTTGGTCTGCCCTCACTTTAAATTATCCGCTATGGGAGGGCGAGCATTCTCCAATGCTATTCCCGTGGCCTGGAACAACTTGCCAGTGAACCTGCGCAAGGAACCAAACCTTCTACCCTTCAGGAAGAAGCTTAAAACTGCTCTTCCTGGAGGTTTGGGGTACGCCCTACCTTGGGTTAGCTCCCTGCTCCTCCCCCGAACCAGTGTGTACCTTTTGACAAGCGCTTAGAGACCCCTGGGTAATAAGGCGCTTTATAAATCTAAATAAATAAAAAATAAAAATAAACATTTATATGCACACAGATGTGTCATGAAGGGGTGGGCAGAATTAGCAAAATTGCGTTACGCAAATTTCCACGAAATGGTAAAAAATCTCCGCGAACATGCAGAAATTCCACGAACATGCGGAATTGCTTGATCGCGATACCTTTTTACTGTTCGCAATCATTGTTTGCGTGCTCGGGGGTAAATATATCGCGAACACGCATTTGAGAACGCAAACAAGCAAAACATTTCTCAAAGTCGCGGCAAAGCAGATTTTTGGGCAATTTCGCGCTCTCCGCGGAATGCGAAATTACCCAAATTCTGCAAATTCCACGAGCGGAACGGAATTTACCGCCCAGCCCTAGTGTCATGTGCACGATCTTTCATGTGTGGAAGTATGGATGATTGAAGGGTCAGTGATTCCCCCTACCTTCCATGATGGCCCTGTTTTGGGTATTGGGTCACAGGGTGAAACATTGGCGCTTGCTGCCTGGGTGATGGCAGCACTACAACAGGGACACCTGCATCAGTTGATTCCTCATACAGCCCAGGACGGAACCACGCCCAGAGCTCTGGAATCATTGTTCACAGCCTAGCGCAGGGCTGGCATACGACAAGCCAGCCCACTCTGCTGACGCATACAGGGAGGGACAACAACACTGCATGACCCAGATTTTCATTGTAGTGATCTGCTGCTCACAGGTCTAGTTGTCAGTACGCCACAGTCACTCCCTGAAGTCTGGTTTACAGCCACACCACACACATCAAGCACAGGCATCACAGGTCACATGACCCTGGCAATAAAAAGGACCGGGTGCACGTTCTCCACGCCATTTCCATTTCAGACTTGGTGGCCTCGGATGCACTGACTAAGCTTGAGTGTTTCACTATGTCCCGGCACGTGGTTGGAGACACACCAGTGGCGGAAAGGTGAGCTGTGAGGGTATTGTCCACAGTGTGAGCAATCACTGTCCCTTTCCATCTCGATCTTTCTCTCCCTCCTACTCTTTCTCACTCTCTTCCTCTTTATCACACTGTTGCAATCTCTCTTCCTCTCTCTCTTTCTTTCTTTCTCTCTCTCTCTTCCACTATTCCTCTGTTTCTCTCTTCTTCTTTCTCACACTGTTTTGCTCGTTCTCTCTCTCTTCCTCTCTCTCCCTCTTTGTCTTCCTCTCACACTTTCTTTCTCTCTCTCTCTCTCTCTCTCTCTCTCTCTCTCTCTCTCTCTCTCTCTCTCTCTCTCTTTCTCTCTCTCCTTTGATTGATGCATGACACACAATTTTATCTTGTTTTTTGTCTAGCAGGCTGTGATTCACAGATTGACGACCCCCCACAAGGACCGCCAGCCACGAGCCGAAAACTTCAGTTCCACTGAGTTAGAGCCACCAGACCAGACCACATCTGCAGCCTGCGATGATGCATGGCTATCTTAGCAATCAACACCCACTTTGAATTGTGGGCTTGCCTTGACAGCGTGTACGCAACGGCTGAGGAGGTTGCTTTGGCACATGATGGACCCTTTTTGACACATACCAGTGGCGGAAGGTGAGCAGAGAGGCTTGTTTGCACAGCAGCGGGCAGTCACCTCTGGGCAGTGGGAGTGGATGGAGTGCAGCAGCCTGGGTGCGCAGTGGTGGGCAGACACCTTTGGGCAGTGGGACTGGATGGGGTGCAGCAGCCTGGATGCACAAATGATTTAGGCATGTGCAGTTAGTATGTACTCTACCATTACTGATTCCATAATATGTTTCAGATGACTAAGCTTGAGGGCTGCACTATATCCCGGCACATGATTGGAGACACACCGGTGGCAGAAAGGTGACCTGTGAGGATTTTATCCACAGTGTCAACACTCACTCTCCCTCTCCATTTCTTTCTTTCTGTCACTCACACTCTTTCTCTCTCTCTCACTCTCTATTTTTTCCTCTCTCTCTTTCACACTCTTTCTCTGTATCTTCCTCTCTTACTCATTCTTTCTCTTTCTCTCTCTCTTTCACTCTGTCTCACTCTTTCTTTCTCTGTCTTCCTCTCCCTCACACTGTTTCCCTCTTTTTCTCTCTCTTCATTGTAGCTCACTCTGTCTCGCTTTCTTCCTCTCTCCCTTACTCACTCTTTCTTTCTTTCTCTCTTTCTCTCTTCCTCTCAGCCTGGGTGCACAGGAGCGGGCAGACACCTCTATGCAGTGGTAGTGGATAGGGAACAGCAGTATGGGTGCGCAGGAATGGGCAGTCACCTCTGGTTAATAGGAGTGGATGGGGTGCAGCAACCTGGGTGCACAGCAGCTGGCATACACCTCTGGGCAGTGGGAGTGGATTGGGTACAGCAGACTGGGTGCGCAGATGTGGGCATACATCTCTGGGCAGTGGGAGTGGATGGGGTACAGCAGACTGGGTGCGCAGATGCGGGCATACACCTCTTGGCATTTGGATTGGATGGGGTACAGCAGGCTGAGTGCACAGATGTGGGTATACACCTTTTGGCGGTGGGAGTGGATGGGGTGCAGCAGTGGGGGTGTGTAGGAATGGGCAGTCACCTCTGGGCAGTAGGAGTGGATGGGGTGCAGCAGCCTGGGTGCACAGCAGCGAGCATAGACCTCTGGGCAGTGGGAGTGGACGCCGTGCCGCAGCCTGGGTGCGCAAGGGCAAAACTGAGAATTTAGTTTGTGCAGTTGCATGTACTCTGCCATTACTGATTTTATACTATGTCTCAGATGATTAAACTTGGAGGCTGCACTATGTCCTGGCACGTGGTTGGAGACACACCGGTGGCATGAAGGTGAGCTGTGAGGATTTTCTCCACAGTGTCAACACTCACTCTCCCTCTCCATCTCTTCCTTTCTATCACTCACACTGATGAGTACAGGCCTCAGCAAGGCCTGCGAGAGCAAAAGGGTTCGCTCTCCTGTGCACAAAGTCTTCAGACTACAAAATAAATTGGCACGGAAACTGGAAATACAAAGACATAGTTTAATAAACCTTTAAAGGTGGTACTACAGCCTATACAACACTATACAGTATTGTACAAGGTAGCACAAAAAACTCAGACATGCGGTCCTCTTTTATACACAAAGAAGGGGCTCATAAGTAGGCGGTTACAGCTCAAAGCATGATTTACAACCATATATGGACATTTATCGAACATGATCGATACATGGGTGGAGCTAACAGTTCTTGAGACCCGCCGAATGCACATTCCAATCTTTGCTAATCAGAAACAGATGTGACTCCTACTGGGCATGCGCCAGAAACGCAAAGAACTATTTATAGCCTGTTGCTGGGCAAACTTCAGGGGTGACAATCAGTGAGGTAGGACTCGCCTCGTGGCGAACACATGGCAATGTATGGCACACAAGATGGATGCCAGAAAACAAAATGGAGTCTGGCCGTATTTCAAGTACAGGTGGGAAAACTAGAATGAAGAAATGATAGCATGTTTTCAGCGAATGCTTAATACTATCGCTATTTTATTTACAACAGACGACCCTTTCAGCATTTGCTGAAGACATTCGGTTTCCTTGGATAATCTAAATACTCATTGTTTATGTCGATGCTCATCATATCATCATATCAGCTATCTCTCTGGTTATAGTTTTCTTATGGGTAGCTTCTGCGACAGTTTGTTTATTAGGCACACAAAAGGAAACACATAGAGAACATATCATTGGACTACATTGAATACATACACAACACATGAATAATATGGCAACAATTATACATAGTCCAGTGAGAACCTTCCAACCCCATGTAGAAATCAAAGTCCAAAACCACCCAGAGAAGGTCCAAGATCCATTTTCAACATGTATATCAGCTGCAATTGTATGTAATTTGTTAATGGCTTTGTACACAGAGGGAGTATGGTCAGGGATAAAAACAGCTGCTTCCAATAATCCTACAAGCTCCGCCTCTATCCGCTAACATGACATCTAGAACCATTCGGTTCTGTAATGCAACAATCCTAGTAATTTGCAACTCTTCATTAAGATTCCCTAGGGCTGCAGCAGTTTGATTGGTAACAGCTTCCACTACTCTCGTCAATCGTCGTATCTCTCTGCTGTTCAGAGCAGCTCCCACAAAGAAAAATAATCCTAGGTTGAAATCTATATATTGCTGCAGACTAGTATCAGTCTGATCAACGTCATCTACAGATAAAGTTTGTTTGAATCTATTCACAGTCAGATTATTCAATAATTTCAAGTCTTTGTGATATGATGCAGGTGCCATGAATACAGGTGGCAATAAAAACGATACATAACATACTCCAGACCATCCGGCTGGTAATCGATAATAGCCTTTGTTCCCGCATACAAAATAAGTGTTATGAGAGGTGAGGAAAGTGCTAATATTAAGGCCATCAATGTTCAATACAACAATACAATCACTAACACCTACAGGAATATGGCCTACACTCTGTACACATAAATCTGCTTGTGCTTGGGCCACTGAGATCACAAACTTCTCTTGTCCAACAGTGTCTCTAGTGTTCGTGAAAATATATGGCATTGATTCATTGTCCGGTCGATACTCTTCCCACTCCAATATAGTTCCGTTGGCTTGTGGATAGCCTTCTTTATTTTGATGACATTCTTTATTCAGTCTGAAAAGCAATCTTCCTACTGTAGGCTTTCTCGTAGCAAAAAGCAAAGTGTACCATGCTCTACAAGCACATTATGAGAGAAAGGAAGAGGTATGAACGGTGTTCCCCCTTTCTTTTGATGCGCGGACATCATCCCATATATCCAACAATCTGTAGCGTTTGTAGCAACGTGGGTATGATGCAACATCTGGATGAAAGTGTTATTCAAATATGACTGTCGATTTTTCAACTCTTGATATGGGAGTGTATAGAAAAAGTGCTCATCAGGGACTGGAGTGGAAACAACATATAGCTCATGAGCAGGAGCTTTATCCTCCACAAACCACATGACTGTAGCAATAACTGCTATGATGATAATGAACCCTACAGAACCAAAAATCTTCTTCTTATCCATTTGAGCAAATGTACACAGTATCTTCCTGAAACTAAAGTGTTGTCAGAACTCTTACCCCTAGGTAGCCGTTGTTTTCTTCACCAGCGGGCCAAGACGGGTGTCACTACACTAATGCATGGCTGATCCCACCCCCCCTTGCCTCATCGGCTCTCCGTTTCACTGAACTAGGGACCGTTCTGACAACTTCTCACACAATTGCAGATTCTTTTCTTGGTCGCAGGTTATATCTTCTTGATCCAGGGATTGTCTGGTACACGGAAGAACTCCTCAGATTCGTCTGGTACCACAGCACGGCCTTTTTCCGTAGTCAGGATCTCTTGATGGTCGGTCAATACAGCAGGCTCCACCAGGTCAGGTTGTACTTCTCGGCAATGAATGGAATGAATCCAGTTTTTCCGATTGGTCACCCGCACTGCTGTCCTTGTCGCGAGAAGGACCTGTTCAGGACCGCACCATCTTGGCTCCAGACTACTCGACCTCTCAAAAGACTTCACCAGAACGAAGTTGCCAGGCCGGAGGTGATGGCCTTCTCCTGTGGACCGGTCAGGGAGTGCTTCTTGAACCTGTTGATGAATGGAAACCAAGCTATCAGTTAATTGTGCCACATAGTCATTCATTAAAACACAAGATACATCATACACTGAGCTTGGTTTGGGCACCCCCCATATGTTCATGGGGCGCCCAAAAACAATCTCATAGGGCGTTAGGCCCGTCCGAGAATGCGGTACTGATCTGATAGACAATAATACCAAAGGCAAAGCATCTGGCCAAGTCAGAGAAGTAGAAGCCTGTATTTTCACTATCTTTAACTTCAGCGTGCCATTGTACTTTTCCACCAAACCTGCTGATTGTGGGTGGAACACTGCATGAAATTTTTGTACAATGCCTAGTCCCTTCAGAACATACTTAATAATGTCCGCCACAAAATGGGGCCCGTTGTCACTCCACAATAATCAACAAACACCGAAACGAGGAAAAGATTCCTTCAAAAGCACCTTAGCAGTAGTCATTGCAGTATTGTCCTTCGTAGGGTATGCTTCAATCCTTTTGCTGAATGCACAAACAACAACCAGGACATACTTCAGATTATTGCAGTGTTCCAGCTGAATATAATCCATTTGCAATACTTCAAAAGGTGCAGTGGGTGTTGCAAATCCTCCTGCTGGAGTTCGTGTCCCTTTTCCTGGATTGTATTTAAGGCAAATCATGCAGATCTGTACTACTCTCTCAGCCGTGCTAGCAATTTCTGGATGCTCCCAAACTTGCGTAAGCAATTTCACAATTGCCGAAGCTCCAACATGTGCTAGCCCATGTGCCATCTGAACCATAGGTTGTACGAAGGCTGTAGGTAACTTCCACCTATCCATTTGCTTATTCCTCCAACAGCCTTCATCGTCCAATTCTCCATCTTTGCACCATTGCTCTCGTTCTTTCTCAGTAGCAGTCTTTTGCATCTCTAACACCTTTTCCCTAGCATCATGCCACTGCTTAGCTTGTGACTTCACAACATACATTGGAGTGGAGCCAGGCTGCATCGTAGCTTCACGTGCAACTCGATCTGCAAAAGCGTTTCCTTGTCCCACTTTATCTGTCACTTTCTTGTGTGCGCTAAATTTCCCTATAGCTATCCTTTTAGGATAGGTCAGTGCAGGCAAGAGATTTTGTACTAATTCTCCATATATTATATGCGCTCCATGTGATGTCAAAAAGCCCCTTTCCTTCCAGAGCAGGCCAAAATCGTGCGCTACTCCGAAAGCATAGCGGCTGTCCGTATAGACGTTCACACATAATCCTGCACTAAGCTCACATGCTCGTGTCAACTCTATCAGTTCTGCTGCTTGAGCTGACTTCTGCGGTATGCGTGCTGTCTCCACTATTGTGTGTAGCATAGTAATTGCATATGCTGCGGAGGTAGTCCCGTCTGGAGTCTTCAAACAAGACTCATCCACCCACAGCTCTCCATCCACATCTGTAAAGGGCGTATCTTGCAAATCAATACAACCCTTTGTCTGTTCCTCAGTCACAAAGACACAGTCATGTGTCTCTTGCGCCTCAGGCTGAGTCGCTGGAAAAGGCAACAACGTGGCTGGATTCAGTGTTGCACATCTCTTCAAAGAAATATGAGGAGCCAACAGAGTTAGCTCATATCCTGTCAGACGAGCACTAGTTAAATGCTGCGTCTTTGTCTGATTCAAAAGGGCATCAACAGCATGGGGGGCCAACACGAACAACTTATGTGATAACACAATTCCTTCACTCTGGCGTATTGACACAGCTGTTGCTGCAACTGAGCGAAGGCAACCAGGCAACGCTCGAGCAACAGGATCAAGCATTGCCGAGCAGTATGCACAAGGGCGCTGCTTATCGCCGTGCATCTGCACTAACACTGATAACGCGCATCCATCTCTCTCATGCACATACAATGTAAAGGGCTTCGTGTAATCAGGGGTGCCTAACACTGGTGCTGAACAAAGGGCCTGACGTAATTGTTGAAAAGCATTCTCACCTTCATCTGTCCAGGGAAAGGGAACTGGAGTATCTTTTGTCAAAAGGGCTAACAGTGGTTTACCTATGTATGAAAACCCTAATATCCACTGTCTACAAAAGGAGGTGAGACCCAGAATAGCTCGAACATCTTTCTGCGTGGAGGGTGCTGGTGTGTCTAAAATGGCTTGAATACGATCTGGTGTAAGTGCACGCCCCTCCTTAGACAAAAGGTGACCTAAGTAGGTTACTTTTGGTCTACAAAATTGCAGTTTCTTCTTCGATACTTTGTGATTGTGCGATGCCAAAAAGGTAAGCAAAGACAACGTACACTCCTCACATTGTGCAGGGGTGTCGGCTGCCAACAAAATGTCATCGACATATTGTATAAGCGCCACACCTTCGGGTAAAACAAAAGAATCCAATCGTCTTTTTAACGCTTGACTATAAATGCTGGGACTCTCAGTATAGCCTTGGGGAACTCTACAAAATCTGTACGATCTATTATTCAAAGTGAATCCGAAAAGATATTGGCTGTCAGGATGAATAGGGATCGAAAAGAAAGCGTTCTTCAAGTCTATTACCGAGAACGTTGTTGCAGTTGGCGAGACCAGAGTAAGAAGTGTCGTAATATCAGAAACCACTGGGTATTGAGGTATCACTATCTTGTTAACCTCCCTCAAATCGATAATAAATTGATAAATCCTAGTGTCAGTGTCTTTCTTCAAAATCGGTAGTATAGGACTGTTGCACACATTGTGTGGAACTTCTTCAACAACCCCTACTTTAATCAGATCCTGCACTATCTGTATAAGCGCCTCTTCCCCCTCTTGTGAGATTCGATACTGAGGCAGGAATGGTAGCACAGCTCCCTCCTTTACACTAATGTGCACTGGAGGAATAATCATCTGTCCCACATCAGTATCCGAAGTGACCCACAAAGTAGGAGGCAAAGAGGCCAGTGCAGCATCTTCCTTAATCGTACACACCCTCTCCATTGTTGGATAGTTGTCATTCAAAATAACACATATTCCTTCAGGGGAGCATCGTATCGTAGCCCGAAATGCTTGAGCATATCCAGGCCCACAATGTTATCAGGCGTGTTCGGGGAAAGCAAAAATGGACATGGTGCTGCAAACTGATCTGCATAAAGTGCAAGAAGTTGTGATAGTGGGCTAACAGAAGGCATTGACGTAATTGTTGAGCCAGACAGGGGAGACCTCGGAACCAATTTTTTAGACAAAGCGCTACAAGTAGCTCCTGTATCAACCAGGAACCGATCAGTAGAACCCAAAACATGTGCTGTAACATAAGGACCCCTCTGATCTACTGGCACTTCAACTGATTCCTTACCCCATCCTACGCAATCCTATGCATACTGTGAATCGTGCTGCTCAGGAGGTACATAATCAGACATTTGGTATTGATTTTGTCAATCAAAAACATTGGACCCATCTTGTGGTCGCATATTAGATTCGAACCTAGCTCGATCACTCGTGTTGCCACTAGGGCCTGAAGAACCTCCTCTACCCCTCATGGATCCCTGCCCACGCTCTTGCCGCTGTGCGCGCAACAATGGACACTCATTCGCCCAATGGCCTTTCTGCCTGCAATATGCACATTGATCCTGGGCCAAATCAGTATGGCCCGAAAAAGAACCAGGGAAATTCCGACCGCTAACATAACCTTCGTTTTCAAATCTTTAGATTTCTTTTCCTCACTACCCTTCGCTTCTAATTCCTGACGCTCATAATACTGAGCCATCGTCAGGAGAGATGCTGGCCTCAAAGTCGTCCAAGAGCTTTTGCTCGCTTTTAATCGAGCTGCTACTCCAGGTAATAAATTTGAAACATATTTATCAACAAAAAGATGTCGACCTGTGTCGTCCGTAAGTGACTGGCCGCTAAAATCATGGAAAGTTTCCTCAAATCGTGTAAAGAAATCTGAAACTGATTCATCTATTTTCTGTTTACATGATGCTAACATAGTCCAATCAATCTATTTAGGGGAGATAAGCGTTTTTAATTTAGTCAAAATAGCAGCGGGCGGATCTAAAATCGACTGGGACGGTTTCTGTGCAGGGTTCCTCTCCCTATCCTCATCCACAAGATCCGCCCATTTAACTTTAAATGTCTGAAGGTCATCTACCTTTCGTATAGACCTCCACATATCTGGGGGTAATATAAGCCCGAAAAACAAGTCAATATCGGCCAGAGTCATAGTACAAGAATTCAGAGCCCCCTCTACTTCCTCATAAAAGGCTGCTGGATTCTTTCGTGGATCAGGTAATGCTGCCTTTAATGCCATAACATCTGCTCTATTCCAAGGAGTATAAACCCAGTTATAGATGAAATACCCTTGAGCATCAGGAGACCCTCTATCCGAACTAGTACCCGCTCCTTTAGGAGGAACATACAAAGGCGCCACCTCCCGCATCGGTTTAACATGCACTGCATCGATCTTATCTGAATAAAAGATGGATGACTGCTTCCCGCCACCACTCGGATTCGTTTGCTCCTCGCCAGCTTTCCTTTTCTGCACTTCATCCCGTAGCCGAAACATCTCATCCCGCAACGCAAATAGCCGTCAAATTGCATCAGGCACCTGAGAAGGAGGAAAAAGACCTTTACGCATTTCTTTAGAATCAGCTATCACATCATCTGGCTCAAGAACATCGGAATATTTCCGAAAAGCTGTTACTACTTCATTAGAAACAAATTCAGTAAAGTATAGTTTCTCCCTATCCTCCCATGCTTCAAGCTCCTCCAATAAATCTGTCAGGGAGACAGCATCTTTGTTAACCCGGTAAGTAATCTTACGGAGATCAGCCATACGCTCGGTCGACAACATAGACCGTGTATCCACTTTCTGCCCAGGTGGTCCAAAATCCTGATCTCCTCCTCTCGGGGCAGATGGGCCAGCGTACGGGGGTGGAGAGCGATCTAATAACGAAAAATCATCATCCGATTTATTAAGGACAGGATAAAGAGGCTGTCGAACAGGATACTGGCCAGATATTTGCAACCGACGCTCTTTCTCCTGCTTCTCTTCTAATTCCTTTGCTTCGCGCTTTTTCGCCTCATGCGCTCTCTCACGCTCACTCTTTCGCTGCTCTTTCTCAATCAGTGCCTGCTCACGCTTCTCACGCTCTCGCACCTCTTTCACCCACATACGTATACACTCAAACATATCTTGTCTCACTCGCCGCTTACACATACACTGCTCCACATACTCGACTTTCCGCAAATCAAATGATCCATACATAGGCCATCGTAACTCAGGATCCTTTTTGGTATGTTTCCTCCACAATGTGCTGTACATTATGGGGGAAAGACCAAATTTTACATACATGTCCCTATTCGACGTCCCTTCCGGGGGAGCCGGCTGTGATTCTTCAAGTATCAATCGGTCATTTCCAAAACAGCAGCACCACTTACGGAGTGCGCTAAAAACAGGCATGTCGAAAAAATTGTGCAAACTATGCAATATTATAATTATAATAGCACTTAAAATGTTGCGCCGCTCAAATTCAAAGGTCAGGAGAAATATCTCCACATTGCCTGCCTATATGAGTTGCAACGCATATATGAATATCACCAAACCAAACAATATGACTTGTCAACTCAAACAAACAAATTAGTTGGGGCAAGCGTATCCTAAAACTGCCTTGCCAATCAAGACTACCAAAGGCTCGCAGCAAGTACCGTACAACGATTCTTACCAATCAAGAGCGTCAAGATTCCTACTGCCAAGTTCCGAATTCGCCCAAACGGCCACTATGCGGCAAAACCGACAGAAGAGGTCTCAGTCGATGACCGGCGCCACCCAGATGGTCAGATCGGAAGGGAAGGAAGAATACCTCAGGATGCCAGGACTAAAGGTGCCGCTGGCAGTGATCACGTCCCCGGCAAGGTTCCAATCCTTCGTCACGACCAGTCCTTCGAGCATCCGAGTGACGGGCGCCAATTGATGAGTACAGGCCTCAGCAAGGCCTGCGAGAGCAAAAGGGTTCGCTCTCCTGTGCACGAAGCCTTCAGACTACAAAAGAAATTGGCACGGAAACTGGAAATACAAAGACATAGTTTAATAAACCTTTAAAGGTGGTACTACAGCCTACACAACTCTCTACAGTATTGTACAAGGTAGCACAAAGAACTCAGACATGAGGTCCCCTTTTATACACAAAGAAGGGGCTCATAATTAGGCAGTTACAGCTCAAAGCATGATTTACAACCATATATGGACATTTCTCGAACATGATCGATACATGGGTGGAGCTAACGGTTTTTGAGACCCGCCGAATGCACATTCCAATCTTTGCTAATCAGAAACAGATGTGACTCTTATTGGGCATGCGCCAGAAACGCAAATAACTATTTATAGCCTGTTGCTGGGCAAACTTCAGGGGTGACAATCAGTGAGGTAGGACTCGCCTCGTGGCGAGCACATGGCAATGTATGGCACACAAGATGGATGCCAGAAAACAAAATGGAGTCTGGCCGTGAATGATGTAATATGTGACATCATCAGCAGTGGATTGCGGGTGCGCGATATATAGTTAGTGCAACTAACTATATATGCGAATTTCAATGGTTTTGTGTGAGTAAAATAAGGTTTTGGAAATGCTAATCCCTAACTATATATGGTCTATAACCTATGGTTTTTTCAGTGAATTTTCAAGGTTTTGTAAATGCTAATTCCTAACTATATATGGTCTATAACCTATGGTTTTTTCAGTGAATTTCAATGGTTTTTTAATAGCAAATATCAAAAGCTGTAAAATGCATTCTTTTAAATGAAAAATATATTTTATATGTTTTTATTATAATTGTTTTATGCATCTGCCAAACCCTGACCTCTTAATAGTGCACTGTGGTGAAATGATTTTGTGACTATGACTGGGCTTGGTCTGGAAATGCTTTTAAAGGACACCTTTCATCAATTGATGACACTTCTTCCCCAAACTGCCTTGGTATATTCCAATATATGCCAAAGACAGAAATGGAACTGGTCCAACCAATTTTGTCCACAATTTGAGAAAGCACGGAAACATGTGAATAAATCTCTTTCTGCTTACATGAGAGACTTTAGAATGGGTTCAATATACAACAATAACTTGTGTTACAACATGCAAGACATCTACAGAGGAGATGGTGTGCACTTCTCAGATGAGGGGAATAGAATATTCCTCCTGAATTTAAAACTGTGCATTGGAACCTACTTGTAGGTACCTAAATCAGCCACAGAACCCAATAGCTCTTTTCAGAGCTACCCTACCTCTGATCATTCTAAACGTTTATCTTTTTCTAACTTTTTTCACTATTTTTCACCAAAGTACGCTCCCCGGTTTGCTTACCGGTGCGCGTACCGGGCAATCCCCTGCGAAATTTTTCAATTTTATTTTTTATTTTTGCATATATCAGCGTCCTAAGCCCCCCTCAGAAAACCTAGAGGGTCACAAAGTGTCTACCGTGCCCCCTTCTACCCATTCCGAACATTGTTTCCCCTCCATCTTGTGTCTCAATTCTACCGATACACAAAATGGAGGACTCCCGTAACGCTGCCGGTACGCGTACCGGGGCGCGCACCGGTGAGCGCTTACTAAAAAAAGGTGGGAAAGTAATCTGCAGAAAAACCACTGGAGACACTTTCATCAAATATAGAATAGGCCCTACTTCATAGCAGTCCCTACCATTTACCCAAATTTGATGGAATTCCATTGAGAAAATGATGCTGTAGGACTGACTAAATATCCTGAGGTAAATTACATGACAGAAACACATATGAAGTGTTAGAATTGACAACCAATTAAAATGTTACTTTCATTTTCTACTATTATTTCAAGACATTTGATTGGTTATGTACCTGAATATATATAAAGAAAGAGAGAGAAACACAGCCATTTTGACTACTACTTCCTGATGTACATTTCAAGAGCATTTTGACTGTCAACTTTAACTTCTTTTTCAAAGGTAAGATATAATTTTAAAAATTTGAAAGGAGAACTATGTTAGGAAAACGTTTTCAGATAGTTACATACTGTCCCTCTATATGAGTTAGTCATTGAGAAAGACTTAATTATTTAAATTATTGATTGAGTTAGGCTTCTGTGGAATAATTATGAATTTACTTACGCTTCATCACAGGCACTTTTTAATAGTTTTATTTCCTGTCTGAAACCATGCACTGCCCAAAGATTGCTTCACTGTTAAAAACTCACAAGCACCTGTCTGAACTTAAACCCAACAGTGCCCTATCTCCACTGATATATTTTTTTTAATGCAATTGACAGCAAGAAAATGGAAGCACAGCCAAAAGAAAATACAATTTCATTTGAAATTAAGATTGAAAGCAATCCAAACCAAGAAAAAGAAGAACTAGACTTTATGGATGAATCAGTAGACCAAGAATTATTAAAATGTGCTGAAGAATGTGAATGTGATTCTTGGAATGAAAAGGAGGACATTCCTGATGATTTAATGTTACAAATTCTCTTAGATTTTGAAAAATCAGAACAATAAATTTAAATTGTAAAAGTTAAAATTGTTTGAGACATTATTCTCTTTAATATGAAAATTATGAAATAGTACCCAAAAAGATACAATATAAACTGAGACTTAAAATATACTGTGCAACTTTTTTTGTGTTACATAGTAAGTTTGCTCATAGTTACTTCCTTTCTCCCACTATATTATCTCCAATGTGTATTTAACATCTCTTTATCATCTCCTGCCTCCATGTTCTTTCTGCTTTCCTCACAGACTATGCTATGAATTCCATATACCACAATAACTTCTGAAACAACATGCAAGATATCTACAAAGAAAACGGTGTATATTTATTTTTAGACTCTGCATTGGTACCTACATGTTGGTACTTAAATAAAAAAAATTTAAAAAAAATACAACAAAAAGAACAATCAATAAACATACTATATTTGAACATTCTTTCATTCTTTTTTCCATATATTACGCTCCCCAGACCGCTTCCCGGTGCGCGTACCGGGCGCTCACCCCGCAAAAAAAACGATAATAAAATTTTTTTTTTTGCCCCGTGGGGCCCTTTTAAAGCCCCCTCATCAAACCTAGGGGGTCAGGGAGGATGTACTCTGCCCCCTTATGCTCATTTCCCCCTTTGTTTTTGCCACCTCTTGTGTCTCGATCCTACCGAGACACAAGATGGCGGCCGCTCCGGACTGTTTAGAATGTTGACAGTCACCGGGGAGCCAATCTGCTTCTCCTCGCGAAGTTCCGTTACGCATCAGGTACGCGAACCGGGGCGCTAACCGGGACGCTGTCACAGATATATCTGTTTTTTAAAATGTTAATTTCTCAAAATCCACTGGAGCACATATATTGAGACATAGCAAAGGCACGTCGGGCAAACCATATCTACAATTTTGCCAAGTTTCGTATAAATCCATTCAGCCGTTCGAGCTAAAAGTGATTCCAACCGCCCTATGGAAAAATGAATGGGAAAAACGCGTTTTGGGACCCCCCTTTTTTCTCGGCCCCCCCTTGACGAAACCCCCCTAAATTTTCAAGGGCTGCTCAGAAACAAAATGTGCCATTTTCCTGAAAATTTCAGCCAATTCCGTCCACAAACGCCAAAGTTATTCGACATAGAATTTTCAGAAATCCCATAGGAAAAAAATCCTAACTATATATACCTAATAATAGCATAAAAGTAAAAAACATACCAATTTAATTACAATTAAAAAAGTAAACAACGAAAGATTATCAATTAACTGAACATATATTACATATTAAAATATGAATAAATATATATTATAGATTTTTATAGACACAAAAACATGATAATGTAATCTTAAATAAAGTTAAGTAAATTATAAAATGTTGTGAATAATACATAAACTATTCCCTCTCCAATTTATAAAACAGTAAGAAAATGACTAAGGAGAGTTACAATCTACTAAAACCACTCCAAGTGGTGCAGCAGTAGGCAAAATGTTTAATTGCAGAGGGGTAACATTTTCTATTCCAACTTCAGTCAGTGCAAGAGTAGGGAAATAGCTGGACTAATAAGGGATAAATGTAACTATTTGTACTGCACACACCATAACAGTAGAAAAATATTGGCTTGGAGAGGAGTAACATTTAGTATTCTCACTCCAGTCACTGTAACAATAGGGAAAGTGTTAGATTGCATAGGGGTAGCATTTATTTTTTCCATTCCAGTCCATGCAACAGAAGGGAAAGGGTTTGATTGCTTAAGGTTAAAATGTACTATTCCCACTCCAGTGATTGCAACAGTAGTGAAAGTGTTGGATTGCCGAGAGGTAACATTTACTTTTCCCATTCCAGTGTATGCAACAGTAGGGAAAGTGTTGGATTGAAGAGGAATAAAAATTACTATTCCCACTCCAGTCAGTGAAACTGCAGCGAAAGTGTTGGATTGTGTAGGACTAATATTTAGTATTCCCCCTCCAGTAAGTGAAACAGTAGGGAAAGTGTTCGATTGCGAAGGGGTCTGATTTATTATTCTCTCTCCAGGCAATGCAACAATAGGGAAAGTGTTGGATTGAGGATGAGTAACATTTACTATTCCCACTCCAGTCAAGGCAACAGTAGTGAAAGTGTTAGATCGTGGAGAAGTAACATTTGTTATTCCCACTCCAGTGTATACAACTCACATTCGGCACCCAAAACGTAACCGTGAAAAAAATACTTACACAATTAATATAGATATTTTTCAAATAAGTAATTAATATTTATAAAAAATGTATTATTAATTAATTGTAAATAATTCACTTCTCATCCTATACCCCTACAAAGCACACAACCGGCCCATGAAACTTAACTTAAGAAACAAAAATTACACATTTAACGTAAATATTTATCAATTAAATAATTATTAGTTAAAAATGTATTATTCATTAATCATAATTAATTCACATCCATCCCACCCTATACCCCTATAAAACCCACAACCAGCACCTAAAATGTAATATAACAAGTTACACAATTCAGATAACTAAGTATCAATTCAATATTTAATAATAATAAACTATTATTAATATTTTATTCAAATTAATTTACTTCCCACCCTATACCCCTACAAACCACAGAACCTGGTTCAGTACTAAAAATCACAAACATTTACTAAACTAAATACAATTACTACTAAAAATGTAACAACTATGGGGCATATTACCAACAAGTAGCGATATTTATCCCTAAATAGGCTTAGCAGCGATTTTTTTATCGCTGCCTATCGCTGGATATGTTAGCGGAGAAAACATTTCATCAGCAACGTTTTTCTCCATTATGCTAAAATATCTAGGGCTAGCGGCAAAATGCGTAAATATCACGGAGAATATAGCGATATTCACACATTAGCATCGAAATGCTCTTAGCCATGTTATCCACCTCCCATTGGATAACATGGCTAAGAACTGGTCTGGGCAGGTGTTAGTATTTGGAGAAATTCACTCTTAGCACGAATATTTCCAACGCTACGCCTGCCTTGCTAATAGGCCATAGCGACGTTAGCGACTGCTTTAGTCGCTAACTGGTTGGGTATGACCACTTTGCATGTCATTATCGATAAACATAGCTGACAAGCAAAGCGGGCCCCAAACCGCTCGCTATCGCCTAAAAGCTGTAGCTAACACCAGTTAGCGACAGCTTGCTAATAGGGCGATAGAATTATCGGCGCTTAGCGGCCGAGAACGGCCGCTAAATCGGCGATAATTGCCTATCGCCCCCCTTGGTAATATGCCCCAATATTTTTACAAAAGCAATATTTGTACAAAACATTGATAAAATATACATTAGAAATATATACTAAAATAAAAAACAATAATTAAAAACATATTTTTTTAAATTATGTTAATGATTTTGATGTTTGCTAAATAATATTACTTACCTGAAAATCAATATTCTTGCAGATGCTATTTCTATGCCACAAGTTTTTATACACGATATTTTGGTAAGACAATTTTTTGGTTTGAATATTTTGTCTGGATACCGAGCACAGTCTATCTTTTAGTGTGTTCCTAGCTTACCCTGACTAGAGAAGAGGTTCCTGCTTGTGCAGGGTGCTTACTCTGTCATCCAGAAACCCCATTTATACCATCATATATTTCAGACTTTTCTAAACACAGAATCTACACACTCAGCATTAAGCACTGCTAAATATCTTCCTTTGGGACTGTGAGTTGTTTTTTTAATACAACTGCTAACCTGCTTCTTACACTTTCCAATTGAATCAGTTAGAATTAACCATGTGTTCTCAGCAGAGATGCCAAAGGCCGAATGTACATGAAATGTGACCACCTTTATGACCAACTGACAAATACTGTGCTAGATTTTCTCTGCGTTCAGCTTCAGCTCAACCACTCTCACTCTTGCCCTGTCATGAATACCAATTGACAACCCAAACTTTTGCAGACAACTGGAGGAAACTTAGTTAAAAAAGATGCACTATACAACATTCTCATGTTGCATGACAAAATGCAGAAATGCATCATGTGGAAAAACATTTTAGTGAATGCAAGATAAGGTAAAATGGGAAATGTAAACAGGTACTGCATCATTTGAACGTTTGTTAAAGAAAAGTCCATGAAGCTTCTTGAAAGCCCACATTAGGTTAAAGTTTCTGTTTACAGTAGAGGTAGGCAAGGCATGGAATTTATGAGGTGAGCTGATCCGGGGTTCTGGCTTGATTCTAAAAACCAAAGCACTATTTGAGCCCTCATAAATGGTCTTATCAACATATTTTAATGTTGTTATAATTTGTTTTAACTACATGTTACCTCTCTGTTGATGCAGACTGTGATTGGAAGAAATTCTTGATGTAAATATGGAGCCTGGTTTAGCCTCTTATACAAAATATAAACGAATCAATCAGGATTTGTATAGCGCGTCTGCTTCACCTGTGAGGGTTTGGGGCACTGTGGGGTCCTGTTGCTGAATCACACTGCCTGTTCCTTTTGGTGGAATATCTATGTCTTGAGATCCTTCTTAAACTGATGGAATGATGGTGCTGCTCTGAGGTGCAGTGCGAGGGTGTTCCAGGTCTTAGCAGCCAGGTGGGAAAAGGAGTGGCCTCTGCTGTTTGCCCGGAAAATGAGCTGGGTAGCTCCTGGTGAGAGGTAGTTGGAATGGAGTTCCTGGTAGGTTGAAGAAAATGCACTTATTTGTTGAGGTACGCTGGCCCTTCATTGTGCAGTGCCGTGTAAGTGTGGGTGAGCAGCTTCAACTGGCATCTCTTTGCAATTGGTAACAAATGGAGTTCCCGGGGTTGAGGGGTGCTGTGTGACTGTCTGTGGAGGTTGAGGATGAGTCTGGCTGTTGTGTTAATATTATCATTATTATTACTATCAGATTTGTAATGCGCATGGCTGCCCCAGCAACGGGGCGTCCCAGGGCCGCCAAAGACTGGAGAGTGAGCGGGAAGGGAAGAAATTATGCCGGGAAGAGCCAGGTCTTTATAGTTTTACGAAATGCAAAATGATTCTGGATCACTCTGATAGAAACTGGGAGCAAATTATATAGACTACAAAAAGAGCGGCCTCCAGCTCTGGCTCTCAAGACTCAAGGAATACAGACCAGGCCTTGATCAGTAGACCTTAAAGTGTGCTGAGGTGCATAGAAAGCTAGCAAATTGGCCAGCGTCATAGGTGCTTGTTGAGTCAGAATCCTATCAGACACGCAAAGCATTTTAAACTGCATTCGTTTTTCAACTGGCAGCCAGTGTAGTTTAGGTAAGACGTGGGATACGGAACAAAACTTCAGGAGAGCCACGAGAATGCGCGCCACTGCATGCTGTATACTCTGCAGGTGCCTAATACTGGACTTATTGCACATAAGTAAAGAGAATTACCATAGTCCACTCTAGATAGGCACCTGAACAATGGTTTGACACACTTTTTGAGGAAAAAAAACCCAGGAGAGGTTTTAATCCTCGTAGGAGCCCAAAGTAGGTCCCTGCCACAGCTTTGGAATGAATGTGTCGGTTTTAGATGATCCAGCCAGTATTGCTCGGACCACATATCCCGGTCCTTCCCAAACAGCAGGACCTCTGACTTACTGGCATTTAACTGCAAGCAGTTTAAAGCCATCCAGCCCGCAATCTCTAACAAATCCTCCTTAAATTTTTTAAGGTTGTGACTACATTTCTTATAGAAGGCAATCACCAATTGGGTGTCGTCGGCATACAACACCAATGACAACTGTCTACTTTTAGCCACCAATGCAAGGGGTTGAACATAAATATTGAAAAGTAGGGGGCTCAGTATGGAACCCTGTGGCACCTCCTGTTGCAGGTCAAACTCGCGCGAATTAAAAGGTGGCACCAAAACCTGGAAGGATCGCCCCTTCAGGAAGGAACGAAACCAGGCTAAAGCCGATCCCCTGATTCCTATTTCTTCTAAGCGCTTTAAAAGTATCACGTGGGAGACAGTGTCAAAGGCATCACTTAGATCCAGGAGATCTAAGGCCACAGAGGCACCGACATCAAGACTGCATGGATGGTCTGGAGTTTTCTCAACACATCCAAGCTACAAAGAGCTAAAAATGCATTCTGAAGTTGGTTGTTTTACTGGAAATTCAATAAAACATTGCAATAAAGGATGAATGTAGGGAATTCTAATCTCACTTATAATGTCATGGCCACACTACAAGTACCAGAATGAAAAGGGAAGTTAGGTAAGACGTGTTGCTCATGAGGTATCAATTTCTATGCTCATGCACATTTACAATTAGCATTTTTGTCAGGTCTAGCTCTATCCATTTAACAGGCTGCAATTCACTGATTTGAATTGCAAATTAAAGGTCAATTTTCAGCTCTAAATGCCACATCCCTTTCCTAGACATCATCCATAGTGATTGAACAGGAAAACTGCAGCTGTGTCAGAGGAAGTGACACCAGCCACCAATGTCACCAGGTTTAGCTAGGCTTCTGGCTTTGACAAAAGTGTTACGGGAGCCTTACATAGATTGGCAGGCAGTAAAGCACTGACTTTGTTTACTGTTCATCAGGCAAGTGTGATTAGCTTAAGCAGAGCTGCTGTGGACTATTGCCACTGATGCTCCACGTCTAGACCGAGGATTTCTTTTAAGCACATCCCAAAAATACAGATCTGTAGCAGGCCATACAAATTAGTTCTGGCTTTGCAATTTATATATCATAAAGAATTAAAACATCAGTCCAGAGACACGCTGTGAAAAAGAATTGCGCTTGAGTACAGCACAAAGGGCCTCATTTATGAAAAGTGATGCATCGCTGCGTGAAAACAGCGATGCGTCACTTTTCATTGCGCCCTCCTTGCGACACCAATGATGGGTCATATTTACAGTATGACACATCATGGCGCAATGAGGTACAGATACGTCACTATTTCTGACGTATCTGTAGGCGCAAAAGTGACGCATTGCTGGAGTGTGTCACAAAAGTGATGCTACTCTAGCAATGTGTCCTTTCACATGGGGCAAGCCCCATGTGAAAGGGCCTGCGTCAGTCTTACGCCTGCTGTGAGGCAGGCGTAAGATTTTGACGCATTTGAGTCCTAGAAGTGGCGCAGTGAAATCTCATAGATTTCACTGCGTCACTTCTATCACCCTTTCTTGCGTCAGAACGCCCCACCCGCATACATTATACCTGGCGCAGGAATAATGTAGCGCAGGGGTTTACAAAGTGACGCATCTACCTAGATGCGTCACTTTGTAAATATGGTGCAACAAGGCACATTTTTTACGCTGCTGGTGCATCATAAAAAGTGACGCACCGGCTGTGTAAAAGTGACGCATGGCCTCATAAATGAGGCCCAAAATGCTTTATTTAGAGGGTTGAAATTAGTTACAATTCGAAGGCACTCGCATTAAAGTATACCGGTATGGTGCTAATCTGCTCTCTGTGTTTGCACGGCGTCTTGGGAATTGAAGTCTTTAAAGGTAATATGGCCAATGAGCGCGTCATAGGACCATCATAGTCTGTGTCTGTATATTGACCTTTTTGTCTATTGTTTTACTGCTACAGGTTTGAGCTTTTATTCTTTACACCTCCCCCTGTGATGTTTTGAACTTTGCTGCCTTGAGACTCAAGTGTGATAGTGGTTTACATGGCCCAGTTTGCAACTTTACAGTAGGACGATACCCAGAGCACAAAAGGAAAAATACCCCAAACTCACTATGGTGGCCCATTTGCCCCTGACTACCATGTGACCCCAAAACAGATCTGACAATCCGCCTCCACATAATTTTGCTAATTTTAAAGTTTTCCTTAAAGTTCTAAAAGGCCAAATCAGACGAACCCCTACTGCTGCCAATTCACAATGCTTTGTTTTTTGTTCTTTTTTTATCTGAGCAACCACCGAGTGCTCCACTCACAACATTATAGTATTTTCTTTCCTTTCTATTTGTGTCTATATTAAGTGAGATACAGAATGCTAACTTCGCACTCAATCTTCTTTACCTTACCCACAATAGCTGTATAGGTCTAATGAGGCTTTGAATACACCACAAACGTGTGTTGCCTGTTTATAAATGTGAGGCTAAGTTCCCATGAGACCTCTTGTATGCCAACCACGCAACTGACTTACAGGTGTTACTAATATTGTGGCATTTGCCCAGCTGTCTACCACTACCAGATTGGAAGATGATCAAAATGAGTCCACTGCTGATAGATAATAAATCTAGAAACTCCAGGGCCTTAAAATGATTATTATCTCTATAGATTTTGCCATATCACAGAAGGTATGTTTTTGGCATCTTTTCAATTTTTTGGCCACTCAAAGTTTTTTTTTTAGTATTCTGCCCACAGTATTCACCTATAGTTGTGCATGTAGCAAATATATGGATGCAGTTTTACAGAGTTGACATCTAGGAAACATTCCTGCTTCCTGTGCTGGATAATGGATGATTTTATCTGGTGTCAAATATAAATCAAAGATGGCTTTACTCTGCTAGATGTGATATTTCACAGGAGAGGAAACTGATGCAAAAATGAATAACAGCGCAAGATTCTGGCAAATGGTTAAGAGCATTGAGAACCCATTGGCACCTGGGATTAATTCACATATAATGAAGGACGCTTGAGCAAAATATTTACAAACCAATTTCAATTTAGAACCACACAGCAATCTACAAAAAACAGCTGAGTATCACGGCGCACAACCACTCCGCTCCCTCCAAGAAAATGGATTACCACTCAGCTTTTCTCCTAAGATGATTGAGAGCAGAATTAAGCAAAGCCATCAAGATGGAGCGCCAGGGCCCAATGGCTTGCCACCAATATTATACAAATAAGACCCAAAATATTGGTCTGCCGCATTACTACCACTCTTTCACAACAACGCTGAAACAGGAACAATCCCAGAATCGTGGAAAGGCTCAATTATTCCCCTATTTCTAAAAAAGGCTGTAAGAGCGACCCAAAGAATTATAGGCTTAAAGCTTTTATTGACATTGAAGCCAAATATTATGCAGGCCTTATATTGGCCGAACTACAGGAATGGGCCAGGGAAAAAACATTAATCCCAAACAACCAAACAGGGTTCCAGGAAAACTTGGGAACCACTACAAATATTCTGGCCCTCTCTCTCCTGGCCGACTCCACAAAAGCAACGAGACAACCGTTATTTGTTTGCTTTATTGACTATAAAGCCGCTTTCAACCAATCAATCAATCATAGCACTTGTGTAGCGCACTACTCACCCGGAAGGGTCTCAAGGCGCTTGGGGGAAGGGGTCTGCTACTGCTCGAACAGCCAGGTCTTGAGTTGTCTCCTGAAGGCGAGGTGGTCCTGGGTCAGCCGAAGGTGGATGGGCAGGGAGTTCCATGTCTTGGCCGCCAGGTAGGAGAAGGATCTGCCTCCGGCGGTGGCTCTTCGGATGCGTGGTATGGCGGCGAGGGCGAGGCTAGTAGACCGTAGCGGGTGGGTGGGCTTGTAGAAGGTCAAGCGGTTGTTGAGGTTCTTGGGGCCCAGGTCGTGGAGAGACTTGCGTGCGTGGGTGAGGAGCCTGAACGTGATCCTCTTGTTGACGGGGAGCTAGTGCAGGTCCCTCAGGTTCCTGGAGATGTGGCTGTGTCGGGGGATGTCCAGAATGAGTCGGCGGAGGCGTTCTGGATGCGTTGGAGTCTTTTCTGTAGCTTGGCAGTGGTTCCGGCGTAGAGGGTGTTTCCGTAGTCCAGTCGGCTGGTGACGAGGGCCTGGGTGAACGTCTTCCTGGTTTCGGTCGGGATCCAACGAAAGATCTTGCGAAGCATGCGAAGGGTGTGAAAATATGATGAGGAGACGGTGTTGACTTGTCTGGTCATAGAGAGGGAGGAGTCCAGGATGAAGCCCAGGTTGCGTGCGTGGTCTGTTGGCTTGGGACGGGTGCCCAGGTCTGGGAACCACCAGGAGTCGTCCCACGCGGAGTGCGATGGTCCCAGGATGAGGACTTCCGTCTTGTCTGAGTTCAGTTTCAGGCGGCTGTTCTTCATCCAATCGGCGACGTCTTTCATCCCTTTGTGTAGGCTGGTTCTGGCGGTGTCGGGGTCTCTGGTGAGGGAGAGGATAAGCTGGGTATCGTCGGCGTAGGAGATGATGTTGAGGTTGTGTTGGCGTGCGATAGCAGCAAGGGGTCTCATGTAGACGTTGAAGAGGGTGGGGCTGAGTGATGATCCTTGCGGGTCACCGCAGATGACTTCGGTGGCCTTGGAACGAAACGGGGGGAGGCGGACTCTCTGTGTTCTTCTGGCGAATAAGGAAATAAATAAATTAGTGCGAGAGCAATTTTTAGGTAGATCTGGTGAACTAGCAAAAGAAATATCGAGGTTAAAAAGAAGGAGAACTAGATTAAAAGCGAAACTAAAAAAGGAGAAGGAAGATTCCGTATGGGTAAATTTACGGGAAGCAGTTGCGCATGGCAAGGCTAGAGAATTTTGGTCCATAGTTGGTAAGGGATGCGGTACCAGAACAAGCCCTCTCCCCATCCCCATATCTGAAGAAGTATGGTCCTCTTACATTCGGAAGCTGTATGCAGGGAATGATACATTGGCTGTAGATAGTGACCCTGATCTAACACCTGAGGGTCCAATTAATTTTCCAACAGAGAAAACAATAGAAATGGCCATAAAGAACATGCGCTCCTCCGGCGCAATGGGACCTGACAAACTACCTATGACGGTTCTGAAGCAGGAACCCTCGCTATGGAGTAAGATCCTCTACCCATTGTTTAAATCCTGCTTTGTTACTAAAACGGTCCCTGCTTCTTGGAGGGGAAGTATATTGATCCCTATTTTTAAGAAGGGAGCTAGGGATAACCCCATGAACTACCGTTTGATAGCCCTCCTCGACTCAATCGGAAAGGTCTTTGCAAAATGTACCCTAACATTACTTAACGATTGGATCGAGGAGAATAATATCTTACCATTAGAACAAACTGGTTTCCGCAGGGGGCACGGTACATTAGATAATCTCACCACCCTACATGTGATCTCTGATAAATACACACATGTGAGAGGGGGGGTGGTGTTCGCTGCGTTTATTGATTTCTCCACAGCGTTCGATAAAGTAGATCGTCGAACGCTGTGGAGAAAATTAGCAGCCCTTGGTTTACCATCTTATTTATTGGATCTTGTACGTGCTCTCCACACGGATACTTGGTGTTGTGTTCTTCAAGGTGGAGAAAGAGGACTCTCGCACCGAATTCCATCTTTGAACGGCCTTAAACAAGGCTGTCTTCTGGCTCCATTATTGTTTTCCTTGTACACTGTAGACCTTCCTGCTTCCCTGACAGCTTGTGTGGGTATAGCTCCGGTGGTAGGGGGGTCCCTATCTCTTGTTTGATGTATGCCGATGATATTCTTGTCCTAGATTTAACACCTAAAGGTCTGGCTAATCGGCTGCAGGCTCTACATGCTTTTGCTGACTCTCATTTTATGAAGATTAATACATCTAAAAGTAAAATTATGTGTATTGCAGGGAAAAAGAAGTGCCTTTCTGAAAACTTTGGATGGTTTATAGGTGGCCAGAAATTAGAGGTTGTCAAATCCTATACCTTTTTGGGTAAAATAATTGCGGCCAATTTGAGTGAAAAGCCCCATATCGAGCATAGTTCACGTAAAGCCCTCGCTCATGGCAAAGGTTTGAATTCCCTCTATCTCGCCACCGGAAAAAGACACTTCGCCTGTTTACTTGAGGTGTATAGGGCAAAGATTCCTGCTACGATATTATATGGCATAGAACTCATAGAGCTGAAGCACTGGGGTTTCTGTCACAAAATTGAAGGGAAACTCTTAAGATCCCTATCCACCCTCAACACCGCGTGCTCTTTGGCCGCATGTAGGCTCGATTTTGGCTTTAGGAGCAGCTGGGTTCAGGGATTATGTGCTCTGAGAGAGGGAGGAGTCCAGGATGAAGCCCAGGTTGCGTGCGTGGTCTGTTGGCTTGGGACGGGTGCCCAGGTCTGGGAACCACCAGGAGTCGTCCCACGCGGAGGGCGATGGTCCCAGGATGAGGACTTCCGTCTTGTCTGAGTTCAGTTTCAGGCGGCTGTTCTTCATCCAATCGGCGACGTCTTTCATCCCTTTGTGTAGGCTGGTTCTGGCGGTGTCGGGGTCTCTGGTGAGGGAGAGGATAAGCTGGGTATCGTCGGCGTAGAAGATGATGTTGAGGTTGTGTTGGCGTGCGATAGCAGCAAGGGGTCTCATGTAGACGTTGAAGAGGGTGGGGCTGAGTGATGATCCTTGCGGGTCACCGCAGATGACTTCGGTGGCCTTGGAACGAAACGGGGGGAGGCGGACTCTCTGTGTTCTTCTGGCGAATAAGGAAATAAATAAATTAGTGCGAGAGCAATTTTTAGGTAGATCTGGTGAACTAGCAAAAGAAATATCGAGGTTAAAAAGAAGGAGAACTAGATTAAAAGCGAAACTAAAAAAGGAGAAGGAAGATTCCGTATGGATAAATTTGCGGGAAGCAGTTGCGCATGGCAAGGCTAGAGAATTTTGGTCCATAGTTGGTAAGGGATGCGGTACCAGAACAAGCCCTCTCCCCATCCCCATATCTGAAGAAGTATGGTCCTCTTACATTCGGAAGCTGTATGCAGGGAAGGATACATTGGCTGTAGATAGTGACCCTGATCTAACACCTGAGGGTCCAATTAATTTTCCAACAGAGAAAACAATAGAAATGGCCATAAAGAACATGCGCTCCTCCGGCGCAATGGGACCTGACAAACTACCTATGACGGTTCTGAAGCAGGAACCCTCGCTATGGAGTAAGATCCTCTACCCATTGTTTAAATCCTGCTTTGTTACTAAAACGGTCCCTGCTTCTTGGAGGGGACGTATATTGATCCCTATTTTTAAGAAGGGAGCTAGGGATAACCCCATGAACTACCGTTTGATAGCCCTCCTCGACTCAATCGGAAAGGTCTTTGCAAAATGTACCCTAACATTACTTAACGATTGGATCGAGGAGAATAATATCTTACCATTAGAACAAACTGGTTTCCGCAGGGGGCACGGTACATTAGATAATCTCACCGCCCTACATGTGATCTCTGATAAATACACACATGTGAGAGGGGGGGTGGTGTTCGCTGCGTTTATTGATTTCTCCACAGCGTTCGATAAAGTAGATCGTCGAACGCTGTGGAGAAAATTAGCAGCCCTTGGTTTACCATCTTATTTATTGGATCTTGTACGTGCTCTCCACACGGATACTTGGTGTTGTGTTCTTCAAGGTGGAGAAAGAGGACTCTCGCACCGAATTCCATCTTTGAACGGCCTTAAACAAGGCTGTCTTCTGGCTCCATTATTGTTTTCCTTGTACACTGTAGACCTTCCTGCTTCCCTGACAGCTTGTGTGGGTATAGCTCCGGTGGTAGGGGGGTCCCTATCTCTTGTTTGATGTATGCCGATGATATTCTTGTCCTAGATTTAACACCTAAAGGTCTGGCTAATCGGCTGCAGGCTCTACATGCTTTTGCTGACTCTCATTTTATGAAGATTAATACATCTAAAAGTAAAATTATGTGTATTGCAGGGAAAAAGAAGTGCCTTTCTGAAAACTTTGGATGGTTTATAGGTGGCCAGAAATTAGAGGTTGTCAAATCCTATACCTTTTTGGGTAAAATAATTGCGGCCAATTTGAGTGAGAAGCCCCATATCGAGCATAGTTCACGTAAAGCCCTCGCTCATGGCAAAGGTTTGAATTCCCTCTATCTCGCCACCGGAAAAAGACACTTCGCCTGTTTACTTGAGGTGTATAGGGCAAAGATTCCTGCTACGATATTATATGGCATAGAACTCATAGAGCTGAAGCACTGGGGTTTCTGTCACAAAATTGAAGGGAAACTCTTAAGATCCCTATCCACCCTCAACACCGCGTGCTCTTTGGCCGCATGTAGGCTCGATTTTGGCTTTAGGAGCAGCTGGGTTCAGGGATTATGTGCTCTGGTAGGATGGGTGGCTTGCTTGGCCAGAGCTGAACCGGGTTCGATGAGAGCTCTCCTTAAAGGAGAACTGTTGGGCAACTTCAAAGAGTTCTCTCGAATAGTAAGGAACTTTAGAAGAGCTGTGTCACTTTTAAAGTTAGACGAAAGTGTTTTGTTCCTTCACTCACCGACCCAGCTAAAAATCCTGCTAAAACAGGCATCGTGGGAACTCTGTTTTCAAACAGATATGAATGTAATACAAGAAAAAGGGGGTTGTGACCTCCTCCTCAATTCTTATTCTATGAAGTTGGCCCAACCCTATGCCACATGGAATATGCCACATGGTGTCCGTAGATTATGGTTTCTTCTACGATGCGATTTACTGCCCCTAAATCTACTCTTATCTAAATGGTATGGATCCTCTCCTATGTGCAATTTTTGTAATTTGAGTATTCAGGATCGTACGCATGTCCTGTTGATTTGCCCTGCACTCCGCCTATTGCGGCTTAAATGGTTAAAACCAATATGTCTCCTACTAGGCATTTCTAATGTAAATATTTTTCTACAATTTCTACACTGTCCCCCAAATGAAATGTTTTGCTTCCATATTTTTAATTTTTTTAAAGGTTTTTTAGCTATTTATTAATGTGCTATGGAGATGTCTGACGTTGATTATTCTTGTCTATTTGTCAATGGATGCAATTTGTTTTGTGTTTGTTTATTGAATTTTTCTTCTGTATGTAATTTGCATTGTGAATTTTATGTAGCCCTCGTTGAGAGCCAAAACATAATAATATAAAATTGAATTGAAATTGGCGAGGAACGAGATGATCCACTCCAGTGCCTTCTCTTGGATGCCGATGTTGCTGAGGCGTTGGACTAGGGTGCGGTGGCAGACAGTGTCGAACGCTGCAGAGAGGTCCAGGAGGATGAGTGCCGCTGTTTCCCCGTTGTCGAGCAGGGCTCGGATGTCGTCGGTGGCTGCAATGAGGGCGGTCTCGGTGCTGTGGTTGGCTCTGAAACCGGACTGCGAGGGGTCAAGGGATCCATTCGTCTCGAGGAAGGCGGCAAGCTGTCTGTTGATGATGTTCTCGATGACTTTGGCAGGAAAAGGAAGGAGCGAGATGGGGCAGTAGTTTTTGAGGTCGGTGGGGTCCGCTGTTGGTTTCTTCAGTAGGGCGCTGAGCTCGGCATGCATCCAGATCTCCGGGAAGGTGGCGGTGTTGAAGGAGGTGTTGATGACGTCCCGGAGTTGGGGTGCAATGGTGGAGTCGGCCTTGTTGAAGACGTGGTGGGGGCAGGGGCCGGTTGGAGATCCGGAGTGGATGGTGTTCATTGTGCGGGCTGTGTCTTCGGTGGTCACTGTGGTCCAGGTGCGGAGGGTGGCGGTGGGGTGCGTTGGTTCGACGGTTGGGTGCGTGGATGGTGCGCCGAAACTGTTGTGGATGTTGGCAATCTTGCGGTGGAAGAACGAGGCGAGGGAGTCGCAGAGATCCTGTGAAGGAGTGATGTCGTTGTTGCCGGTGCTGGGGTTGGAGAACTCCTTGACGATGCTGAAGAGTTCCTTGCTGTCTTGGGCGTTGTTGTCCAGTCGTTCCTTCAGTGATTTCTTCTTGGTGGTGCGGATGAGCTGGTGATGCTTGCGGGTGGCGTGTTTGAGGGCGGTCATGTTGTCAGCGGTCTGGTCGAGGAGCCAAGCTTTCTCGAGGGTGCGGAAGGTCTTCTTGGAGTCCTTGAGCTCGTCGGTGAACCAGGGGCACCTTCCTGCTTCTGGGTCTGCTGGGAGGGTTCTTCAGTGGTGCAAGGTCGTCGGCGCAGGCGGTAAGCCACTACGTGAAGTTGCAGGCTGCTTCGTTGGGGTCCGTTGTGCTGGCACGTGGGTTCTGGCTGAGGGAGGTGGTGAGTTGGTCGGCGGTGATCTTGCTCCAGCTTCTGTGAGGAACCTGTTGCGGGTGGTGGTGGGTTGTGGTTTTTCTGAAGCTGAAGTGGACGCAGCTGTGGTCGGTCCAGTGGAGTCCGGTGGAGTGGCTGAAGGTGATGTGCTTGCTGGATGAGAAGACGGGATCAAGCGTGTGGCCGGCATAGTGGGTGGGGGTGTTGACCAGTTGCTTGAGTCCGAGGTTGGCAAGGTTGTCCAGCAGGGCGGCGGTGTTGCGGTCCTTGTTGTTCTCTAGGTGGAAGTTGAGGTCCCCTAGGAGGATGTAGTCGGCGGAGGGGAGGGCGTGTGGGCTGATGAAGTCCGTGATGTCTTCGCTGAATTGTGTGCATGGTCCCGGGGGTCTGTAGATGTGGGTGCCTCTGAGGGTCGTCTTTGGGTCGGTGTGAATCTGGAAGTGGAGGTGCTCGGCGGCGGTGAAGGTGTCGTTGGAGTCGGTCGTGATGTGGATGGTGTTCTTGTGGACGATGGCGATGCCTCCTCCGGTCTGGTTGACGCAGTCCCTCCTGATGATCTTGTACCCGTCCGGGATGGCGATGGCGATGTCGGGGGCTGAGGAGGAGTTCATCCAGGTTTCCGTGAGGAAGGCGATGTCTGGTGATGTTGTGTCGAGGAGGTTCCAGAGTTCCACGGCGTGTCTGTGGACGGAGCGGGTGTTGAGCAGGATGCACTTGAGGTTGCTGCTGGTGTTTGGCTTGGCGGGCGCGGTGCAGGTTCGGAGGCAGGTGAACTTGCAGGTTCTGCAGGTGAAGGGTCCGTGAATGCGTTTCGGGGCGGCCCGGCAGCAAGTGGAGTTCCGGCCGGCATTGAGTGCGTTGAGGGCAGCGGCGTCGTAGGTCTGTCGGGTCGTCTTGCATCGGTGGGGACCAGGGGTCCTGGCGCTGGGCGCGATCCAGGCGCAGACGGGCTTGCCTTTGGCGTGCCTTCGGCGCACAATTGGCGTGACGACTGCGCGGTCGCCATTTAAGGCTAAGTGGGAGGGAGGAGCAGCTGGGAGGCGGGAGCGGGGAGGGCACAGAACAAAATGGGGCGTGGCTGCGTGAACGGCGGCGGGAAGCGGGGAGCGGGCGGGCAAGGAACAGGGGGACAACAACAAAGATTATGCTAAAGGAAATAATAACAACAGAAACAACAATATTCTATGATAAAACGGCGGAACTGCAGGGCAGGGAACAACGAGGCAGGCAGCTAGGGCGGCAAGGCAATGAGGCTGCGAGCAGCAGCGAGGGGCACACACACAGCTGGTGGCCGTACGGCGCGGAGGTTTCCTAAGAACAGGTCACACTCACCTGCGCTGCGCGCTTGCCATTTAAGAATAAGTGGGAGGGAGGAGCAGCTGGGAGGCGGGAGCAGGGAGGGCACAGAACAAAAGGGGGCGTGGCCGCGTGAACGGCGGCGGGAAGCGGGGAGCGGGGCGGGGAAGGCACAGGGGGACAACAACAAAGATTATGCTAAAGGAAATAATAACAACAGAAACAACAATATTCTACGAAAAAACGGCGGAACTGCAGGGCAGGGAACAGCGAGGCAGGCAGCTAGGGCGGCAAGGCAACGAGGCTGCGAGCAGCAGCGAGGGGCACACACACAGCTGGAGGCCGTGCGGCGCGGGGGTGTCCTGAGAACAGGTCAACAGCATTGACCGAGGTAAATTATGGTCAAAGCTAGCTCGAAGGGAAATCCTCTCCGCTCTCTTGAATCAACTCATTTTATTTCACACAGAGACATGGGTTCAACTAAAACTGGGGAGCCGCATGACCGTGTCCAGGTGGATTTAGACTACCAGAGGCCTAAAGCAGGGCTGTGTCCTTGCTCCAACTCTATTTAACCTTTTTGTGGCTGACCTCTCAACTGGGCTAGACAACTGTAATCATCATGCAGCAAATTTGGGTTGCCTCCCCCTTTCAAATTTATTGTATGCTTACGACCTGTTATTAATCAGCCAAAACTCAAGTTGGCTTACAGCACTTACTTAACACCACAAACAACTGTGCCACAAACAACGGGTTGCAAATAAACTTAGAAAAGTCGAAAATGATGGTGCTAAACCAGTTTGGCACAAAAAAACGAGCGAAATGGCAGCTGGGTGAGAGTGAACTTATTTATTTAGAAGTTTTCTATGGCACTAACAAGACCCGAAGCAGAGCGCTTTACAGTAAAGGGAATGAAAAGGTGAACAACAAGACAAGTAACAAATAAAGGCGGTCAACGAAAGACAATTTGAAAGGAGGAAAAGTTCGGACAGCAGGACTTCTTGGTAATAGTATACAGAGATACCACATAGTTCTGGGGATGCTTGCTGATCCTAGTTACCCACGACCTAGGGAACGGATAAGGAACAAGGATTTGAGTTGGCTCTTGAATTCCGCATAGGACGGTATAGTTCTGATGTGCAGGGGGATGGAGTTCCATATTTTGGGGGCATTTCCTGTGAAGGAGCAGTCCGCAGTTCTCTTCTTTCTGGTTTTTGGTTGGATGAGCAGCAGGGAGTTAGAGCTTCTCAGATTTCTAACTTGGCCTGCTTTTTTGAGATTGTTTACCAAGTATTCTGGTTTTCCAGTATGGAGGGCCTGTGGGTTAGGCAGGCCATCCTGAAGGTACTACGCATTTCCACAGGGAGCCATTCGAGTTCTTTGAATGCTGGGGAGATGTGGTCAGATTTTTTGCAGCCTGTGATCATTCTCGCTGCCGCATGAAGTGTTGTTTTTAGTGGGGCCAGGTGTGATTTGGGGATGCCTGTTAGGATTGAGTTCCCATAGTCCAGTCTTGATAGAACTAAAGATTACGTGGCTAGTTTGAGGTCCATGTTGGGAATGAAAGGTTTGATTTTGTTCAGAAGTCTGAGGTTAAAGAATGCACTTTTTGCCGAGTTCTTAATGTGGTTTGTCAAGGTTAGTTTGGGGTCTAGAGTGAAACCCAGAGATTTTACGGAGTCAGTTAGCGTGAGATTACCTTTAAGAGCATCGATCGACTTCAGCCACTCGGTGATTTGAGGGTTGTCTTCGTTGTTTGAGATGAGAAGTGTTTCGGTCTTGTCGGGATTGAGTTTCAGGTGATTCTTTGTCAGCCAATCTTGAACGTCATTTAGGACATCATTTAGTCTGTGGATGTCATTAAGAGAAGAGGTTTCGAGGTAGATCTGCGTGTCATCTGCGTAGAGGTGGAAGTGGATGTTGGCATTCCTGAGTAGTTTGGCAAGCGGTTCCATATAGATGTTGAAGAGCTGAGGAGAAAGTACTGATCCTTGGGGGACACCCTTGTTGACTTGCTGTGTTTCGGAGGTGAAGTTCTTCATTTTTATTATTTGCGAGCGGTTATGTCGAAAGGAGGAAAACCACTTGAGAACTACCTCGCCGAGGCCAGCTCTTATTTGCAGAGTCTTGATGAGGAGCTTATGGTCCACCGTGTCGAAAGCTGCGGAGAGATCAAAGAGTATGAGGAGGCAGCACTTGTCTGCGTCAAGAGAACCATGAATGTTGTCTATGATGTTCAGCATCGCGGTTTCTGTGCTGCAGCCTTGTCTGAAGCCGGATTGGAGGGGGTCCAGGAGATTGATGTTGTCCAGATGATGCGTCAATTGCAGGAGTACGCAGCGTTCCAGTGTTTTAGCGAGCAGGGGGAGGCTAGATATCGGTCTGAAATTGTTCAAGTCAGTTGAGCCAAGACCAGGTTTTTTCAGCAGAGGGGTGACTTGCCCCATTTTTAGACAATCGGGGACCACTCCGCTTTGTAAGGAGCTGTTTATGATTTTGCCCCAGATAGGTGCTAAGGTGAGCTTCATTTTTTTTATTAGTGAGGGAGGAATGGGGTCTGAGATGTGTGCTGATGGTTTGGAGGTCGAGATCAATGAGATTATCTCTGTTTCCTGTGCGGGGCGAAATCTTAGCCAAAGGAGGGGAGAGGAGCCGGATGAGAGGGCCTGTGGGCTGGCCCAGTTGCTCTTCTGGAGGTGTAAGTTGTTGATGTCTAGAGATAATTCGATTTTTAAGACCTTATCGTTGAAGAAGTTGGCGAAGTTATCGCATAGTTCTTTGGACGCCTGCAGGGGTGCGGGCAGAGGTTTGGATGTTTGATGTCTGATTATGTTGTAGAGCTCCTTCGATCTGTTTTTGGATTTGACTAAAGCCTCTCGGAAGAAGCTGGATTTCTTGTTTTTGATATGTTTGTTATAATTCCTACGGGCTGTTTTTAGTTGAAGGCGAAGGATGGCGGTTGGGTTGTTTCTCCACTTTCTTTCTTTGGCTCTCAGGATTCTTCTTTCTGCTTTGAGGTCCGCGTTGAACCAGGTTCTGGATGGGGTGGCACGGCTTCTTTTGATCTTTAGAGGAGCTAGATTGTCGAGAACGGAGACTAGCTCGGAGTTATAGTGGTCGATGAGGGTAGGGTGTTGAAATATCGATTACAAAAACATAGTTGACATAAATATAGTTGTAAAAATATTGTTTACAAAAATATCGACACCCTATACTTAAACAGGTAAGTACATAAATATCGACTCAAAAATATCGTTGTAATAAATGTAGATGTAAAAAATATCGACTTTTTAAATTAATTAAATTTACATTAAATAATAAATAATATTAACAAAATACATTACATTACTTTTATTTTTAAACTATTAAAAACAAATTAACTACACTTTTTCATTATAAACTTAATAAATGTGTACATATACATATATTTAACACATTACTTTATATAACAACAATAATACATACATATAATTAAAATATACAATATATTATGAGTTAAAACATTTGATAGCGTAGGTGTAAAAATTACTATTCCCACTCCAGAGGGTGCAACAGTAGGGAAAGCGTTGGATAGCGTAGGGGTAAAAATGACTATTCCCACTCCAGAGGGTGCAACAGTAGGGAAAGCGTTGGATAGCGTAGGGGTAAAAATTACTATTCCCACTCCAGAGGGTGCCACAGTAGGGAAAGCGTTGGATAGCGTAGGGGTAAAAATTACTATTCCCACTCCAGAGGGTACAACAGTAGGGAAAGCGTTGGATAGCGTAGGGGTAAAAATTACTATTCCCACTCCAGAGGGTGCAACAGTAGGGAAAGCGTTGGATAGCGTAGGGGTAAAAATTACCATTCCCACTCCAGAAGGTGCAACAGTAGGGAAAGCGTTGGATAGTGTAGGTGTAAACATTACTAAATGTATTTGCTCATTTTTAAAATAACAAATCGTTTTTTTATTTAATTAATCATTAATTAAATAATTATTCAATTAAAATGTAATTAATTCACTACATTTTCACTAACAAATTCCAGTACACACACCGAAAATTAATTAAACAAATTAACATAATTAATTACATAATTATTAATCAATTAACTAATTGAAATTAATTAACTATTATTTATTACACTATGTATAATCATTTAAAACATCAATTATTCTATTATTTTATTATATTTAAATTACTTCCCACCATACTCCCCTATAAACCCACAACCCGCTACGGAACAATTAACACTAAATTCAACATAAAATACATTATTAAATAATAAAATACTACAAAAAATACTACTTTGACAACAAATACTCATTAAAAAACTACATTACTTATAATTATTTAAAAAACGATATTTTTGTAAACTATGTATTTGTAAACGATATTTATTACAACTATAATAATGTTATCGATATTACTTACCTGTCTGTCGATATTCTGGTCAAACTATATTTTTGTCATCGATATTTCTTCCTGTAGATATTTTTGCGGCGATATTTAGGTTAGTCGATATTTTTACGACAATATTCCTGCTCTGTACCGTCGATGAGATCATTGGTCGAGCGGTGCAGAGAGGTGTCTGGAAGAAGTGAACTTAGCTAACCTTCTAGGATATCTTGGAGTACTTGGGAGAGGTTTCTCGACCATTTAGGGGGGTCTTGAGGAGGTTTAAGCGGGATGGTGGGGTGATTGATGTGAAATAAGATCATATGATGATATGACCAGTCAACGGGGAGTATGTGGTTGACCGTGATTGAATTATTTTGTGCAATGATGGCATCCAGTGTGGCTCCTTTGTAATGTGTCTCCTCAGTACAGTGTTGAGCAAGGTTTTTATCAGTGAGGAGGCTGGATATCGATCTGATTAGAGGGTTATGAGTTTCGTTCCATCGGAGATTCAAGTCACCAAGAATTAGGTTTTTAGAATCGCCGAGTGCATCTTGTGCAATCAGGTTGTATAGTTGTTCTCCAAACTCATTGTTTCTGCCCGGGGGGTGATAGAGTAGGTGGCACAGTAGAGAGTCGTTGTCTTTGTCTTGATGACAGTGGATAGACATTCAAATGAGTCGTACTCGGAGGAGGAGGTTTCTGTGATGCTCCAGCTGTCCTTGTGGATGATAGCGACCCCACCTCCTCGTTGTTCTATCCTGTCTTTGGAGATGAGGGAGAAACCAGGTGGAACCAGCATGTCTAGGCAGGGAGGAGATGTCTTATTTAACCAGGTCTCAGTGAGGAACGCAACGTCAATGTCATGAGTGAGGATTGCTTCGGCTAAGTCCAATGCGTGTAGTGAGGCCGATCTGCAATTGATTAGGAGGCAGTTGGTGATTTTCTCCTGATTGCTGGTGGTTTTATCTTTAGCCTCTCTAGGTATAGCGGTGAGGACTGGTAATCTCTGTCATTTGAAAATGGGTAGATCTTTCCGGTGACCCGTGATTACTTGGATTTTGGATTTAGGTGAGTCTGCAATGGGAGAGTCGTAGGTAGCGGACTAGTAAGGCTGCTTCCATGTCTGACATAGGAGCTTCTGATCTAAGCGGCCTGGAGGTCAGGTGTTTTGAGCCCGCTAGGGTGGAAGATGACATTGAGGTCAAGGGCCTGGTGCATGGGGCTCCGGTTGATTCGGATTTTTTACGACCGGAACCAAGGACCTTGGGATGGGGATCGATAGGCTGGGCACTGAGGGCTTCTGTGGGCCCCTGGGTGATGTTGGCGTTGGCGAGGAGGGGGGTTCGGGGAGGGGGTTTGTGGGGATTACAGGCTATACTGAGGTTAAAGAGGATTTCTATTAAGCCTTGGGTGATAGTGTCGACCTGGTTTTCATGGGCTGCGATTCGCTTTGTTATGGAATCAAGGGAGGGGTTGTGAGCATCAGGAGTGGGGCCGAGCGTGTTATGGTTCGAGAGGATGGGTTGGGAGATAGGGATTGGGGTAGAGGGCGGCGGAGGGTGGGGAGAGGGCTAGGAGGAGGTTTAGACATAAATGTACAGGAATTTATATAGCGCAAATCACCGAGCGGTTTCTAAGCGCTTCCTTAGGGAACCCATCCTGGTATTCCCCTGCGAGATAACCCCGGCAGGGTATCCTCAAGGTGAAAGCCAGGCATCCCGCCGCGAGGGGCCGTTGTGGAGATTAAGCAAGCTATTCCCTAGAGTCGCAGATTGTGAACCCATGAATCGAGTAGGCACCGGAGCGAGAATTGTCGAGTCCATGGACATTTTTAGGACTCAAGACCCCGCAGAGCCGGGAATTGAACCCTGGTCCGGGCTGACCTCTGCTTCCAGGTCTGCCTCCTCTAACCAGTGAGCCACACTTCTCCACATGGGAGAGATAGGGAGAGGGACAGGAGGAGGATTAGACAGGGGAGGTTTGAGAGATGGGGGGAGACTCGAGGGGAGGCTCGTGGGCTGGGGGCTGCCTGTTGGCGGGGAGGTCATTGTCGTAGGAGGCCTGGAGGAGGTGAGGTGGTTGGAGGGAGATGAAGGGGGTGAGAATTGAGTTTCCTGTTGGTGGTGGATGGCTGTGCGTGGGGGATGAGACATGGCGGGGGGAGGGGGAGCCTGTCAGGCTGTGTATGGATCGAGAAGGGACGTATCGAGGTGTTCTCTGTTAGCTATGGGAGTGGTCAGTGAGGGCGGAGGGGCGAGGTGAGGGGGGTAGGGAGGGCTGACCTAAGTGCGGGAAATAGGGAGTCGAAAGCTTCCAGGTTCTCATTGTTGGCTTGGATGAGGACTGTGCCATTGGTGAAGATAGTCACGGTTGTATAGCCTCTACCAACTGATCTGAACGGGAGAATTGCGGTTAATTTGCAGCTATGAGGAGTGGAGGTAGTTTTGGCGATGAACATCCGCGTTCTGATCGTGGAGACCCAATATTCAGGTCTTTCAGTGTGGAATATTAGATCCATCTTCATCGGTCCATTGAAGGCCGAGTGGTAGATGTCAATGATTAGGGTTTCTATATGTTGGCGGATTAGTTTTTGCTTGAAAGTGTGTCGCAGCTTTGTAGAGAGGAGGGGGGAAGATGATGGTGAAGGAGTTCCGACTGTGAGGTTTGAGGTGGGCAAGTGGGACTGGTGGAGGAGGGGGAGGCTGGTCCCGGGCCACCGTGAGGGTAGAGATGGGGGGAGCCTGATTAAGTTGCGGTGTGGAGCTTGGGTGGCCCGGAGGGCAGGCGACAGGCCGAATTAGGGTTTTGACAATAAGGGATCGTATGACCAACAAAAAGAGGCTATCCAAAGGCGAGAGACCCTCCTAGCAATCACCCTAAAAAATCTTAAAAATAAAATAACCGGCCTATACCTGCTTCCGCTGCTCGAAGTACTCCGAGCGAAGCTCTTACCAATGATAACCTACGGCAGTGAGGCCATGCAAGGGAAGAATGAAACAACCCTGGACAAAACGGTCTCTAAAGCGCTAAGGACAATCTTTAAGCTTCCAAAATATACCTCACAAGCGCAACTAAGCCTTGAATTTGGATTGCCAAACAAGACAATAAACCGGAAGGGAGCGTATGTTAAAATCTGGTACAAAATAAAGAGCTCCGCGGTCAGATCACTAAACTCATTCCTATGGAAAGAAATATCAAGGAAAAACAACTCCCCTGCCATGGTCTATCTTCAATCAGGGATCAGCTTGTTAGCCCAACAGAACATCTGGGAATCTGGACTTCGTTTAACAATGTCAAAGACTTAAATAAGGGGGCCCACAGCTGGTTTGTGATTCAAAGTTACTCAAAATGCTCACCACAATTGTACCTAGGCACTAGCTTCTCCAGAAGGCTGAAGGGAAAGCTTCTTAGCAATGAGGATGCAGATTTTACCTTTAAAACCCATATGGCCCCCTGGAAACGCTCATCTCCAACCACCCTCTGCAGATTTTGTGGAAAAAATAAAGAAGATGTGTTGCATTTTTTGTGTATTTGCAAGTCTCTAGACTGGGAGAGGAGAGAGCTGTTAAAGCCACATATAAATGAAATGCAGATCCAGTCTTGCAGACAGGCAGTGAAGGCGTGCTTTGATTGGGCCAATGTTAGATTAGTATGCCCATTTTATGAAAGAAGTACAAACAAAACTAGGCGCAGAAACCTGAGTACAACCACCCACACCCATGGCCCCCTGCCAGGTGATTACATATGATTCCCACCATGCATAGACATTAAAACTAGCGGGCCACAACCTAACAACCGACCATTTAGATTTATGGACACAGGGGATGACCTAAGCCCGGGACCCGCATATAGACTTCGCCTGAACTAAGTTCATTAGAATTTTATCACATGTATTTTTAATCAGTTAAATCCTTGTTTTTAGAACATAGTAACCCTGTTTTTAAGGAAATATGAAATTGTGTTATATATGTGTTTTTATAGTTGTACGGATTGCTAAGATTTTAATTAATCAAGCAATAACGGCTTACTTACTTACTTAGTAAAATGTTACAAAATAAAATCACATGTGAGGTCTTCCACCGTATCAGAGGACCCCTGCCAATTGGTCTGTTTTATTGTCTATTCCTAGAGAAAGTTTGATCAAGCCTTTACTAAAGGATGATAAACATCAGAAATGGTAGGAATTAGTTCATCTGGCAATAAAGTTAAATAGGTTGATTTGTAACGAAGGCTTCAGGAGCAGGTTTACAAGTAAATTGCTTCCTGATCCGTAGGTTCTTAAAATCACTGTCTCTGAGAAACCAGACTGTGGTTGAAGTAGGACACAGACCTTCAGGATAGTGTTGGAGAGGGTTTCTCTGTCAGAATGAGCCACAAAAAATCACAAAATGAACCTGTGCTTAACCCTCTGGTAGCCGTGAGCAAAAGTAGCCAGGCTTAACTTAGCAGCAATGTGTAAAGTGTTTTTGCAGCACTCAAACAGTAAAAAGGTGAAAGAACAACACAAGAAAAATTCAATTGCAATTCAAAAAAATGTAAAAAATGAAATGAGACCAAAATGACAAAAGCCCAATAAGTAGAACCATAGATATGCATTGTCAAGGTTTTAGGTAAGTATAGTACTCCAAACCATACAGTGTCACTCACAAGTATTTAGTCATGCTAGATCGAGTGAAAGTCACAAGTTTAAGTCAACAGCAAAGAAGCATTATCTAGATACAGGGACCAGGTTAGTTTAACAGAATGGCCTACTCAATGCCTGGCGCAATGTGCCCAATTTGCTGTGGAGGAGGTCGCCAGGTGGAGGGAAAGTATTGTGGATGGCCATCGCTGTAGTACAAAGAGCAGGCTGGGCATTACAGGCTGTCATTGCTGTAGAGTGAAGATCCTTTTGGGAATTGCAATTGTCGTTGCTGGAGCTTGACTCTGCAAGTCACTGCGGGCTGTCGCACAAAGTGCAGATCTCACATTGCAAACCATCTCTGGTGGCAGCTGTATCTCAATGAGTCAGGTTGGGTCCACCGGAGATTCGCTATGGTGGCCATCTAACGCAGCAAGATCTCTCGATGAACTGGCTTGTTTGCACTTGTAAAATGCCCAATAACTTCGGGATTTCACCTTTTTCTTCTTCAGAGGAGTACTCTGGTGCCTTTAGGGAACAGGGACTCACTCTAGCAGAGGCCAGCAGTGCTCAGACAGGTCGAGTTTTAGGTCCAGGCTCGCCCAGTTGCAGCAGATTAGCTGAGAATATGCAGGGAGGCCTCTGGAAATATTGTTGTGTCCTTGTAACTCAGAACAGGAGCTCAGCCAGCTGGCCATTTGTCTCTCTCTGTCTGAGATAAGGGGGTCAGGCACAGCCTTCTTTCTCAGAGAGTAGGGCAGCCCTTCTTCTGTGGTGTCCAGATGTCTAGGATTGTACTGAAGGTGGGTCTGAGTGTGCTATTTTTAAACCTGGTGCCAGCTTTGAAGTGGAATAAACTTTTGGAGTTTTCCTCCCACAGGTGCTTCTGGTATTTCCTTCCTCCTTGCCCATGCTCCAAGGAGTCAGCGGTGACAAAAGACTAGTGTGAATTTCTTTGTGAGTGTGCTGAGGGAACCCCTTTGAAAGGTAATTGGGGCAGGGCACAGCTCCACCCCACAAATCCTGGCAGGATGGCCTATCCTGCGAACTCCCAGCCCCCTTTTGTATCCTTGTCTGGGAGGAGTACACAAAGTCCAACTGCCATGCTAATCACAGTTATGTGGCCCAGGACACAGGCTGCATGGCCAAAATGGTCAGGACAAGCCCATTTCAACTTTATTAAAGTTGAATGACTGCACTTTGCTGATCTAGCGTTGTGTCTCCCTTTGCACTCCCACTTTGTCTCCTTGTGAGTTGTGAGTTACATTTCCTTTAACTTTTTCTTGGGAAAACACACAAAGTAGGAAGACGGAGGTAAGGAAAGGCAGAAAAGCAGTCATGAATAGAGGAAGCAAGAACAAACAAGAGAGAGGTAGAGGGGTGTAATTGTCAGGTAGAGGCATGCAGTGGATTTAAGACTAAGCAACCTTGGAATTCAGTCCTCTGGCAGTTAATTGCACCGGACACAGTCTTATGAGCAGAGCTTCAGGTAAAGACACGCATTATTTTACAAATGATACACTGTGTAATACAATTTGAATACTTAGGAAAGGAATGAGACAGTATTAACAGACGCAAAGGAGAGAATTTTCTTTAATAAGAATCATACCTATTATTGAATTTATTATTTTACCTGATATTTGAATCTGCGTTTTCATCCGTGCCATGGATCTTGCCCCATAAACTAGCAATCTTCACGAGAAAATATATTTGAAATGTTATAATCAGACTATGAAATAGAGCTGTGTTGCTCAAAGTACAGCTCGTGAGCCGCTTACGGCCCTCCTGACATTTACATGTGGCCACCTGGTGAACAGCAGCACTAGACTACTATTTACTTAACAGGGTGCTGACATTCAAAAAGGCGTTAAATAAAAAGGTCAGTATTATTTGCATGTTGACTGAAATAAAAGAATAGAAGCAAATAAAGTGTCCTGCACCACTTAACTTTTGGAACACATTACTTTTTTCTTGCAAATAGCATGTGAAAATATGATAAGGTATCTTCAAAGTGTAATTCATTAACGTACAAAAGTGTTTGAACTCAGTACATCACCAGTGCATTTAGTAGAACTTTTAAAAGTGATGTTTTTTCAAAACTGAACTGGAAACATCCATGGCAATACAGATGTAATAAGGACCCCTGTGTGTGGTCCGGGTTGGTATTATACCTGGACAACATTATTAAATCAAACAGAAGAGAAAGTCTTGTACAGCGCACATCCTGAACCCATGTATTTCAAGGTACTTTTATGTGATAATGAAGCAAAAGGAAGCAAAGTGAAATAAAACATTTGCAGAGGAACACACAATTTTTTCAAGTGAGGAAGTCGAGACTGGTCCTAGATTTTCTGGTTTCACATTGTGCAATTCTATTTCATTACAATTCAATAAACCTGTTCCTTCCTTTTTACGCTTGACTCTGCAAAGGTAGTTATAGGAGGCAGGGAAATGTTACCCCAAGGTGCAGTAGTGGGAAAGCGATTCAGATACAACATGACACAGTATTGCCTATGACCCTTCTAGATACTTCGAACATAAATTAGGACCAGCATGGAATGAAATTCACAAAATAAGTCCCTGATTCACTGTCCACACTATGGACATGAATCCTTCCCTATGCCCACCTTATACCACATCCACTGAATCCCAGAGCACCACTCCCACCATACTGGTATCGATTACTCTTATAGATACTTAGGGCCTAATTTAGAGGGCAGTATGGAATTCTCAAAATAAGTCCCTCACTCACTGTCCACACCATGTACATGCTTTACTCTCCTATGCCCAACTTACACCACACCCCCTGCCCTCCAAAGCAACAGTCCCACCCTACTGGGATCAATGCAGCCCTTGGGCTATTTAATAGAATTCTTATTCCTGATTCTTTCTCACTTTATTATCCCAGGTCTGTCCCCTCTTCTTTTTCTAAACTTCCTTTAGGTTAATACTGGTAAAAAAAAATATATTTCAAAGTGGTGTGTATCTTTATATTTATATGTTTGATTACCTCACAAAGTGTTGTTTTACTTAACATGCTACAAAACACGTGTCGCCATGTGCTGTACAGAGTGACATATTGCATAAGAAAACAGTGCCATTTTAAATGTCATTCTCTTGTTTTCTTTTTGACAGAACATTTATTATTTCAGAGTGGCTTATGTTAGGTCCATGTTAAAAAACTATAATAACAAAATCAGTATGACGTTGAGCCGAGATCAGAATACAGTGACAAATTTTCTTTGTTGAATTATTAATTAAAGCGAATTTAATTTTATGTTTCCTGTATATCACAGTAGACGTTCGTATAGTGTCTTGCATTGTAGTGATTTTTATTAATAAAATATCACAAATCATACTTAATATAAATAGTGTTTGAAAGTGCAGTAGGGTAAGGAAATGCAAGGTTTGTACGCTCTTGAGAAGAGCAGAAGTAAAATAAAAAAGAAAACTGTAGTTTGTGAATTAACAGAGTCATTTCTGTATCATTTGCACATGCTTAGATGGGCTATAAGCATGTGTACTAAAACAATGCCAACAGAAACGTTTGAAGAAAGCTTGAAATTCAAATTCCTCTATGGCGAAGAAATCAGAATATTTTGCTGCGATTTCCATGCCATTGGCTTTAATCATTATCTGTACTTCTTTTAAGAAATATAAATTGTATTTTTTTTTAATGAGTTTGTATGCTGTCCATGCTTCTTTATGATTCTCAATTCTGCAAAATGCCTATGTTAAAGATGATCACCTTTAAAAATAAGTAGATTACTACCGGTTCCCTTGGAAGTATCATCACCAAACTCAGGCCAGAGTGCATTTTTTGTTAAAGTGCAATTTAGTTATTTTATCATCCTCTATTTTGTTATTTGTGTTTACCTGAATTGACGACTGATAATAATGGTAAATTGAATATTGGATACAAGTGGCTGGGGCTATGGTCGATAAAATATGCCTTTGTTTCACGAAACTGTGTCATAGCACAGCAGTTAAACAATGACTTAAAATATCACGCATCCTTTGTTTTGCATAATAACTCAATCTACAGACAAGCTCCTTATTCAGCTTCTAACTCAACCCTCAGCAGTGCCGCAAAATAGTCTTGTAATTCAGAATAGAACACTCTGTTCCAGGAGCTTTTGTCTAAGTATGGGAATAAACAACATTGCTCCAACAACAAATGATGTTTGAGGTACTATCTAGATGGCATTCGCCATGGTGGCATATGAGAGAACTATTCCTACTACTTGGCTTCATAGAGGTTTACATTGTGGGCTAAGGGACTGTTAGAACTGGCTATTTCTGGTAGGCTAAGGCTGACGCCAAAGCCAGGCAGAAACCACCATTCTAGTCAGGGCAAGGAAGTCACACGCCAAGATAACCCCTGCTCACCCCCTTGGTAGCTTGGCACAAGCAGTAAGGCTAAACTCGGAGGCAATGTGTAAAGCATTTGTGCCAGCACACAACAGCAACAACATACTAGGCACACCACAAAAGGAAGTCCACGCAAGGTTATTTATAAAATAACTTTTGTATTGTAAACACACATCAGATAGTATCACACATGTACATTGTGCCAACTGGCACGGGCAACATTCATAAGGGATTATTTACAAGACAGGGCCACAGGGGCCACTGTCAGAATCAACACTTTTAGAAATAGAATACTGTCAGAAATTAGAATATAAAATCACTGTAGCAAAAAGTAACAGTTATAAATCACATCCAGTAACTACTGGGAACAGGTAAGTACACACTACGCAACCCAAAACACCTTAGGAAAATGTCACACAGGGAACCAGGACCTCACTAAGGCCACCTGTACTAAAAAGAACAACCACCTAAGTATCGCACAGCATTTAGGGGTCTAGGAAAGAACACATTACCCATGATGCATAAATATACATTCAGAGGAGTAGTAAAGGGAAACACATGATGCATAAACCTACACATTCAGCTGTGTTAAAAATAAGGCACATGATGCATCACAAACACATTCAGAGGTGCAGCGCTAGGAGACACATGACGCCTAAAACATTCAGAGGTGCAGCGCAGGAAAGAAAGACAAATGATGCATAAAAATATTCAGAGGTGTAAGACAAGGGAAACACATGATGCATAAACCTACACATTCAGCAGTGTTCAGAACAGAGCACGTGATGCAATAAAATACATTCAGAGGTGCAGCGCAAGAAGACACATGAAGCCTAAAACATTCAGAGGTGCAGCGCAGGGAAAAGGAAGACACATAATGCATAAAAACATTCAGAGGTGCCAGAGCAATACAATAGCGCAAAAATCACATGATGTCTAAAAACATTCAGAGGTGCAGAAATAACGCATGATGCTAGAAAACACATTCAGAGGTGCAATAACCATACAATTGTGCAAAAACTCACATAAGCCACTACCTGTGGCAGTCCCTAGGCCAACTGGCCTTGTTGGGGCTAGGACGCCCTGAGTCTCAATGTCAGGGTGCGCTGCCATGCAGCGCCAGTCCAAGCACAAGCCTAAATGTAGCAGGTGCCCACTACTTGCTGGGCACCTGAGAACATCCCAAAACCTAAACGGTGCAGCTGCCCACTAATTGCTGGGCAGCTTGGGAACTTCAAAACTGCGCCAGGGCCCTCACTGACCCTTAGGCGCAAACTGCTCCACTGCTGGAGCCACACAGGCTCTGACATACAACTGCCCTCAAGAGCCTCACTGGGCTCTAAATATTGTGGGGCCATGGAGCCGCTCAGGGCTTGAACTGCAAATGCCGATTGAGCCCCGCAGGCTCTGAACAACTATCTCGCTGGCAGGAGGGGGCGGGCACCGGCAATGTGCCCCGACGCCCCCTCTAACCACAAATGGCCACCGGAGCCTTCTCATGGCTCTGGACAACGTTGGGGCGACCCGCTGCCAACCGGGGCCGCCCTGACTCTGTGCCTTCTGGGCACTACGTTTTCTCCGGGTCGCCGGCGCAGCCCCACACCACAGAGCCCAACTCACCGGCTCAGAGCTCCCCCCAGCCCGGGATACTCACCGGGCTGCTTCCTCGGGGAATCCGCTGCTCTGCTCTTCTCCGGGTTGCGGCGTGGCATGCTGCGGCTCTCCTCACTCGTGCTGCAGGGCTCCCTCAGCTCATGGGAGCCCTGTCGCCCGCCGCCATGCTTCTTCTCCGGTCTCCCTTCGAGCACGGGAGACCGGCCACACCGGCAATCGCTTCCCCCCAGGCAGGGGGAAGCGGAAAACACCTCCTCTGCCGCAGGGCTCCCTCCGCTCATGGGAGCCCTGCAGAACCACCATGCTTCTCCTCTTCGCCACTCCGGTCTCCCCCCTCGCCCTGCAGTGCCGAGGGCTGGACTTCCGGTGCTTTGTCTCGGGCCGCGCTGCAATTTGCCGGCCGGCCCCACCACTTCCGGGTCGCCGCGGGCAGCGCGGCGGCCCGCTTTTAGGCAATCAGGCGGGGTATAAAAATCCGAGAGGTGGCACCCTCGATAACAATATTAAAAAAAAGCAAATAAGCAAGGTGGGCACTCGCTAGCATGAATGAAGTGCTCCTAAGCGCCACAGGTAGATGAAGTGCTCCCCAGCGCTATGACAGTCACAAAAGCGCTTCCAAGCGCTAGAAGCAGAGTAAAGCGCTATTAAGCGCTGGGGACCATAGGAAAGCGCTCCCAGGCGCCAGGGCAACAGAAAGTCACCAAAAGTCCATTCAGGAGTCCAGAAAAAAAAGTCCATCAGGTGTCCAGGGGCTGGGCAGGGCCCAAGGATTCCCCTGGGCCCAAGCAGCAGCATGCCCCTGGCAAGATTCAAGTCCACAAACAAGAACAAATTGGAAGGGGACACAGCCCCTTCTTATACAGGGAAAAGTCTTTGAAGTCTTTGTGCAGGCAGTGTGAGAACCAGCTGGAACTAGTTATAGGGAAGTCCTGTCAGTATCAGGGACAGAGGTGACAGTCGCCCAGCGGGAGGTGGAGCCAGCATTGTGGTCAGGCAGGCAGGGCCCTTCACTATCAGGTGCCATCTCCTCCCACTTCCCTGGCAGCAGATGCTGCCTTTCATCCATGGGCTGACTCAGACAACCTCCTGGGCTCTCCAGCCCCTGTCACCCTCAAACCAGACAGTCAATCCACAAGCAGGCCCAGGCACTCCTGGACCAGGCTCACCAGCCAATCACACGCCAGACACAAATTACACAAATATGCCAACTTCTAAAAGTGGCACTTCTAGACTAGACACAATCATGCCGCATATACCATTTCGCAGCATTCAGTCTCACGAGTTCTCTCATACCAAACTCGCCCCTGCACTCCGCACGCATCAGGAACTACCATGGGCATACATATTCCCCATTCATTCCTATGGAGGGCAGGTCACACACCACACATACACACAGAGCTCAAGCACTTTACACTGTACCACAGTGAAAAAGTGCGCAGAGGCCTAAAATCACAAACACCAGGTCACAGAAACAGGCTAGGAAAAAGCAAAAAAAGTCTCGGGGTGAACCTGCCCAAAGGGCCGGGTCCAACAGGGACTGATTCTGATCTCGTTCAGAAGGGCTCTAAATCAGAATTGGAATTGCCTAAACCGATCTGGAGCCCTTGTTTCTGACCAAATGGTTCACAGTTCCAAACAAACAAGTGTGATGCCTGGAAACCCTTAGCGCTGACCAAATCAGTTCCGGAAGGCATTCGGAGCGATAGATCCTTCCGGACAGATTCGGAACAGCTCTGTGGACTAGGTTTTCCGGGTGAGCAAGTACAATTCGAACAGCCTTTTCGATTTGGTTTGCCCGGAAACAAAAAGGCTGCCAGAATCTTTGGAGGCATGTAGCAGGCCCCCCTTCACCTGGGCCTCTCCGAAATAGGCCTGTGGGGGTACCCATGGGTCCCCTCTTCCCAACCATGCACAGTGTGGCAACCAACAAGGGGTGCCCGCCACAGGGTGCACGATTATCCCTAACCACCGCTTTTGTCAATGCGAGCCTGTGTACACAATCGGCACACATGCTCCCATTGAAGTCAATTGGATTCTGACTGATTCGTATCCGGATGCATTCAAATGCATCATACTCTTTCAGTCTGACTCGCCCGATTCGAGTCGTATGGAAAGCATTCCAGACCCGAGTCATTCAGTATGCTTTCTGAAAGAGATCGGTATCGGGCCCCGAGTGAGCCAAACCCTTGGGTTGCACTGTCTTAACTGATACACCTTGGGAAAATATCAGGTAACCTTATAAAGAGTGCATAGCCTTTCGAGGTGGCAATCAGCAGACCACTGTTTTAAGTGAGACTCATAGATGTGCAAATTTACTTGAAGAATAACCTGGTAGATGAGGAAATAGGAACTGACAACATTTCCCCAAATATTCTTGCTTATTTAAAAATTAAACATATTTTAGAGTAAATGATGCAAATAATGATGACATTTTGGAACTATTTCTCAGTCAATGGATCAGGGACTGGTAATAATTATGTAGATCCGAGAATGTTTAGGGTGATGGCTGTCAGCTGATTGAAGGGCAAATTGCTGGCAACATAAGACATATATCGACACATATGAATTTCTGGGATGATGGGGATTTAATTCTGTCGGTGATGGGGGTATGCGTATTGATGCGAGCACTTAGTTGTGTATTTTGTAAGCCAGTTCTGCCTGTTGGATTCAGTCGTACTAGCCAACACCAGGCCAGTTGAACAGTCCTAAAATCTTCATAAGCGGAATGATCAAACTCATCAAACTAGTCTCAGTATCTTTGCTAGAATAGAAAATACCTGAAGGCTGGCACCCAACGGGTTAAGCAGGAAAATCATTTCTTTAGTGGAAATAAAAAATGGACATATAGCTAGTATTACCTGTGTACCTGTGGACACTATTGGCAGTCCTACTGCACATACCAAGGCAAAGTAGGTGTACCTGGTGCTGGTACCAATGTGAGTGATAAGAGCATTTGTGTGTGGGTGCAACAAATTGTGTTCCTTAAGCATCCTGTACATTATGTCAAAGAGATGTCTTAGTACATTACCAATAGTGTAAGTATCCTAGTAGAGTCCTGATTGTCTTGTGATTCCCCCTATTTACCGTCCCTAGGTTCAACAGAATGACTTCAACAAAAGCCCCAGAGCATTTGCAGTGTAGGAGGCCTGTGCTCAGTGATACTGTGATCCATACATAATGCGGGTAGCACCGCTATGTGCATGGTGGTGCGGTGAGTAGAGTTATTATTAACCACTTATAATGAACTATATGCATTTGTTCCATGCAGGTTCATCTGGCACCATGAAGGGGCAGTATTGACACACAGTATATGCCTGCATTGCTCTCTCTCCGATTAAGGCTAAACATAACACAAGGGAAGCTACTGTGATTACTATGGGCCTGATTCACAGAACTAACTTAAGACAAAATCCTAAACGTACTACTTTTAGTATTCACAGAAGGCATTTAGTAGTAGTAAAGTAAGGATTTTGTCTTAAGTCTGTTTTAAGTCTGTCTTCAGACTGTCCTAAGTTTGTCTTAAGTCTGTCTTAAGTCTGTCCTAAGTTTCTCTTGTTTGTCTTAAGACTGTCTTAAGTCTCTCTTAAGTCTGTCTTAAGTCTGTCTTAAGTCAAACTTAAGCCAAAATCCTAACTTTACTACTACTAAATGCCTTCTGGGAAATACCAAAAGTAGTAGGACAGACTTAAGACCGACTTAAGTCAGACTTAAGCCAGACTTAAGACAGACTTAAGACAAAATTCAGATAGACTTAGGACAGACTTAAGGCAACCTTAGGACAGACTTAAGACAAACTTAAGACAGACTTAAGACAGACTTAAGACAGACTTAAGACAAACTTAAGACAGACTTAAGACAGACTTAAGACAAATTTAACACAGACTTAAGACAAAATCCTAACTTTACTACTACTAAATGCCTTCTATGAATACCAAAAGTAGTAGGTTTAGGATTTTGTCTTAAGTTAGTTCTGTCAATCGAGCCCTATGCAAGTAAAGAATGAAGAGAACAGTCACAAACCCATCAATGCTGCCTTATTATAAAAAAAACATAATTCTGCTAAGTATTTTTCTGTGGAATATGTTGGTAAACCAGCATATGGTGTCATGAATGATAGTTGAATAGCAAAAGAGCTCTTTAAATTGCCTCTTTAAATTGTCACATAGCAAAACAATTTCTTTGAGCCGTTTTAAGAAGACACTCAAAATTATTTTACAATAGAGCTGTGTAAAACTCGCACCTACTTCCGTCTCGACGGTACACCAGCATGTTTATATGAGGGTGGAGTCTGCATGGCGTCACGGCGGTCCTGATAGGACTCCGGATGCTTGGCTGGCAGGGGCTACTTTGTGACGTTGGCTGTTGAACATGAGGTTATGTATTCTTGTTTTGTGTCCTGCTTTTTTTCTTCATTAGCCGGGATTAACAAAACTTTATGCCCGTGCTTTATGTTTTGGATGGCTCCATATTAATGGGAAATTTTAAGTATTCAAATGAAGTTTTGGGAACGTGGAGATTTATTTTGGCGTACATTTCAAATCACATAGAATACATTGTTTAGTTTCCTTTCACCGGTATTACCTTGCTTTTATGGTCCATCTGTAAATCTTTTAGCAAACAGCGATATGTCACTAATTAATAGAGGGATGTTAAGCACTTTAAGATGTTCTAGGGGGCCGACAATAAAAGTTGAACTACACGTCGTTGCATGGCATGATTTATATTGTAACTTACTTGGAACAAATGGATTGACTATCGTCATGTATATACGAACATTTTGGTTCTTTACTATGGGTTTCTTTTTGTAGAACGATGACTAAGACTCAGGTGCATATATATGAATATTGATGTGACTAGATTAATATGAAAAATTAATTAACCTATAGCAGCCACACTGTAGTGTTAACTATTTGCTGTTGGTGGTGAGAATACATATTAATTGGAGGCATGAATAGGATCCTTCCTCTCAAGAAGGTTTGTTTCGTAAAAAGATCTATTGAGACTGAATTATGAAATGTAACGTTAAAAGTGCTATTTTAGGTTTGGCGAGAATAACAAGAAAACATGGGGCTTATTCTCAAGAACGTGTGATAACCATCGCAAAAATAACTTAACACAACTTCCAACTACGCAGTCTATCGCGGGAAAATTACGCTGTGTTAACGAAGCATTCTCAACATGGCGGTACCATGCAATAGTCTCCAGATAACACATCAAATGTCCGCGTTAAAATCAACGTCACGCTGCAAAAATGAAAAGCTAAAAATCTTACGATGAGGCCAATCGCGGTACAAAAAGCAGCAAGATCCAGCAACACGGCCTGCAAATCCCACGTGTCTGGTCGGAAAATGCACTATAAAAACGACAGAAACAACACACCAGAAACAATCCGAAGTGCGTAGCAACATGAATGCACCCTGGCCGAGCGCTGAGTCCAACGCAATCCCACAACCCCACAGACCACCAGCAAGGAACAACAAGGAAAGGGACGGCCAAGGAGAAGAGAGAGAGGAAGACAGGATGCAGTCTGCAGCAAAACCAGATCTGTGTCACGGAGGTGACAGAACACTACCATCAACTGACCCTCAAGTAGACAACCGGGAATGTAGTCGGAGGGTAGAGGAGGCCAATCTAGGAGGCCAAGAGGTGCTGGCATGATGTGATTACCTAAACCAGGCTCAAACCCGCTGCCAACAGGAAGGTAGCAACGGCGACAGGAGGTGGGAGTCCTGGGCCACAGGAGGAGCTGTAGGAAAGCGAGGCCACAGTCATCAGTGTGGAGACGGTGAAAGGAGTAGGGAGTACGGACACAGCTTGAGAGGACCTGACACAACATCAACAGAGTGAGTACCCACCAGGGACTGGGAGGATGGGGGAGATGGGCACAATGGCCCACATGCACAACGCGTGTAGCACACTGCACACCCACAATGACCCTGGATCATGTCCCTGATCCCCGTGGGACACTGCAGCACACACATAGCAAGAACAGCACACCCACATTGACAACAATGTGGTTTTCAGGTTGTAGTGACCCGCACGTCTCTTTGGCACAGGGGTTGGTGAGCCCTTTGCACTGAGCTTACTTCTTAACACAAGAGGGTTCTCTCTCAGTAGCACTCCCAAGCCATTTCTCCAATTTATCTTGTAACATGTAACCTATGATAGAGTTGTATACAGATTTCTTTGTTGCTGTTTTTTGGATCCTGAAAAGACTTCACCACAGGACACTGTCACTTAAAGACTGTACTTTGTTCATTTTCAGTATATATATCCACTGACGAAGGGTTCAACCTGAACCCGAAATGCATTGGGATTTTGGACACCAATTATGATTTTTTGTGTATATTTCAAGTGGTCATAACATGTAAACTGATCATGTGGTTGCTGAACATTTTCAGTTAATACAGAAACCCTTGTGTGAATATTAATGGAGTGCATAGAATGTATTAACATGTTTCACGCTTGTTGTTTCACAAATATGTAAAGTAATCTGAATAAATATACTTCCTCAAGTAGCAAACTGATACGATTAACTTGTGTTTACATTTAAAAGGCCCACGGCCCACCTGTTATGCCTCTAGTAGCTCAGGGTTTTCCTTGGGCTCATATTTATGCAGTTGGTACTAATTAGGGAGCAAGGCACGCACCCTTATAACTAGAGAGCACGCTAAACTCACTAAACAGTGTAGATGTTATGTTATGTTATGTTAAGTGCAACTTATATAGCGCGCTGACACCAAAGGTTCCCTGGTGCTTACAATTTTATCTGAACTTAGATGTGCAGGTCCACCATCTTTATCGACTGAATAGGAAGAGGCAGACAGACGTAGGAGTTAGTGTTCAGCAAAAAAGGAAGTGGGCGGACCAACCAAGCTAGGCAGTATGCAAGTGACATCACGGTGCGTGACATGGTGTGTGAAATCACGGGAAGTCGCCTCACAGTCCACGACTTCGCAGGAAGAGACATGACAAGAAGTGACATCAGACCGTGACACTTCCCATGTATGCTTAGTACGTCTATTATGAATACTTTGAGTGCATTCCGAGACTTAAATAAAGAAAGCAAAATCATTACTTAAATCTGTGATTTGAATTTCCTACCTGAAAGAATTAACAGTGAGGTTCCGTGACAATTGTAAGTAGTGTTTTCGACTCGCACGAATATGGTCGAGTCTAGTATCTATGAACCGCAAATGACGAGTTTAGTAAGTGTGCGCAGTTTCGCTGTGCTAACTTAAACCGTTCGTTTGTTATGTGGGGTTCTCATCTGTACCCACGGGTTCCATCTTAGATACGGCATCCATTTTGTCTCTTGCCCTCAAGTAGTCAGCGAACGGACGCTGTCCGCTTCGCGACCCTGGGACTCCCAAGATATTTGCGGAAGACACATGTCCTTTGAAAGTGTCTTTATGATGAGGGGGTTGCCACTGTAAGGCAGATGGCGCCGCTCGAGGCCCATCTTGCCGCACGGACTTATTGTCTCAGCCGTGCATCTCATTAGGCACGTCCCTTTGATGCCTGTATCTCGTGCTTCTTGTTACCTCCCCTTTTACACCCTTTCCGATCTCCCTACTGTCTCCGTCTTCCTCTGCACCTGTCTTCGTTCCTATTTTCGATCTACTTTACTGCTGATTGGAATTTGCTAATGGTGGGAAGATGGGTTTTTACAGTTGGGAACCGCCAAATGTTTCCGTACTTATGTTCCGGACCTTATGTGTTTCAAAGTGACCAAAGCGACCCCTCTGAGAGCTAAATGTGGGAACCGGGTTGTAAACTATTGTGTCTCATGTTATCTTATGGGTAAAAACTGTATAAAAGGAGCGATCCACAAAACCAATTCGAAGCAGTCTCCCCGAACTACACTCGATGTACTTCCTGTGACTTCTGTGTTCCCTGCAGTAAATAAACCTTGACTCTTTGACGCCGAAGGAAGTGTCCCGTGTCTCTGTGACTTGTACGCCGGAGCAGGTTACCCACGAAGGTTTCAGGTGTTGTGCCCTGGCACCGCTGGGTCCAAAAGAACCCAGTCCTTCAGTTGGCGCCCAACGTGGGGCTGCATCAGTGGTACCGGTCCAAGCCCGACGATCGTGAGGAACTTCGTGTGAAATCTCCGAGGGAAGGTGCACCCCGCTTCATCGATCCTGTTGTCGAAATAAGTGGCCCGAAGACTTTTCCCGCGAAGATTCCCGCCTCCTAACGGCTGCGACGGACTGCTGCCCTGACTGTAGACCTGTTTTGGCGCCTGGCGTAGACCTTGGTATAGCGAGACGATAGACGGGCCTTCCTGAGGACGCCATTGATCTTTGAGTTAAGTATTTGTGGGTCGCTCCCAGAATCCTTGGTTGTAAACACTTTAGCGAGTGTTTTTGTTGTAGACACTTTAGCGAGTGTCTTTGTTGTAAACACTAGTGTTTTTGTTGTACACGCTGTGTGAGTGTTTTTGTCGGTGACACTTTGCTAGCGTACTTTGTTGTTGTATTTGTTTGACGACTGCAGCCGCCAAAGACCGAGGGTTTTGTTCTTGCTGGGACTTGGTAAATCCCGTAACCCTTGAAGTTTGTGAAACTCGGCTAGTGTGCAAGATGCCTGGTCGCAGTACTTTGTTCAGTTGCTTTAGACCTTGTGGTGCGGATTCCCTGCTGGAGGACTCGTGTCCGATACCTCCGGTTGGAACTCCTACTTATGACTTATATAGCAAACATGGGCTAGGCCCGATTGCTTTTAACGATTATTGGATAAAATATACAAAGAAAGACGGCGATCTTCGTTGGCCACCTCACGGTAGCTTCGAAGCGTCGATCTTAGATAATTTGGAAATAAAGTTGTTCGAACGTAAATCTAGGCCGGCCATGTTTGACGCCTTTCGGTTGTGGCGCAAAGAAGCCCGACAGAAAGAAATCAGACAGAATAAACGTAGTGAGCGAGATACTGTTGCTACCATAGTGAAGAAAGCTGAGCAGTTTCAGCGTGATAAGGAGGATAAGGATAAGGAAGTGTTTGAGAGGCTACAACGTATGTCCATAGATAAATGCTATCCTGCTTTGCCTACGGAGTCGGATAAGAAGGAAGAGGCAGTTGAGGATCCTTTAATGTCCTATCTCATGAAGTCGCCACCTCCGTACGTACAGGGTACCGCAGCTCCTGTGGTCCCTGCCGTACCTGTTCTTCCACCTGTTATTCCTCCACCAGTTCCTCAACCTGCACCCGCTCTTCCGACTGTTCCTGCTCCTTTGCCTGTTTCTATTCCTACTGCTCCTCCGCTTCCACATACTCCTGCTCACACTACTGCTCCTGTGTTGTTAACCCCTGTTGTTGCTAATGTTTCTACTCCTTCTCTTGTTAGTCCTGTGTCTTACTCTTGTCCCTCTACTCGTAACCGTAATTCTCCCATTGCGACAAACTTCTTTCAATCGCTCGGACCTGTTTTTGGCTCTGCTGGTTCTGATGGTCCTCAGAGACGTAGCCAGCTTCCTGCTAATAGAGAACGTGTTGCGCTATGCAATATGGCGATGGGTTGGATAGTCAACCCTGTTAGAAATCCGCCTCGTGTTGTCCTCGAAACGTTTGAGCAATTCAACATACCTACTCAGAGATATGTGTTTGATGAAATGTGCAAGTTCTTACATGATCAGATAGTGGCCTTTGCGCCTGACGAGGTGCTGTACGCCCTGTCTGAACTTCGGCTTCAGTTCGCAACTGGACTGATAGTCGACACTAATGTCCGACGCGCTATTGAGCGGTTACTATCTCTTCGTCCCGCTCCTATTCCTCATGCATTGTTCGTTGAGGACATTGAGAAAGGGGATGAGTCTGGCCAATATCCTATGCGTGAAGTTCCGCCGGTTTGGGTACCCGCTGATAATACTAATGCTAATGCTCCAGTTCCGGCGCATTTCCAGAGAATATGGATACACCTCCCATGGAAACGATCGGAAGTGCTTCAGGTGAAACAAACTTTGCCCGATCCTCGCAAAAATCCTGCTGGGTATTATAAGGAATTATCGCAGCTCGTAGATGCTACGGTAATGAATCTTGCCGATATCGACATGTTGTTTGGCAATGTCGTACCGCAACCGGTATGGGCCAAGATTCGTCACCAAGATCACACAAATGAATTAGGTGGTGATTGGGCTGCTATTACAGCGGCAGACGCTGGACAAGCGGCTGCTACTAAACCCGATCAGTTGATTGAACTTCTTCCCCAGCGAATCATTACATTAATGAAAACGCTCATGCCAGCTATGAGGGTAAATTGGGACAAGTTGTCAGCCTGTAAGCAGAAGAAAGATGAGAGTGTTTCAGACTTCTTTACGAGGTTTGAGGAAACATTCGTTGATCATAGTGGACAGGATATGGGTACTGAGGGTGGACAACGGCTGTTTGTGGATAAATTTGTATCGAACTTATTGCCCGACTTGAGCAATAAATTGAAGAATTCAGAAAGTGCATGGGCCGTTTCGACCTCAGCTCAGATATTGGCTACGGCACAATATTAAGAAAATAGAGAAAAAGAGGAAACTGACCGCGCTGATAAAAAGACAAAAGAGCTGAAAACTAAAGTGTTGTTGCAGCAAGCATATCCGCCGCGTTCTAATCAGAATGCGCCTCAGCAGAATAGATCACAGTCGCAATCGAATCGATCGCAGTCGCGTAATGATTCCTCTTTCCAAAGATCTTCGTTAGGGTACAATCAATGTGCTTATTGTAGACAGGAGGGACATATTAAATTCGATTGTCCCGCTTTAAATGACCGTAATAGTGGTAATTCGTCTAGAGGAGGCCGTGGTGGTTCACAGAATGCATCACGTGGTAGAGGTCGTGGTGCTCAGAATGACCGTTCCGATAATTCATCAAATTCTAATAATTGTTTCGATCAACGTGGATCATCGCAAGGACGATCTGCGCAGTACAATGTAGACGATTATTACGTCGATCAGGGAACTGACGATAGTAATTACTAGGACAGCCAAAGACAAGGAGAGGGAGTGGTATCAGTTCCGGTTGATCAGAGAGGGCCTTACGTCGCAGTTGCTACATCGGGCGTCGTTGAGCCTTTTCTGTTGGACACTGGTGCGGCGAAAAGTTCTATCATGCATTCGAAACTCCCTGGCGCACCTTTGTCTGGCTTAACAAATGTATCCGTTGGATTCTCTGGCGCCCCTGTTAGCAATCCAGTTTCACGCCCTTTGCCCCTTAAAATTGGGCCTTGTGAGCTCGAAGCTCCGTTGATTTTAACCACCGGTTGTGGTGAAAATCTTTTGGGTCTGGATTTGCTTAAACGTTTGTATGCAACTTTGTATTGTTCTCCTGCGGGTGTAAAGCTTACGTTCGGAGAGAGAGTAGTCTCTCCCATGTATTTGTCTCTCGATAAGCTTCCACCGGAATTGGATTCTCTTCCTGCGTCTTTGTGGGCGACGGGTCCAAATGATGTGGGCCTACTTGATATCTCCCCTTATGTTGTTCAGTTGAAATCGAATGTGCGATTGCCACGTATTCCCCAATACCGTATCTCCCTTGATGGTGAACGAGCTTTGTTAGCGATCATCTATGATTTGATCGAGAAAGATGTTATTGAGGAGACACGGGGGAACGTGTGCAACAGCCCTGTACTGCCCATTCTTAAACGTACTGATCCTACCAAACCGCCTGTTTATCGTTTTGTTATCGATTTACGGGAGGTAAATAAAATTGTGGTTCCTCAATTCCCTGTTGTGCCTGACATCACGGCGCTACTGACTCTGATTCCAGCTACTGCTTCGTGGTTCTCGGTGATTGATTTGAAAAATGCGTTTTTCAGCATCCCGATTGCCGAAGAGAGCAGGGACCTTTTCGGTTTCTCTCTTGGTGGACGTAGCTTCCGGTTCAAACGCGCTCCTCAGGGCTACTGTGAAAGTCCATCGATTTACAGTCAAGCTTTGAAGGGTCAACTGGATGCGTTTCGGTTGCCGGTTGGTGCGGCTTTAATCCAATATGTCGACGACTTATTGGTGGCTGCTGATACTCAGGACATTTGCAAAATTGCTACGGTGTCATTGCTGCAACATCTCTGTGAGTTAAATCACAAGGTGTCACCTTCTAAACTCCAATATTGTTGTCAAGAAGTCACCTACCTCGGTCACTTATTGTCAAAGGAGGGAAGGAGATTGACCCCAGAGAGAATTGACCCCAGAGAGAATTGCAGCGATTGCGCGAATGGCTGTGCCACAAACCCAAAGAGATGTGCGTGCCTTTCTAGGTATCACGTCGTACTGCAGGCAGTGGATTCCTAATTTTTCATTGCTAGCGAAACCATTGGTGGCTCTTACGTGCAAGGATGTTTCAACTCCTTTACCATGGACGGACGAATGTCAGAAAAGTTTTTCTGAATTACGTGATTCATTGTGTTCGGCTCCTGTGTTAGGTACCCCTGATTACAGCAAGCCGTTCACGTTATATGTTCACGAGAGGGAAGGTTGTGCGTTGAGTGTCTTAACGCAACCTTTTGGTGGCAAGCAACGTCCATGTGCATATTTTTCCTCGACCTTAGACCCAGTAGCTAGAGCATTGCCGAGTTGTTTGAGAGCAACTGCGGCAGCTGCGGTCTCTATCCGACAATCAGCAGGATTGGTCATGGATAATATGCTTACGGTGATGGTTCCGCATGCAGTCGATACTCTTTTGAATCGAACGAAAACTCAGCACTTGACGAGTGCGAGGTTATCTGGGTACGAATTGACGCTCTTGGCAAGCCATATTCAGATAAAACGTTGTAATGTCCTAAATCCGGCAACTTTGTTACCAATTAGTGCAGAGTCAGATGAAGTAACAGACCATGACTGTTACTTGCGGACAGAGGAGGAAACGAAAGGTCGAGTGGACCTTAAAAACACCCCATTGGAAGACCCGGAGGGCACTCTGTATGTGGATGGGTCATGTTTTAAATTGCCGAATGGTGATGTGACTACTGCTTATGCTGTTGTGACGTTGAATACTGTTGTTGAGACTGCGAGATTGAATCAGAATTCTGCCCAAGCTGCAGAGCTGATTGCTCTTACTAGAGCATGTGTGTTAGCAAAAGGTAAACGTGTGAATGTGTACACCGATAGTCAGTACGCTTTCGGTGTAGCGCATAGCTTTGGACGATTGTGGCGAGAGCGTGGTTTCTTCACGTCACATGGCACGAAAATACAGCATGGCCAGCTCGTGAACGATCTTTTGGATGCATTGACTTTGCCTGCTCAAGTTGCAATTGTCAAGTGTAGTGCGCATCGTAAAGTGACGGATGATGTTGGTCGTGGTAATGCGTTTGCAGATGAGATTGCTAAGGAGACTGCCCGGAACCTTAGCACTCGAATGTATGTGACGAGTTCGGTTAGGTGGCCTACAGAATCGAGTATGTGTGAGGATACTATAGAGAGCGTGAAAGCGATTCAGAATGAGGCCACCGACACTGAAAAGATGAAGTGGAAAGAAAGTACGGGAAGGTTGGATGTGAATGGTTGCTGGATTGATTTGTCAGATCAGAAAAGATGGATGTTGCCTGATGCGTATGTACTGGCCGTTGTGACAATGGCACACGGGTTAGCACATATTAGCGCGAAAGGTATTTGCAAGTTGTTGGCTGATGTGTGGAAGAATGATGGTATTACGAAGTGTGCTGAACGTCTGGTGAAGAATTGTATGGTGTGTATAATGTACAATCCTGGCAAAGGAACCCCAACCCCCCCTGGCAGTTTTGCTCCTCCTTCGTATCCCTTTGAGGTGATCCAATTGGACTTCATCCATATGGAGCGATGCAATAACCTGAAATACGTTTTGGTTGTGGTTTGCGCATTCTCCCGATGGATCGAGGCCTATCCCCTCAAAGACAATACTGCTTTGTCTACTGCGAAAATCCTACTGAAGGAATACTTTCCTCGGTATGGAATGCCTAGAGTCGTGTGGTCAGATAACGGAAGTGAGTTTGTTGGAAGTGTGATGAAGAGTGTGTGTAAGGGCCTTGGAATTAATCAGAAATTCCATAGCGCCAATCATCCCCAGTCAGCTGGATTGGTTGAAGGGTACAATGGCACCCTTAAACTAAAACTAGCGAAGATTCAGGCTACGACTGGACTTTCGTGGCCTGACGCTTTGCCTCTAGCATTACTGTCAACTAGGGCGACTGTACACTCCCGAATAGGGCTTAGTCCCTATGAAATAGTGTTCGGCCGTCCTGCGAATGTGTGGGGGGTTCCTAGGCCAGGAATATTTGTTGATCTTGAGTATCCGATGTTGATTGACTACTTACATGACTTGACTGCTAAACTGAGGTTAATTCATCAACAGGTTTACGACGCCTTGCCGACGCAGACGGAGGGTCCAGGCCACCAGCTCCAGCCCGGTGATTGGGTAGTTACCCGTAACTTCTCACGCAAGAAGAATCTGGACCCCCGCTTTGTTGGACCTTACCAGGTGCTCCTGGCCACGAGGACTGCCGTTCGTCTTGAGGGGCGGAAGAATTGGGTACATGCTACCCATTGTAAGCGAGTCCCTATTCCTTTGCCGGCAGACCCGTGGGTGAGGAAAGGCATTGCGTCAACAGAAGCAGAAACATTGCCGGCGTTTGTACCTTTTAGCGACGCACAGCCTGTTGAAGAACACTCAGCGCAGCAGAAAGCCACTGTTGAACATTTGTCAGCAAAAGACTCAAGATCAAATCAACCAATTGATCAACAGGACGTTGTCTCTTCAACGGATCCTTTGTTCGACGAGCAGACACGTCCCGGGAAACATCGATATTTTTTGCGTTCTCACACTAGGGACAAATAAAATTGTTTTTTTTTTTGCTTTGCTGAAATTGATAACTGCAATATCCTCGTTTCCCCTGATCAACTTTGAACATTTCGTATCATTGAAACTTGTTTTGTACATATAATAAGCTTCTTCCTTGTATCTTTTTCCTTCCACAGCTGAAATATTGTGCTAAATAAAATACATATTGTGTATTGAGGGCCGTAGGGCCGCGCGCGTACTTCCTTCTGGACAGTAGGTCTTGACGCTAGGTTAAAGGCCGTCGGTTCCTAGGAACTCCTGGGGATTGACTATTGCTGCACAGAACGAAGTGCGTCAAGAAACGTTGCGGACGGTCGTAGGGAAATGGCATTTTCGAAGCTGAACGATTTGGAAGGAGCTCAGGCGTACAGAGTCAAACTGCAGAAACTCAGTCGTACTAAATGTGTTGTATTCCAATTGTTTGTATTGTTTTTGACTGCTTCTGCATTCTTGGCGGGTGGGGTGTATTACACTATGTCTTGTTTTTTACTTGCTACCCCTACTCCTACTCCTTACCCTAACCTTACTTCTACTACTTCTACTGCTTCTCCTCATTCCTTTCACATTTTACCGGAACACGAACAGGCTAGACGTGTAGAATTCCGCAACAATTCCTTTATCCAGCTCCTCCATCAGCATCAGTTAGTGGTTAACACTACTAATTGTTGGGTGTGTGGGTTGATGCCACATACTACGGGTAAGGGAATTCCATATCTGGTGTTACCGTATAGTTCCCAAGGGTCAGCTCGAGCATTCCAAACAATGCTTCGAAGCGCACTGGGTTTCCACCCCACTTCAGAACAACGTTCCCCCAACCCCGGTCCTACCTCGTATCAGTGGGTGCTATCGATGGCAATAGCGGATATGGAAGATGAGATCCATGATGCTTTTCTCATCCCTAAAGAAGAGGTACAAGCCTATAGGGTCCTAAGTAGAGGGGAATATAGTATGTTCACCAATGAAAAGCAGCTTAAAAGCTCGTCTCCAATATGGGTCGTACCCCACACTGGTAATCTTTGTCTTGTGGGTCGTGGTTCGCAAGCCTCACTTGGAGTAAGTGCTTGCACTGAAAGTTACCTTCTGCCAATGTCCCCGACCCCTGTGTTTCTGGCTGCCAAGGGTACATACTTTATCTGTCATGATCGTGCATACACATGGTTGCCCACAGACTTCATGGGCTCATGTTTCGTTGCAAATCTGTTGCCTCCGACGTTTACTGTAGATGCCGATTATCATAAGACTAGAGTTGTACGAGGCATAATTAGCGAAGAGGATACTGCCGGTCAAGAGGCAGGAGACTTTTTCAAGGGTTTCCTCCCGTTTTGGGGACCTATGGTTAATAGTAGGAACCTGAGACATTTGACTCGAGTGGTAGAATCGACAGCTAATATTACTGCCAGTGCCCTTGGTAATATCACCACAGAACTTCAGGCGGAGAGACTTATGACGTTACAAAACCGTATGGTTTTAGATGTCGTCTTGGCAGATCGCGGTGGGGTATGTAAAGTGATCCATTCGAGCTGTTGCATTTTCATACCTGATAATGCTCCTACTGTCTATCAAGCCATCTCGAAGTTGCATAAGATCTCCGAATCCATACACGTGGATGTAGGGGATTGGACGTTACTTGGATGGTTTTGGGGCCTGGTATCGACTTGGGGTTGGAAGATTCTGATGATCATCGGGGTTGTGGTAGTGTTCCTGTTCACGTGTTGCCTTTGTGTGCAGTGTGGTCCTGCCTTATGTGGCCTCTGTGCTACAACGTGTATGAGACAACCATCTGTTACCAAGGGGACTCGGTTGGACAGAGCTATGCTACAACGACATCTTGATGGTCTGATGAATATCGAATATGATTCCGACTAGTGCTTGCCTACATGAGGGCAAAAGGAGCGTCTGAGGTTCCGTGACAATTGTAAGTAGTGTTTTCGACTCGCACGAATATGGTCGAGTCTAGTATCTATGAACCGCAAATGACGAGTTTAGTAAGTGTGCGCAGTTTCGCTGTGCTAACTTAAACCGTTCGTTTGTTATGTGGGGTTCTCATCTGTACCCACGGGTTCCATCTTAGATACGGCATCCATTTTGTCTCTTGCCCTCAAGTAGTCAGCGAACGGACGCTGTCCGCTTCGCGACCCTGGGACTCCCAAGATATTTGCGGAAGACACATGTCCTTTGAAAGTGTCTTTATGATGAGGGGGTTGCCACTGTAAGGCAGATGGCGCCGCTCGAGGCCCATCTTGCCGCACGGACTTATTGTCTCAGCCGTGCATCTCATTAGGCACGTCCCTTTGATGCCTGTATCTCGTGCTTCTTGTTACCTCCCCTTTTACACCCTTTCCGATCTCCCTACTGTCTCCGTCTTCCTCTGCACCTGTCTTCGTTCCTATTTTCGATCTACTTTACTGCTGATTGGAATTTGCTAATGGTGGGAAGATGGGTTTTTACAGTTGGGAACCGCCAAATGTTTCCGTACTTATGTTCCGGACCTTATGTGTTTCAAAGTGACCAAAGCGACCCCTCTGAGAGCTAAATGTGGGAACCGGGTTGTAAACTATTGTGTCTCATGTTATCTTATGGGTAAAAACTGTATAAAAGGAGCGATCCACAAAACCAATTCGAAGCAGTCTCCCCGAACTACACTCGATGTACTTCCTGTGACTTCTGTGTTCCCTGCAGTAAATAAACCTTGACTCTTTGACGCCGAAGGAAGTGTCCCGTGTCTCTGTGACTTGTACGCCGGAGCAGGTTACCCACGAAGGTTTCAGGTGTTGTGCCCTGGCACCGCTGGGTCCAAAAGAACCCAGTCCTTCAACAGCCCGAATATTGATGATGTTTGGTGATCAACTAACTACAGTAGACAAGCCACTAAGCACTACAAACTAGGCATGCTTAACGTGGCACCAAGTACAAAGCACAGATAGTGTATTGCACAAAAAAATGCTATAAACTATAATTGTAAATACCAGAACTACATTTATTAGCCTACCTAACCCATCACCATTGTATACACTGACAATTTTTAGCCCACTCTGGTCATTATCCATCAATGCAAGTTCCTATGAAATATACATGTATATCTGAATAGTCTGCACTTATATTGATTACAAATTATGAACCATGTCAGCCAGAGTCAGGAATTCACTATTGCAGTTTTGAAGCTTCCATCTGAGCCCACTCAGGGAGAATCTCCCTTTTGGGCAATTCCTGCGCATTATACGAAATTGCAGCTCCACCACAGATTACCACCAGCAATCAGCAGATTTGGGACTAAAACTCCAGGAACGTGGATACTCTGAGAAGATAATAAAGAACACCAGAAAACGTGCTAGAAACCAGAACGGGAAGCACTCTTGGAAGAAACTGCATGACCAGAAACACCAACACCCCTAACCTGTGTCACAACATACAATGGCATTTCCAGCCATGTAGCTAAAATAATACATAAAAACTGGAGGATCCTTAACACCGGCACCAGGAACTGGACTCCGCCTCAATTTGCCTACAAAAGAGCGAGTAGTCTGAAGGACCAACTGGTCTCCACTCGCCCTAAAACCCCGACACCCCCACCCAAGAATACCTTACACACAACATGGGGCCTACCCTGTGTGGTCGGCCACTACTCCTGTAGTGACTTCAGTGTCTGCCACCTAACGGAACACAGCAAGACCCTGAACTTGGAGCCTGGAAAAATCTGGTAACAAATGACGCACACCAACTGTAACTCTGCCAACCTAATATACCTTATTGAATGCCCATGCAAACTCAGATATGTTGGCATGACCACAAGAAAATTGCGAACCAGAATTGTGGACCACAAAAACACGATCCGCTGCAAAAAAACAGCAAGCTCATGGACCACTGCTTACAAGTAGGCCACACACTCAACAACTTGCTCTGGACAGTTATTGAACAAATAGCACCAAACCAGACCAACAACGAAAAAACACAGCTAACCAAGGAGCAACTCTGGATTTACCGCCTCTCATCCCACACCCACAGGCTGAATGACAATATACCCTGGAATAGCCTAAGCTGCCGAATGAACCTTACACATTCTGATCCTCCCAACTATTACACAGGACTTAAGAACCAGCCTAATGGGTCAGCTACACAGATATAGTGTATGCATACATACACCTCACGCACTGTACCAATTGACCCCAACTAGCTAGGGACTCAGGCATAGCACTACCAGGCGGCATATTTTACGCCATGTCTCACTTAGTGCCGGATTCGGCCCCCGCGCCAATGGCAGTAGACGCACTATCATTTAATTTCCCCACTTATGAAACATAATGCTTCCTAGTCTTTCCTGGTCATCTATATTTGCCCATACTTAGATTATGAATACAACATAACGTTTTCCATGAGTGTGCCACACACAACAACATGAGCGCACACCGAGCCCCGCTGTGGCAGAGACTACTACTCAGAGCAGATACCCCCGTGCAAATGCTTACGGCAGCAGAGGCGCTCACCATTCCTCAATCACTTCTGGTCCCTCATGGTTTCCCACACGTAGATTATGATTATAAGATAACTTTATTTATGAGTGTGCCACTACATAACTTTATCTATGAGTGTGCCACATAACTACAGAAACGCACACGAGCTCCGCCATGGCTGAGACTGCCACTCAAAGTCGAAAAAGCCCCTTGCGCCAATGCCTACAGCAGCAGACCCGCTCGCATTTATTTCCCCGCCAATGAAGCATAATCTTTTCTGATCATTTATGTTTGCCCACAATTAAATTATATTATGATCACAACTTTATCCATGAGTGTAGACACAAACAGTATGAGTATGTCTTCTGTGTCTGTTATTTCATTTTGCTTTACCAGACGCTACTCACATGACAAACCACGCCCCCAGAACAACGGAATTCAGCTGTGAGCCGATGAGCCTACTTAAACAGCACCGTAGCCCAGTCTCACTCTCAACGGAGCTCAAGGCGCAACACTACAGGTGCAGCAGCAGATCTAGTGACTACACCAAGTAAGTGGGAAAACAGGAGAGCCTCGCAACGCGGTATCGCCACCGGGCTTCCCCCGAGTGTTCATTTTTACAGCTTGCTGAGAGCCTCTAACTTTCCCCACACCAGTACCCTAATCCTTAACTCTCTGTATCCTTATAGAATGGATGAGTATCACGGATCCCAGCCTGAGACTCATGATGTGTGTTCTTTTAATTAGGAAGTAAGCTCTCACTTCTTAACAAGTTTATTTAGCCTTTTACACCATTGCAGCTTGCAGTTTCCGCCCTCGGGTACTAGCACCATTACCGCATTGAATGACTACCCGGCATTTTCTCACAAACCGACACATTTCGCCTACGCACTGTTGGTTTGAACCGCTCACAATTTAGGCACCAGGTACCATACATAGGTCCTGAACAAAGCCAGTGTTTAACCCAAGGCCTGGCTGAAACTAGTTGACCGCACAGGACATGGGAGACCAAAAGCCTTGTTTTTAATTCTGCCTGGGGCCCATTAATAAATTAATGGACTGGGACCTCCAGGACAGCTTCTTTTAACCCCACACAAATCACTTCACTGCACACTCACTTGCATAAGTCTCTCCAACCACGACCAAAAGCCTTGTTTTTAATTCTGCCTGGGGCCCATTAATAAATAATTGGACTGGGACCTCCAGGACAGCTTCTTTTAACCCCACACAAATCACTTCACTGCACACTCACTTGACAAAACCTGCTCCACTGTAAACAGGCGTTGTAGAACATCTGAGGGACACTCAGTGCCTCGGGTGGGACCCGATGATGAAGCATGCCACCAACCAGGTTGGTGGGTGAGGGCTTTCTTAAAAACAAATAGTTTTTCTTGAAAAGACAATTATCAGACACAGCTTTTCAGGTAGCTAGCTCTGTCATATTGCGACATGATGTTTTACCATACTGTTAGAATAGAAACAGAGAGAGAGTCACCCTTACTCAACCACAAGGGAACAGGGTAAAAGAACAAATCAAAAAAAGGTGATTCCCTTGGTTGTCTAACCTCAACTCCACAATATTTCACTTTCCTTACTCAGGTCTGTTGCTCTGGACCTGTGGAATTCCTCTGACGCTCAAATCGTTCATTCAGCTGTTAGACATCTTTACTAAAAGTGAAACAACAAAAAGCACCTACAATCTACAGAAGATAAATACGTAGCCAAAAGAAAAATTCTCATTATTTTAATTTTATATTTTTAAAGATGAAGAACCACAAATGATTCAAATATTGATCAATTCGTCATACAGTTGTACAAATTTCATCGATTTGAGTGTCAGAGGAATTCCACAGGTCCAGAGCAACAGACCTGAGTAAGGAAGGTGCAATAATGTGGAGTTGAGGTTAGACAACCAAGGGAATCACCTTTTTTTGATTCATTACCATACTGTTAGAACTGGCATCATTGGCGTGGGTCTCCCTTCCTCTCTACTCTCCCTGTCCTTTATATTGGCTGAATTTAGATGTTCTGGGCACCGTGCCACTGCTACTCAGTGTCACAGCGCGAATGCCACCTGTTTATAAATGACTGTATGAATAAAGACAACTATAATACCTACATCGGTGTAGCTTGTTATAGTGAGTTACCCTCCATTTCACTGTCGCTACTGCGAGGCGATCCACTCTCATAGGCCAGGATGGGCTGGTTAAAGATTGCTTTCTATCATCCTATCGGGCCCTAGGAACCTGATAGGAACCTCAAGTTTGATAGGTATGTGCTAAGGACATTGAGGGGCACCTTTTAGTAAGGACCGTTTATATATTACATGTTTAGAAATACCTTTCCTGAAAATTTGGTAGTTTCTTGCCTAAGCTTTACTGTAGGCTGTTGCGGGTATGTGTATTGGCCGTATGGTTTTGGAGCAGCAAGGCCAGTTGGGTCAGACCTGGCTGGAGAGAGAGATCAGTATTTAGAGCATGGGGAGGGGCTACTCTTTGATCTAAGTAGGGCCATGCCTGCAAAGTGAGGGATGGCTCCACCTTCCACTGGGTGTCCGATTGCAGACCCCCTCATTCTGAAAGGGCAGAATGTAGTCTTGTAAACCAAGTGCTCCCCGACCCCCCACCAAACCGGTTCTGTCCACAGTCAGTGATTGCAACCTTAGAGATCAAAGAGTTTTTAGGTATAAAATGCTGCACTGGAACTTTGGTCAAGTGTGTTCCTTCTGGATGTCAAGACGAAACTCTGTCTGAGTGAAAAGAGTAAAGGACTTTGCAACTTTCATCAAACTTGCAGAAGAAACTACCCAAGGCCTAAAATCGAGAGCACCTCTTGCAGAAGTCTCAGGGACATTAGACTTCACCCTGTCAGCCGTCGGAATTCCTGTGTAAGGAGTTCTGCTTTCAGGTGAGGCCCCCGTCGAGTCATCAGGAGCCTCTAGTTCTACTGCGAGGGCTGCGGACTGCGCACTTCTGAACTTTTGCTAAACCTGTACGGACTGCTGCAGCTAAGAGAGAGCTGCCGCCACTGTGAGGGAAAAAAACTCCAATTTCCCCTATGTTAGTGGTACGAGTCGTATATGTATATTGTGTTAGCATGATGTGTCTATATATATTCCTAGTATACAGGTATGCCCAGAATGTAATCTATAACTGCTTTCACTGAGTTAGTAAGGATATATATGTGTGTGCGTTCTGTTTTCCTTGTGTAGGCCTAAAACTATACAGACGCCTTATGTTTTCTTTCCTGTGTTAGGCATGAACAGTGATCACGTGCTACCTTCCAGTGGCTGTCAGACCCTAGCTAAGTTGATTTTCTGGAGACAGCTGAATACACGCTATTCTTTCCCTCTCCTGGGACTCAAGGTTGTATCTGGCTTTGGGAGCGATAAGTGCATTCCTGAAGGCGCCGTGCCTGCACTCCCGGGCACTGAGACGAACGGGAGTCACACCTCCTGACCTCCCCAATAATAACTAAAGCAGAACTTTGTACCAATCATGTGTGCCATATATGGTCCTTTCTCGAGGGCCAAGAGCCAAGAAGTGTTTTTCCATCTACGGTGTTTCATGCGCTATGTCGAAAGTATATATGTGTTGTTTTGAATGTAAGCCAGCAGTCTTTTCCACGCACCTGGATGGGTGAGGATGAGAGAGGCTCCTCTATAGAGTATTCTGTATAATAAACAATTGAACTTTCTTCACTGCCAACTGACTGGTTATTCGGTAATTGGTATTGGGGCTATTGGTAAGTATAGCTCCTTATGTTATTTTTTATGGTACGTCAGCTGAGAGCCTGCCTGAATCGAAATTGAGACTTTCAAAATTGTTGCTGAGCCTGTTCCGGCTGCTGCAGCTAAGAGAGAGCTGCCCCCACTGAGCGCCCGACTGACTCTGAACCTTTGAACCTTTTGGCTAAACCTGTGTGGGCCACTGCAGCTAGGAGGGAACTGCTGCCACTTAGAGCCCGCCTAAATCTGTACCTTTAACCCTTTCGCTGGATCTTTGTGGGCTGCTGCAGCTGAGATAGAGCTGCCTGCCCTGAGCACCCGCCTGAATCTGCACCGTCAGACCTTCTGCTGAATATGCATGGACCTCTGCTGTTGAGAGAAAGCTGTGGCTGCTGAGCATCCACTGTGGTGCCCGCCTTGTTGAGATCATCTTTGTCGTGTGGGCTGCTACAGCCAAAAGAGAGCTGTAGCTGCTGAGTGCCCAAACCCTTTGCTACTGTGCATCATTGTGATTTGTCCTGTGGGCCGCCACAGCCAAGAGAGAGCAGTAGCTGCTGAGTGCCCACACCCTTTGCTACTGTGCATCATTGTGATCTGTCCCGTGGGCCGCCGCAGTCAAGAAAGATCTGTAGCCGCTGAGTGCCTATACCCTTTGCCACTGTGCACCATCGTGCTTTGTCCAATGGGCCGCTGCAGCCAAGAGAGTGCTGTAGCCGCTGAGTGGCCACACCCTTTGCTCCTGGGCATCACAGTGAATTGTCGCGTGGGCCGCCGCAGTCAAGAGAGAGCTCTAGCCGCTGAGCGCCCACACCCTGTGCTATTTTGCATCCTTCTAATTTGCTCTGCAGCCCACTGTAGCTAAGAAAGAGCTGTGGCCGCTGAGAGCCCACCCCATTGACAACTTGGCATCCTCGTAATTTGCCCCAAGGGCAGCTGCAGCTAAGAGAGAGCTGTAGCTACTGAACGCCCGCACCCGTGACAACTTTGCAACCTTGGGATTTGCCCAGTGGGCTGCTGCAGCTAAGAGAAAGCTGATGCCGCTGTGATCCCACCACGGAGCTGCATGGCGAGAGCCATCACCACAAGCCCGGGCCGCCGCAGCCGCGTGCTGCTGCCGCTGAGCCCCCGCCTGTCCCTGAGTGCCCGAGCCACAGTAAGTGTACGCTGCAGACCTCAGCCCCTGAGACTTGTGGTCGCTGGGAGTCTGCCTGTCACCGTATCCCCTTCTTCTAGAAGCTGCGTGATGTAACCCCTTCCAACAACAGGTATCTGGTGCGCAACGGGCCGCATAGGTCCCAGCCCTGAACTCATTCAGTGTCACGCTTTGGGTGAATACGTTGTTTTCTCTTTCAGTCCCTACTGGTTGATGTGAATTGGAGTTGTTGAAATGCTTTGAGAGTTTTGAGTTAAACTGTTAGATAAAGATAATATTTTTCTATATTTACCTGAGTCGTGTCCTTTTGTGGTGTCATTACTACCATAAACGCTTCACACACTGCCTCTGAGATAGGCCTAACTGCTCGTGCTATGTTACCACAGGGTTGAGCAGGGGTTATCAAAGGGGGTAGCCCACTTACCCTGATTTAGGAAGAAGGGTCCCTATTTGGACATTGGAGCCAGCCATGGTCAACTAGAGACCCCCATTTCTAACACATACCAAATGAGTAATAAGGGAGTCCTTTGACATCATTAAATTCCTAACATGTGGGTAGCAAAATCATTTATAAAACACCATGCAGCCGGTATCTTTGATGTGATGAGTAGTAAGATCTTTCTTCCTTTACTGAGTATCATCCACATGGCAATGACCAGTCAGCCACCTGTTGTCATATGGCAATGGATTCTAAAGAGGATGAGGAGTGCCCATGAGATCAATAAACATTATTGAAGAAAGGCATGCAATACCAAAACAGTGTCATAAAGGTGAAATTACCATGTTCATGGAGCCAAAGCCTGTTTTGCAGTCACTGATAGTTTATTTATTACCATCAAAACAGGTTGCAGTTGTTCTGTGATCTAATTCCTGAGATTGTGGATATAGGCCCACATGCATCAAGCTAAAAACCGCTCGCAAAGGGGCAGATTCTCAGAATCTGCCCCTTTGCGACCTGTATTTTTGCATTTGGGATGCATCATCCCAAATGCAAAAATCGCAATTTAAGAAATCGCAACATTGCGATTACTCAAATTGCTATTGCATTTAAATGCAATGCATTTAAGTTAAAGAAAATAGCGATTTCGCTAATAGGGTTCGCAAATTACCATGAAGTTGAACTTCATGATAATTTGCAAAATCTTTGAAAAATGTACTAAAGTGCATTTTTCAAAGTTTCATTTTAAACACAAACATGCCCTTAGGGCATGTGTGTGTGCAATATGTACCCATATGTAGATTTCAGGGGTGCAACTGGGTGTCCTCTTGACACCCTGGCACCCTAGAAATTGCAATCTCAATTTGCGATTCTTTAATTGAGAATCCCAAATTGAGATTGTCTTCCCATTCATTCCTATGGGCCTCTAGGGCCATAGGAATGAATGGGGAGGTATTCCTTAATTGCGACCCGCAATTTGTGAGTCGCAGTTAGGGAATTTTATGAAATCGCAATTTTTTCAGTGATTTCTTCATGCATAGCATTTTGCTATTCCTTATTAGCAAATCCTTATTTTTTTTTGCTAATAAGGAATCGCAAAATGGATGCTTAATGCATCTGGGGGATAGTCCCTGAAACCTTCTAATATGAGTTGATAAGTAGGGGACACTCTCCTGCAGCAGTCTATACACTAAAACAACTGCACATACTAAAAATTACTCTCTTGTGCATTAGTTTGAGGGTCTGCAAGGAGAGTATTTCTAAAAGCCACTTGTGTAGCCTGGATCCATAAGGACGTGAACAGTTAGCACGTGCTGTATGCTCTGTGAGCTTGACTCCTTCACATTTAACCCCATACCTTACAATGTCCTATGAAAAAATAGTAAAAGACTACAGGAAGACCATTGCTACATTCAACAATCAAGTGCTCAACATTATTAAAGAAAAATATAAAACATTTGAGGGATTTTTAAGTCACTAAAGGGCTTAAATATAAAAATTAAAGGATTGAGTGGTGAAGTGATCATTAAGCTGTTTCCATAAATGTCTGCTACTGCAGAGACCTATGTGCAGTTTGTAGTCTTTTAAATCATAGCACACCACCTCAACTTTTCACCATTGTGAAAAAGTCGATTCACTTCAATACACAAAGGGGTCCATTACGATGGCAGGGGGGGGGGAAGTCCGCCCTATATCGTAAGGGAGTCAGGGACCGACAGCCGAAGTTGCATTGGTCCCGCAATGTGTATTAGGATGCGCCCTCAACACAGGAGTGTGCATCCTGGGCCTTTTACATTGCAGGTGGATCTTCTGGCTGCAGATCCACTCGCAATGTAAAAGGGATGTGCACAGCATTGCCATGCACTACATGGCAGGCACCATGTGGTGCCAGCCACATAGTGCTTTGCAATGTGCAACCCCCACCCCCACAACACTCTGGGGGTCTGTAAAGGCCCGCAACAGCAAGAACCGCCTGCCTTTCCAAGACGGCAACACTGCCATGGAAAGGCTAATCCCAGCCTGCATCATAATATGGATGGCGGTGTCTTGCAGACACTGCCACCATATTATGCCCCTTTTCTGCCTGGTCGACGGGTCGACTGGCGGAAAGCAGAGGATGGTCTTTCCCACCACTGCAGACTCCCCAGCCATTCTAATATGGAGGGGTCAATCAGGCATGGATGGTGGGCGGATTGCCCCCGTCAGGCCATCGGTGGATACCGTGGGCCTGGCGGGGGCGATGCGCCCGCCATCCTAATGTGCCCCAAAGTTTCATTAGGTGCATCTAAAGTTATGAAGTAGGTATATTGAAGGGAGTGAGACCCTAGTAACTGCAGAAAACATTGACAGGCAGTACAGTGCCCAAGTCATCTGACAGAAAGTGTGAGCCCTGTAGGAGATTTTTATAGGTTTATAATTGTGTGCATTTTAACAATAAGGAGAATGCATTTTCAGACTCAGTTTTATATGTATACATATATTTAGTGCTATTGCTCTTGAAACAATGTTTCTATGATGTGTAGAAGTGTTTTTTTTATGAATGTCAGTAGCGCTGGTGTTGGGAAAAAGTGATGGGGCAGCGTAGGAGCGCTGTAACAAAACAAACAAACAAAAGAAAACGTACCTGTCAATCTTCTCGACATTCTGCTTGCCGCTCTTTTGCTCCTCTGGTCACAGCCTGAGGCTCCCCTTTGTCCAATCCAAATGTTGTTCCCATGGTGGTAATATCCATGTGATCATCTTCAGGATTGGGCAGAGTGCACTGGTTTTGTGCTCCATCAGGTTCTGGGAGCTTGTGAATGTGGTTGTTCTCTACTCAGCAATGCAGGTCGTTGGAGGGATGTCAGTGCCCAAGTCGGTTTGGCCGTCCTAAGATGGCTGGCCAAACTGACATGCACACTGACAGCAGTGCCAAAAACTCCTCCACTTCTCCTTCCTGCTGCTGACATCATGATGGCCTCGCCCCCAAGAGTCGGCGCCCATAATGAAGAAAAATAACATGATGATAAAACTGATTTATTATCATTTTATTTTTCGTTTTCCCCTGCAGCCAGGGTGGAAGTGCTCCTCTGTAATAGCAGTGGAGCCGCTACTGATGAATGTTAAATAGGTCACATTTGTGTGCAGACTCCATTTTTCCTAAAACGTAAGTCCTCTCTGTCACTGATTCTGCTCTTCACCCCTCGCCCAGCTTCTCTGCTCACAAACTCTACAGCACACAGTGAAGCGGGCATAATGGTTTATTCCCACTGTTTTTAGTAATTTTGCTCTTGATGCTCCGAGTTTGGAGAATTTGCTCGAAGATCGTCCCTCAGAGTTGGCTCCTATCACCACTCAGAAAGTTAAATCTGTTCATCCCTCCGCACCGTGGTTTATGGAAACTCTCACGAAAAGCAAGAGTGCCTGCAAACGACTTGAGAGAGTGTTGCTTAACAAGTTTAACTTAGAGGACAAAGCCATTTATAAACAAGCTCTGAAAGCCTATTACAATGATGTGCGTACTCAAAAGAGATTTTTTTCCCCTCTAAAATTATGGGTCCGCCCATAAGGGTTAGGACATTTTTAAAATTGTCAAAGATTTTTTATCACCCAGTGCAGTAAGGACGCCATTCACTCCCACTTCTGGTTGGGTTCATCAAATGGCTAGTTGTTTCCATAATAAGATGTCTTTGGTTCAACAATCTTTTCTTTCTATGGACACCCTTAAAATCGATAAGGTGTGGGATGTTGACTCTGCCCCTTCGGAGCTTGGTTATTCGATCACCGAATTTCTTCCCATCTCCTTAGAAAATCCCTTGAGATCATGGTATCTTGGAAGTCGGGCTCCCCTTCAGACCCATGTCCCCCAAAAACCATGATGAGCATTGTGGAGTCTATAAATCATGCTGTGAATCGAGTCTTGAATACTTCGCTCCAAAAGGGAACAGTCCCTAGCTGTTGGAAAAAGGCAAACATTATTCCACTGTTAAATAAATCAACAGCCGATCCTGCATTTGCCTCCAACTATAGGCCCATATCCCTGCAGCCTTTTTTTCTCAAAGGTTCTTAAAAAGTATGTTAACTAAGTATTAACAGAATATGTGGAAGTGAACCATGTCCTCCATGATAGCCAGTTGGGTTTCAGAGCCTCTCTCAGCACTGAAACGGCGTTACTGGAAGTCTCAGAAATTATGAAAAACACAGCTGGATAAACTGGGTAGCGCTGTGGCGATATTACCGGACCTGTCTGCAGCCTTTGACACCGTGCCCCAAGACCGGCGCCTGAGTAGGTTGTTGAAGTGTGGTATTGGGGGGACGGTGTACAAATGGGTTGCCTCCTTCCTGAGCGAGTGGCAGCTGGAAATGTGGTCCCCTTCCTTATCAGCCGCAATTCCATGCATGAAGGTGGGTGTTCCACAATGTGCAGTTTTGAGCCCTTCGCTCTTTAACATTTATATGGCCCCATTGCTCTTGATGATGGATTAAACCCAGATCACTTGACTGGGGGTGAGTGCTTGCAATGTTCAACACTCCGTCATCATCCCCATTGGTTTTGCTTTGTTTGCCCTAATTTGGCAGGGTATGCCCAGACGTGGGTCCCTTGCTCACTTTGGCAGTGGATTCAAGGTTGCCTGGCTAATGACGGCTGATTAGCTAGAATCCGGTCCCAGGATGCTTGTTTCCGGTCCAGGGAAGACATGGCTTGGCAGTTCGGTCTGGACAGTTCCCATGAGGCACAGGGTCAGACTGATTGGCATATGGCCATGTCTGAACGGGGGTGGCATGGTGAGCTTAAGAATGATGATGGATTAAACCCAGATCAGTTGACTGGGGGTGAGTGCTTGCAATGTTCAAAACTCCGTCCATCATCCCCTTTGGTTTTGCTTTGTTCACCCTAATTTGGCAGGGTATGCCCAGATGTGGGTCCCTTTCTCACTTTGCCACTGGATTCAAGCTAGTCTGGCTGATAACGGCTGATTAGCCAGAAACCGGTCCCAGGATGCTTGTTTCCGGTCCAGGGAAGACATGGCTTGACAGTTCGGGCTGGACTATTCCCATGAGGCACAGGGTCAGACTGATTTGCATATGGCCATGTCTGAACTGGGGTGGCGGAGTGAGCTAAAGAATGATGAGTGATTAAACCCATTTTCAGTTGACTGGCGATGAGTGCTTGCAATGTTCAACACTCTGTCCATCATCAACTTTGGTTTTGCTTTGTTCGCCCTCAGTTGGCAGGGTATGCCCAGAAGTGGGTCCCTTGCTCACGTTGCCACTGGACTCACTGGATTTCTTACGCAGATGATATGCAACTGCTGTTCACATGCGACAAAGGGACGAACTTCAGAGGGAGTGAGATTAACAAATGTTTGTCGGAGGTCTTTTCTTGGATGCAATTCAACTAACTAAAGTGCAATCTGGAAAAATCCCAAATCATCTTTTTCGGCTAACCTCCATGTGAGGAATGGAGTCAATGGTGGCCCCGGGACATGCCTCCTCCCTCTGCCCATGTTAGTTCGGTAAAGAACTTGGGATTTAAATTGGATGGTAATTTAGCGATGAAGACTCAAATTCAATCTGTTGCTGGCACATGCTTTGGTCTACTAAAAATGGTAAAAAACGTTCTTCCTCTACTACCGATTGAATTCTGTAAAACCATAGTGCAAGACTTAATATCATCCAGGTTGAACTATGTTAATGTCCTATATCTGGGCGTACTGGAATATCTACTTAATCAACTGCAGGTTGTTCAGAACACTACAGCCAGAGCTATTCTTATGGGAATCACAGAACGCATATGTCGCCTCACCTGAAGACTTTACACTAGCTCCCAATCAGAAGGAGGATCCAGTTTAAGTCACTTGTGCTGGCCTATCGAGCATTCCATGGTACAGGTGCTGTTTATCTGAGAAGGAGAATCCAACATTACAAACCCCAATGGGCCCTGGGATCCTCCGGGCAGTCCCTAATGCTCACTCGTTCGCTGCTCTCGGGCAGGAGGATGCTCCTTTCAGGTTTTAGCAGCACGTCTGTGGAAGGACTTGCCCTTACAACTCAGACAGGTCCGGAACTTGCTGCCTTTTAGGAGACAACTAAAAACTTGGTTGTTTCCTCAAGAGCACTCTGGTAGACAAGGTTGATTTCATCTTGCTGTGGTTTCTGGTGGTTTAAGCGAGGGAACACTCTATGTGAGTAGATGTGCGCAACATAAATACCTATTTTCAAATCTTTTAATTTAATTTCATTAACTTTTTTCTGTTCCACTTTGACTTGTAATATCCTAAGGAAATTGGCATAGTGGGTGTTGAATTATTATTCATGTCGTAGGTTAGTGTTTATGTATTAAGGCAATGTGACATTCATTTTCCACGTACTCTGAGTTGCTGGTGAAATAATATATTTGCTCACACTACAGTCTTACTGTGATTTTGTAACTTCATATGCAAGAAACATATTTAAAAAAGCCCTTGGCTTTGGGGGGAGCCAGAGGATTTTATTGATGCTTCTAAGGATGCTACTTGTTCCTTTTCTGTTTTTGCAACCCATTTGGGATTTAGAATAATTTATCATTTTTCCCTACTCTGAATAATTCTGCATTGAAAGCCTTAAGGGCAATGATTCTGTATCACTTTATTTCAGAGTTCTATAATAAAACCCTTTATGTTTTCATTGATCTAGAATGCCAATATTTACTGGCCTCATTCAATTTAACCTATTTATTAATACATTGTGTTTTCTAATGTTTGATGTTTGGGAGGTGCCTTAATGTGGACATATTGCCTTTTGAAATTGAGGTTTAACACTGTGTCTGATCCAGTGAAATGTGGGAAATCTGATTGGGGTAGATTTTGGGATGTTAACAATAATGCTTCCACAGCTCCATCCTTGCCTTGTTTGGAAACCACCCAGCATGTTTGCAGACATTGTTAAGTGGATTATGAAGCCAAGGGACAATCAGATTAAATTGCAACACCCCTGACTTAGACAGAAGGCTCATGCTTTTGTAAGTTACACATCAAACAATGTTACTTCTTATCAGTGTAAAACCTCATATACCCAACAACTGAACAAACTAATTTCACCACCTGCCAGCTCCACCAGCTGTAATTTTCCATCAATCCACACCACATATAGGGTGCACATGACACTTGATTTGCATGTGGCTCCCTCCTGTTATTCATGCCCCAATTTCTTGCACCAAGAATGAAATACAAAGCATTAACCTTTAATGTAAAATAGAAGAAATAAAGAGATGCCAATTGTTTGACTTTGCTCTCTCTGTAGGATCACTTTCAAAGGTTTTACCTTCACACCTCCTGTTTTCTGAACATTTTGTTGATTGCATTTAGGACTCTGTGCCCTGTACCAATGCTAACCACTGATAAAGTGCTTGTGTTCTCTTCTTTAAACATGGGGAAATTGCCTTACACCCATTTGGCTCATTTAATGTACGTGTAAGTCCCTAGTACAGTGTACTACATATACCCAGGGATGGCAAAGGAAATGCTACTAGTCAGCCTGCAGCACTTCTTGTGTGATCCACTTAAGTAGCCTTCTAAACATTGCTCAGGCCTGACATTATAGCTTGTGTGTGCAGTTTCAAACTGCCATTTCAACCTGACAAAGTAGATCATTTGCCAGGCCTCATTTGCCAGGCCCAAACCTTCCTTTTGAATACGTATGTCACCCAAACAGCCCATAGGGCATGGTGCAGTGGACATGTACTTTTTATTCTTACATGTCCTGGTAGTGAAAATCTCTCACATTTGTTTTTCACTACTGTAGGGCCTACCTCTCTGATAGAACATTATTGGATGGCAGTATTACATTTAATAAGTAAAATGGTCTCAAATGAATTGTAATTTAAAACCCTCTTAAATGGTAAAGTCATTTTTAAGTCACAATTCTGACATTGCCACTTCTAGAATTCATTTTCTTGTCTTAACCATTTGATGGCTGCAGCCTGTACCCCGTGTCTTATGACTAGATGTAGTTAGAAGCTGGCCGTTGTGTATTTCTCCCAGACAGTATCAGAAAGAGGGACTAGGTATTGGGAGCATGGGCCACACTTACTAGATTGGAGAGCAGAGATATCACCTACCACACTTGCACATTATCGGAGCAGCCTCAGCACACACATAAAGAACTTCCCACTAGTCTTTTGTGAATCCAGACATCCTAGGATCAGGGCAGGGGAAAAGTTTCAGAACCAGATGTAACCGGCGAGTCTAGACGTTTCTCCCAGTTCAAAGCTGGCACCATGTATAAATATTGGTCCCTCAGACCAACTTTTCAGGACACTTCTGGACCTGTGGATACTACAGAAGAACGACTGCCCTTCTGTCGGGCACCTTCCCTGCTGCCTGAGGTCTGTCCTGCTGTCTGAGAAGGAAGACTGGACCTGCTCCTTCATCCCAGGCTCCCTGAAGTGATTCCAAGAATCAGCTGACTGACCTCCTGTTCAGCGCTAAAGGAACAAAACAAGACCAAGAGGCCTCCCTGAAGCTGTCCAGCATTATCTGCTACACTGGACCTGCCTGGACCTGCACCTTGACCTACCTGCATCCTGATGGCCTCTGCAAGATTGAGTCCCTGATTCCCAAGAGGCACCCACCCAGGTCCAGGGCCCTTGGTTGGCATCAGAGATCCCTCTTCTGAAATCCACAGAGAAATCCTAATGTTTTGGGCTCTTTGTGGCCAAAAAGAGATTCCTTTTGTGCCAAGATCTTACCACTGTTCTGACCACCAGCACAAAGTTTTGGTGAACCGGAGTCTTGGCACTACAGCAACCGCCAACGACTACCGGCAATGTGAGATCTGCACTTCGCGCTACAGCACCAAACATTTGCTGTAACTGCCAATGTAAAGCGCCAGGCAACCACAATCCTTGATGTCCAAAAGGATCTTTGTGCCACAGCGATGATCACATTCAACGCTAGGCCTGCTCTTCCCTCTTTAGGGACGACCATCTGCAATGCTCTCTTCCACCGTGAAATGCACTCTTAAAGCAAGATTCTGAGAAGGTTTCTTTTTCAGCTGGACTAACCTGGTCCCTGTTTCCAGCCTGTGCTACATTGCGGTCAGCTTAAACTTGTGACTTTCCCCCAGTCTACCACGACCAGATGACTGTGAGTTGCAGTTTGTACTTTTAGGTCTAAACTTACCTAAATCAATTAAATTGCATACGTTGTGATGTACTGATTGGATTTTTTTCGTTTTGGTCTCAAGTTGTTTAATAAATTATAATCTATTTTATTGAAATGCATTGGGATTTTTCTTGTGTTGTGTTTTCACTTGTTTACTGTTTGTGTGCGGCATAAATACTTTATACATTGCCTATAAGTTACGCCTGACTGCTTTGAGCCAAGGTACCAGTGGGTTAAGCACAGGTTAATTTAGTGACTTTTGTGATTCAACCTGACAAGAATTGTAGTTGTTGCATTAGAAATGTTTTACCCATCCCCCAATGACCATATTTACTAGGCCTGGGTAGAATTCCACGAGTTTCGACCCAAAACCTCCACCAAGGTACACGGAGTTCCGCAAGAGGAAGAGTGCGTTATGTTGCGCTGTTGCGGCATATATTTAGCAACTGGTATTTGTACTGTGCTGGAAAATTAGCGCGAACTGCACCATGAGCAGTGCAAGAGGGCGCTGCTCCTTTCTGCCACTTGAGCAGGTGTTTTACTCGAGTAGCAGAATTCTTCACATGAACAGAAAGTTTCTCAGAGTGAGCAGTAGCGGCCATCCGCCTGTGCCCATGTTGAGAAGTCTTGCCCGGAGGTGATCTAAAGTAAGAATTTTCTCACTTGTGCTCACCAACGTAATGTTTTAGCTCATTCCGTGTCACTCTATCTATTGTATATCATAATAGGAATGTGTGTGAAAAAATAACCATTTCAATGTTCTGCGGAACGTGGTGTGTAGTTAATCCAGTTCCCTTTGTTTATTATAGTCAAGACAAAACACATTAATGAAACATATCTCCCCACATGTTGTGTACATATTTATGTTATAAGTCTCAGAACATGCCTGTAGATACCTCCGTAAATTATGAGCATTTTAGATCTGTTTAGAAGCAAATGGAGACTCAACTACGACAGGGAGGACAAAGTCCCTTATAAAGAGAAACTGCAACAGTATAAAGAACTCCTGAGCAAAATGAAATCCAATTTTTACATAGATAAGATTAACTCAGCTCTCAACACTCCCAAGGAGCTATTTTCAACTGTGGTCAAGCTCAGTAATCCAGCCTAAGCCAGCATCCTGAACATAGATGCCTCTTTTTGTAACAAACTAGCCATTTTCTTTAAAACCAAGGTTGAAGTAATCTTCAATTCCTTAATTACAAGTGCTTACCTTGAGGGACTATGTGCATCTGACATCCCTCAGACCATCCTAAAGAAGGTAAAGCCTCGTGTGATAATACCTTTCCAATCCAACAATCCTGCTTTCCATGCATTTTCTGCCCTTACGCTAGATCAAATTACTAATTTGTTTAAGTAAATTAAATCAGGTTCACCATTGCACCCTTGCCCGTCCAGAGTTCTCCAACTGTAATAAAGCATAGTTCCTGGCTGGGGGGCGCTATAGGGTGCGCTGCGTGATGGATGTTCTTTGAGGCTGCTCCGTCGGTCAGGGACAAGATCCGGCATTTATATACTTGTCTGGGTGCTTAACTTTTCTAAAAACAGCTGCATTGTGTTTCAGAACGCTTGAGCTGTGTGCGGAGAAAGCTGAACCCCTAAAGAAGCGATGCGAGGTGAGCAAACGGCTTGAATCGAGGTGCTGCAGACGATTTGGATGGCGTTCCTAAGATGGCGGCGCAGTACGAGATCTCACAGCGGGACATGTACGGGGCTCCCTGAAGCAAATTGGATATTTGAGTAATGTGGGAAGGTACGAGCTGAGCTGGACCCGCACTGACCTGGGAGGTGGCTGCTGTATGAGAGAGCTTCATTTTCTGGTGGGGCGCCAGAGCAGCACTACCTGCGCCATAGCCGCGCTCCACGTAAAATGGCAGCCCTAGGATTTGTGTAAACATCGTGTGCAGCTCTAAGTATTCTATGGACACTGCTGACTGACCCTGTCTTAATGTGTAGTTATTAACCAAGCAAGCCCAGTCTCATCCTGGAATGGCTCTCTGCAATCGTACCTACCAACACCTCCCTTCATGATACAAGCGCGCTTCAAGATATGGAGGTCAGTCACTTGCGCTTTTGATTAGCAACCTCCAGCTTTGGGAAGACCCTGCCATTGCTGAACAGGTACCACATTCTTAGTGCACGCTCGCTGCCTACATTTCTGACAGGCCTCAAACAAGAAGGAACCAGTGGTGGCTGCCGGATATCATAGGTGGATGGCGTTGCCTGGGTGAGAGCTGCCATTGTTTACGGGCGGCGCTGGCTTATATGCCTATGCTCCCCACATTGTAATGGTGAAATAGGTGGTTAAAGCTGCAAGAATTGCCAGTGGCGGCTCCGTCACGTGGGAGGCTCAGTACTTGGCAAAATTATCAAGCATTAGGGTTTATCTGACCACACCTTAGCTTTAAACCACAATATTGAACTGCTGTAGTAATTGATATTGCGAGGCAGCGCATGGACATTACTGTGATTATTGGTGTAGACCTTTGGTACTTGTGTTAGGCAACCTAGACCAAGCATCATTCCATCCTTCCAACAGATCAGTGGTTGGAATTACTGCACGTCCTGAAGCTCATTGCTAACTCTACCACTCTGCCGATATAGGTAAACCGGACAAGCAACAGTCGAAGTTGTCATTTAATACCAGGCGTAATCAGAAAGGAGCGACTGCACATTCAGATACTGAATTAGATATGGAGCAGTCAACCAGCACAGTTATGGAAACGGCCCTTCAGGCCATACAGCAAAGTCTTCAGGCCATTAACGGAAAACTGGACACACTCACCCAGAGGGTGGATAGCATATCAAGCAAATTGGATAACCAAGGGGAATGGCTTGATGTAGCTGAAGAACATATAACTGCTGTGGAAGACGAAGCCCAAACCACGTCGCGCAAGTGTACTGGCATGGAGAAGGTCCTGGAAGTTATTCAAAACAAGACCAAAGATTTGGAGGTGAGATTGCGACGTAATCACGTCCGCATTGCGGGAATTCTTGAAAGCAAAAACACAGGAAGAAAGGGAAACCTATGTGGAAAACATGCAACGTGAACCTTTCCGAGCCAACAGCTTCTCCTCAATGCTGCTCATTGAATGTGCTCACAGATCGTTGGCACCCAGGCCCCCGCCAGGTGCCCCACCGCGGCCTATAATTGCCAGGGTTCTAAACTATAGGGACCGCAACGCCATTTTGAGGCTGTCCGGGAAGAACAACAACTTAATTACCAAGGCAATACCCTGGCATTTTATCCGGACTTCACAAACAGATCGGAGAGAGTTTAATTCTACCAAAAAGAAACTACGGAAGCTGGGTATTGAGTATGCAATGTTATACCCAGCCAGATTACGAGTGCCATGTGAGGGACATGTGTTCATATTACAATCCACTTAAGCAGCGCAGGAGTTTATCAAGAAAACACTCGCCAAAATGAAGATGCAGGGCAGCATGGAGACGGATCAAGACTCTGACTAGACCACACTGTTCATTTGATGCAAATCCCTCGACTACATGAGTACGGGCAGGATGACATGAGAGACGAATGAACCCTCAAACCTGTGCTGTTCTAACTTTTAGCGTTATGTCAAATGTTTTGACATGGGGTGGGTTATATGGAGGACACTTGGTGGTCATGTGTTGTGCTCCTGGGGCCAGGAAGCTGGATGGAGGCCTTGCAGTGTGACAGGCTGGTAATAGCTTGCATCACCTGGGTATGGGCTGGCACTAGATATGGACTGATATTCGTTGCTGGTAAGTCTTGAAGTGTATGCATATTTTAAGATCCTGAATCGATGGCAAGGCGGATGTGCTGGCGAATATTTTAATGGATAGACATTCACTCTATCTTGAAGAACTGAAGCTCATGCCCACTGTGTTGACCTTTCTATTAGACTACTGCCCACTTTCAAGGGGATTAGAGATATGCAGGCATTGTTGTGTTGTCAATCAGTGACGACCACAGTGGGGGGTCTTTTTCGGATTCTATGGCTCTGCATCATCCCTAGACATCAAACACGATTTAACTGGTATCTGTAGCTGCATGTTGTGGGGAGCGGGTTGCTTTGTCAACAGCACATCACTGGCCGAGTCTGTGGTAGGCATTCAGCAAGTGCTGCTGTGCTACTAGACATAGTTCTGGTACTAAAATATGCACCTGGTTAGATAACGAAATACCTGACCACATCTACCTGGGTGGATGTTGATGTGTGTACACTGCGGATCCCCCCCCCCCCAGTAGGGTGCTCTCCAACACAGTTTTGGTTTTGTTGTTAATGTTGGTATGGGAATGGCTTTGGTGTGATTGGGATGCTAAAGTGGGAGGGGGGTGGGAGGGTGGGATACATTTTTGCTGTCTCACAAGCTGCCTACACTGCATTGCACTACAAGGTTCTGCATCTTTTATATCCAATCCTCTGACGCCATGCTACTTACAGTCGTAGTAAACACCTGAGGCCTATATTTTCAGCGAGATCATGTCCCAGATGTAGTTTGCACTAGCAATGATGGATAGACTACAACCCTCACAAATGAATCTGCTGTCATGGAATGTCCGGGGGTTGAATAACCCAAAAAGATAAGCCAGATCTTTGCATACCTAGATACATTGCACATACATATAGCATTCCTGCAGGAGTCTCACATGGCCCCTCTACTAAGAGCAAAATAGGGAGTAGATGGGCGGAAACGACGCAGACATCCTCATACTCTTCCTACTCTAGAGACGTGGTTATCCTAGTGAAAAAGGGAACACAATTTCACATAGAGTACACCATAGCTGATGACATGGGCTGGTATGTTGTAGTCACAGGGCTCCTTTGTTGTCATTGTAAAGGGATAATTAATATGTATGGCCCAAATGTGGATCTTCCTGGGTTTTATAAATCATTATGGAATAAACTGGAGGCCCTACTTGATATGGCATTACTAGTCGGCAGTGATTTTAATTTATCATTGAATGAACAATTAGACAGATCAGATTCCTCTAGGGAGCCACATAGGCAAGCGGTGACTGTGCTGCAAACTATTATGTCAGAAGCTAACCTGGTAGATGTTTGCAGGGCATGCTGCCCACACCACAGGGAAGCCACATACCACTCCAAAGTCCACAGCAGTTGGTCTCGAATAGACTATTGGATAGGGACGGAGGTGATCATGAACTGGACCAAGCACATTAGACACCTGCCCAAAACACTTTCTTGTAATAAACCAGTGTTGCTAAGTGTTGAACTTCCTCATTATACGCCACCACCTTATATGTGGAGATTTAATGCCAAAGCTTTGCTAGACCCTTTATATTCTGATGCCATAGCACAAGCAATTACAGAACACTTTGATCTCAACCAGGCTTCCACAGACGATCCCATCTTATTATGCGAGGCATTTAAAGCTACTATACGTGGCGTCAGTATCAGTGTTAATGCGGGCATTCTCAAGGACATCCGAGCTCAACTCATGCAACAAGAGCATCAATTAAGTGCCTTAGAACAAGATTATGAACAGACATGTAATATGTTCATCCTAAATGATACTAGGACTGTTCTGTCAGAATATCAAGACTTTGAAGAGGACGAACTCAAATGTATCTCAAAAAGGCACATAGCATATGGTGAGGGGGCAGTCAGGGACATACTCTGGCCAGCAAAATATGTGCGGGCATAAGGCGCACATGGTGCTTTCAATAAAAACTGATGATGACAAATCTCACTATGATACTCATGATGCTCAGGGCAAATTAGGAGCATTTATGAACGCATATGGTGATCCATATGCGTTGCAAGAAACAGCAGCGCCATCAAAAGTTATGGCATACTTGGAAGATGTAGCATTGGCCTGGTTATCAGATGCACAGATGGAGTATCTGGTGCAGTCGGTGACTATAGAAGAAGTTACCGAAATAGTTAAGTCTCTTCCCAATGGTAAGGCGCAGGGACCGGCGGCTTTACAAGCAAATTTTATAAGGAATACATAGACCAGTTTGCACCTCATTTTGTACAAATGTATTGTGACGCCCACAGCATACAGATTCTTCCCACCACGCTAAGGGAGGCCATGCTAATTGCTCTACTGAGACCTAATAAAGATCCTGAAGAGTGTGACTCATATAGGCATTTTTCCCTAATGAACACAGACACTAAAATTCGGGTGAAATTGCTTGGGCAACGCCTGCAACCGTTGATGACTAATATCGTACTGCCGGACCAATCCGGATTTATTCCCAGTCCTGCTACCGCTCATAATACTCAAGCGCTCTTTGCATTATCCCATTATTTGGGCCCAGACCTTCAAGGAGCCGCTATCTTGTTGGATGCAGCAAAGGCATTCAACTCGATTGAATGGCCGTATCTTAACACTATATTATATAAGATGGGATTCCCCCCTCTTTTTCCACAATGGATTCAAATATTATACACGAAGCCCACAGCATGTATACAAGTTAATAAATATGTGTCAGATGCTATCAAAATTGAAAGAGGTACACAGCAGGGATGCCCTCTATCTCCCTTACTTTTTGCCATTGCATTAGAGCCACTGGCATGCAAAATACGGCAGGGTCATAAATACGCTGCTCTGCAGTTTTTACAACGGCCTCGTAATTTCTCACTATATGCAGATGATATGATGCTCTATGTTAAAAATCCTGCTACTAATCTATCCCTGCTGCTAAGAGAATATATCACATATGGGCATCATTCCGGCCTTCAAATTAACTGGGCTAAATCCATAATTTTTTCACTGACAGACTCTACTTTACCCTATCAGGTAGAATACCCTCTTGAATGGCAAACCGATCCGGTCAAATATCTTGGGGTGTGGTATCATCGTGACCCGGAAACGGTTATTCATGCCAACTATAGGACGACCATTTGTAAACTTGAAGAAAAAGTGGAACAATGGATACACTTACCCTCATCAGTGGCGGATCGACTGGACATTGTTAAGATGATCGTACTTCCACAGCTCCTGTATCTCTTTAATAAATATTCCCATTACCTCACCTAAAGCGGTCTTCCAAAGACTGACAACTGTAGTAAACAGTCTCACATGGGCAGGCAAATAATCCCGTATTGAACTACGCGCTCTAACACAACCGTTTACTAAAGGAGGCTTCGGGGCTCCAGATTTCCTTGTCTATTACTTATGTGCTCAAGCGCAATACGTGCATTTTTGGTATCATCCCATTCCCTATATGCCTCATCTTGCTATTGAAGACGGGGACGAGCATCCTATTCCATTGAATGCTATCCTTCCACATCGGGTACACCACCAGGAACACAATCTACTGAATTCCTCTCAGTTTGGCTTCAGAGGTCAACACAGTAGGGAGACAGCTCTGTTTACAGCCTCAGAGTATGTCAGAGCAACCCTAGACCAAGCTGGGAACACTGCCTCAATTCTACTTGATCTCTTGTGAGCATTCAACACCGTAAACCATCAACTGTTGATCAACTTGCTGCTAGAGATAGGTGCAGGAGGTACTGCACTTAGACTACTCAGCTCTTTCCTCTCTTAAAGAACGCAGTTTGTGGAATGTAACGGCCACAGATCCACTCCTTTCACCCTTCCCTGTGGGGTTTCTCAAGGGTCTTCATTGAGCCTCACTCTTTTTAATCTTTATGTTAGACCTCTGGCCATACTAATCAAAGGTCTTGGCTTTTCGGTTGTCTCCTATGCTGATGGCACCCAGATCGTGGTGTCAGTCACAGAAAACATGGACAACACAGCTAGTTGTTTTCCCGGCTGCATGCTGCAGATCGGGAACTGGATGTCCATCAACTGCTCGAAACTGAACTCCGACAAAACAGAGGTGCTTTTGTTCAGCAATTATCTATTATTCTGGTGCTCCAGTTGGTGGCCTCAGGAATTGGGCCCAATTCCCACTCCTGTTCTAAAGATGAATAATTTGGGCTTTCAGTTTGATGGAAAACGTTCTTTCGTGGGACCTGTTAATGCTATCACCTTATCCTGTTTTTTCATCTTTAAATCCCTCAGGAAGAACTTCCCTTGTATCCCTCTGAACCTGGGGAAAGCAGTGATTACCACCTTACTCTTTTCCAAAATTGATTATTGAAATGGGGTCTTCCTGACGGCTCACAATAAAACGTCTACACAAACTACAATTGGTCCAGAACGCGGCAGCCAGGCTATTGTTAGGGATCCCAAAATTTCAGTTGGTATCCAAGTTTCTTCCTTCACATCACTGGCTCCCGGTTAAGAAAGGGGTTATGTTCAAATCCTTATGCTTAGCCTCTAAAGCTCTCCACTCCAAAGGACCATCCTCTATTAGACAACTCGTCCATCACTATATCCTGACCGGGAACTTAAGTTCGGCCTCCCATGCAAAACTGGTCGTCCCCAAGTTCAGGAGGACCACCTGGAAAGGAAAGAGTTTTGCAGTCACCACTGCTTAATCTCTGGTACACCATGCCACTTACCCTAAAAACCTCAAGTAATCTGCTCTTGTTTCGCAAAGCACTAAAAACTGGCTTTTCAATAACTAGATCAAATTTGTCCTCCTTTACTTGACAGTTCGCTACGGTATGGGGCTGCTACCCAGTTTTCTCCCTCATGAATCTACAGCGCCTAGGCACCTGCGGATATTAGTGCGCTTTAGAAATGATATTTTCATTTCATTTCATCTGACGCATGCAAGAGCGATGCAAGCCAAGTCGGATTTTTTAAGTCACTTTAAGTGGCTATGTGTGGCTCCCAAAATCTGGAGTAATGCAAACCAGCGCTAATTGCTGCATTGTGTTACTCTTCCCTGGGTATGCATTCCATAGGAGTTGCGTGGGTGTTCCTGTGCACCTCCCATGATTTTTGATGCATTCCCAGATTTACAAGACCTTGTAAACCTGGAATATGCCAAGAAGATATGCCTCCCCATGAGAAAGATAACGAGGAGAAATATGTTAATTTCTCCTGGTTTCTTCCTCTTTCTGTGTCTGCTGCATTCTGCAGCTGACATAGAAAAAAGAAAAAAGCCTCTTGGTATTACTTTTGTGTAGCAAGGTGCTCCTTCATGCACAAAAACAATCCTCCCTACAACACAGGCACTTTTGCACTATGGTACAAGGGTGCCTGCATGTTATGTTATGTTATGTCATATGCAGCCAGATTCATCAAGCGAAATGCGCTCGCAAAAGAGCCAGATTCTGAGAATCTGGCCCTTTGAGAGTGCAATTTTTGCATTTGGGATTCATCATCCCAAATGCAAAAATCGCTAATAAAGAATTAGCAAATTTGCGAGGATTAGCATTTAAGGAATCTCTATTAGAGATTCCTTAAATGCTAATCATAAAACATTTAAAAATTGCGAATTCGCAATTTAGGAGCGCTATTTACCACGAAGTCAAACCTCGTGGTAAATAGCGAAAACTTAGAAAAATGCATTTAAATGCATTTGTCTAAGTTGCATGTTACACACACACATGTCCTTTGGACATGTGTGTGCACAACATCAGTGTAAATTCACATTTCAGGGGTGCTACAGGGTGTCCTTTGGACACCCCTGGCACCCTTGAAATCGTATCCTTATTTGCGATTAGCAAATTGCTAATCGCAAATATGGATTGACTCCCCATTCATTCCTATGGGTCTTTAGGCCCATGGGAATGAATGGGGAGTTATTCCTTATTTGCGATTAGCAATTTGCTAATCGCAAATAAGGAGGATTCAGGAATTGCAATTTATTTTGCGATTTCTACATGAATCCCGATTTGCAAGTCCTTAATAGCGATTCCTTAATAGTCGCTATTAAGGACTCGCAAATTGGGACTTTGATGAATCTAGCTGATGGTTTATAGAGCGCGCAGCTGCCCCAACGAAGAGGCGTCCCGGCACTAATCCCAAGTGAAAAACAGAACTGAGGGCAGAAATCGGTAGAGAAAATTATCTTCCAGGAAATAAAAATGTTTTGACAGCTTTCCTGAATTGCAACATGTCCTTCAACTCCCGTATCTGAGCAGGAAGGGAGTTCCATAACTTAGCTGCTAGAAAATGGAAGGAGCGGCCACCTGCTCTGCTACGGTTAAACCAGGGAGCTACCACCAGATTCTGCCCTGCCGAACGCAGATAACGCACCGGCACATACAAGTTCAGCAGTGATCCCAACATTTTTAGGGGTAGACAGTCTAAGGATTTTAAAAGAGATACATAGGGTCTTAAACTGTATCCTTTGAGCTACAGGAAGCCAGTGAAGTTTCCGGATGGAGGCAGAAGTGGGACTAAAGTGTGGCAGGCCTAGTAAGGCCCTTGCGGCCGCATTTTGAATACGTTGGAGGCGAGCAATTTCCACCTTGTTAGCGCCCAGAAGTAAGGAGCTGGCATAATCCAGTCTGGACAGTACCGTAGCCTGAACAATTAACCTGGTAACTGGATCGAAAAATTCAAAGACTGGTTTAAGGCTGCGTAAAATTCCAAAGCAAGTAGCGGCGACCTTTTTAGTATGGACATCAAACTTAAGCTCTGAGTCCAACCAGACTCCCAGATTCTTCACTTCGGCACTAGACTTCTAAAACGGCACCAGTGCAAGGAAAAGGACTGGAATTTGATAAATATGGCTCATTCCTGCCCTTTTCCTGTGACGCAGCGCAGCAAGGTGACTTGCTGCACTGTTCTGCGCCACAAAATTCATAAATATGTCCCCCCGAGTTTAAATCTGCATCCAAAATAACAAAATGAAGCACACAGAAAGCTTCTCCTTTGGCGCAGTGGAGAAAAAGGCATCATGATAAAGCACCATGCCTTAGCACCGCTGTTGATGAATGAAATGATTTCCTGCACATTTCCTTTCCTCCTCTCCTGACAGTAAATGATATCTCAATCAAATGCTAGCTGATAATCTTGAAATGCACCATTCGGCAGACCTAAACTGATCCTATGATGCCAATAAAATATTACATTTTCAATAATTCGAATTGGTTCCTTTAAAGCTCCCCAACATGCTTGCAAGGTGTGATTTAAGTTGCCTGTAAGTTAGGATTGAAAAAAAATAGTTCCCAGAAGTGGCAGCATGGCATCAACGGCCTGGCAGCAGTTCCCCAGCTGGTAATTGTAGGATTGCTCCTGTGCTGGCGGCTCAGTTTGTACAAGCTACAAATGGACACAATAATGTAGCATGTATTGGCAAGTGTGCAAAATCATATTTTAAATAACTTTTTCCTTTCAAATGTTGTTTCCCTTAAGACCAGCATTATCGTTACAGAATATGAATATTTAAAATCACATTCAAATAGATAAAAAGGTACAAACGTATAAGCAAAAGGTGTAAATGGGCATCACGAAATCACAACTGACTACAGTTTCATTTATAGATTGTTGACCTGTCAGCCGTAGTGTTGTCTTCCTCCAAACCTTTTGCCTTTCTCCTCCATTTTTTTATGATTTTGTTTTTGTGGGCCTTAGCACTCTGTGCACTTTACCACTTCTAAAGAGTAATATAGTTGCACATGACAAAGGCTCTTCCTAGCACACTGACAAAAGGTTTTGACACTACTCTTTTTTATCCCCAGACAACCTGGGGCCTAGAAATTCCAATCACATCTGAGGGTGGAGACTTCCTGAACCTTCTACTACGTCAAAGCGGGCACCAGGATAATTAATTGACCCTCAAACCCAACTCATCCATACACCTCAAGACCTTTGGAAGATTCAGAAGGACTGCTTTGCTGCTCATCAAGAATGACCGCTACTCAATTACCCTGCTGCCCTGCTTTCTGAGTGATAGAACTGGACCTGCATCTTGACCCCAGGACCACCAAAGTGCTCCAAGGGCTAGTTGGTTGGCCTCCTAATCAGAGCCTCAGGGACAGAAAAGGCTCCAACAGCCTTGAACCCAGCACCTAGACACTGCCTTCTGTGCGTCTTGCCCCTAAGTGGTGCCTCCCTGTCCTGGATCCTTGAAAGTGGGTTCGAATGTGCTCTGCCCCCGCCAGCTGTGGTCTTGTGGGAAGAACTGATGCATCACAGCACATGTCCCATCAGATTCACTTCAGAACTGCTGCATCGTGAGACATCCCCTACCCCCGACTTTGCATTGTAGCCCACATGTTCATCTGAAGCGCTGCATCTTCAATGCAGGCCTCCATATTGCAAGCCTCTCCTAAATGGCATTGTTGATGATGATGCAGGACTCTGCATCACAGCCCCACAGCTTCTGTGAAACCTCCGCTGCACGACACATCCGCAAAATGGGCTCTCGCATTGCTCCACAAACCAGGTTTTAACATACTGTGTTCAGCAGTCCCAACTTAGTTCCTCGACCCAGCCCGCACTTCATCGTGGTCAGCTTGAAGTTGTGATTTTGTCCCAGTATTTTTACTTAAAACTTTAAAATATAAAAATATGGTTCTATTAATTGGATTTTTGTTGTTTTGGTCTCAAATAATGTATTGAATTGTACTGGGATTTTTCTTGTATTGTGTCTTCACTTTATTACAGTTTGAATTGCTGCATAAATACAATTTATACAATTCACATTGCCTCTAAGTTAAGCCTGACTGCCATTGTGCCAAGCTACAAGAGCGCTAAGCACAGGTGAATTGTGGATTTGCTTTTAACTTCACCCTGACAGAAATTGTGGTTTTCGCTTGAGGAGGGTTTTACCTCACTCAAACAATAACTCAATTTCCTACCTTGATATTCCACATTAAGGATTTGTGGAGTGCCAAACAATAATGTTGTGTTACAATAAAAACATAGTTAAAATATTGAACACTATTACAGTAAGCCTCTTCCAGTCCCCTTTTTCTTAAAACAGACTTTTGCTAAATAACTCTCTTTAGTATCGGAGCATGCACATGAGTAATGGCGTGTTGCTTTGCTTCTTTTCAGATCCGAAGGCCGATCTACCTTTATCAACCTATGTGAGTCTCTTTTTTTAAACTAACCCACCCCACTATCCCCTTCTAATTTTTTGTGATTTGGTTACTCCAGTTTGGTCCGTATTTACAATACCATCCTTCTTCACAGGTATTGAAGTTTCCTTTTGGTAAAGTGTTCCTCTCCTACCTGGGACAGACAACCTTCGGTATGGTTTGTCTAACATACTTATGTGCTTAATACTTTAATTATTTTGATTTATGCAACATATTAAAATATACATTTGTTACTCATTAAATAGGTCTTCTGCCCCGTCCCCGTCCTGATGAAGACCCCACTGCAAGGAGATAATTAATGCCTGCCATTTTCAGGGGGTCGAAACGTCGACAGCTTTGTGTACTTTTTCAGCTCTACCCCATGAATGTGGCAATGATTGTATTATGTGGAGCATGATATTCACTTGATGAATTTTTACATTGATGGTCTTTATGTCTATGTTTGACTTAAAACACATAGTACAGTGAGGCTGCCTGGCCATTTTTTATGTCACTATCCTGTACCCACACTACCCTTCACTATACCACTTCCCTTCCTCCCAGGGGCACTTTGAAAATTTTTTGAATATGTATTTATGAAACATGTGCGGTAATCAAAACATGTCTACATTGTGAATAAACAACAATGTATGTCAATTGACTGTATTTTCTACTATTTGTGCTATTCATTGTGTATATTTGGTTATCTATTGCTGGGACCCCTCTTCTCAGTGCTATCAGTACCCAGGTCCCAGTGACTTATATTGGGATTAACCCTTTCTTTATACATCACATTTTTGTAAGTTAGGCTGTGCGAATGTCTTCACATGGGAAAGGCTTGTTTTCGTCATCTCTCGACTTACATCGTGACCCTAGTCTGCACAGTGAGTGCTGAAACCGTCAAGGTTATCATAACATGGTAACTGTTGTTCGAACTGATCGGCTAACATTTTTTAGACACAACAAATGGCAACTTCAAGCCAACTGAAATCCTGGCGCCTTTACTATTACACTGCAGCCATGATTACACACAGGTGGAAGATTTTCCTTTTACTGCGATGCACAAAGGTTTTGCTGAATATGATGTGATTTGAATTGGGGTGTGAGTGGACGCACTGCTGTGTTGAAAGAGGTTTCAATGTTGTAAGGTGCTCCGGAGTAACACCCTCCGACAAGGGGTGTAAGTAAATGCTTGAGGTAGCACTGCCCAAAATTGAGATGTGACCCCCGGGCTCCTTGCGAGTCCTGATAAAATAGGTTTCCACTGTTAATCATTCATGTTTTAAACGTTGGTTTTTTATTGTATTTAACAAAACTCTTGTTGTATTCACAAGAATATAGTTCATTCACTGGATGAATTAATTTCACGAAACAACATTTCAATAAATCCCAATGCATTTCGGCAATAATGTTGCCTTCTTCCAGGGGATAATTGTCTACAATGAGGAAAAGAAAAACGAGTCAGGACTACAAAACGGGTAAAAAAATAACTAATTGAATCAGTGATGTGCCAGTTAAATTTCCGCTGAACGGGTGAAGGAGAATGGAACTAGAAGTCCGTGCACGTTAATACCAGTTGAGAGAGTGAGAGGTCCAAGCTAATTCAAAAAACGGAGTGGAGAGCGTGTATTCCGGAAAAGACGTCTGTGAGCATGCAACTTGCTCGTGCAGAGAACGAGATATCTACGTTAACCAAAAAATGTGTACCCCTTGGTTAAAGCGCTTACCGTGTTGGTAGTGTCGGTGGCTGCTTAACAAGCCGGGTTGCCGCATGGTTTGTTAAATCCCGAAAGATTATAAACAGTCGGGTAGATACTACGCGCTTAGTGACGTTGCTGCTATGCGCCCGAGGTGTGGGATGGAGATCAAAAAAGGACTAAAAACGGGTGAAGCTGGAAAAGGTATAAAGATAGTGTTTCCTAATGAACTAAAACGGTGGTGGTACATATGGTGCGCATGTGATAAAAAAACGATCACAGATAATGTGTTATCGATAAAAAGGGGGTGATAATGCAAGGATTACAAATTAAGCAATAAGTGAAAAAAAACATTAATATATGTTAAAAAACAAAATCACAATAACTGAAAGGGAGATGTCCATTAGTCACATTTAGGAACGAGTTCAATAAATGTTAAATGATACAATTTAAAGGTAACAAGCAAATTCTACACGGTCATTAAGACCATTGGGTTTCATACTGGACAACGTATAGATCCAGTAATTTTCACGTTTCAGAAGTTCATTGTGATTGTCTTTGCCTTGTTCTCTGAAAACAGTCTCCAATGCGCAAAATCTCAATTGGCTTATTCCATGGCCCGCTTCCAAAAAATGTTGTGCTACCGTGGATTTGGTTTGGCTGGTTCTGATGTTGGATTTGTGTTCCGTTAATCGTGTTTTCAGTTTCCTTTCAGTTTGCCCAACATAAATCTTGCCACAAGGGCATTTCAGCATGTACACGACATTGGAAGTGTCACAAGTTGCTGTGGCTCTGATTTTAATTTGATTCCCTTTCATAGGGTGACTGACTGTCGTACCTTTTATTACGTTGTTACAATGGTTACAGTTCCAGCAGGGTGTAGTGCCTTTATATGTTTGTCTCTCTGCTGTAGAGTATTTGATAAGTTCCCCAATGTTTTTAGCTCGGGTATAAGCGAAAATAGGTTCTGTTTCAAAGACTCTATTAAAATCAGGTTCCACTCTAAGTATATCCCAATGTTTTTTGATGGTTTGCTTGAATCTGCGACTTGACGTGGAATTTTTAGAGACTACTGTGATGACATCAGTTTTCTGCTTGGTGGATTTTTTTAGTAGGTCGTCTCTGGTTTTGGTTGCACACCTTGTTTTGGCCTGGTCAAGAATCTGGTCAGGGAATCCTCTGGCTTTAAACCGTGTTGTAATCATGTTGGCTTCGGTGTCATATCTGTTAAATTCAAACGTGATTCTCTTAGCTCGGATGAGCTGACTGTAGGGTAAATGGTTTTTAAGTGGTTGTGGGTGGAAGCTTGAATAATGTACAGTATTATTCCTGTCTGTTTGTTTTCTAAACAAACTCGTCTCAAATCCAGTGTGGGTGTTGGTAATTTTGACATCAAGATAGTTGATAGATTGTGATTGAACTTCAAAAGTGAACTGTAACCGTGGATCGATGGAATTGAGTTTGATGAGTTCATTCATTAATATATCTTTAGGGCCTTGCCACATAAGGAAGATATCGTCGATGAATCTGACGAACATTTTCAAATGGTCATTCCATATGGTTTTACTCAAAATGTGATCCTGTTCGAACCTGTGCATAAACATATTAGCATAGGCCGGTGCGGCCGAATTGCCCATTGATGTGCCGGTTAGTTGGTGAAACCGCTAATTTTTCCACGTGAAGTAGCTATGCAGTAGTGAAAATTCCAAGAGTTCCATTAGGAATATTTTCAGATTATGGTTGTACTCAGTCCTCAACAAACAGTGTTCCACTGCTTCTATTCCCATGGAATGGGGAATAGATGTGTATAAAGCTGTTACATCCACTGTGCACAAGAATAAGTTCGTGAAATCATCAATTTCCACGGTATTGAGTCTGTTTAGGAAGTGGGTGGTGTCTCTCAAAAAAGTAGGTATTAAAGAAACAAAAGTTTGAAAATATTTGTCCAAAAATTTCCCCACTGGGTCGTGTATGCTTCCACATGTGGATACTATAGGCCTACAGGGAGGCGTCTGGAGATTTTTATGTATCTTAGGAACTAGAAAAAATTTTGGGCTCTTTGGGTTCTGTGTTGTTAGATATCTGCTGGTTTTAGTCGTGATTACTTCATTGTTTAGAGCTTTGCTGATGATCGTGTCTAGTAGTGCCTTATATTCAGTGGTAGGGTCGTTCGGGAGTTTGTGATAAGTGTTGGAATCCAAGAGGTGGAGGGATGCCTGCTCTTCATAGTAGGTGGTGTTTAAAATGACGATTGCCCCTCCTTTATCAGCTTTGACACATGTTATTTGCTGATTGGATGCAATAGATTTAAGCGTGGTGTATTCCTTAACAGTGAGATTCTTGTATTTGGACTTGGGTTGAAAGTTGAATTTGGCAAGGTCTTTTTTAACCAATGTCTCAAAGGTGTCTAAACTTTTATGTGACACAGGTGCTAGGAAGGTACTGCGGGGACGAAGTCCCATAAGTTGATCCTCTTCAAAGTTGTCAGAAGTTTGAACAATATTTTGAAAGTAATGTTTAAGGCGGAGTTTCCTCATCAATTTGAAAAATGACACTTCCAGTTCCAGTCTGTTAGTGCTAGACGTTGGTATAAATGAAGTACCTTTCTGTAAGGTTTTGATTTGGGTAGTATTGAACTGGAAATCTGAAATGTTTATGACTAGGTTGTCTGTTGTTGTTTGCCCTTCACTTTCTCCTTCTTGCTGGTTGCAGTCCGAGTCTGTGGTGGTTCTTTGGTTTTTTCTTTTTGCCCTCCTGGGTCTTCTTGTTCTGGGCCTACCTCTAAAAAAGGCTCCGTTGATGTTGGTTGAACTTCAGATGCCACTGCAGTGGTAGTTGGTTTTTGAAGGGTAACACGAGTTCTTCTACCTTGAGCGTTCAATGAATCATCTTCAGATGATGAAGTTTCTGTGTTGGTTGTATAGGGTTTATTCTGTCGTCTCTTTGCATAAATTTCTGCCCATGTGTAAACTTCTCCCATCTTATAGTCGATGGTATCTCTCCTTAGTTTCCTTACTTTACATTCATTAACTTCGGCGGTATGTTTAGCAAGCTGTGAGTTGATGTCTTCAATGATTTTTGTAAGTTCTTCCGTAGTATAACTGTTCTCTAATTCAGTTTTTACTGCAGATATCTCTTTGGATAATTCCTCCAAAATGTTAGACAATTCTTCGATAATCAGTAAAATGAGATCCAAGCTGCACTTATTAAGGATGGCGTACCATCTGTCTTTGAATCTCTGTACATTTTTACAAAGAGAGGGTTTCAAGGGTATCCTGAGACCTCTTGGAATTCTTTGCGCCTTATGATACTTGACCAAAGTACTTGCATGCAGGCGTTGGTTTATTTCCTTTTTAGAAAGGTAAAGTAGTTGTCTTAAATTTTGTTCCTTCGTGCGACTGGTGGACAGTTCACTGGTTTCCTCATTGATAAGTGAGTAAATTCTTGTTGCTTCTTCATTAGAATAGGCGAATGTTTCAGCTCTTAGGTCCGTGAGCCGTATTATATCATCCATGTTTAAAGGCGTGCGAGTCCACGTTTAGTCAGGAAATGAATAATGAATTGGGGTGTGAGTGGACGCACTGCTGTGTTGAAAGAGGTTTCAATGTTGTAAGGTGCTCCGGAGTAACACCCTCCGACAAGGGGTGTAAGTAAATGCTTGAGGTAGCACTGCCCAAAATTGAGATGTGACCCCCGGGCTCCTTGCGAGTCCTGATAAAATAGGTTTCCACTGTTAATCATTCATGTTTTAAACGTTGGTTTTTTATTGTATTTAACAAAACTCTTGTTGTATTCACAAGAATATAGTTCATTCACTGGATGAATTCATTTCACGAAACAACATTTCAATAAATCCCAATGCATTTCGGCAATAATGTTGCCTTCTTCCAGGGGATAATTGTCTACAATGAGGAAAAGAAAAACGAGTCAGGACTACAAAACGGGTAAAAAAATAACTAATTGAATCAGTGATGTGCCAGTTAAATTTCCGCTGAACGGGTGAAGGAGAATGGAACTAGAAGTCCGTGCACGTTAATACCAGTTGAGAGAGTGAGAGGTCCAAGCTAATTCAAAAAACGGAGTGGAGAGCGTGTATTCCGGAAAAGACGTCTGTGAGCATGCAACTTGCTCGTGCAGAGAACGAGATATCTACGTTAACCAAAAAATGTGTACCCCTTGGTTAAAGCGCTTACCGTGTTGGTAGTGTCGGTGGCTGCTTAACAAGCCGGGTTGCCGCATGGTTTGTTAAATCCCGAAAGATTATAAACAGTCGGGTAGATACTACGCGCTTAGTGACGTTGCTGCTATGCGCCCGAGGTGTGGGATGGAGATCAAAAAAGGACTAAAAACGGGTGAAGCTGGAAAAGGTATAAAGATAGTGTTTCCTAATGAACTAAAACGGTGGTGGTACATATGTTGCGCATGTGATAAAAAAACGATCACAGATAATGTGTTATCGATAAAAAGGGGGTGATAATGCAAGGATTACAAATTAAGCAATAAGTGAAAAAAAACATTAATATATGTTAAAAAACAAAATCACAATAACTGAAAGGGAGATGTCCATTAGTCACATTTAGGAACGAGTTCAATAAATGTTAAATGATACAATTTAAAGGTAACAAGCAAATTCTACACGGTCATTAAGACCATTGGGTTTCATACTGGACAACGTATAGATCCAGTAATTTTCACGTTTCAGAAGTTCATTGTGATTGTCTTTGCCTTGTTCTCTGAAAACAGTCTCCAATGCGCAAAATCTCAATTGGCTTATTCCATGGCCCGCTTCCAAAAAATGTTGTGCTACCGTGGATTTGGTTTGGCTGGTTCTGATGTTGGATTTGTGTTCCGTTAATTGTGTTTTCAGTTTCCTTTCAGTTTGCCCAACATAAATCTTGCCACAAGGGCATTTCAGCATGTACACGACATTGGAAGTGTCACAAGTTGCTGTGGCTCTGATTTTAATTTGATTCCCTTTCATAGGGTGACTGACTGTCGTACCTTTTATTACGTTGTTACAATGGTTACAGTTCCAGCAGGGTGTAGTGCCTTTATATGTTTGTCTCTCTGCTGTAGAGTATTTGATAAGTTCCCCAATGTTTTTAGCTCGGGTATAAGCGAAAATAGGTTCTGTTTCAAAGACTCTATTAAAATCAGGTTCCACTCTAAGTATATCCCAATGTTTTTTGATGGTTTGCTTGAATCTGCGACTTGACGTGGAATACTTAGAGACTACTGTGATGACATCAGTTTTCTGCTTGGTGGATTTTTTTAGTAGGTCGTCTCTGGTTTTGGTTGCACACCTTGTTTTGGCCTGGTCAAGAATCTGGTCAGGGTATCCTCTGGCTTTAAACCGTGTTGTAATCATGTTGGCTTCGGTGTCATATCTGTTAAATTCAGACGTGATTCTCTTAGCTCGGATGAGCTGACTGTAGGGTAAATGGTTTTTAAGTGGTTGTGGGTGGAAGCTTGAATAATGTACTGTATTATTCCTGTCTGTTTGTTTTCTAAACAAACTCGTCTCAAATCCAGTGTGGGTGTTGGTAATTTTGACATCAAGATAGTTGATAGATTGTGATTGAACTTCAAAAGTGAACTGTAACCGTGGATCGATGGAATTGAGTTTGATGAGTTCATTCATTAATATATCTTTAGGGCCTTGCCACATAAGGAAGATATCGTCGATGAATCTGACGAACATTTTCAAATGGTCATTCCATATGGTTTTACTCAAAATGTGATCCTGTTCGAACCCGTGCATAAACATATTAGCATAGGCCGGTGCGGCCGAATTGCCCATTGATGTGCCGGTTAGTTGGTGAAACCACTCATTTTTCCACGTGAAGTAGCTATGCAGTAGTGAAAATTCCAAGAGTTCCATTAGGAATATTTTCAGATTATGGTTGTACTCAGTCCTCAACAAACAGTGTTCCACTGCTTCTATTCCCATGGAATGGGGAATAGATGTGTATAAAGCTGTTACATCCACTGTGCACAAGAATAAGTTCGTGAAATCATCAATTTCCACGGTATTGAGTCTGTTTAGGAAGTGGGTGGTGTCTCTCAAAAAAGTAGGTATTAAAGAAACAAAAGTTTGAAAATATTTGTCCAAAAATTTCCCCACTGGGTCGTGTATGCTTCCACATGTGGATACTATAGGCCTACAGGGAGGCGTCTGGAGATTTTTATGTATCTTAGGAACTAGAAAAAATTTTGGGCTCTTTGGGTTCTGTGTTGTTAGATATCTGCTGGTTTTAGTCGTGATTACTTCATTGTTTAGAGCTTTGCTGATGATCGTGTCTAGTAGTGCCTTATATTCAGTGGTAGGGTCGTTCGGGTAAAAAAGCTGATAAAGGAGGGGCAATCGTCATTTTAAACACCACCTACTATGAAGAGCAGGCATCCCTCCACCTCTTGGATTCCAACACTTATCACAAACTCCCGAACGACCCTACCACTGAATATAAGGCACTACTAGACACGATCATCAGCAAAGCTCTAAACAATGAAGTAATCACGACTAAAACCAGCAGATATCTAACAACACAGAACCCAAAGAGCCCAAAATTTTTTCTAGTTCCTAAGATACATAAAAATCTCCAGACGCCTCCCTGTAGGCCTATAGTATCCACATGTGGAAGCATACACGACCCAGTGGGGAAATTTTTGGACAAATATTTTCAAACTTTTGTTTCTTTGATACCTACTTTTTTGAGAGACACCACCCACTTCCTAAACAGACTCAATACCGTGGAAATTGATGATTTCACGAACTTATTCTTGTGCACAGTGGATGTAACAGCTTTATACACATCTATTCCCCATTCCATGGGAATAGAAGCAGTGGAACACTGTTTGTTGAGGACTGAGTACAACCATAATCTGAAAATATTCCTAATGGAACTCTTGGAATTTTCACTACTGCATAGCTACTTCACGTGGAAAAATGAGTGGTTTCACCAACTAACCGGCACATCAATGGGCAATTCGGCCGCACCGGCCTATGCTAATATGTTTATGCACAGGTTCGAACAGGATCACATTTTGAGTAAAACCATATGGAATGACCATTTTTAAATGTTCGTCAGATTCATCGACGATATCTTCCTTATGTGGCAAGGCCCTAAAGATATATTAATGAATGAACTCATCAAACTCAATTCCATCGATCCACGGTTACAGTTCACTTTTGAAGTTCAATCACAATCTATCAACTATCTTGATGTCAAAATTACCAACACCCACACTGGATTTGAGACGAGTTTGTTTAGAAAACAAACAGACAGGAATAATACAGTACATTATTCAAGCTTCCACCCACAACCACTTAAAAACCATTTACCCTACAGTCAGCTCATCCGAGCTAAGAGAATCACGTCTGAATTTAACAGATATGACACCGAAGCCAACATGATTACAACACGGTTTAAAGCCAGAGGATACCCTGACCAGATTCTTGACCAGGCCAAAACAAGGTGTGCAACCAAAACCAGAGACGACCTACTAAAAAAATCCACCAAGCAGAAAACTGATGTCATCACAGTAGTCTCTAAGTATTCCACGTCAAGTCGCAGATTCAAGCAAACCATCAAAAAACATTGGGATATACTTAGAGTGGAACCTGATTTTAATAGAGTCTTTGAAACAGAACCTATTTTCGCTTATACCCGAGCTAAAAACATTGGGGAACTTATCAAATACTCTACAGCAGAGAGACAAACATATAAAGGCACTACACCCTGCTGGAACTGTAACCATTGTAACAACGTAATAAAAGGTACGACAGTCAGTCACCCTATGAAAGGGAATCAAATTAAAATCAGAGCCACAGCAACTTGTGACACTTCCAATGTCGTGTACATGCTGAAATGCCCTTGTGGCAAGATTTATGTTGGGCAAACTGAAAGGAAACTGAAAACACGATTAACGGAACACAAATCCAACATCAGAACCAGCCAAACCAAATCCACGGTAGCACAACATTTTTTGGAAGCGGGCCATGGAATAAGCCAATTGAGATTTTGCGCATTGGAGACTGTTTTCAGAGAACAAGGCAAAGACAATCACAATGAACTTCTGAAACGTGAAAAATACTGGATCTATACGTTGTCCAGTATGAAACCCAATGGTCTTAATGACCGTGTAGAATTTGCTTGTTACCTTTAAATTGTATCATTTAACATTTATTGAACTCGTTCCTAAATGTGACTAATGGACATCTCCCTTTCAGTTATTGTGATTTTGTTTTTTAACATATATTAATGTTTTTTTTCACTTATTGCTTAATTTGTAATCCTTGCATTATCACCCCCTTTTTATCGATAACACATTATCTGTGATTGTTTTTTTATCACATGCGCACCATATGTACCACCACCGTTTTAGTTCATTAGGAAACACTATCTTTATACCTTTTCCAGCTTCACCCGTTTTTAGTCCTTTTTTGATCTCCATCCCACACCTCGGGCGCATAGCAGCAACGTCACTAAGCGCGTAGTATGTACCCGACTGTTTATAATCTTTCGGGATTTAACAAACCATGCGGCAACCCGGCTTGTTAAGCAGCCACCGACACTACCAACACGGTAAGCGCTTTAACCAAGGGGTACACATTTTTTGGTTAACGTAGATATCTCGTTCTCTGCACGAGCAAGTTGCATGCTCACAGACGTCTTTTCCGGAATACACGCTCTCCACTCCGTTTTTTGAATTAGCTTGGACCTCTCACTCTCTCAACTGGTATTAACGTGCACGGACTTCTAGTTCCATTCTCCTTCACCCGTTCAGCGGAAATTTAACTGGCACATCACTGATTCAATTAGTTATTTTTTTACCCGTTTTGTAGTCCTGACTCGTTTTTCTTTTCCTCATTGTAGACAATTATCCCCTGGAAGAAGGCAACATTATTGCCGAAATGCATTGGGATTTATTGAAATGTTGTTTCGTGAAATGAATTCATCCAGTGAATGAACTATATTCTTGTGAATACAACAAGAGTTTTGTTAAATACAATAAAAAACCAACGTTTAAAACATGAATGATTAACAGTGGAAACCTATTTTATCAGGACTCGCAAGGAGCCCGGGGGTCACATCTCAATTTTGGGCAGTGCTACCTCAAGTATGATGTGATTTGCTCTTGCTGAGCTGAGAGGTAATGGGGTCCTCCATACAAGCCTAAGAGACATTCTTTAGTTTACAAAACATAGTTCCTAGATAGGGAGAGTGTTATAACTAGGCACTATAAGACCTGTTTTACCATCATTGTAATATGATTTCTCCCTTTGTGTTTTATGGAATTATAACAATGCTGACCATATTATTTTTAATCATGTGTCTGCTTATGTTGGCAAAGATACTGCACCTGAGAGCACGTCGTTAAAATAAATATTTTAACTTTACCCGTGTCTTTTAATTACACTTGTTGTGGACTTGTTGAGAGTATAACAAAAGAGTGTTCTCACTTCCTACCATTCCTGAGTTGGTCCTAAGTCGCATGTTCTAGGTTGTCCAATCATTGGTTACTTTGCTATAGGACGAAGAGCTAATGTGACACTGAAACTAGCTGGTTGGGGTTTTATAGATACTGAGGTGAGTTTCTGGTACACCACAATTCACTGATGTCCTGGGTCTCTGTGCACAGTTCTGTGTAGGAGCAGGATCCTTGCAACAGGCTCTTTTTGCTATTCTCAAAGAGCTTGCCAACATGGATGTCTACACTGTGGCAGAGCTCAAGGACTTCGGTAAGGAGAAGGGGCTTCCAGTCAAAAGGAGTACAAGGAAACTGGAACCCCAGAAGGCTCTGAGAGCCTGGGTGAATGCTCACCAGGAACAGGCAGCAATCGATGACCAGGATGATCTGGATAAGGATTTCGAAAAGATAAGAGAGGACCTGGGGGTAGGTTCTAAAATGCAGAACTCAGGGGAAGAGGTGGACTCAAACCCTTTCTTGAAACTCTGTCTCAGAGCATAAAGCAGCACGTTTTCATATGGCCTTTCCCCAGAGTAAATTGGCAGAGAGTAAAACTAACAGGGAATTCAGGCTGCAGATGGTATTTAAGGTGCACTGGGTCCTTAGAGAGTTTTGGCAGGTATCACTCTGGAAACTCTGGAAACACATGCCTACAGTGGGGAGTGATACCTTGCTTACACTTTAAGTGAGGGGGCGGGGGGGCAGATGAAGTAAACCCAACGAAAACCATCTATGTCACCACATTTTGACTCACCCCAGAGAAGTACCAAATTAGATCCAGGGTTAGCCAAAAGATGCAGAACCAGCCTTAGGTTGATTTTCTTGATTAAGGCGGAAAGGCACTGAATGTTTGGGTGTGGGGCAGCAAAGGTGATGCTGTTACTGGGTTTAGTCTGATACTAAGAGAGCACATGTTCAATAACTTTTTTTTAACAAAGCTACACCAGCACCTAATTTTTAGTGACATCACTGACCATCGGAGAAGTGTGGCTCAATGATTACAGCGGCAGACCCTGATGCAGAGGTCTAGCCCGGGACCAGGGTTCAATTCCCTGCCTCGGCGGGTCTTGGACTAAAAATTCCACACACCTGATAATTCTCGCCTCGGTGCCCAATCCAATCATGGAGTCCCACTCTGCAACTCTGGGCAATAGCTTGCTTAATCTCCCCAACAGCCCCCACAATGCTAAGGATGCCTGGTCTCCACCTTGGGGGTGCTCAGGAGTGGACGCCTCACAGGGAAATGCAGGATGGGTTCCACAGCGGTATTCGTACAATCGCCTTGAGACCCTTGCGGGTGAGTAGTGCGCTATACAAGTATCAATTTACATTTTAGGAAGCTTGCTAAAGAGGCAGACCTCTGGGTCAGCACCAGAGTGTCCAAAAAGGTATCTGGGGTGTCACCAGAAGGGTGGTCTGGGGTCCCTCCAGAATACAGAGGGGGTGGGCAAAACTTAAAAAAGGGACTATTCTAAAGACCCCCTCTTCAAAATAATAATGTGCAAGGGAACATCAGAAACCATTCTTAGTCTGAGCCTAAAAGAAAGGAGTTATTTGACAAACAAACTGGGGGGTTTGTCCCTCAGTGTGCAGGATGCTACAAGTTCAGCATGGAAAGAGAGCAGAGGTTACATTAGTGTGCCCACGGGATAGAAAGAGGGTGCCAAAGAATCTATATGCCTTCCAATGCTTCCAAGTATAGGCAGTGGGTCATCATCAATGGACCCACGGTGGAGGCTCTGAGAGACACATAAGCCAGACTTCTGTGAAATACCATCTGGTGTCCTCAGAGCAGGTCATCCCTAATACATTCCATCAGTTCATAGTCACAGACAAGTGTGAGAGTCAATACTAATTGGTAGTGGAGGAGGTCTTGGGTTCTTTAAAAGTAGCTGACCCCTGCAATGCCTGTATATTCTCTTTTAGGATATGACTTAGGGTACATTGTCTGAAAGGAGGTAAAGCTCAGGTCACATATGGAGATGTTAGGCTTACCAGAAGGGGTCTATATGACCTCCAAGTCTATGGCTGCCAAATTGTGGTATAAAGGTAGCCTGGATCCTGAAAAGATGGCCAAGCAAAAGAGGAAGGAAGGGGGGCTTGGTAAACCCACCCCCAAAGTCCCAGTTGTCCAGGTTGATGGGTTACTTGAGGAAGTCATCCCTGAGCCTACTGGGGTGGACATTACCATGCTGGGACACATGCCTGGGCTTGCTGGATCAAAGTAAACAAAAAAGTGATGAATGGAATGCTTAAAATAAGCCACAAGTAATTTGTCGTGCTGCATTCAAATCCATCATAATTTTGCACACTGTGCCAGCTCAGTTTGGACTCAGCTATGCGAAATCAGTTTTGACCCTGCTCAAATGAGACCAGTATAGCCAGAACTGACAAGCAAGATCCTCTCTGAACCATAACACAAGCATCCCCGGACAGGTTTCGCCCTGGTCATGGGCTCATCAGCTGGGTACAGCTTGGTTCAAGTGACACAGTGAGCACAGGAAACACATCTGGGCATTCCTACCCCACTTAGGGTGACACATCAAAGTACACAAAAAGTGATGGATGAAGTGCTTAATTAATCTCAGACACTGGTAACTAATCAGGGCTGTATTCAATCTATCATTATTTTGCACACCTTGCTACCTCAGTTTGGACTAGATACATGAAAATCAGGGGCATATTCATAAGCGCCTATCGCCACCATAAAGTCACTTTCAGTGCCATGTACTTAGCGTGAAAGGGAAGGGAATCAGTGTTGCTGTGGGAGTTCAACCACAACACCTATTGATTTTGACATTGTCCCCTATTTACAAGGGTGGGGTAAATAGGAGGCAGTGCCAAAATTAAGACCAGGGAAAACCTGGTCTTAAACAGGTAAAACGAGGAGAAATGCTTTATTTCTCCTCGTTATACCTGTTTTCATTTGTGTTGCGTTGTGCAGCACACATAGAAACTCTAAACTGCCATTGATTGTTTATGTGCTGGAAGGTAAGCTTTCCTGCACATAAACAAGTCCCAAAAAAATTATGTTTTGCAACTTCTATATGTGTTGCATTAAGCACATAAAATTTACTAAATGTCATTTAAAGATTGTTTTTATGCAGAAAGGGAAACCAACCTGCACATAAACACGCTTTCCCTCAAGCTTAGTGGCAGCACAGGTGGAAACGTGTTGTAAATATGGTGCAGCCCTGCATTTCTGAAATGGCGGAGTGTGGTGTTAAGCCAGGAAAGCTAATGCTGCACTCCTTCACTTTATTGTAAATATGCCCCTCAGTCTAGACCCTGCTTCAGAGAGAATAATCCAGCCTGAACTGCCAAGACAGGTCCTCCCTGAAGCAGAACACAAGCCACAGAGGGCAAGTTTTGCCCTAGTTGTGGACTCATCATATGGGTACAGCTTGGTTTCAGAGACACAGTGTGCATGGCACTCACATCTGGACACATTGGTGCCACTTAGGGCAAACGCTAACGTACACAAAAAAGTAATGAATAGAATGCTTGAAATAATCTTAGCCACTGATACTTACCCAGGCCACATTCCAATACATCATTATTTTGCTTACAGTGCCACCTCAGTTTGGACCCAGCTACTTGCATATCAGTCTTGACCCTGCTCCAGTGGAAATAGTCCAGCTCAAACTGCCAAGCCACGTCCTCCCTGAACCAGAACACAAGCAACCCCAGAACCGGCTTCACCCTAGGTATGGGCTCATCAACCAGGCATAGCTTGGTACCAGCGACACAATGTGCATGGGACCCACATCTGGGCATGCTTGTCCCATTTAGGGTGACACAACAAAGTATACAAAAAGTGATGGATAGAATGCCTGAATAAATGTAAGCCACTGGAAATTACCCGAGCCGCATAACAATCCATTGTTATTTTGCTCACCTTGACATCTAAGTTTGGACCCAGCTATATACAAATCACTCTACATCCTGCTTCAATGAGAATAGTTCAACCTGAACTGCCAAGCCAGGTCCTTTCTGAACCAAAACACAAGCAACCCAGGGATGGTTTCACCCCAGTTTTGGCCTCATAAGCTGAGTATAGCTTGATTCCTGTGACACAGGGTACACAGGAGCCACGTCTGGGAACACATACAAATTTACACATAAAATGATGGATTGAATGATTGAAATAATCTCAGCCACTGAGGATTACTGAGGCTGCATCCCAATCCATTTTTATTTTTCACACCATGCCACCTCAGTTTGGGCCCAGCTATTTGCAAAGCAGTCTTGACTCTGCTCCAATGGGAGCAGCCCATCCTGAACTGCCAAACCAGTTTCTCCCTGAACTGGAACACAAGCAACCCAGGACCGGTTTTGCCCATGTTATGGGTTAATCAGTCAGGTACAACTTGGTTCCAGTGAAACAGTGTGTATGGGACAAACATCTGGGCATACCCATCCCACTTAGGATGACATACCAAAGTATACAAAAAAGTGTTGGATGTAATACTTGAGGTAATCTCAGCCCCTGCCAATCACTCAGGCCTTATGCTAATCCACTCTAATTTTGCACACCATGCCATCTCAGTTTGGACCCACTTATATGCAACTTTCTGGATTAAACGTTGAAGGTGGCCACCTGGGAGGAATTCTGCATGGCACACAAAGAGTGCCCAACTCTAGAAGGCTTGAGGCAGCATGCTGAAGCCCAGGCAGCAGGTGATAGCTCAGGAAATCAACGTATCTATTGGAAGAGTTATCTCTTTTACAGTGAGCCTAAGGTTCATAGACCTAGGGCAGCCCACGTTTTGGTGGTCCCTCAGTGCTACAGGGCATTCTTACTGGGGTTGGATCATGATATACCCCAGGCAGGACATATGGGGGCAGGACAATATGTTTGCCAGGCTTCTACCCCTCTTCCATGATCTCTAATGAAGACCTGCCAGACCAGCGTGAAGGCATGGAAAAAGCTGAAAGCTCCCGTTTCCTTTGCCTCCTATTGGCACTCTCTTTGGGAGGGTGGGCATTGACATTGTTGGTCCTTACGGCCCCAAGAAAGCCTTGGGCAACAGGTTCATCATGGTCTTGGTAGACCATGCCACAAGGTACCCAGGGACAATACCTTTGTAGTTGGTGATTGCATCTGCATTGGCTAGTGAATGAAGGGGATATTTAACTGTTGGGGTTCCCCAAAGAATTTGTGCCTGACAAAGACAAAACCTTAATGTCAGCATACATGAAGCCCATGTGGGATAAGTGGGAGTTAAAGTACAAATACTCCACACCTTATCTGCCTCAAATCAACTTTTATTTTTAGAGATTCAACAACACCCTGAAGGCCATGATAATGGACATACCTGAGTCCATGAGGCAGAAATGGGAAGTCCTCTATACATGCCTGCGGTTCGCATAAAGGTAGGTGCCACAGTTAGGTGTTGGGTTTAACACATTTGAGCTCCTCTATAGACACCCTGTTCAGGTGAGAGAGAGGTGGGGAAAAGCTCCCAGGAAACCCCCCTAGAATGTAATCTGCTACATGCCGGCCCTTCATAACCAGATGCCGCCCTTCTGGAAGAAGGCCAAGTGCAATCTTGAGGCTAGTCTAGAAGTAATTAAACTCTGGTATGACTGGAAAGTCACTCTAGTAGAATTTCAGCCTGGCCCAAAGGTGTGGATTGTGGAGCCTGTAGAGCCCAGAGCTCTCCTTGGCCCTTGAAGAAGCCTCTATGAGGAGAAGGAGTGGCAAGGGTTTGCCACCTACCCCTTATGGGTGTTTTCACAAAAATGCCTCAAACCCCACTTTGAGAGGTCCGAAGTCAAAATGTTCTTGGTGACAGATGACAGAGTAAAGGGGAGGAGAGCAAACCACTCCCTGACCTCATGTCTACCCAGGAACATGATGGGTCAGTACACAGTGGTAACCTCTCCCCTACTCAAACCACAAAACAGCAGAGTTACTGCCACCAGATATTGCTGCAGTTTTCTTCTCTGTTACACCTCACTCCTAGGCTCACACACTCATGGAGCTATGACATTGAAACTGGGTACAGTAAGTCTGTCAAGAACAGAATGTACTAGCTGTCAGATAAAGGGAGGGCCAGAATCAAGGAGGGAGTCTCCAAGAAGCTGGCATTTCTGAGGATTGAGCCCTCCAACAGTCCCTGATCCAGTCCAGTTGTGTTGGTACCTACGGCTGCCCTGGGGCACCACCTCAGACGTTAGGTTGTATGTGGACTACCAAGACTCAATTCCATCACTAAGATTGATGCTCACTTCATCCCCAAGCTGATGAGCTCATAAACATGCTGGGCGCTGCCACATTCCTCAGTACCTTTATTCTCACATCTGGGAATAGCAGGTTACTCTGCCTGAGGGGGCAAAAGAGAGGTCAGCATTCTCGGCCCCACAGGCCCACTTCCAGTTCCAGTTGATGCCCTTTAGCTTCGAAAATGCTCTGACACCTTCACAGGTTGGTCAAGAGGGTCCTGGCTGGGAACGAGGCATTCTGTGCCTCTTACCTGAATGACATTGCTATCTTTAGTTTCAGCTTTGAGGAACGCCTGTAACACCTCCAGGAGGTGCTTCAGGTCCTGCAGCAGATGGGCCGTGCTGTAAAGGCCAGTAAGAGCTAGATAGGGCAGGGTACTCTGATATGTGTGGTTTACATGGTTGGTGGCGGTAAGGTGCAGCACCTGTAGCTCAAAATTGAGATTGTCCAGGACTGTCAACCCCCACCACACAGACTGAGGTGAGGGCCATCCTGGGTCTGAACAGATATTATAGGAGATTTGTTAAGGGTTATGGCTCTATTGTTGCCCTTTAACTGAGCTGAGTTCAAACAAGTAGCCCAAAAAGATGACCTGGACACAGGTTTGTCAGAAATCCTTTGACACCCTAAGGGATGACGTGTGTAAAACACCTGTACTCAAGCCTCTTGACTTTTCCAAGGAGTTCATTGTGCAGACAGACATTTAAGAGCATGGCATAGGTGATGTCTTAGCGCAGTTAATTGAGGGGGGTGTAGACCAACATGCAGCCTTCACTAGGAGTAGGTTACTTCCCCGGAAAGAAAGGTTGAGTACTATTGAGAGGGAGGCCTTTCCTTTTTGCGACTCACTTTTGGGTTCCGACAGACCAACAGCCCAACAGATGGCTCATGCAAATGAGGGGTGGGAATTCCAAGCTGTTGAGGTAGTTTATTTCCCTACAGGGAATATCCTTTATGGTGAAGCTCTGTAGTGGGTTAGACCATGCCGGTGCTGATGGTCTCTCCAAGTTCTTCCTCTTTAATGATGAGAATTCCTAGGGGGTTGGGTAGTTCTCCCCACTTTTAGCTGGGAGGAAATGGGTCAGAGTGGCCAACCTTAGGGTGATTTTCCCCTAAGCATTTTGCCTTACTGCTCCATTTTTTTGCTGAGCTCATATTTGTTGATCTTAGAACTCTGTGTACTTTACCACTGCTAACCAGTGCTAAAGTGTGTGTGATCATTCCCAAAAAGTTGATAACATTGGCTTATACCCAATTGGCATATTTAATTTACTGGCAAGTCCCTAGTAAAGTGGTAGTACCCATGCACAGGGCCTGTAAATCAAATGGTGCACGTGGGTCTACAAAACTCATCATGCCATCCATTCGCATAGCCTTTTAAACTTTTTTCAGCCTCCTATTGCCCACTGTGTGTGCAGTTCTAAACTTCCATTTCAACCTTGTAACCAAAATAAATCTTCTAATATGCCTAAACCTTCCTTTTTAATACATAAAAGCCACACCGAGGCAGTCCCTGAACAGCTCATAGGGCAGGGTGCAGCGTATTTAATCATATGGACATATACATTTAACTTTTACATGTCCTGCTAGTAAAACACTCTTAAGTTTGTTGTTCACTACAGTAAGACCTACCTCTCCCATAGGATAACATTAGGTTTCTTTATCGCATTTCATAAATGATAACTTTTAAATGGGAGCCGTTATGAATATTGAATTTGGAGTCTAAAGAATTGTAATTTAAAACCATCTTTAGTGTTAAAGTTGGATTTTAAGTCCCATTTCTCAAAAAGAAAGTTGACATGTCATTGGCCTGACCATTTTGTGCCCACAGCCTGTAACCTGGGTCACATGCCTAGGTGTAAATGGCAGTTGGTCTTTGTGTATTGCTCCATAGAGTAAGACAAAGAAGGAGTAGTAGTTGGCAGTATGGGGCCATCTCTGACTTGATGAGGGGGAGAAGCTGTCACCTACACCTGCACATCACAAAGGCTCTCGCCGGCACACATACAGAGAGTCTTGACACTAATTCTTGGTACACCAGACCGGTTGGGGCCATGGCAGGGAGGCAGGAAATTTCATAGACCTCCAAGGGTGGAAACCTCTAGAACCTTCCACTACCTAAAAGTGGTCACTAGGTATAAATTATTGACCCTCAGACAAAGTGGTGGCTGGCAACTTTACCAGGGAGGGGACTACACATGCATCCATACACACACACTTACCCCCATGCATTCACACACGCAAACATACACCCATTCACAAAAATCACTTACAAATACACATACATTCGCACAGACATTGTTGCATGTAACAAACAAGAAAAAAAACATTAAACTTACTTTCACTGTAGAGAGAAACGCTTTGGAGGTCCCAGGAGGGTTGGGACTTCTGGTCAGCTAATCTGGTCAGTCCCTCACTTGTCACAGAGTGGTTTGCGGTCAGTGAGACTGCTGAGAACACCCACTCTGTGATGAGGTGTAACTGATTGATATTTGCCCTCGGCACTACAGGGCTTAAAACTGAAGCGCTCAAGTCCGAGCAACATCAACCCACAACATGGTGGCGATTATGACAAAAAGATTCACCTGTTAGTGTATGTTGAAAATGGCCCTTTCTGCAAGGTCACCCCCAACACTTAGCCTTTCTCCTCCCTTTTTTACTGAATTTGTTTTTGTTGCTTTATGACTCTGTGCCATTTACCACTGCTAACCAGTGCTAGAGAGCATGTTCTCTGTCCTCTAAACATGTTAGCATTGGCTCATACCCAATTGGCTTATTTAATTTACTTATAAGTCTCGAGTACAGTCTACAATGTGTGCCCAGGGCCTTTAAATTAAATGCTACTAGTGGCCCTGTAGAAATCATTGTGCCATCCATTTATGTAGCCCTCTTACCATGGCTCAGGCCTGCCATTGTAGAGCCTGTATATGCAGTTAACGCTGCCACCTCGACCTGGCATGCTAAACCTCTTGCCAGGCCTAATCTTCAACTTTTACATATGTCACCCTAAGGTAGGCCCTGGGAGCCCAGAGGGAAGGGTGCAATCTGTTTAAAAGGTATTGCATGCTCTTTTAAGTTTTGCATGTCCTGGTAGTGAAAAACTCTCGAATCCATTTTTCATCACTGCAAGAACTATTTATCCCATAGGACGAAATTGGGATCGATTTATTACATTTTATAAGTGTAATCTCCAATTGCTAAGGGATAGACTTTTCTATTGTAGTGCCTCTGGACTCACAACTTAAAATCACAACTCATGGTAAAGTCATATTTTAAATTGCCAGTCTGAAAATGCAACTGTTAGAAAGTTGGCATTTTCTTACTTAAGCCATTTGGTGCCTGCTGCCTGTCTCTGTTTAGTATGGCTTTGGTGACAGCCGGGTTTTGTGTATTCCCTCTAGACAGCCACAAACAAGGGGAGCTTAGGTGTAACTTGACGGGCCATCTTGGGAGATGGGAGGGAGGGGCTTAGCACATGCTCACACTTATACCTGAATAGGCTGTGTCCTGTCTACACACAAAGGGCTGCATATCCCTCTGTAGTGAGTCTGGAGCCAGCACAGGAACGGAGGACCTCTGTGCACTTCGTTGAAGGCTCCCCAACTTCAATGGCACAATTGGGTATAAGTACTGTACTAAGTGGAATGGTGGAAAAGAAGATATGGTAGTCCACAACAACCACCTCCGTATTTCAAAATATATTTATTTCTTCATTAATTCATATCCATAATTTCTTTTTTCCATAAGAACATCCAGCCAAAGCGTTTTGTTCAGACAAGTTATGAACTTCGTCAGCGCTCAAATATGTTAATGTTCTTTACACTCCTAGTGCAGAGAAGCAGGTTTCGAAGTTAGTCGCAAAGATCATATATTATATCAGGTGAATATTGGCATCCAATTGTAATTACAAACATGGATAAATTCCATCCAGTCCAAACATTTGTCCTGTTACATAGTATACAGAGATGAGTCTCTCCAGAATTATACCTTGATACGTTGCAAATGTCATGTTTGCCATTACAGAAAGGATATACGTACTGTCCCTCTGACACCATGACTTCAGAACACTTCTGGACCGATGAAGACTCTGCCATGAAGAAGGGCTGCTGTTCTGCTAAAGGACTGCCACTCTGTGGACTGCTACTTTTCTTGACTCCGGCCTTGCTGTGCTGCCTGCTGACTTATTTTCCCTTGCTTGGGTGAGAAGGACTGGACCTGCATCAACTGAATACAGAGTAACTCCAAAGGCTTTCACGCTTGCCTCCTGATTTAAAGTCTCAGGGACATAAACAACTTCCATGTTACCTGCGTTTGCACCTGGACTCTGCCAACTGTTTCTACTCTGCCAAATGGTGCCACATGAATCCCAGACTCTTGGAAGTGAGGCCCAAGGTGTTCCTTCAACCAAACCCATGCATCCTCATTTGAACTGGAGCTGCTTCCCCGTTGCAGTGATCAGAACTGGTGCATCTTCAACTTTCCATAGATTGAAACTGGCGCATCTCGTTGTTGCATGGAGTGGACCTGGTGCATCAAATTTGAAACCAGAGCGTCTCCCTAAGAACTGACACATCCTCTGTTACAGCAGTAGAACTGAAGCATTGGAATTGGGACCATTGTATCACCCTCAGAAATGATGAATCACTGACTTTATGTTGATAAAACAGATAAATCCTATAATGCAAGATTGGAACTGATGCATCACCTTGGCTACGCCTTGCATATCTCTCAATATCGATGCAAACCAGGATCAAGGTACTTTTGTTCAGTGGGCCTAAGTGGGACCCTGTATCTGGTCCACACTCCCGCCTGGTTGGCCTGAACTCTTGATTTTGCGCCAGTCCACCGCAACCAGATATCCCAAATTGGCTCTTGCATCTAAGCACTGATTTACAGTTTATTCTTTGAATAGTCATATCTCAAGATCTACTTATTAGATTTTTGTTATTTTAGTCTTGTTTTATTTATCAGGAACCCCAACAGGGCATGTGCATTCCAGAACTGTGGACAGAATTGGTTGGGGCATGCTGTGGGTACCTCTTTTTCTCCATACATCTTTAGAAGCCACAGGAAGGTTGGAAAGAATTCTGAAACTTTTTCATAACTATTTACATACAAATGTATCTTCTGTAATGAGAACATGCATCAGAGCTCAGCACATTTCCTGATTTGCTTGGCGGAGGAGCAGAGTCCAATGAAAGTCAATACATTCCTACTTTGAATGCATGAGCTCTTCAGTATTGCCCCTGCATTCCATATCACCTAAGCAACCTTTTTGCCCTTTGTGTGCGATTAAACTTCCGGCCATTAATGAATACAGAGTCAAGAGCAGTTTCCGCAAAATTCTGCATTTTAACGTGGCTTTTTTAAGTGCCAGTATCTGCAAGAGGCTTTTTCTGTGGTCAGAGTACTAGAATACAGTTTAATTTGATGCATCTTTGTGAGGTGTGATTGGATTTCTTTGCGCAGCTAATCGTATCAGCTTCTCTTTGAATAGTGGTGATTGTGCAATGAATTGCTATCTGCAACCATCAGTGTCTCTGCAATAAATGCATCCGATCATCTAATAGCAGTTTGGCAGTGATATTGCAATGGTTCATTAGTACATTAACAAAGCAGCACTGGATCACCGGTGGCATCCTGACTGCATCGTCTTTTACGAGAAATCAGTAATTGCATTCTTTAGCATGAATTTGAAAAATAAATGTTTGCACTGAGCTTTGCTGTTTTTAAAAAGAAAGGTTAGACTGCGATAAGTCAGCGTGATCAACAATCTGCCCAGTGAGCAATCTACTTTTTGTAAAAAAAGAAAGAAAGAAGAAATCAATAGCTCACAATTACTTTTTGTTGAAGACTGAAGTTGATTTTAGTTATTCATTTAGGGCATTTGTTAGATGCAACTTATTTCTGGGGCCCAAAGAATGGTGAGTGTAGTGTCTTGTGAGATAGAGATGGAGGGACCCTTTTGTTTCCTGAAAGACTCCATTGAACAGTGACGTTAGTTCGTGGGTGACAGAATTCATGATGTAGAATGTTCAGTTAATGGTTACACGCTGAGGAATAAAGACGTGTAGTAGTAAGCTCTTTGTGTAGCGTGATAATTTTGGTGTACCGGGGTTGGGGAGGATGATACAACTGGTGATGAGATAGGGGATTACGAAAACCCTCGACCCAAAGAACCAAGAGTGTTTCCCTAAGAGCTTGCTGTGATCAAGCAAACTGCTTGAGCGTGCCATGTGTGCCTTAATTGAAGTGAAAATTGATTGTTAGTGTATGTGGAGTGAAAGCATCACTCCATCCAGTACAAGGCCTGTGAAGAAAGTGACGACCTTACAGAAATTGTGTTTGTCGTCAAATGGAAATGTGCTTGTAAAGTCAAGACAAAAAATTCTGTGTCACAGCCTAACACCAGCTGTCATTCCTACAGTATGACGATCCTAAAGGCAGTGACAATCAGGTACATAGAAGCACTAAAACAGTGATAACTGAGTGCAAGAACGTGCTAAAAGCAGAAAGATTTCTGATGCAAAGAAACACTAAAGGCAATAGAAGCCAAGTACAATGCTAAGAGGTGAGAAGAGTAAAGAATTTGTGCAAGAACCAAATCCGCTACTTACCACCAAAGAAGAAGACATCATCTCACAACCAGGGAGCAGGCGCAACTACTTAAATGTCAGCACAGGGCTACTGCTTAACAAAGTTGCTATTCCAAATGGGCAGCAGACACTGCCAGAACATACTCCACTCCCTACAGCAGAAAGTTTCACAAGTTATGATGCTGCCTCATTCCTAAACCACTTCCTCCCTTCAACATTGGTGACAGATGGACTGCCTGAATGGAAACCTTTCATGATTTGATTGATGTGCTGGAAGAAGTAATTTACAAAAACATTTTTCAGGGGTCTCTTTGGATGACGGGCAGATTGTCACTGCCCGTCTGGCGGTGGCGATCCACCCGCCATTTTCCACCGCCCACCTAACATTTTCCCCCGCCAAATTACAATGGCAGTGGGGACCCTGGCAGATGGAAAGACCATTTGCCGGTTTTCTGCTGGTCGGACAGGCGACCGGGCGGAAAAGGGCTTCAATATGGTGGCGGTCCATCCATATAAGTATGAGCAGCGGTGCAGGGCTTTACATGGCGGAGACCCCACCATGGAAAGCCAGGCAGAGTTTACTTTTGGGGCCCCCATGGTTTGGGGAGTTTGAGGGTGCCCATGGTACCCCCCTCCATTTGCCCGGCACATTGTGCATGTAAATGCACGACATGCATATACTGCATTGTCGCGGGTGCTGCTTACAGCACCGCCCGCAACAATGCAATATATGCAGATGTGGCATCCTAATTTCCATGGGTTGACCGCTGCACGTATGGTGATCAGTCCCGTTTCCCGGTACGGTGGCAGGCGGACAAAGTCCACTCGCCATCGCAATAAGCCACTGAATATCTGCAGAGTTTGGTGGGTGAGGGAGTCAAAGAAGTTATAAGGACAGTGCAACCCGATGGTAAAGTGACTTACCATGAAATAAAGGAGGTGCTGCGCTCCAAGTTCAATCCAATGCAAAATGTTTACTGTGAAAGGTACATATTTAACCAAGAAAGGAGGAAAATTGATGAAACAATGGATGAGTTTGTAGAAAGACCTGATTTGCTCATCAAGCACCGGAAGTTCAACAAGTTGAACAACAAAGAGGCCATGTGTCTCAAAGCAATAGATGGTTGTCTCGACAAATCCTTCAGACAACAAATGCTGAAAGTGACAATCAGCTTAGAGTGAGTACTCATGGCTAACAGAGAGAAAGAAAGAGTTGATAGATAAGCAACTAAGATTGAGGCTGTAACGGGCCAACATGAATCAGCACTCAGTATGAAAGCTAAGTCAAATTACAAGGTAGAAGGACATAACGTAATATCTACAAAGAAAAGCAAGTTGTGTTTTTGATGTGGATTTTCCTTTCCACATAAAGGTAAATGTCCTGCTACTGGACAGATATGCAAAGTATGTGGGTAAGTGAACCATTTTACAATGGTGTGCAAAGTGAGGCAAAGATCAAGTGCGTCAAGTCGAGAAAACAATTTGGAGGAAAGATCAAGTGCGTTACGCCGAGAAAACAAAATGTATGGCAGAAAGTTCCAGAGATGTTTCAACCATGCCCACAAGGCCAAGCAGCAGCATCAGGTAAGGCATGTAGAAACTGAACAACGTCAATTGTCATCAAATTCTTTGCCTAAAAGTTTGTCATTGTCAAGCGAAAGTGAGAAGATGGGTGTGCGATGTCAATATTGACTGATGGATGATATGCACATGTAGGATTTTACTGCACTGTTTTTAAATAACTTTTATTACCTTGTGGCACATATTGCTGAGAGGTGCCTGGCTCCCTTAGTTTAGTATTTGTTTTCCTTGTAGCACATTGGTGCTGGAGTCGCCTGGCTCCACTCTCTTTACTTTACCTGCTGCATCTCGCACTCTTCCTCTGCCTGCGATCTCACCTGAAACTGAGTGCAGGCTGCAGCAATTCGTTTCACTTCAAGCCTCCCTGCTTCAGGATTGGCTTGTTCTGGCCATGCCCCCGGAGGCTGTCTATTTCTCCATGGCCGCGGAGCAGATGCACCGATTCCACTCCTCTGGTAGGAGCACTCTTTGGTTTATGTGCTCCCTCTCCCCCCTGAGTGCGCTATCACTCGGGAAGGAGCGTTTTGTGTTTTACTGCACTGTTTTTAAATAACTTTTATTTCCTTGTAGCACATATTGCTGGGAGGTGCCTGGCTCCCTTAGTTTAGTATTTGTTTTCCTTGTAGCACCTTGGTGCTGGAGTCGCCTGGCTCCACTCTCCTTACTTTACCGGCTGCATCTCTCACTCTGCCTCTGCCTGCGATCTCACCTAACACCGAGTGCAGGGCGTGGTGTGTTATCTCGCTTCACCCAGCTGCCTTGGGATTGACTTGTTCTGGCCACATCACTGGAGGCGGTCTATCTCTATATGGTTGTGGTGCGGATGTGCGATATTCCTCTCCTCTGGTAGGATCTCCGTTTACCACAAGAATAAATGAGAGGAAATAATGATAAGTTGCAAGTGGAATTTATTCGCCTCATCCACAAACAGCCTAAGAAGTAACTGACAGGAATTTACACAACATTCTCGATTCAGAGAATCTCAGTTAGACAGAGATCTAAGTTCTAAATAGAAGCAGGTGCCTGCATGCAAAGTAGGTCATTACACATCTCCCTTCTTTACAACAGCAGTAAACAAAATAAAAGAATAAAAGACAAGAAAAGAAATGTAAGAACAACTTAATATAACTAATAGCAAAACAAAAATAATTTATACATAATCTTTCATATAGGAAGGAGCTCTGCATATCCTTTGACTTCTCAAACGACCAGCAGAAGGATTGCTAGAATGAGATAAAGGAAAGTTAACAGTGCCAGAAGAATCACTGACAGAGTCTAAATGATTTTGAATAGCATTCTTTGATCTAACAAAAACCACCCGACTTTTATTCCAAATCCTCCCATCTTGTGTTTTATTAGCATTACCAAAAACTTTAATGACAGGTCTAACATTGGTTTATTTAGACCAAGATCTCCTTCCAACAGGTGCTTTTATTTTGACAAGATCACCTATCTTAACCTCGTGGAATTGAGCACATTTTTTTTCATCAAAATACATTTTTCTGCATGCTTGTTTTTCTAATTCCCTCTCCCTCCAAGCACCAATGTGATTGTCAACAAACCCTTTATTCAAATTCATCCAACCAGGACACCACATAGTGTTTGGAAATCTACACTTGAACAATTCAAAGGGAGATCTACCAGTGGTAGAGTGAGGGGAACAACGGTAAGCATCAATTCTTTCCTTAAGAGCCTCTTTCCAATTTAAGCCATTTGCTCTTGCAAGCTGAATACATTCTTTTAACGTTCTATTGACTCTCTCGACAGCACCATTAGTTTCAGGGTGATATAACGAGGAACGCTTGTGTACGATACCACATTTATTAAGATATGCTACAAATACCCCAGAACAAAATTGAGGACCATTGTCAGATAGAATACTGTTGGGAAAACTTTCTCTCTTAAAAATCTCCGACAAGAACTTGACAACTGAATCAGATGTTATGTCACTTACAGCACTCACTTCAATCCAGCGTGAATATCAATCAATTAACACAATCAAGTAAGGGGTGTCAGAGACACCGGTAAGAGGACCCAAGATATCAATGGCTAATTCATCCCAAGGATGATTAGGTAAATCTCTATAAACCATAGGCATTTGTTTGGTTTTCTGAATTTTGTCACTAGCACAACATTCAACACACTCTCTAACCATACGTTCAATTTCTAAATCCATTCCAGGCCACCAAAATTGAGTGCATAACATCTCCTTAGTTTTTACTATTCCTAACTGACCAGTGTGTGCATGTATCAATAATCTTTTCCTTAAAGTAGAGGGAGGTATAAGTCTCAAACCTCGTGTCAACATGTCATCAGTTATGGATAATTCCTCGGAGACAAGAGACCAAGGTTTATCCAAACGTTTGTTATCCCTGAGCAAACCTAACTTTAACTAACTCAGCATCCTTTAACAGTTCATTCTTCCACTCATCTTTTCCCACAACACCCTCTGTAACTTCACAAACATTGAGAAAATCATCCTCTTCTACAAACACCTCATCAGAACAAAGATTATCACCTTTTACTAGTCTTGAAAAACAATCGGCAGCCTTATTACAAACACCCGGTAAGTATTGTACATCAAAATCAAACTCTTGCAAAGATATAATCCATCTCCTAATCCTAGAAGAGATAGAATCTAAACCCTTCTAGCAAAAAACTTCCTTCAAAGGTTTATGGTCTGACTTAACAATAAATTTTGTCTCCAAATTAGATTTTTAAATTTTTTTAGAGCCCAGAAAATTGCTAATGACTCTTTCTCAATGACTGAGTAATTAAGTTCTGGTCCCCGAAGGCATCTTGAGGCACATGCAATATGAGAATCATTTCCATTTTTATTTTGTACTAATACTGCCCCTAAGCCTTTATCACTCGCATCAGTAAACACATACGTTGGCAACCCTGGAACAAACGCCTGAAGACATGGAGCTTTTTTTAACTCCTCTTTAATCTCTTCAAATTCTTTTCTGCAGTCATTTGACCACTCAAAGATAACACTCTTCGCAGTAAGTCTTCTCATATTTTCTGTTTTATCTGCAAAATGCAGGATAAATTTTCCATAAAACTCTACCATTCCGAGAAAAGATAGTAACTCATCCTTACTAACTGGTTCAGCCATATTATCAATGGATGTAACTAAATCCATTTTTGGAAAAACACCTTCACTCTTTATACAGTGTCCAAGATAGTTCACTTCCTCTAAACCAAACTTACATTTCTCCTTCTTAAGTGACAAACCAGCTTCACTTAACCTTTTCAGAACATCGCACACACGTTCGTTATGCTGTAGCATGTTAGCGCCATAGATTAATAAATCATCTTGATAACATTTTACTCCTTGAAGACCTTTAAGAATATGTGCCATTATTCGTTGAAATACAGAAGCAGCTGATATTAATCAAAAAGGCATCCTTTTAAATTTAAATGTGCCCATGGGGGTTATAAAAGCAGTCAGATCTTGGCAAGAAACATCTAGTTCCACTTGGTGGTAAGCAGAAGCTAAATCTAAGGTGGTGAAGTACCTTGCACCTTCTAACGTACCTACAATCTCATCGATATTGGGCAAAGGAAATCTGTCTACCACCACCTCCTTATTCAAAGATCGTAAATCAATGCATAGGCGAATTTCGCCAGTTGGCTTCTTAGCAATAACAATGGGAGCCAACCATTCTGTTGCTTCTACCGGTTCTATAATATTGTTCTCTATCAGTTTGTCAATCTCTGTCTGTACCTTTTCTTGTTCAGCTAAAGGAATCCTTCTTACCTTTGCTATTATGGGAACTGCATTTTTCTTCAATCTTATACAATGTTTGTAACCTTTTAAACAACCTAACTTTTCTTTGAATACACTAGGAAATTTCTTTGCAAACATTTCAGACAAATCTTCCACCTCTTGTATCTGTACTTGAGGTGAGGCATTTGGATTGAGTGTAACACCTAAATCTCGTTGATGTCTCCAACTAATTAATGAATCACCTTCTTTAGTCACATATATCTTACCAGGAATGATGCGACTTCCCAATTCAATAGTAGCCATAAAGTAACCTAAAATTTTAATAGGTTTCTTACCATAACCTAAGGGTATGATATCACTTTTAAAGAGTTTAACATTTTTTCCAAAAGTCTTGTGTAATAACTCCTCATCAATCATGGTAATCTGGGAACACGAATCAAACTTGAATTCAATCATTGCATTATCCACCTTTACTAAATGTGAGGAATGTTCCAATGGACCACCATTGATTTGGAAAGTCACAGTTTTCACCTGGGGTTGAGACCACTTTCTATTCATATTGTCCCTCTTATAATTTTTAGTTCTACAACACTTTGAAAAATGTCCCCTCCTACCACAATTATTACATATAGATTTCAGAGCAGGACAATTGGGAGAGTTAGCTAGATGACCAATATTCCCACATCTAAAACAAGAAAACTTGTTAGCATTATTGAAGTTTGCATTAAAACTATTCATTCCAGTATCATTTTTTTCACCAGACATTTTTTCTTCTTTTTTTACTTGAAAGACTACTTCTTCAACTTTAGGTTCGTTCTTCCTTTCCGTTTCAGTCATTTTTTCCTTTTCTCCTTTTAATTCATCCACACATTTTGTCATATGTTCAACCTGTTTTGCTATAACTAGTACTTCTTCCAGTGGTGGTTCATCTTTCAACCATAGTTCTTTTCGAATACTGTCATGTGCACATTTTAAAACAAATTGATCCCTTATCCTTTCTTCCAAGGTCTGACCAAACTTACAAGATGACGCCAACTTCCTTAACGCAGAAACATACCGCCCGATTCATCAAAGAAAATAGCGCTCGCAAAGGGCCAGATTCTGAGAATCTGGCCCTTTGCGAGAGCAATTTTTGCATTTGGGATTCAGCATCCCAAATGTAAAAATCGCTAATTGCGATCTCGCAATTTTGCGAGGAATTACATTTAAGGAATCTCTATTTGAGATTCCTTAAATGCAATTCATCATCCAATTTAATTTTGCGAATTCGCAATTTCTAGCCGCAATTTACCGCGAGGCCAGACCTCGTGGTAAATTGCGAAAACTCAGAAAAATGCATTTAAATGCATTTTTCCGAGTTGCATGTTACACACACACATGTCCTTTGGACATGTGTGTGTGCAACACCTGTGTAAAATTTCATTTGAGGGGTTCTACAGGGTGTCCTTTGAACATCCTTGGCACCCTTCAAATCGCTATCTTATTTGCGATTAGCAAATTGCTAATCGCAAATAAGGAATACTCCCCATTCATTCCTATGGGCCTTTTGGCCCATAGGAATGAATGGCGAGTTATTCCTTATTTGCGATTAGCAATTTGCTAATCGCAAATAAGGAATATGTAGGAATTGCATATCTTCATGCAATTTCTACATGAATCCCGTTTTGCGAGTCCTTAATAGCGATTCGCTATGAATCGCTATTAGGGCCTCGCAAAACGGGAGAATGATGAATCAGGCTGCATCGTCTTCAACTGACTCATCCTTTTTTTGTCCTCTTAAACCAAAATGGTATCTTTCCATTATCGTGCTCAACCTAGGAAGGTAATGTCGATCCAACTGTTCAATAGCTATCTCGTACTCATTTAAGTTTCTTTGTTCAGATGCAGTGAGTTCTGGTAAATGTTCCAAAACGTCTTGACCTTCTCCTCCTAAGCAGTGTAACAATAAAGAATGTTTTCTTTCTGCATTCAAGTTCATGCCACATACCCTTGCATAGTTTGCAAATATTTTTTTCCATTTTTGCCACTTTACATTTGGCTCTCCAGGACTTGTTAAAAAAAATGCTGGCTGTGTTACATTTTGCATTTTGTTTTATAATTATGTTTTTTTTATTTTTTATTTTATCTCCTTGTATCACTTTCTTATGTATATTTTTCTTACCTATGTTGCTGCTTAATTAATATAAAATCCCTTGTTTTGTTTAGTCCTTGATGTAATTATGTTAGGAATGTCCTTTGTATAGACAAAGAGAAAGAACCTTCTTTCAAAAGAGGATTGTCAAAAAAGAATCTTAAAAGGAATCCTTTATTAGCAGGAATCAACTGTGCACTATTGTGATTGGAACGTCTTTCTTTTACTTTAGCCTTTTTTTTTTATAGTTTACGTCATAAAGCTTGCCAAATCACTGACACCCAAAGATTCTTTTCCTTCCAAGACTGTTCCTGGTGTTGGAACGCACAGGAAGTAAAACGGAACGTAATGCGTCGATGACACGCACACGCTGAGTCGCTGAGACGCATAGGAATCCATTAGCATTGTTCAAATCTATGCGCGAGTGCTGCACCAAACGTTTGAGCACGCGCCGTGTACAAGCCGATATGTTTCCTTAAATAATTGAAGTCCCCTTTTTTTTTAAACCTCCCGCTACACTCCTCACCGTAATGTCTTTTCAATTATCGGCGTGGTGAATCTCTTCCGCTGCCGCTGGGAAGACAACGCTTCCTTTGATGAGGTAACTGGCGCTGGAGGAGTGACGGGTCGGGGAAAAGGCTTTGTGTTGAGGCGGAGAGGTACGTCGATCGTCGCCAATACTAATGTGGTGTTTACCACAAGAATAAATGAGAAGAAATAAAGATAAGTTGCAAGTGGAATTTATTCGCCTCATCCACAAACAGCCTAAGAAGTAACTGACAGGAATTTACACAATATTCTCGATTCAGAGAATCTCAGTTAAACAGAGATCTAAGTTCTAAATAGAAGCAGGTGCCTGCATGCAAAGTAGGTCATTACACTCCCATTCCCCTCTGAGTGGGTTATCACTCAACACTGAGTGCAGGGCATGCCGAGTTGTCTTGCTTCATGCCCGCTGCCTTGGGATTGGCTCCTCTAAATTGTTGAATTTTATGTTTAAACCTGGGTTTTTTTGTTTGACCCAAAGGAGTGAGCACTCATTGAAACATAAGGGATAAACTGTCTGCAGGCAAAGTCTAGACCATAACCTGATTCTTGTTGAAGTGCTGCCTTGGGATTGGCTTGTTCTGGCCGGACCCCTGGTGGCGGTCTATTTCTTTTTGGCCGCGGCAAGCCCGTCTGCGTCAGTCCGCGTCGGGCCGGGGCCAGGGGCCAGAGCCCAAGCCAGTTTTACTAGCAGTCAGCCTCTTAGATACTCAGCTCAAAACACCTAAAGAAGCTAGCACCAGTGACAGTAAAAGCTTGCCACTTGCCACTGTACCTTAACTGTTGGGACAGACCAACTCTTATGCACACACTGCTTGTTGAATCATTAAATCCTCTATTAGTAAGCATATACTTAATTTCCTACTCGACAACTGCACATCGCTAAGTAAACATAAATATGAAATCTATGAATGTCTTGTCGACCAGATGCTTTGTTTCTTACTGAAACTTGGCTGAATGAGTCCTCAACACCTGGGATTCTAGAACCTCTACCCCAAGATTATGGCATTTTAAGTTATGACCACCCAAAAAAGCAAGGCATACATCTTTACAAGCCACAGGAAGGTTGTAAAGAATTCTGAAACTTTTTTATAACTATTTACATACAAATGTATCTTCTGTAATGAGAACATGCATCAGAGCTCAGCACATTTCCTGATTTGCTTGACGGAGGAGCAGAGTCCAATGAAAGTCATTTGAAAACTCCTCTGAGGCGGAAAGCCGGAGGACGGTACTCTTACGCCATTTTTAAAAATTCACTCTTATTTTGTGTATGTAACTTTTAAACTCACCTGCACTAAAGCGCTGCCTCACGCGCCAGCAGACCCTCTAGGCACTCCTGAGACAGCGGCAATCAGCGCTGAGACAGGAATCTCTAATCACCCGCCATCGCGGTTCGAAGGCGAGCCACGCCCCCTGCGAGGCCACGCCCACCAAGGAGCTCTTATAAACGCTGCCTGCAGCGCGACTAAACCTCATTTGAAAACTCCTCTGAGGCGGAAAGCCGGAGGACGGTACTCTTACGCCATTTTTAAAAATTCACTCGTATTTTGTGTATGTAACTTTTAAACTCACCTGCACTAAAGCGCTGCCTCACGCGCCAGCAGACCCTCTAGGCACTCCTGAGACAGCGGCAATCAGCGCTGAGACAGGAATCTCTAATCACCCGCCATCGCGGTTCGAAGGCGAGCCACGCCCCCTGCGAGGCCACGCCCACCAAGGAGCTCTTATAAACGCTGCCTGCAGCGCGACTAAACCTCATTTGAAAACTCCTCTGAGGCGGAAAGCCGGAGGACGGTACTCTTACGCCATTTTTAAAAATTCACTCGTATTTTGTGTATGTAACTTTTAAACTCACCTGCACTAAAGCGCTGCCTCACGCGCCAGCAGACCCTCTAGGCACTCCTGAGACAGCGGCAATCAGCGCTGAGACAGGAATCTCTAATCACCCGCCATCGCGGTTCGAAGGCGAGCCACGCCCCCTGCGAGGCCACGCCCACAACATCGCCATAAATGTGTCGGCCACACAAGCGCAGCGGTCGAGCGCAGCGGGAGCGCCGTTTGCGCGCCGAAGGCGCGCTTAAGGCAAGCTCGTCTGCGCTCGACCGCGCCTCGGCAGCGCCTGGTGAGCCACTGTCGGCCCTGATATCCCCGTCCACCAGCAACACACCTCACTTGACGCGCGAGGCTCTACTCCTCCGTAGAGACTTTGCCCATGAGGGGCATTTGACCTTCCAAGACACCGCCTATCCTCTGCACGACTTCGCGCGCAAAGGCTTAATCACAGCCGGCTTGCTGAATGTAAGGTCCTTGCCCAAACACTCCCACGAAATCGCCCTGCTCATAGACAATCATCATCTTGATGTTCTATTCCTCACGGAAACATGGACCCACTCCGACTGCAACATAGATCTGGACTGGGCCTGTCCACAAGACTTCAAGATCCTGCATCTCCCTCGACCTAAGGGGCGGGGCGGTGGTGTTGGTGCAATCTACAGAGCATCCTGGTCAGTCAAAACTATTGCCATGGACCCAGTGGTCGGGACCGAAATACTCGGCCTTTCAATGGACTGTCATCTTGGTACTACCTTCACAGCGGTGATCTGTTACCGTCCGCCGGGAACGTTTAACGCTACTCAGCAGCAGTCGCTTCTCACCACCATCACTAATATGGCTACCACCCACAACAACTTGATTGTCCTGGGCGACTTTAACCTTTGGCCCAACGGCAGCCTAGATTCCGCCCTCAACAATCTCCTAGTGTCTTGCGAAGGATTGAAACTCTCCCAGCTAGTGGACAAACCCACTCACATAGCAGGGCACCAACTAGATTTAATTTTTTCCTCCCCACAGCTGGCTATTCTGAGTGACATTCTACCAATGTGCTGGACTGATCATGCCCTGATCAAATTTCACATAGTAGGCAGCAGGTATGGCAAATCGGCTTTCCACGGTCATATACCTCCATACAGAGACTGGAAGGCCCTAGACAAACTCAGGCTGAATGGCCCAGTGTTTAAGGTAGAGGACACTTTCTCTACTACACAATCGGTGGAGGCTAACTATCTATCCCTTTGTTCAAGGATTTCCAGTACTACGGATCACCTCGTCCCACTGAAAAAGGGTAAACCCCAGAGACGAGCTCCGGCCCCCTGGTTTGATGACTCCTTAAGAGCTCTCAAACTAGCTTGTAGGCATGCTGAGAGAAAATGGAGGCAGGATTACTCTGACACTCATAAAACCATCTGGAAAACACACCTCCGGAAGTATAAAACTGCCATTGCCCTTAACAAGACTAAACATTATTGCTCCATTATTTCCAATGCCACAAACAGCTCAAAGAGTATTTTTCAAATACTCAAAAATCTGTCCAACCCGGACTGTGTCACCACCACACAACCTCCCACCCAAGCCCTCTGCGATGACCTTGCAGAGTTCTTTATTAATAAAATAAACACTATTATCCATAACCTGGAATCACCCCCCTCACTTGAAACCAATGAATTGCCGAGACCAGACACCAGCCCTCGGAACCTGTCGCTCCCTGGCTCTGGCCCTCTGGCAAGAATGGAGGCATTCCCTCCGATCCCGGCTGTCGAGTTTGAAAGACTTGTGCTTGGTATCACCTCAGGCTCCCCACTTGACCCCCTACCTCCAAAAATATGGAAAAACTTCGGTACGGAACTTTTTGACACCATGCGCCTAATCTGCAATCAGTCCCTGCAGAGTGGCCTTGTTCCCACCCCTTGGAAACAGGCACTAGTCACTCCCCTTTTAAAGAAACCCTCCCTGAGCCCAGACTGTCTTTCCAATTACCGACCCATTTCCCTGCTGCCATTTCCAGCAAAGGTCGCCGAGCGTTGGGTCAGTTCATGTCTGTCTACCCACCTGGAACAAAACAACCTCCTTGACGACTACCAGTTTGGTTTTCGTCCCGCTCACGGCACAGAAACAGCAGTTTTGACTGCCATGGAAGACCTTCGAATGCGAGCGGACAGGAACCAGCCAGTGGCTTTGATACTGCTGGACCTGTCTGCCGCATTCGACACGGTCAACCACGCCAGGCTGATGCAGAGACTTATGGAAGTAGGAGTGGAAGGCACTGCATTGCTTTGGCTTCACTCCTATCTTCGGGACAGAAGACAGGCTGTCTCTCTCCCCCCCTTCCGGTCCGCCTTTGCAGCAGTTCCCCAGGGAGTCCCCCAGGGCTCCTCCATCAGCCCTATCCTCTTCAATGTGTACCTTATACCGCTAATTAAATTGATCCAATCATTTGGGGTCAAAACAATTAACTACGCGGATGATACACAGCTCATTCTCTCGTGGGAAGGTGAAGATGCCATTCCGTTCTCAACATTCCACGACTGCTTAAGAGAGACGGCCAGATGGCTACATAGTAACTCCCTCCAGTTCAACGCCGCGAAAACGGAGGTCCTGTTCTGCTCCGGCACTAAGATACCCCGTCAGTTCCCACATGAATTCTGGCCCCCGGAGTTCAGTGTCAAACCTCTACCAGTGCCTTCCGTGCGCAACCTGGGAGCCATGTTGAACAACAACCTAAGCATGGAAACCCAGGTGACAAAAACTGTGGGGATCTGCACTGCCCTGCTCCGATCACTGCGGAAAATCTTGCCTCTTCTCCCGGCACAAGCCAGGGCGTCGATAGTCAGGTACACGATACTCAGTCGCCTTGATTACTGTAACGCCCTGCTCCTGGAGTCTCCAGTTACGATGCTGGATCGACTTCAGCGAATCCAATCTGCCGCCGCCAAGCTGGCTCTTGGCTGGACGAGGAGGGCCTCAGCCACAGCTGCTCTGGCAGAGCTCCACTGGCTGCCCCTGAAACAAAGAGTGGCATTCAAGTCCCTCTGCATTGTCTTCAAGGCTCTGCATGGACTTGGACCCAAACCTCTGCAAGCCCTGTTCCAATGGTACACACCTGCGAGAAACCTACGTTCTTCTTCTGCTTGCCTGGTAAAGGTACCCAGATTTAACAGAACTAGAACAGGGGGCCGATCGTTCAGCGTAGCCGCGGCCAAGCTTTGGAACACCCTACCCACTGACATACGTCAGACTCCACAGCTTCTCCCTTTTAGGAGACGCATTAAAACTTGGCTCTTCCCCAAATAAATTGTCAGCCCAACTGTTCTCCCGGTCCACCGTCAACAGAGTATTTTCCAGCGCCAGGAAGCCTGCAAGGTGTCAGCTCGCGCTTTACAAATTCTCTAAATAAATAAATAAAAATACATTCCTACTTTGAATGCATGAGCTCTTCAGTATAGCCCCTGCATTCCATATCACCTAAGCAACCTTTTTGCCCTTTGTGTGCGATCAAATTCCGGCCCTTAATGAATACAGAGTCAAGAGCAGTTCCCGCAAAACTCTGCATTTTAACGTGGCTTTTTTAAGTACCAGTATCTGCAAGAGGCTTTTTCTGTGGTCAGAGTACTAGAATACAGTTTAATTTGATGCATCTTTGTGAGGTGTGATTGGATTTCTTTGCGCAGCTAATCGTATCAGCTTCTCTTTGAATAGTGGTGATTGTGCAATGAATCGCTATCTGCAACCATCAGTGTCTCTGCAATAAATGCATCCGATCATCTAATAGCAGTTTGGCAGTGATATTGCAATGGTTCATTAGTACATTAACAAAGCAGCACTGGATCACCGGTGGCATCATGACTGCATCGTCTTTTACTAGAAAGCAGTAATTGCATTCTTTAGCATGAATTTGAAAAATAAATGTTTGCACTGAGCTTTGCTGTTTTAAAAAAGGAAGATTAGACTGCGATAAGTCAGCGTGATAAACAATCTGCCTAGTGAACAATCTACTTTTTGTAAAAAAAAAAAGAAATAAGAAATCAATAGCTCACAATGACTTTTTGTTGAAGACTGAAGTTGATTTTAGTTATTCATTTAGGGCATTTGTTAGATGCAACTTATTTCTGGGGCCCAAAGAATGGTGAGTGTAGTGTCTTGTGAGATAGAGATGGAGGGACCCTTTTGTTTCCTGAAAGACTCAGTTGAACAGTGAAGTTAGTTCGTGGGTGACAGAATTCATGATGTAGAATGTTCAGTTAATGGTTACACGCTGAGGAATAAAGACGTGTAGTAGTAAGCTCTTTGTGTAGCGTGATAATTTTGGTGTACCGGGGTTGGGGAGGATGATACAACTGGTGATGAGATAGGGGATTACGAAAACCCTCGACCCAAAGAACCAAGAGTGTTTCCCTAAGAGCTTGCTGTGATCAAGGAAACTGCTTGAGCGTGCCATGTGTGCCTTAATTGAAGTGAAAATTGATTGTTAGTGTATGTGGAGTGAAAGCATCACTCCATCCAGTACAAGGCCTGTGAAGAAAGTGACGATCTTACAGAAATTGTGTTTGTCGTCAAATGGAAATGTGCTTGTAAAGTCAAGACAAAAAATTCTGTGTCACAGCCTAACACCAGCTGTCATTCCTACAGTATGACGATCCTAAAGGCAGTGACAATCAGGTACATAGAAGCACTAAAACAGTGATAACTGAGTGCAAGAACGTGCTAAAAGCAGAAAGATTTCTGATGCAAAGAAACACTAAAGGCAATAGAAGCCAAGTACAATGCTAAGAGGTGAGAAGAGTAAAGAATTTGTGCAAGAAACAAATCCGCTACTTACCACCAAAGAAGAAGACATCATCTCACAACCAGGGAGCAGGCGCAACTACTTAAATGTCAGCACAGGGCTACTGCTTAACAAAGTTGCTATTCCAAATGGGCAGCAGACGCTGCCAGAACATACTCCACTCACTATAGCAGAAAGTTTCACAAGTTATGATGCTGCCTCATTCCTAAACCACTTCCTCCCTTCAACATTGGTGACAGATGGACTGCCTGAATGGAAACCTTTGATGATTTGATTGATGTGCTGGAAGAAGTAATTTACAAAAACATTTTTCAGGGGATTGTCACCGCCCGTCTGGCGGTGGCGATCCACCCGCCATTTTCCACCGCCCACCTAACATTTCCCCCCGCCAAATTACAATGGCAGTGGGGACCCTGGCAGATGGAAAGACCGTTTGCCGGTTTTCCGCTGTTCGGACAGGCGACCGGGCGGAAAAGGGCTTCAATATGGTGGCGGTCCATCCATATAAGTATGAGCGGCGGTGCAGGGCTTTACATGGCAGAGACCCCACCATGGAAAGCCAGGCAGAGTTTACTTTCGGGCCCCCATGGTTTGGGGAGATTGAGGGTGCCCATGGTACCCCCCTCCATTTGCCCGGCACATTGTGCATGTAAATGCACGACATGCATATACTGCATTGTCGCGGGTGCTGCTTACAGCACCGCCCGCAACAATGCAATATATGCAGATGTGGCATCCTAATTTCCATGGGTTGACCGCCGCACATATGGTGATCAGTCCCATTTCCCGGTACGGTGGCAGGCGGACAAAGTCCACTCGCCATCGCAATAAGCCACTGAATATCTGCAGAGTTTGGTGGGTGAGGGAGTCAAAAAAGTTATAAGGACAGTGCAACCCAATGGTAAAGTGACTTCCCATGAAATCAAGGAGGTGCTGCGCTCCAAGTTCAATCCAATGCAAAATGTTTACTGTGAAAGGTACATATTTAACCAAGAAAGGAGGAAAATTGATGAAACAATGGATGAGTTTTTAGAAAGACCTGATTTGCTCATCAAGCACCGGAAGTTCAACAAGTTGAACAACAAAGAGGCCATGTGTCTCAAAGCAATAGAGTGTTGTCTCGACAAATCCTTCAGACAACAAATGCTGAAAGTGACAATCAGCTTAGAGTGAGTACTCATGGCTAACAGAGAGAAAGAAAGAGTTGATAGATAAGCAACAAAGATTGAGGCTGTAACGGGCCAACATGAATCAGCGCTCAGTATGAAAGCTAAGTCAAATTACAAGGTAGAAGGACATAACGTAATATCTACAAAGAAAAGCAAGTTGTGTTTTTGATGTGGATTTTCCTTTCCACATAAAGGTAAATGTCCTGCTATTGGACAGATATGCAAAGTATGTGGGTAAGTGAACCATTTTACAATGGTGTGCAAAGTGAGGCAAAGATCAAGTCCTTCAAGTCGAGAAAACAATTTGGAGGAAAGATCAAGTGCGTTACGCCGAGAAAACAAAATGTATGGCAGAAAGTTCCAGAGATGTTTCAACCATGCCCACAAGGCCAAGCAGCAGCATCAGGAAAGGCATGTAGAAACTGAACAACGTCAATTGTCATCAAATTCTTTGCCTAAAAGTTTGTCATTGTCAAGCGAAAGTGAGAAGATGGGTGTGCGATGTCAATATTGACTGATGGATGATATGCACATGTAGGATTTTACTGCACTGTTTTTAAATAACTTTTATTACCTTGTGGCACATATTGCTGAGAGGTGCCTGGCTCAATTAGTTTAGTATTTGTTTTCCTTGTAGCACATTGGTGCTGGAGTCGCCTGGCTCCACTCTCTTTACTTTACCTGCTGCATCTCGCACTCTTCCTCTACCTGCGATCTCACCTGAAACTGAGTGCAGGCTGCAGCAATTCGTTTCACTTCAAGCCTCCCTGCTTCAGGATTGGCTTGTTCTGGCCATGCCCCCGGAGGCTGTCTATTTCTCCATGGCCGCAGAGCAGATGCACCGATTCCACTCCTCTGGTAGGAGCACTCTTTGGTTTATGTGCTCCCTCTCCCCCCTGAGTGCGCTATCACTCGGGAAGGAGCGTTTTGTGTTTTACTGCACTGTTTTTAAATAACTTTTATTTCCTTGTAGCACATATTGCTGGGAGGTGCCTGGCTCCCTTAGTTTAGTATTTGTTTTCCTTGTAGCACCTTGGTGCTAGAGTCGCCTGGCTCCACTCTCCTTACTTTACCGGCTGCATCTCTCACTCTGCCTCTGACTGCGATCTCACCTAACACCGAGTGCATGGCGTGGTGTGTTATCTCGCTTCACCCAGCTGCCTTGGGATTGGCTTGTTCTGGCCACATCACTGGAGGCGGTCTATCTCTCTATGGTTGTGGTGCGGATGTGCGATATTCCTCTCCTCTGGTAGGATCTCCGTTTAGTTTATGTGCTCCCATTCCCCTCTGAGTGGGTTATCACTCAACACTGAGTGCAGGGCATGCCGAGTTGTCTTGCTTCATGCCCGCTGCCTTGGGATTGGCTCCTCTAAATTGTTGAATTTTATGTTTAAACCTGGGTTTTTTTGTTTGACCCAAAGGAGTGAGCACTCATTGAAACATAAGGGATAAACTGTCTGCAGGCAAAGTCTAGACCATAACCTGATTCTTGTTGAAGCGCTGCCTTGGGATTGGCTTGTTCTGGCCACACCCCTGGTGGCGGTCTATTTCTTTATGGCCGCGGCAAGCCCGTCTGCGTCAGTCCACGTCGGGCCGGGGCCAGGGGCCAGAGCCCAAGCCAGTTTTACTAGCAGTCAGCCTCTTAGATACTCAGCTCAAAACACCTAAAGAAGCTAGCACCAGTGACAGTAAAAGCTTGCCACTTGCCACTGTACCTTAACTCTTGGGACAGACCAACTCTTATGCACACACTGCTTGTTGAATCATTAAATCCTCTATTAGTAAGCATATACTTAATTTCCTACTCGACAACTGCACATCGCTAAGTAAACATAAATATGAAATCTATGAATGTCTTGTCGACCAGATGCTTTGTTTCTTACTGAAACTTGGCTGAATGAGTCCTCAACACCTGGGATTCTAGAACCTCTACCCCAAGATTATGGCATTTTAACCTCATGCGCGCTAGCGGAATTCCGCTCGCACGCTGAGATTTTTAAAAACGCACTTTACGTGACGAGCTGGGCTCGTCATCAGCGTGCGAGGAGGCTACGCCATGACGAGCCCAGCTCGTCATCAGCGTGGAAGGGGTTAAGTTATGACCACCCAAAAAAGCAAGGCGGAGGGATAGCTATTATTCATAAACTCCCTTAAATTCTCTATTAAACAGCCACTATTGATAACTGCGAAGCTATCTCCTTCACTGTTGCTGCTGGAGACAACTATGCAATAGCTGTTTTTTTGATCTACCGGCCTCCTGGTCCCCGGCCAACTTCATAACGAGCCTTGTGGAAAATGTGGTTCAATTAGCTTTGCACCAGAACTATTTGATTTTTTTAGGTGATCTTAACCTACATTTTGACTCTAACACGAACATGAAAGCGCAGTCCTTATGTCAGGAACTAACTACCATGAAGTTAAATCTCACAACCAATCTTCCCATACATCAGTTGGGCCATATTTTAGACCCTATCTTCTCCAACTGTCCTGAGATCGAAGTGTAGACCCCAATTGCGGTCCCTTGGTTGGGCCATAATCTGGTGACCTTTTCCACCCCTTTGGCCATTCCACCCCCATCCCGCCAGGACCTTCCAGAAAGTCATTTGCAGGAAATGGTCTATATTCAACCCAGATAGTTTCACTCAAACTCTCCAGCAGACTCATCTCCAACTGGGAGATAATATTAACTCAGCCAATTCAGCTGTTGAAAAGTGAATCTTAGAAGCAATGGATGCAATTGCCCCATGGATGACCAACACTACTCAGAGACGGACTAACTCCACGCCTTGGTTTAAAGAAGGCCTGATGACAGCCAAAAAATCCTGTAAGCGCTTGGAGCGCCAATGAAGGAAGGATTTTTCTGACATTAATAAAACTGTATATACGAATGAGCTATAAATATAACATGCTCTTATTAGGAAAACTATTGGTGCATATTATACAGATAAAATAGGGCAAGCCAAAAACTCCTCTAAAGAACTCTTCTCTATTTCTAAATACGTATCCTCAGGCAGCAAACTGCAGCCCCACTCCCAGCTCTTTGGAGAATTGTAACAAGATTGCTGACCTCTTTTCTATGAAAGTAGCAAAAATATATGATACTTTTCCCTCCTGATGCTCGTAATGGCACCTGTCCCTACTCCCCCAAAAATTCCCCTTTGTTTGTTCGCTCTCTCGCAATTTAGATCACCTATGTTAGATGAGTTCCCGCCCTGCCCCAGCCTCGTCCAAAATCTTAGGGCAAGGGATTAATGCTATCCTGCAGAATGTACAATAACTCCTAGATTTCTCCTTCCGCTGTGGCGAATTCCCACTGAAATGGAAAAAGGCCATTGTTCTCCACCAAAGAAAAAACCTTCCGCCGACCCGGGCTTGTTGAAAATTCTTCACCCCATTTCACCCCTGCCTTATTTTTTCAAAATTGCAGAGAAAGTGGTGAAATTCCAACTGGTTGCCCACATCAATCGAACAAACTTGTTACATCCTTCATGATCAAGTTTTTGAGCCGTCCACTCTATGGAGTCTGCATTGCTCCTCGCAACTGAGACCTTGCATAAGTGTGCAAATAATGTTCAGACTGCTGCACGGTTCCTGTTGGACCTCAGTGCAGCCTTTGACACCCTCTCCCATAACGTGCTTCTTCAGAGATTAAGGATTTGTGGTATTGAGGATCCAGCTCTGTGTTGGCTGACCTCCTTTCTTCATGCTTGCAGCTTCCAAGTTGGGCAGCACCCGCATATTTCCAAAAACATCCCACTTTCACAAGGGGTCCCACAGGGCTCAATATTGAGCCCTACTCTTTTCAATCTTTACATTTGACCCTTAGCAGGGATTGTTGAAAAATATAAAGTCACCATCATTTCTATGCGGATGATACACAACTAATCGTCACCTCATCTCAAAATTTGGAGGAAGTAGTCAATCAGTTTCCTTCCTGAAAAATCTTAGACTTGCTTCCTCTATTGGTGAGGAAAACCTTTGTACATGCCCTTGTCACATCTCATTTGGACTATGAAAACATCCTATACTTTGGAACAGTGAATAAATGTCTGAATAAACTGCAACACATTCAAAATGCGGCTTCACATCTGGTTCTCAATTACCCCAGATGAGCCTCTTTGGCCAGAGCTCTGGACAACCTACATTGGTTGACAGAAGAGAAAATAATCTTCTACAAAGCTTTGTGTTATTGTCACCAAATCTTTCAGGGAAAAGTCTCTAGTTATCTTCATCAAATGCAAATGTCTTATCATCCTGCCCGCAATATGAGGTCGGCTGGAGCTCATCTGGTCAAAATCCCCAATGTTCAATGGGCCAGAATGAGAACATGTTCTTTTGGCTACATGGCAGCCAAAAAGTGGAACTCCTTACCTCTCTGTTTGCGAGCTGAGCCCTCGGAGAATACCTTCTGTAAAAGAATAAAATATTGATTTTTACATCCTTAAGGCTCTTATTTGCTTCTCTGCTATTTGTAGTATGTGGCTTCTTTGTTTCCTGCTCCCTACAGGAGAATGGTTTCCAGTGAGGGGACACACCATTGGGTGTAACCAGGCGCTCTATAAATGGAATTGTTATTATTATTATTATTATTATTATTATTATTGTTATTATTATTAGCTTCTTGCAAGGAAGAATGCCGTTCAAAGCTAGGTAGTCAAGTGAAAGTGTGAAAATAATTTGGACACTGTCCCACAATCACACTAAAAGTGATTGGTTGTTCCATACCTTTTATCATAGACAGTGGAACGTCAATAAATGTTATGCCATCCGAAAAGTACTATGAACTGTCTCCAGTGCCCTGTTTAACCCACTCAAACGCCAAAGTGTATACCTGGGTTGAATCTCCGCCTCTACAAAGTCATGGTTAATTCACTGCACCAATTCATGTCGTACAAGGCACTTTATTGAGTGCATGTTTACTCATTTTCATTACTTATTCTGACATGGGGCTGAATTCTGCGAACTACAATGTCAATGCCTGTCATGAGAAAGTGCATCAGTTTCCATCCTTGTTTCATGGACAAGAAAGATTTAAAACCATGGAAGTGCAACTTCGCATAAATGAGGACATCTGTACTGTTGCTTAGTGACATCACCGAATTGCATTTCATTCACAAGAGGCTGTTGAGAAAGAACTTCAGACACTATTAAAGCCCATCATTGAGTGATCCACTGACCTCACTGACCATGTCATCATGTGTTGCTCCTCCCACTGCCTAGCTGCACCTGGTTGTGGTCTGCCCTCCTGTGATCTTGGCTCAGTGTTTGAGGCCTTCCTCAACCCGCAGGCTCCTCTCTGCGCCTCATCTTTGGTGGCCCAGTGGTGAGCCTGTCTCTTGTTTCTGTTCTGCTGTTGTTTCTTTTATAGCCTTTTTCTGTCTTTCATGTTTCTGTTTCTTTCTCCTCATTGCCTGTTCTGTCCTTTTATTTTTGCTGCGGTTCACTTTTTTCTTTCCCATTACCATCCTACCTGTCCCCCCTTCCCGCACTCATCGGTGCTTGACCCCATAAACGTGCCCCTTTCTATCACCATTTTGCACCTCCCAACTGACCAGCCCTCCCGCCTCCCTAACACTACTTAATGGCAGCTGCTTTATGGCTGCACCAGTGCCGTACCAAAGGCAAGCATGTCTGTGCCCATCTAAGCCTGGACCACACGCAGCATCAACGGCCCTGGTCCACACAGCCTCCACTACTACGGCACCTGCACTCTCCTTGCACTCAATCCCAGAACTATGCCACCTGCCACCTTGCGTCACCGAAGGACACCCACGGCCCATTCACTTACTACAATTGCAACTTCTCCTGCCTCTGCACACCAGACCCACCGACCACTCGGCCCCCAAGAACAGGACCCAACTACCTCTACTGCATCCTACTCAACACTTTCTCACTCAACAGGCATGCTGTGGAAATTTGGGAATTGCTCGACTCCATCTCACCCGATGTTGCCTTCTTCACAGAACCCTGTATGAACCCCACCTCAGCCCCAGAAATTGCAACCTCCATACCGACTACTACACAATAATCCAAAAGGACTGTACCAACTAGCCGGGAGGAGGCATCACCATCATAAACAAAAACATACTCTGTCTCACGACCAGCTCCGATGACCACTCACCCAACATGGAATACTTCCACTTCGAGATCCAGACCAACCCAAATGCCATCCTCTGCAGCACCCTCCTCTAAACACCTCCCAGACCCCGTCCCCATTCAGCGAAGCCATAGCTGACTTCATCGCACACCACACTCTCATCTCAATGGACTACGTCCTCCTCTGCCACCTCAATTTCCACCTGTAATACCTCGACAACCACAACAGATCATCCCTAGCGGAGAACCTGGCCACCCCCAGCCTGAAACAACAGGTCTCCTCCCCAACCCACTCAGACACACACTCGACTCCATATTCTCTGCAAGCAACAACATCTCTGTCAGCTTACTATCCATACGACACTAGACAGACTACAACTGCATCCACTTTTCCTTCATCAAACCCACCGAACACCACTGCACCCACCACCAACCGCAAAAAAGTAAGAATAATCTCTGAATACCAACTCACCACTTTCCTCAGCAAAGCACCACCGCAGGCCACCACAGACAAAACAACTCAGCATGCAACCGCCATTGATTGATCTCCAACTGCGCCAACACACTGGCCACCCTCAGTAAGCCCTCCGATAAGCAACCCCTCAGGAAAGCCAGCTGGTTCTCCCCCACCCTCCAAAAGTCCAAGCACACCCGCAGATGGCTCGAAAGAAGATGGAGGATCAGCAAGACCTCTGTGGACCATACAGTCTTTAAGACGGCCGTCACCACACACTAACACCTTATCAGATCCACCAGGAAAACTGCCATACAGTAACACATTAACGTCAATGCACACAACAGCAAAGAACTCTTCACCGCCATCGAAGAATTTGCCAAACCCTGCACGGACACCACAGACATCCCTCCCAAGTTCTCTGCTACAATCTCACCACATTTTTCCATTGCAAGATTTCAGACAATCAATGACAGATTTTCAGTCCAGGATCCACCCACCCCAACTGCAACCACTGCAAACACTGCTCAACTGGACTTCCCTCACCACTTAGGACATCCAAAGGATCCTGAAAACCATCCACTCCGGGGCCCCTTCGAACTCCTGCCACTATCACATTTTCTAATATTCAGGTACTACCATCTCCCCAAACTCTGCTACCACCAACGGCTCCATTGAATTTGCCCCCTTCCATGACTGGAAAAATGCAGAGCTCAAATCATTGATGAAGAAACCCTCAGCTGACCGGATGTTTCTCAAGAACTACAGACCGATCTCTCTACTCCCCTTCCCAACCAAAGTAATCAAGAAGGCCATCAATGCTCAACTCACAGAATTCATCAAGATAAACCACACTCTACCAATCTGAATTTAGGAGCAACCACAGCACTAAGGCTGCACTCCTTGCCGCAACTGATGGCATTCACAATCTCCTCAAAAAAGGTAAAACCGGAGCCTGCATCCTCCTGGGTCTCTCTGCCGTCTTCGACACCATCTCCCAACATACCCTCTGCTCAAGACACCATGACACCGGCATCCACTGCAAAATGGTAGAGTGGATCCGCTCATTCCTTAACCAGCCGCATCCAGAGAGTCAGGCTCCCACTGTTCTCCTCAAATCCTACATAGATCAGCCTCGGAGTCCCCAGGCCTCCTCTCTGAGCCCCACCGTCTTCAACATTTCCATGACTCCACTTGCAGCCGCCATAAGAAACCACTGACTCAACATCATCTCCTACACTGACAACACACAGCTGTTCCTCACCCTCACCCAAGAACCTACAGCCGCTAAAGAAAACCTCCTAAATGGGATGAAACAGTAGCTAACTGGATGAAGGAGCACTGCCTTATAACTCAAATCCAGCACAACCAAAGTCTTCATCCTGGGCTCCATTCCCACCGCTTGGTACAACTCCTGATGGCCAATAGCTCTCGGAATCCCCCCACACCTCTTGACCATGCATGCAACCTCGGCATCATCCTCAACTCCTTGCTCTCTATGAACTGAAAAATCAACACTGTATTATTCTCCTGCTTCCACACGCTCCGACTGCTCCAAAAGACCTTTTAATGGATCCCGATTGAGTCCAGGAGAATGGTCACCCAGGCAATCATCAGCAGCAAGATCGACTACGGCAATGCACACTATGCTGGTACAACCCAAAAACTTCAAAAGAAGTTGCAGGGCACCCAGAACACCTCTACTAGACTTATCCTGGACATCCCCCACTGACAACACATCCACGGTCACCTGAGAGACGTCCGCTGACTTCCTGTCAAAAAAGAATCACCTTCAAGCTCTTCACGCATTCCTACAAAGCCCTGCACAACACAGGACCTGAATACCTCAACCACCGCCTCTCCTTCTGCACACCGACCAGACACCTCCAATCCACCCATCTAGCCTTGGTCACTATCCCATGGAGTCAAAAAACATTGCCTGGAGAAAGATCCTTCTCCTACCTCACTGCAAAGACCTGGAACTCCCTACTTCTGCACGTTAGGCAATCACCTCCACTGCCTCAATTCAGGAAGGACCTCAAGACCTGACTCTTTGACTGAACTGCAGATCTCTCCCTAGTGCCTTGAGACCTTTACGGGTGAATAGTCATGCCCTATAAGAACCAGGATTGATTGATTGACTGTTCTGATGCCATGGGTAGCACCCAAGTGAACAAGGCAATTGAAAGAGAACGACCTCCAGGTCCTCACATTGCTGACATGATTATCCCAATTTGATTTGAACAAATGGCATCATCAACTTGATCTGAAAAAAAATAGCTGGTACATTGCTGCCTTTTCGGCTCATGTTGGTTTATTTAGACATAAAAGGTTACGTTTTGGAGTGCTATCAGCTACAGAACACTTTCACAATATCATTCATCAGATAATACAGCCAGTCACAATTTTAGTGTTGACACACTAAGGGTGTCTTTACGATGGCGGAAGGCCCGCTATTGCAGCAGTGCAGCGGCGGGCCATCCGCTATCAGAAATCAATTTTCCCCCACCACAATATGATGCTAGGGTGAATCTAACCATGACCATGGTGGGCACAAAGACCATCCGCCACGGATCCACCACAGGCAATCATTACAATTGCCTGGCAGAGCGGTCAGCATCAATAAAATGGTGGCGGTGCCTAGCAGGCACTGTCCGCCAGATTAGGATGCTGGCCGCAGACAGCCTCTCGGTGGCGGTAAACCACCATTAAAAGGCAGGTGGGGATTGGGTTTGGGGGCCCGTTGGGGGCCCCATTGTGTTGGGGGGAGGTGTTTGTGCACTGGAGGGGGAACCCCCTGACATTTATCTGCATCAAGTGTGCCTGCCACATAGTGCAGTGAAATGCACAACATGCATTCTTGACATTGCAGAGGGTGCTGCAATCAGCAGCACCCGCCACAATGTTAAATTGCAAAATGCGATCGCCATGGTGGTGGTCACATCCTAATTAGGTGTGCGGGACTGCCGATCCCCAGCAAGATAGAGGGGCAGACTCACGTCCGCCCGAAAATGTAATTACCTCTAAGTTTTGGGGCCATCTGAAAAGAAAATGATAACGCTCTAACACAGGTGTGTGGTATACTGGCCAATGAAAGTCTCACTTTAAACGTGGCAAAGCTTGAGTTTCATAAAACCAGACTCAAGTTCTTTGGCCATATCTTTTCTGATGGGGGAATAACTCTAGGTCCACTTAAAGTACAAGCTTTGCCATCTATTTCTTCCCTACAGAATGTAACTATGCTGTGAGCCTTCCTTGGTAGGTCCAGTTACTGTTCAAAGTATATAAACGTGACTTTGCCAATGTGAGTGCCCCATTAAGAGCCTTAACAAAACAAAATGTTCCATTTCGATGGTCATGTGAATATGAACAAAGCTTCAAAAAAATCAAGCATGCAGTTGGGAACACCAATGGAATGTCATACTTTAATCTAAAATTGCATACAGTGATTGTTGTTAATGCAAGCCCAGTGAGTTTGGGTGCCTTCCTTGCCCACCACACTGGACATCTCAATGCCCCAAGGCACATGGGTAGATTTTCAAACATTTTGTGCTGGGTTAGTGTCACAAAAGTGACGCTAACCAGCTAACCAGCACAAAATGGTTTTTCTACCAATTTACTTTCCAGCATAAAGCTTGTCTTGCGTTGGAAAGTACCCTGCAAATAACGCAAAGTAGTGGGAAGCATTGCTTTGTGTTACTTATCACCAAAGGAGCATTACATGGGTATTACTTTGGCACTTCCGTGCAACCACCGATGCCTTTTTATGCAACACCCTATCTACAAACAATTGTCGACAGGGTTTTGCACCAGAAGTTAATGGCATCTGAAAGGACACATTAAGAGGAGAAATGTTCACATTTTTCTTTCTTTTCCGACTTTATATGTTTGCTGCACTGTGCCCTACAAACGGTCTGGGCCTCCTCAAGCTCTGCCGTGATGCCGCCTTTGGGAGTCGGAGTCCCGCAGGGCTCTGTGCTGAGTCCGACTCTTTTTAACATCTTTATGACTCCATTGGCGGCACTGGCGGAGTCCTTGGGGGCCCAGATCGTATCCTATGCCGATGATACCCAGCTTCTCTTTACGTGTGGGAAAGGAGAGGAGTTTGACAGAGAGAGTATTCGTGAGTGCCTTGGGGCTGTTTTCAAATGGTTCCAGCTGAACAGCCTCAAATGCAACTCAGATAAGTCTGAGGTACTCTTCTTCGGTTGTACTTCTGATCCTTATTGGCAGGAATGGTGGCCAATTAATATGTTTCCTCCTGCACATTCCTCCCAGCAGGTAAAAAAATCTGGGAATTAAGATCGACAATGGTCTGACGTTGAGATCTCAGATCCTCGGTCTTACGGGACCATGTTTTGCCCTCCTGAAGATGCTCCGGAAGTTTCTTCCTTTGCTTTCAGAAGAGCACAGGAGGATCACTGTGCAGGCCTTAATTGGCTCCAGATTGGACTATTCCAACGTCCTATATCTGGGCCTACCGGAGTATCTACTACAGCGCCTTCAGGTGGTGCAGAATTCGGCTGCTCGGGCTATCTTCGGCCTTCACAGGCGAGCCAGAGTGTCCAGCATTTTGCAGTCGCTTCATTGGCTGCCTATCCGGAAGCGGATAGTTTTCAAGGCGTTGACGCTGGCTCAGAAGGCTCTTTATGCCTCGGGCGCGAAATATCTGCAACGGAGGCTTACCTTTTATCGCCCGGCCCGATCTCTGGGATACGAATCTCTCTTCCTTGCGGTGGTCCCTCGAGTAAAGAGGGCCCGCGTAGGGTGTCGCTCCTTCAAGCTGAAGGCATCGCAGCTTTGGAATGCTTTGCCATTGGCTCTACGTAGCACTTCTAATTTGCTGACCTTTAGGAAGGGCCTTAAAACTTGGCTCTTTGCCCCTTAGCATGCTCCCTCCTTTGTTTTGTTGTTTTTCTTTTATCCTACTGTGTTATGTCTTAATGCTTACAAGCTGCCAATAAAAAGCGCCGGGACACTCCAATGGAGTAGCCGTGCGCTATAGAAATCAAAAATAACATAACATAACATAACATAACATACAAAGTGGGGAAAGTGTTTGAACTTGTTTAGGCATAGTATTTTGTACAGGAAGGCTACCCTTTCTGTACAAAAACTAGACTCAGGCATGCACCTTAGCGGTATGGCGCCAAAATGAGTGCATGGCGCACAGCAGCTAAAATTAGCACTAGCACAAGGGAGAGGAGAGAGACAGATCTCTGTAGAAATGGTGGTCTCCTACTCCCTCTCTGTCACGCAATGCAGCGCAATGCGTTATATGGCTTATTTGAAAATCTGCCCCAGTGTGGCTCATGCTAGCCAGAATTTGTAATTGACGGAATGTGCCTATTCATAACCTGAAAAAGAAAGTCTTGCTGTGATGTGGGTTTGTGAACATTTTCATGTGTTCCTCTATGGAAAGCATTTCACAGTTGTCACCGTTCGCCGAGCATTGTTCACCATTTTTGGCAATCCTAAAGCCAAATGACCGCTCACATTGAGAGGTTGCAGTGTGATTGCAAGAGTATGATTATACAATTGTGCATTGTCCAGGAAAATATCAAAACCCTGAATATTAATTAGGCTGTTGCAATTTGCGACCCCATTAGGAATGGCAAGCACTCCCAGGGATGGTGGCCTGCTGGGGTCAGCAGAACACCTTGTCTGGGACTGCTGTTAAATAAAGCAGTCTTTTTTTTTAATGCAGCCCGTTTTCCTTAAAGGAAAACGGGATGCAGTTAAAAAAGTAAAATGAAACTTTTCAGTTTCATTTTTTTAAGGATAGGCAGTGGTTTGTAGGACCAATGCCTCTTCTTAAAAATATTTTCTCACATATTCACAAAGGAGAAGGGGTTTGCAAGTGGTTTACCACCTACTTGAAGTAGGTGGTGAACTGCGAGTGTTTTGCAGCCACAAATGCAGTCGCAAAACAATTGTACATGGCATGGTGACTCGCTATTAGGAACGGACGCCTCTTCCTAATGGCGGAAGTGGCAAATGCTATTTTGCGAGTCAGTGATTCGTAAAATAGAATTTGTACATGCCATTACACTTTTTTGCAGTTGCAAACATGAGGATCTCCCGTTTGCTGTCGTAGATCTGGCCCAAATACATTATTGCACATCAATCGTGGCAAAAACACTCAACCTCTCCATGATGACCTAGAATAGCGGAAAATAAAAAATGTTCAGGAACAATTCAGTTACCTCAGAGTTGTCATCTTACTTGGGTCAAGGATTGTCATACCAGAGAGTCTGAAACAGCAATTTATTGAACTGGCAGAAAAGGGATACAGTCGAGTTGTTGCTGCAAATTAGACTCTACAGGACAAAGTTGGGTTCCCTTGTCTTTATGCAAGAGTTAAAAAAATGTTAAGGGCATATCATTTGTGTAAATATTTGTCATCCAAACCAACCCTGCATCCGTAAGCGTTTCTGGTCTTCCAAAGCATGCATAGAAGAAAATTTAATTTGATTTGTTTGGCCGTCTTGACAATGGGCATCATCTATTAGTCATAGTTGAAGAATATTCCCGTTTAACCTTTCTGGAAGAACTTTTGTCAATCACTCATGGCAGAGCCATTGTGAGATTAGAAAGTATTTTTGCAACATGGCGTGTTCCTTCAATTTTGAAATCTGACAATGGCCTGTCTTTCAATAGTAGAGAATTTAAAGATTTTCTCATTTATCTAAATGTCAAGCATCAGAAAGGCACACCTCTCTGGCCACAGGTGAATGGTGTTATTGAGAGATTTATGAATACCCTCAAGAAGACAGGTCGGCGTGCTGTGCTGGAAAAGCTTGAACACAAATCAGTTCTTCAGTCTACACTTCATGCATACAGGTCAAATCCCCATTCTACCACAGGTGAAAGCCCTGACACCTTCATGTCTGGGAAGGCCATATGATTCAAATTGCCACAATGGACCACTGAGAGATATATTGACATTTATAAACTTCACACCAATGATTCGTCTCACAAGCGCAAAATGAAGACCTATGCAGACATACTCCGCTGCATTTGGAGCACTGTGTTCAAAAGAGGAGACCAAGTTATAGTCAGACAGAAGTTAGAATGCAAGTCCGATGCTCCTTTTAATGCTTACCCACTGGGAGTTGCAACTTGTAAAGGACACATGACGGCTGCTCACTGTCTTGGAAAGTCCATTACACAAGATTCTTTGCATTTCAAGCACCTGCCTCGATGTTCATCAACTCCAGATGTCAGAAGTAAGACTTGTTCACCTGAAAATCCAGAGAGCATAATGACTGTACCAGTGCCAGTCATATACACTTCTCCGCTATCTCTGCAGCCTCACATGACAAGATCTGGGTGATTGAATAAAGCACCAAAAAAACTTTTTAAAGAGTTGCGATGCATATATGCATTAATTGTACTTTTCATTTAACAAAGGGGTATATTTAATATTTTGCGAGTTGGAGATGATGAGACTCATTTAGTTCCTGAATGTTGGAAGGTGGACAATTGGTAAGGGTAAATATGTACCTACGACTAGCAATAAGGCCACCAACGCAATATAAGGTTCAGTCAAGGTCTCAATTCATTGACCTCTGGCTCAGCCCTTGTCAGCTGGCTGTGAACAGACAGGCTTAATTTAGGAAACAGGTGTGTTAAAACATCAATACATTACATGAGTTAAACACAAAACACAATCAGAAATCCACACCCAATTTATAAAAATAGAAAATATTTTTATGATTAAAATGACACCAAAATTACAATAACTACTTTTTAGGGCTTAAAAACATATAGCGCCAACATGGGACATGTGGTCACCTTTGACCGGGACAAAGTCAAAATTTTACCTTTGACCTTAGAAACTTTTCTGGAGGATTTTCTCTTGTCTTCAAACAGGTATCCTCTTCAGGCCAGGATTCAAGTCGATAACTGCAGCTTGACTCAGTGCGAGGCATCGGTAAAATCCTGGAAGTATTGAGCTCTAGAGCTTTCAGCGGGATGAACATGAAATCCACGTCTGCAGCTTGACTCTCAACAAAGGGTCAGTCACCTTATGGTGCTTTATCTAAAAGTTGCTCAATACATCTGGAGCTCCTTCCTGCAGATGTGTTCAAAGTGTCCAATCACAAATCCTAGGGTCTAAAAGATCTGAGATGGTCCTTGGAAGTTTGGGACTTCAATTCCCACAATGCATCTGACCAAATCCTTACAATTCCTCTGGACCCACTCTAGGCTGGCGGGTGCACAGACAGAATATCAAGTTTAAAATGTCGACATACACAAATATTGAGTTTTAAATATTGTGATACAGAAATATCAACAGGAAGAATAATGAGGTCAAGAATATCGACTTGCAGGTAAGATATTACATTTTGGGAAATATCGAAGTTGTTAATATCATTTGCAACAATATAGTTATTTAAAGTAACAATATTGTATTCGTTTTGTGTATTTTAGTATGCATTTTAAAAGTATGCGATCCATTTTTCGGATAACAATGTGTTTTGTATTTTAATATATGTATTACATTCTTAGAAGTTATTGATTTTATCTTAATTAAATTTTACGTTTTTAAGTTATGTCGCAGTTGTGGATTTACCGAGGAATAAGGTGGGAAGCAATTTAATTATAACACATTATTATTATTGTTTTATGACTTAGTACTTATTTAATTTAGATTTTATAGTGTTATTTGTGGGAATTATTGTGTAATTGCTTATTAATTAATTGTCTGTGAAATATTATGAGTTAATTAATTGGCAATTATGTTAACTGTGTCATTTATTTAGGAGCAGATTATGGGTTTATAGGGAAATATGGTGGGAAGTAATTTAATGATGCATTATTTATTATTCAAATGTATTTAATTTATATTTTGTAGTGTTCATTGTGGGAGTTATTTTATTATTAAAAATGTATTAATTAGTTGTTAATTATTCTTCATAATTCATTTGTAATTAATGATGTTAATTGTGTCATTGTGTTAGGAGTGGGTGGTGGAGATTATAGGAGAATAGGGTGGGAGGTAATTTATTTCTAATTAATTAATAATTGTTTGTTAATTAATGCTAATTATTAATACATTCACATTAAAATATGGCAATTGTGTAATTATTTTTTGATGTAAGTTGTGAGGTTTATAGTGGTAAAGGGTGGGAGATCAATTCTTTTAAATTAATTAATAAGTTAATATATTATTGTAAAATTAGTTATGGAAATTGTGTGGAATGTAATGTATGTTTAATTAATTAATAATTAGTTGATTATGAATAATAATTTATAAATTGATAAATATTTATGGTTAGTGTTTATTGTTATTTTGGGTGTGTGTTTTGTTTGGTTAGGGGTAAGGTTTAGGGAGATGATTAATTTTTATTTGTTTTATACAAATGATATTTAATAATATTTGTTTAATTGATAATTAATTATGTTAATTAGTTAATTATAGAGGTCCAATTAAAAAAAATGTGAGCTGTGACTTATTTGGTGTTATAGGGTAGGAAATAAAAAATATTACATTTATGTAATAAATAGTGTTTTTGTTGATAACAAATGTCTATTAAAAATAGTTTTTTGTTTTTCAATAACTTTTGATGTTTTAAAAATAATAGTTCTAGGTGTTAGATTTTTTAACATTCTAATCTGTTTTTATCTTTTGTAAAATGTAAAACTTTTATATAGGTTTTTTCTTTATGTTTTTGAAAAATATTTTGTGTTGTTGTTAATTTGTTTGTTTTTAATTGTGAAGTGGCTCCAGTGGGAAAAGTATTTTTACCCCTCCGCTATCCAACATTTTACCTACTGTTGCACTCACTGTAGTGGGTATAGTAATTTTTACCTCTCCGCTATCCAACAGTTTCCCTACTGTTGCACTCACTGGGTTGGGAATATTAACTTGTAACCCTCTGCTATCCAACATTTCCCTAATGTTGGCACTCAATGGAGTGCAAAATGTAATTTTAATGTCTATTAAATATGTTAATGTTTTGAATTATAATATAATGTTTTTTATTAGATTTTGTTATGTGTATGTAAATATATGTATATTTATTTGTAACGTTTTATATATTTTTCGAATTATAAAATACACTATAATTATTTATTTATTAATTGTTTTAAAGGATATATATATATATATATATATATATATATATATATATATATATATATATACATATATATGTATATATATATATATATATATATATATATATATATATATATATATATATATATATATATATATATGTATATATATATATATATATATATATATATATATATATATATATATATATATATATATATATATATATATATATATATTACCTACTGGCGGTCGCCAGTAGGTAGTTATAGTTAGGATAATTTTCAATGTTAAATCTCAACATTCTATTTTGAATAACTTTGGCGCCGGTTGACGAATCTGCCTGAAATTTTCAGGAAAATGGTCTCATGGCGGTCCGGTCCTTCCCTGAAAGTTTGGGGGGGATTCGTCAAGCGGGGGCCGAGATAAAAGGGGGGTCCCAAAACGCGTTTTCCCCATGTTAATTTCCATAGGGCGGTCGATTTCACTTTTAGCCCGAACGGCTGAATGGATTTCCACCAAACTTGGCAAAATTGTAGGGACTGGTAGCCCGATGTGCCTTTGCTATGTCTCAAGATATGTGCTCCAGTGGATTTTGAGTAATTAAGGTTAAAAAAAATATATATATCTATAGCAGCGCTCCGGTAAGCGCACCGGTACGCGCACCGGGCGCGTCACGCGACTTGCGCGGAGAAAGCTGATTGGCTCTGGGGTGTCTGTAAACATTCTAAACAGTCCGGAGCGGCCGCCATCTTGTGTCTCGGTAGGATCGAGACACAAGAGGTGGCCAAAACAAAGGGGGAAATGACCATAAGGGGGCAGAGTAGACCCCCCTTGACCCCCTAGGTTTGATGTGGGGGCCATAAAAGGGCCCCACGGGGCAAAAAAAAAAAAAAAAAAATTTGGATTTTCGCGGGGTGAGCGCCCGGTACGCGCACCGGTAAGCGTACCGGGGAGTGTACCATGGGGAAAAAGAATGACAGTTTTAAAAGTAGCTGATTAGAAAAAAAAATGTTTAGTTGTTTTTTTTATATATACACATACATATATATAAATGCATATGCACATATATATATGCATATATGTCTATATGTGTGCGTGTAGAGAGAGGTAGAGAGGTAGAGGTGTAGAGGTAGAGAGGTAGAGAGGTAGAGAGTAGAGAGTGAGTAATAGAGAGTAGAGAGTGAGTAGTAGAGAGTAGTAGAGAGCAGTAGAGAGAGTAGCAGAGTGAGTAGTAGAGAGTAGTAGAGTGAATAGTAGAGTGAGTAGTAGAGAGTAGTAGAGAGTGAGTAGTAGAGACTGAGTAGTAGAGAGTAGTAGAGAGTAAGTAGTAGAGTGAGTAGTAGAGAGCAGTAGAGAGTGAGTAGTAGAGAGTGGGAGAGAGTAAGTAGTAGAGAGTAGTGGAGAATATTCCAAAGTTTGGCACAGCACCACTTTCACAATGAGTCCAATCAAATCATATCACTTAGAGTACTTATTGAAGCGCTGAATCTTGGTGTATATTCAAATGCTTTTATTTTCCTTAAGTTTATGTACCACAGCCAGCCGAAACGTTTCGTTCTGTACAACAGAACTTCTTCAGGGCGTTCTTATTTCCTTCAAGTTATGTCGGTATCCCGTTGTCATATAACTAGATATTTCTTCCAAATGTTAGACGAGACATAAGTATATTCTTATTAAAAGTGACTAGGTATCAATTTTACCCACACAATTCGGGCAGACTTGAGTAATTTATAGCATCCTCAAAGTCAGTCTTTCAAAAATTCGAAAGTATAGGACATGATAATCCAAATCCAAATGTTTCTCAAGAAAAGTCATTTACAATCGTTCGGAATATCGGTGTTTGGGCAGATATGATCCAGGGACCCCCAGTATGCAAGGGGAATTAGTCCCCCCTCTGCAAAGGCGCCAGTGGCCTGCATTGCAGAGAGGTGTAACAAGGGTGTGGCCTCATTACACTTCTCTGCAATGCAGCTCCCTCGTGCATACTGGAGGCTCCTGGTGGACTAGTTGACCCCAGGGACCCCCAGTATGCAAGGGGAATTAGTTCCCCCTCTGCAAACGCGGCAGTGGGCTGCGTTGCAGAGAGGTGTAACAAGGGGCATAGTCTCATTACACCTCTGCAATGCAGCCCCAGGCGCATACTGGAGGTTCCAGGTGGGCTAATAGGCCCCCAGGGGCCCCCAGTATGCAAGGGGAATTAGTTTCCCCTCTTCAAACATGCACGGGGGCTGCGTTGCAGAGAGGTGTAAAAAGGGTTGTGGCTTCATTACACCTCTCTGCAATGCAGTCCCCTGGCGCATACTGGAGATTCCTGGTGGGCTTTCAGGTCTTATATAGTTAGGAATTAGCATTAAAAAAACCTTTGAAATTCACTGAAAAAACCACAGGTTTCACACCAGTTATAGTTAGGAATTAGCATTTAAAAAACCTTTGAAATTCACTGAAAAAACCATAGGTTTCACACCAGTTATAGTTAGGAATTAGCATTTAAAAAACCTATTAAATTCACTGACAAAACCAGTTATAGTTAGCTGGAAATTTTACTGATATAAAACCAATGAAATTCCACGTTATAGTTAGTTGGACTCACTATAACTTGCGCGTGCAATGCACTGCTGATGACGTCACATATTACATCACTCATGACATGGTCAGTGACATCACTCATGACATCACTGATGACACCATCCTTGTGACATAGTGACAGACCTCCTTTCAGTGTAATGTAACCCTTGAAACACATATTCAAAAATAGAAACTGAAATTTAAAAAAAAATGGAGATACCCATATCAGTTACAACAAGCAATTCAGTAATTCCACCATCTATATGCACATCCAGTCATTCACCAACAGTTCTATATAGTCACTCATACATATACTCACTTATCATATGAAGTGATACACCTATACATCCTGTTACACACCGACAGTCATCCAAAAGTTACTCACACACATACTCACACGTGCAAATAAACTATTGAACATCCATTTATTTGAATATAGAGTTATACACACACTTCCACCTTACTTGTATTGAAAATTACACATATTTATTCTCTTAAACAATCACTTATAGAAACACATACTTATTTAAACAGGAGCTCTTACAATCTCTTACTCTCACATATACTCACTTATATACATCAATATTCACATATACTAGATTAAAACATATGTAGTTACTGATAAAGACACTAGTGAGACAGTCATTCACTCACTAACAAACACATATACACACTCATCCATCCATACAGTCCTGCACATATGCTGTCTTCAAAACACATACAAACAGCGAGTCAGTCACTCATGCATCTATGTGCTAAGTAATACCCCCACCAAACCATATAGACACTCATACTGATACTAAGAGAAACATCTAATAACCCATATACATACGCATGTAGCTACTTACCAACACATGTAGCCACTTATAAACAAAGTGAAACAATAATATATATATTTAAATATTTAAACATTACTCACTAATATTTATTTTTCAGAAAGACACATATTCACTGGATGGTGTCATCAGTGATGTCATGAGTGATGTCACTGACCATGTCATGAGTGATGTAATATGTGACGTCATCAGCAGTGCATTGCACGCGCAAGTTATAGTGAGTCCAACTAACTATAACGTGGAATTTCATTGGTTTTATATCAGTAAAATTTCCAGCTAACTATAACTGGTTTTGTCAGTGAATTTAATAGGTTTTTTAAATGCTAATTCCTAACTATAACTGGTGTGAAACCTATGGTTTTTTCAGTGAATATATATATATGTATATATGCCTGTATTACATTTAATATATGTATGTTTAAATATTTTTTAAATTACATTTATTGTATTATATTTGTTAAAGTGTTTATTAAATATTATTAATTATGTCTATCATTTTATTTTGTAATATATTTAACATTAATATGTATTTAAATACCAAAATCGATATTTTGTACATCTATTTTTTTAAATCAATATTTCTGTTCAAAATTTTTGTACTCACAATTTTAAATATAGGATGTCGATTTTTTTGACTTCGATATTTTTTTATTGATATTTGTGCATAGGGATATTTTGGGAATCGATATTCTATCAGCGAACCAGGCTGGAGAATTCTTCGGGGAGATGGTGCAGGTGAGCTCTGTTGACCTGTTGCTTTCAGGGAGTCCACCCCTTGATCCTTTTTGAAGAAAGGCAAAGTCCTCAGGGTTGTAATTTCAAGTGTGCAGTAGGAGAAGTCCTTAAGAGTGCAATCCTATGGAGTGCAGACCAGGTTTCCATCAGGGCATTCCTTCTTCTCTCTGTAGTTTCAGGCTGCAGGTCTGAGTCGCCATGCAGTTCTCATATATTTATCCAATGTTCTGGGGTGACATGTAAGTCCAATGGGGTACAGGGTGCCACACAAAAGCATATTCTTGTCCCACAAGCACTCTTGTTTAAAAGTCAAGATGGAGAATTTCTCGCCTTGGGAGTAAGATCTGGCTTAGCCAACCTACTGTTGTGGCTAATTTGTCTTAATAGCACCGTTTCAGACCTCCTGCAAATTCCATTCCTGGGACTCCCATCTGGCTGGGGGAATAAAGAAAGAGGGGATAGGCCGGCTTGCATTCTGTACTATCTTGCTCTCTTTTATACTCAGTTTTTTTGCCTAGCCCCCTTCCTGGCCTCTGCAGTGCAGCACTCCCCAATCTGATAACCTCTGTCTCTATGGAGGTTACTAATCAAATTACCTGAGCAGTTTGGCAAAGCCTGCTAAGGGTTGGCCATTCAGGAGATGCTGCTCGAAGGCTGGGTTTTGCCTCACAGAAAATAAAGTTCTATAACTTATTTTCTTCATTAGTTATGATATTTTTAACAGTGGCAAGTTGTTGTATTTATCATTACCGATCTGTGAAGTCCTCAAATATTACTTTAGCTCACTCCTGTTAATAGTTACACTATGGCACTGTTTTCCCATGTTAGCCTATGGACTTAAAATACTACAATGGGAAAACATAAATTTCCTTCACTGCTGCATATAAAACATCTTTAAAAATGTTCCTGCCTACTCTTACATGGTTCCCTACCCTGTGGGCAATTGGGGTAGACCTTAGTGGTGACTTATATGTAAAAATAAGGTAGCTAAATTCTTTAGAAAATACATTTTTATCCAAAGTCGAATTTGCATGTAATTTCAATTTAAAAACAGTTTGCAAAACTGGGCTGACTGTTACAATGACAGAAGGCTGGCAAGCAATGCACACTTAAGAGCTTCAAAGCTGCAGGGCCTTTAAACTGTATGCTTCACCACATACTAGGGAAAAGGCTAGTCCTGGATCTGGTTAGCAGAGCCCATGGTGCAGTCAGAGTCAGTTACCACCAGTATCAGTCAAAACAATAGGGGTGATGAGGGCAAAAAGAATGGCTTTCTCACTCCAATGGATTACGTAGATCACTGACGTAAGTGTTTGGGTGTGGGTGATAGAATTTATGATGTAGAATGTTCAGTTAATGGTTACATGCTGAGGAATAAAGACGTGTAATGCCAAGCGCATTGTGTGGCATGATTATTTGCGTGCACCTGGGCTAGGGAGGAAGCTACAGTGAGCAGTAAACAAGAACATACAACTGCTAATTCACCAAGCATCTTCTACTTATCCTTGTGCATGTAGTTAGAATGTATGTATGCTACAAGTAGGTAAAACGTATTATCACACATCTAACTACATGCCCTTCTACTTGTTTTTATTTGATACTCAAAGCAATAGTAGAAATGAATGGCTTTGGCCAGTGCACTAGTAGATGCCAACAAATCGAGTAATGACAAATGCTATAGATTTAAATTTGCCTGCGCCTCTTTCAAAGTATTGACAAAATGAATATACTGTGGGATTCGAAGAGAAGGTATTCTCAACATAAACACTCACACTACATGTTAATGTTGTTCTCTTGTCGTAGTTCATTTGTTCTCAAACACTGTGAAGCTTCCCCTAAGATGGAGTCACAGGAGATGAGATTCTTTGAGTGCACATCTGTGTACATGTTGCAGACAGTGTCTCAAGACACGCAAAGGAGGGTTTTGTAAAGTGGATCACTACTGTACACATGTTATGTGTGCTTGATTTCTTCCTAAAGTCCTTGATCAATCCTTTAGACATTAGGAGGTGAAGGTGACAGGAAACAGTGATAGGCAGCATGTGTACAAAATACAAATGGGGATAGGGCCCTGATCATTTTATTTCCAAACATTTACGATAAACTGTTATTAAAATTAATGGATGATTGGATTGAATCAAACAAAATATGAAGGTTTTAACAATGGTATAGAGAAGGTGGTTGGAATAAGTCTTTAGATTGAGCCTAGTAATAATGAATTATGGCCACCTGCTGAAGGGCAGTCTCATCGCAGCCTCCTTAGATTTAGACGCTACATTTTATACAGATAAGCAAACTCTAAGGCTAGACCATAGAAAATCCTGTGACAGATATTAATGTACTCTGCACAGGTGATCATGCCTCTGCAAAAGATAATCAAAATGGTGAGTTGACTGAAAGCGTCGCCATAAAACAAACCATATGCCACTGGCGCCCTAACATTTTAACATGTTTTCTAATAATGTAGCTTATTGATTACTATATTGTAGCATGGTGCACCTCATCTGGTTGTGGAAGTAATACCAGTTCTACCATTTACATATAGCATATTGGGAGAGAGGGGTGGGGGGAGAGTGAGCAGACTCAAAAAACCCTTCAAGTGTGAAAAAGGCCGCTTTATTGGAACAGGTGCACATTTACAAAATACACAAACTCGGCAACCGCCTCACAATCTAAACCACAACCCAAGTTTTTGTTCGTTTTTATTTCAAACCCAAAACCCCGCCCCCACCCCACACCCTCCATCACACCCACCCCCACCCGTACATACCCAACACAAAACCATACAAACCCCAATAATATTATAACATTATAACATCACCTAATAAATATAATCTTACATCTCTGACTATAAACCAACTGAACATATCCCCCGATCCATATTCTCCGAACCCCACATCAATCAAACTGAACAATCCCCAAACAATAACCGATACAACTAACGGGTCCAACTTGGCCCAAAACTGACGATCACATAGCAAAACCGCCAACCAGAAAGCCGTGGGGTGAAAGACTGATACGGAGAGAGCCCCACCTTTCTGCCCCCCCAACCGCCTAAAACCGGGGGGGTGGGTGGGGGTGGGGGGGGTGGGGGAGGGGTACGAGGGAGACCCAGTAAGAAGAGGAAGGGAAAACCAAACTACAAAACCGACTACCACTTACTCACCAACCAACTGACGTACCGTCAAACAGCGAGATAGAACCTCCCGCAACTCCAGAAGATACAGGTCCATACCCATACGGGACAGGTGTACACCATCCCCCCGAAAAAATTCCACCGCATCGTATTTAATGTCACTATGGACGATGCGACCGAAACCCAGGTCTCTACAAAAACGGGAAACCTCCAAATTCACCTTCCTCCGGGATTTGTCCACCGCCTTCGGTTTCACCGCATACCTCCAAACCCTCCGCGGCACCATTTCCGTCCAAATGACATGACAACCCGACCACTGACTGTGTAGTAAGGCCAAGTCCTTTGTAATCGCCCGGAGCAGGACAACCCCTTTGACAGAACCCATGTCATTCTCACCCAAATGAATCACCAGGACGTCCGGGCAAACCCCCCCTACCAACCAAGAATTCAAGGCAGGTATAAGTTCTTTCCATAACATACCCCCCTTTCCCTTCCAAACCACATTAAACAAACGATCATTGAAACCCAACGAGGAACCAAAATAACTCTGTCGGGCTTGCACTTGAGCTCTCTTAATGAAGGAATGGCTCACGATCCAAACTGTAACGTAAGCAGCCCGAGGACCAGCCACAGAACCTGAAAAAGAAAACAGAGTCAGACAGGCAAAACAGAGGAGGACGCCAGCGCTCCAGTAGGCTCATTACGAACATAGCGCCGAAAACAGTTAGAAGTCCAGCGCCCCAGACCCATGATGTCCTCCCTCGACCATCCCCTGTGGAAGGCCTCTGTGGCTGCCCCAATCCGAAAAGAATGAGTACCGTATGAAGACCCATCCAAACCAATATGTCGCAGCGCTTTACGCAGCACCATGCGCAGTTGATAGTTTGTCACACTAGACCCATTGGCATGTTGAAAAACTCGAAGATCCACCAACCCACCCGACAGTTTCCTCCAACAAAGAGCCCAGTTTAAAGGGCACGTTTCCTGAGGTGAAACCGATTCTAACCAGACACCCTTGCCCAAACTTCTCTGATCCGTTTTGGAGTGTGAGAGCCAGATGTGGACCCCCCGCTCCGTGATCTGAGCATCCCCCCACAGGAGGCCAGGAGAGGACCTGTTGCCAAGCAATTCAGACACACGAAAAGCTCCAAAAAACATCCACACCATCAACGTGGCAAACAAACACGCTTCCACTCGGTCAGTACACACAACCGGTAGGACAGAAACAACCTGAAACAGCTTTTGCCACGACAAAGGAGATCGCAAAGTGCGAATAGCACCACTCTCTCTAGACCATCCCTCCAACATTCTCCTACCCAACTCCCCAGCCGACGGAGAGTAACCCCACAAAAGCTTACCCATGAAAGAAACTCCAGCTAGTTTACCAGATATAGTAATTCTAGACAACTTCTTATCCATTAACACCAAAATAAACTGTACCACATCCTCCGACCTTTGCCAATCCAGATCCCTCCGACAAGCGCCTGACTCCAAAAATTCCTTCCAGGCTAACTCATACGCCGTCCTCGTGGAAGGGGCCAGGGAACCTAAAACCAAGTGAAGGACCCGGTGTTGCCTATCGTCCACAGGTGTTCCGGCATGGGAGTCGGCTCCTCGTCTGCCTCCAAAGCAAGCCCACGGAATCTCTCCCACTGTGAACGAGACAAAGCATCCGCAATGTCATTGTCCACGCCTGGCACGTGTAGGGCCCGAAAACCAATATCATGTTTCAGACAACCCAACACAAACACTCTCAAAAGTTTCAAAATCTGGGGATCTCTGGCCGACTGTTTGTTGATCACCTGAACCACAGCCATATTATCGATCCGAAAGAGGACCTTTTTGTGGGCCAACTCCGCCCCCCACAGCGTGACCGCTACCACCACCGGAAAAAGTTCAAGAAAGGCAATACTTCTACCACCATTCTTCCATAGCATGGGCCATTGTTGAGCACACCATCGTCCTTGCCAGTAGAGACCAAAACCCTCATTACCAGCGGCATCAGAGAAGATCTGTACCTCCCAACACCAATCCACCTCCCAACACAAAGGCACACCATTGAAGGAATGTAAAAAGAAGACCCACATACGTAAGTCCTCCTTCACCCCCGCAGACAGTCTCACCCTATGATGTGGAAGAGAATGACCAGACAAGGCTCTGCCTAACCGCCTACAGAAAGTCCTACCCGCCCGAACCACCCTGCAGGCAAAATTCAAGTGTCCCAGCAAAACCTGTATCTCCCTCACAAACACCTTCTCTTTCCGCAACATAGTACCAACCAGTTCAAGCATTTTCTGCTTCTTGTCCAATGGAAGACGGGCCTGCATCAAATGAGAGTCAAGCTCGATCCCCAAAAAAGACATGGTCGCGCAAGGACCCATGGTCTTCTCCGGAGCCAATGGCACACCCAAGTAACTCATCAATGATTGAAACGATGTGAGAGCCGCATGGCAGGCTAGGGAATTGGCAGCACCTACAAAAAAGAAGTCATCCAAATAATGAGTGACAAGGTCATGGCCACTCTGTGTAGTAAACCACCATTGAAGAAAGGTGCTGAAAGTTTCGAACAAAGCACAGGACATAGAACAGCCCATTGGCAACGCCTTGTCCACGTACCATTTCCCAAGGAAATGGATGCCCAGAAGACACCAGTCCTCAGGATGGACTGGAAGGAGCCGAAATGCGGACTTAATGTCGCATTTTGCCATCAGGGCGTCAGGGCCCGCCGAGACAACCAGCTGCATGGCTACATCCACAGAGGAATAAGACACCGATGCAGCTTCCGGGTCAATGAAATCATTTACTGACCCACCTTCCGGCAATGACAGGTGTTGAATGAGCCGGAACTGACCAGGCTCCTTCTTGGGGACTACACCAATAGGGGACACGATAAGGTTCACCAGAGGCCAATCATCAAACGGGCCCGCCATCCGACCCTCACTCACTTCTTTGTCCAATTTCAACTGTACAATGTCTGGGTGTTCGCTCGCCGACTTCAAATTCTTGGACCAACGTCGTAAACGCGGTCCCTCATACCCCAAACGAAACCCCACCTGAAAACCCAACAACAAGACCGACCGCAGCTCCACAGGCTCATAGTCCCGCAAAGCCGCGGCCAATCGGGTTACGTTAACCGGAGTACGAGCCTTTGGGCCCAGCCCCGGATGAAGCTGAGGGTTGTTGTGGTGGCACGAAAGTTCCTGAACTTTGTTGGGAACCCTGAGGCCCTGGGGTCCTAGGACCCCAGCAGCGGGACAACGGATGACTCTTCCTCCCACATTGTGAACATTCGTGGCGGAATTTACAAAACTGTCTAGTACAGGTCCCGGTATTAAAATCCCAGCACGTGCCGATGGGCGACTGGGTAGAAGAGACGGCCCCCACCCCTCCCCGGGTGGGACGGGACTGAAAGGGACGATACAATATAGGAAGACCACTGGCTGTAAAAATGGTTTTACCAGAGGCAGACGATCCCATCGTTTGCTGCCAAAGGTCAGAGTCCAACTCCCCCCATTTCGCCTCAGGATCCCAAGCCATTCGTGCCCTGAACTCCTCATCATATTGAGCCCACGCATAATCATTCCTGGTTAGCTGAGCCTTACGGATAACATCCATGTATTTAAACAGGGACACGCAGCGCTCAGGGAATTTCTCACAATAGACGCTGGCAAAAATTAAAAAGGCCGCCGTCCAATTTTCTATATTCAGGGGGACTTTAGGGCGTTTAGCTAACTCAAACTCTTCTTCTTTAGAACCTTCTTTAGCACGGACTTCCCTGTGGAGCAATTTTAACAGTTCCACATACTCACCATTCCATATCTTTTCTTTCGTACTAAGCATCAAATGAGCCCCCAAAGGCTTTGTAACACCCATGTACGGCAACTTTTTGATTTTAAGTTCCTTACTGTGAAGCACCTTTGTCGTAGTACCCACTCCAACAGTGGACGTGCCACTATCCACCATGTGACTTGTATTAGCCTCATCTCCATTAGTACCAACACCTTGATCTCGTACCACACGTCCTTTATACAGTTTACCATCCTTTTCCGTCGAAATTAAATCGACACCAACACCAATAGAGACCATATTGGGCCGCACGGCCTGAACCACATTCTCACCTGGATTTAAAAGAGGCGGTTGACTGGTTTCCGTCCTCCACGCCGTCCGTGCACCGTCATCCGCCCTTCGAGGAGCCCTCACCGCGGGGCCGAGCACTCGTGGCCGTGACGATTCCACACGACTCCGAACCACTTGGTCCTGTAACATGTCACGAGAAACATTAACATGCCCCCCCCCAGACACAAAATCACGAACTTCGCCCTCTTCAGGGCTATCCTCATCATAATCTAAGATCAGGGAGTCCTCCAACTGAGGGGGGGGGACAACCACCGAAGTCTGTCTTGACTCCACCGTGTTTGAACGACCATGGGCCTTACCAGCCCGCACTCTGGACCTAGGTGGGGAGGACGACTGAACCTCGTCTATACACCCCCCCACCAGAACTACTGACAACCTGTTGACTTCCAGAAAAGGATAAACCAGTAGTCAAACCACCACGTGGCACGGGAGAGGTCGTACGTAACCCGCTCCCATGAGCAACGCTGGAATCCACCGCCGAGGCCGGGAAGGTCGTGCTGGACCCGGAGGCACCGCCCATGTAGAAATCCCTCGTTGGGACCATCGAGGTCGTAGTAAACCTGCGTGTGATGGCCACGGCGGGATCCCTCGAAGGTATGGGACGTGCCGCGCTAGGCTCCACCCGCACTTCTCCTCGGCGTACCCGGGCTGCCTGCCGCCCTGCCAAGTCTGCTGCCGTAGATCGAGCTTCCTCCTGTAAAGAAAAAGGCCGGACTGGTGTGCCGGGTCCCTCACAAAAACCAACTCTATGTGCGGAAGACAAACCGCCAACAGTAACACCGCCCCCCCTACCAGACACCATAAAACTTCCAGAACTAACAGCACTCTTTCTCTTTAAAGCATCGCAAAGCCGAGGAGACGGCGGACAGACCTCCTCATCCGAGCTAGCATCCAACACAGCCTGAATAATTCGCGAAGCCGTCCCCTGAGGGTCCCAATCCTGAACCCCCCCGACAGAAACAGCACCCCGCGAAGCAGGCCCTGAACCCACCAACCCACTAGGACACTGAAACTCCCCCGCCAGCCTATAAAAAGACCCTTCCCCCTCCTCACCTCGCTGAGCAACATCCTCACCACTCCCAACCCCTCCGATGGGAAGGTCGCCCACCACCCGAAACTGGCGGTAAACTCCCACCGACCCGCCCGCGCTGCCCAGCTCCCCACCAGGAATCAGCAAGTCAGACCGCCCCACACCCTCTCCCAGACCCATCTGGGCCCATTCCCCCTCCCCCAAGGAGCTGCAACCCCCAGACACGGCCTCCCCCCCCACAACCGACCCCGATGGGGAAAACAATAACGGACTCTGCAGATCCCTCCCCACAGAGCGAACAAGAACGCCACGGCCCTCAGGCCCTCCGACACCCGCAGTAGATACCAAAGGACGCGCAATTGGCCCACCAACCGCACCACCGTCAACCGTCAACGGGACCTGAACCACATGGCGGCGTATAACGCTCAGGGGAGCGACCACCTCCTCAATGTCCTGATCTGGGGCACCCCATAACGGTTGCTGCGCCACAGAAACCACATCCAAAATGGCCTCCGCCCGCCCCGTCTGAGTGACGTCAGTCCCCACCCCCGCGGAGGCAGAAGCCGAACGCCGCGTGCAACCACGTTGCCTGGAAGCACGACGGCCCCGCAAAACGGGAGCAGAGGCTGCTCTTTCCCGCAAACCTATCTCAGAAACCTCTCCCTCCCCAAGAGGGAAACCCCCAACCCCAGCCCCCTCCAACAACGAGGAATCCAAAGAAACGGCCGGATCAGAAGAACTAGCCTCACTCCCCCGCCGGGCCCTGGAACCCGCCCGCTGGGTCCTAGAACGACCCCGCTCACTTACCCCATCCTGCCTCCGACGTTTCGGGGAGTAACATGCTGCCACCGCAGCCGACACCCTCGCAGAGGCCTCCCGCTGGGGGCGCGGGGTCTCGGCCCGACCCCGGTCGCCAATGACCAGGTCCAAACGCCCCGCCTCGCTAAGCAGGCGAATAGCCTCCAACACACGATAATCTTCACCAGACATGATATCAGATCAGACTAGCCAAGGAAACTGAAACAAAATACCAAAGTACGGACAAAAAATTCTAAGCTCAACCGGCCACCAGGTCACCAAGCCTAAAATGGTGCCCGGAGCGAGGAGCCCCGCCCATTTATAGGGGAGCGCACAAAACAACTAAAACCAGCCCAAAAACGCCCAAAAGAACCTGCTAGAAGGAATACCCCACCCAGATCTCCCAAACCGCCCGGGGGAGGAGACCTCCCGGTGGTCGGCTGCCCTCCCCCAAGCCCCCCTTCTTACAGTCACGAACTAGAAAGCGACTGTAAATCTTACTTGATGAAGTTGTATATATTGTAGCAAAAAACCCTGGTATTTAATCTAGCTAAAACTAAGACTATGGGTTTATACTAGGGGATTTACATGGGGTTTGGTGGAGCATTAGGAATGCTGCAAACAAAACTCCTCCCACCTTCCCAGAACGCTAATTTCCCATTCTATTTAGAGTCATAGAAGCTGCTGGGAACTCGCTAGAGGAGCTGGTGCTGCGTCTCTCGGAAGTAGTCCTCGACCCAGCAGTGCTACTGCTGAGCCACAATGCGGTCATCCCACCATGTTTAGAGTGGGGCAGCCCTCGCTCATTTCCTCTGCCCCGTTCCCACATTGCGATGTGTAATTACCTTTGTGGGGTAGCCATTCATTTTTTGTTTTCAGGAAACAGTGCTTCCGGAGTTTATTTCTTGAAAACGAAACGTTTGCCTAGATGTTGCTTTAATAATGGTGGCCACTCCGTAAACATCACTGTAATCTCTCAATGTGGCAGGCCATTATCTGAACTCCCCCCTGGTGGGACAGTAGGGCACTCGTCAAGGGCTCTAAATAAGGCACCATGTCAGGAATGTCAGGAAGTAGCAAATGGGTCAGTAAGGTACATATATGATGGATCCGTGGCGGAAAGCGTGCAAGTATTTGATTACCTTTGAGCCACATTTAATAGAGGAGACAGTGGGATTGACAGCACAATAAAGCGAACATGATGTATGACCAGAAAGGAGGCGTTTTGGTAAATATTTAGGAGGTAGAACGATTGGCCCAACTATTGAAGACTGTAGGCCTGAAGTAGTTTCAGTAACTCTGTATGGAATGGAAGTATCCGATGGCATTACGTTCCAATCATTAGTGTTAAAAGGAACCATTTCTTAAAATACCTGCTAAGGCTGTCCCCAGCACGCCAATACCACTGCTGCTGGAACTGGGCTTTTGGGGCCTTTGACCATAATGTTCTGAGTAAAATTATGGCTGAATGAAAGTGTTGCTCTCTATATATCTGCTCTCAAGAATCTTACACTTTCTCTCCCATAGTTCCCAAATGTATTAAAATATGTCAAGTATAATTTTGAATTGCCCTAATCAAAACTAACTGGATTGGATATATTCATGATAAAAGTTTATATTATCCTGGTGGTTAAACTGCAGGAGCTGTACTTGGATGTCATTAGATTCTTCTCATGCTTGATACTATCTGCAAATGTTAGGTTTGGGCTATTGCCTTTGGCAGTGTTTTCATGTAGTTAGGCCGCCACTCTCGGTTCTTCAGATAAATGCCTATTTTGCATAGACAAGTCGGAACTCATACAGCTTTTTCCGTTGTTATGCCTCTCTTTTATTGATCTATAAGGCCGTCTTGTCTGAAACCTATTCTTAAGGTTGCATACTTTAGATCAACGGGTAGAGTACTGCTAAAATGGAATAGGTATCTGAATTAACCTATTTGTGACTGGTGGTGGTAAGAAGAGCTTTGTTATCGAAATGTATTTGAGGAAGGCAAAGGAGGCAAGAGTCGGACTGCTGCCCAGCAGCAGGACAGGCAGAGGCAGGACCAGTTTTCTTGCTTGGGAGGTCCATCCCCTATTTGTGGAGCTCTATGACAGAAGATTGCAATGCTCATGCATAACAAACATTGGGGTTTGGTTTTGCTGCAACTGCAACTGCTGCATGGCTTCCACCGGTTAGCTGCTGCTGGTGCCACATCCAGGCTGTGGGCGAGGGGAGAACAAATGTGACCTAGAGACAAAGTTATTCAGTGATGTACTCACAATCAGATGTTATGTCACAGTGAGCCAATCCTCTAGTCTCCCTGTGGTGTACCCTTCTTCTTGTTTCTGTAGCCTCATTCTCTCGGAAGTCCTACACTTCCCTCTCCTATTTCCCTTCAGCAATTTAGCAGCAGCAAGACCTGTTTAATTGTTGATATCACATGAAATAGATCCACAAGGAGGGATGTCAGATTGTGTTAGGAAACGTAATGAAAGCAGATATTAATTTCAGATGGAACATGGTTTACACATAAAACTGAAAATAATGAACACTTGTACATTGTATGTGAGTGGTAAAAGTAAATATACGGGGGCGATAGGCTCAGCGGTAAATATGTCTCCTTGCCTAACTCAGTGTGGTGGTTGTTTCATAAAGTGCCACCAGATCGTGTCAAATGTGGCAAATGTGTTCTTAAGTCTGTATAATATAGCCTTGTAGCCTGCCGTAGCGGGGTATACTGGCTATTAAAAGCCCGCTCCCGCGTTAAAGGCCCGAGCCGAAGGCGAGGGACTTTAACAAGGGATGAAACCTTAATAGCCGGTATAGATCTGCTATGTAGGGCTATAAGGATGTTAGAACATTCTGCCACTAGAGGGCAGAATGTTCTAACAAATAAAACAAAGGCTTCTCAAAGCTAGACCGGATTTAAATCCCCTCAAGCTCCAAACAACCTTTGTAAAACATTGGAATGTTGATCTGCGGGCCTTTACCGACCTGTGGAATCAGGGAGCACTCCATTGTCTTCAATGGAACTTCCAACATTCTAATATTTCAATATAGCCCGCCGTAGTGGGCTATACCGGCTATTAAAGGCCTGCTTCAGCGTTAAAGGCCCGAGCCGAAGGCCTTTAACAAGGGATCAGACTGTATAGCCCGGGACTGTATAGCCCAGCTACGAAGGGCTACAAGGCTATTAGAACATTTTGCCACTAGAGGGCAGAATGTTCAAACAAACAAAACAAAGGCTTCTCGAAGCTTTAGGGGGATTTTAAATCCCCTTGAGTTTTGAGAGGCCTTTCTAAAATATTGGATTGTTGCTCTGCGAGCCTTTACCGGCCCGTAGAAGCAGAGAGTACTCCATTGTCTTCAATTGAGCTCCCAACATTCCAATGTTCTAGTACGCATTCATGTCCGGTATAATCATCATTTCTTTTAACCAATCTGGGTGTGTTAGAGCTGCTGGAGTTTACCAGAGCCTGCGTACAACATTAATCAACAGCTGGTGCATAGCGCTGTTGTGTCCCAATTCTGCCTTGTGTCACCTGTGTTATGTCCGGTAACCATAAAATGGTGCCTGCAAGATGTCCACATAAATGAACATATACATGACTACTAGAGTGCATGCGTGGGTTAGAGATTTAATATTTGAAGACTGTCACAACCTAGGCTCCTATTGGCTAAGTGTAGTTTGTGCCGTGTCTACTGAATTGATGCAATATTATAAAATGATTCTATTTAATTCTGGTATACTGGACTCCCCTACTATGCTGAAACAAAATGCCACTCATTCCTCATTAGAAAATGTAATCGATATTTACACAGCCAAACAGTCCTAAGTCATTCAGCCTTCAAAGTAGAGAACAAAAGGTCAATAACAGTGGCATTAAAACTATGGATCTTTCTCTTAGTTTAGCCATGATCTGGACACCAGTGTGTATTGGGGATGTGGGCAAGACTCAAAGAGGGGTGCCCACTCTGGAATTTATGAAATGTATTAAATGCCAGCCTCGAAGCACTCCTTCCAGCATTACTCATGATAACATCTCCTAAATTTGAAGTACTTCACAAACGTGCATTACTCTGGATATGGCATCTTATTTTAAGTTGTTTGTGAACCATGTGTCATGCAAGGGCTGTAGAGGCTATTAGAGTATTGTAGTGTCTGAACTCTTGCTAGTCTTACTGTACAGCAGGATTTTATTCCTGTTTAAGGATAACAGTTGGCTCTCAATCATTGCTCAATATGAGCCAGTGATTGCAGGTAGGGCCCACCGCCACTCATTTTTTGGGCACCAGCACACATTTTTACTCATCTGATTTTGACCCAGAGCAATAGTGAGAAAAAAAAGGGAGAAAGAATGAGCAAAAAGACAGGAAAACAGAGAGGGAGAAATCAGGAATGACATCTTACCGTAAGGAGGTTGGGATTATCTGTTGATGGGAATACAAATAAGGTGGAATCAAGAATGTGCAGTCTTGGTAATAGGCACATTGGATATCGACAATTCAAGCTATGGGATTCTGAGCAAAAGTTTGGGCACCAGCACTTACTTTTTCTTTTGCAATTTATACATTGTTCATAATCCCACCTATAGGTGTTTGGTCAAGCAGGTAGGTTAGAAGCAAGAGATGTATGTTGACTGGCGTGCTCTATAATAAGAATTTATGTGTGGCAGTCAAAGACCCACTCACATCATTGTAGTCCGACATACACCTACAAAGGCATCACCAAAAAATACATACAACCTAAGATGAACAAAGGCCTTCAAGTACATTAATGACTACCACCCTGTAATTCTGAAGATGTGGAATGCAAACATGGATGTGCAGTTTGTTGCAAAAAAACTCAATTGCTATTGCTCGGTATGTTACATCTTATATAACAAAGCCAAAATGAGAAGAAAGATGTGGGAGGAGAGCGCAGCAGAAAAGAGTCTTATGAAGAAAGTGTACAGTTTTAGTTTTAATTTCTAATACAGAGATAGGCTCCTATGAATGTGTAGACCGGTTAAGCTCAGCTAGTTTGTTTTCTAAATCTAGAGGAGTTCTATGAGTGAGTTAAAAGACTTGATAATACTCATAACAGAGTACTGAAGTATTTTCCTGACATTCTAAATCTTGCAGAGCTTGCGCCAAACAGTACAGATATTCTAAAGAGTAACACACTGGATATGTGTTATCCAAGAAGAATTCATCATCTGGAAAGGATGTATCTTTATGAAATACTTCAACATTATACTTTAGGAAGAAATGTCAGTGAAAACATAGATGAAGGTAAATTTGATGTGGCTGGAGGTGAAGGATGTTCGGTGAGACATAACAAAAGAAATGTAATCAACCATTGAAAGCAAAGTTGCCAAACTCCAGACAAAATAGAGTTTTTCTACTTAGCCTTCTTAAAGTTATTTAAGCCATGGTGAACTAAAAGTGAGCTACTTGAAGGATTTGACTGTTATGAAGACTCTTTCAATGCTGTGAAAGACAAAATTGAGTGCTCAGTGTTTCCAGTGTATCTTCAAATGTTGAGAGATAAAATTGAACATGAAGAAACAATTGCTGCTGACATAGCTACAGAGAGTTCTCAGAGCATTCAAAGTTCAACCCCTGGAAGTCAAGATCCTCTTGGACAGCCAATCATTGAAAATAAAGCTACAATAGCTATGAATGAGGTGGAGAATGCAATACAGCACGTAAGACAGGAAACTGTGGATCTAGAACTACTAATACAGCAATTGAATGCTAATCATAAAACATTTTTAAAGAGGTAAAAGGTAAAGTATAACATGGGTTTCTCCATGAGAATAAAAAGTGTGCATGTTCTACATATAAACCAGTTCTTTTGTACATAAATGGTCAAGCTGGAACTGGAAAAACCTTCTTGATTAAAGTACGGACAAGTTACCTCCAAAAGAGAACAGAGTCTAATTTGTCATGTGTAGTACTTGCACCAACAGGCTTAGCTGTTCATAATGTTAAAGGAGTTAACCTTCATCGATTGGTAATGCTGCCTTTCAAACATGACTACAAATTGTAATACAACAAATTATCCAGTGATGCTTTTAATGAAGTGAGAAGAGTATTAAAGAGAAATTAAAACTACTAATTATTGATGAAGTCAACATGGTGTCGAACCTAATGCTAGCTTTTGTACATTTAAGAATGCAGCAAATATTAAAAACGGACTACAACGTACTTTTTGGAGGAAAACACTTAATAATCTTTGGAGACCTGTTACAAATAACTTCCATAAAGGGACAACCTATATTTAAGAAAATCCTACATAATGAAACAAGGAATTCACTAGGAAGTATTGGAAATGTAAACATTTGGAAAACCTTCAATACAAAGAGTTAATCCAAAATACGTGCCAAGCATCATCTATGCATTATGCAGATAAACTAGAGATATAAAAGTGTGAGTCCTCACAAATGAGGGAAAGATAGTATTAAAAACCCATCTCATCAATCATTTGTTTCCAAGTACTGTTTTAGCTGCTGAAGTAATGTACAATTTTATTAAGGAAGAGAAGTCTATTATTTGTTTGATGCCAACTCTTGAGGAATGTAGTAAATGAAATGTCAATTATTAAAACTGGAAAAAGAAGAGATTATCGAAATTAGAGCAAATGATAAAATGGAACATCAAGGAGTTACAGTGCTTCTAACAGAAAAACTGCAATCGAAATTGCATAGTTTAGTAAAGTCTGTGTGAAAAACTGCAGGATTAGAAAAACTGTTCTGTATCTGTAAAAATCTTCATGTAATCTTACATCGCTATTTAAATGTTGAAGAAGAGCTAGTGAATGGTGCAATGGGTAAAGCTATGAAATGTGTTAATTATCAAAACAGAAGTGATGTGGAATACTTAACCATAACATTTGATGATAAAGCTGAAGTTAAGCAGATTGGTAGATGTGTTGTATGTTTTCTAATTTTGAAAGACTTGTATGTTCAGCAAAAGCAGTTCCCAGGGTCTTTAGCGTTTGCAGCAACTATTCATAAATCACAAAGTTTAAGTGTAGATACAGGTATTGTTAATATTGGTAGGAGTGTATTCAAAGAATGAATGCCATGTGTTGCTTCGTCGCAAATTATAAAATTGTTTTGTTTATTTCGGATTGATTTTTATGAGAAGAAAGAAAGTGCTGATGTGAGCTGTGTAACTGAGTTTAATTGGTTAAGAGCTCAATATGCACCTAATTTAGGCCAGTATCCTGTTGTTCAAATAGCAATACTGTGTTGAAAGTGGAAAATATCTAAACAGTCTATCACCGTTGAACACAAAGATGAACAAAAAGAAAATCGTCTAGGAGGAAAGAAAAGAAAACTAGAGCACAATGAGGAAATAAAAGGCTATAACTTTTATGAAAATTCTGGGCTGAACTGGGATTCAAATGTAGTATTAAATGGACTATATAATTTGCCTCATTTTACAAATTCAATTAATAAAAAGGTAGATAAAAGAATGTCTTCACAACTGTGTAGTTTACTTGAAGAATTAAGAAGTGATGGAAGTACTACACATTGTTCTACTGGATTGAGAAAACATTCAGATCCATCTGTTGGATCAGTATTGTTCTCTCAAAATCTTCAGCTTGATGCTAGGACTATTAGATGAAGAAGATGTGAACATCAATTAATTATTTGGTTTAACATATATATAGACCCACAACTGTGAAGATTGTGAATGTATTACTAGCACAGAAATCATTTCAGAACAATTCCTCTACTCGACATTAGCAGATTGGGAAGCTGTGCCATTTGAAGATTTAACTTCAAACTCCCATCAAGGTATGACCTGTCCAAACTGCAGATCAACTTAGGTTAATTTTGTTTCTACAGAGGTATGGAAAATATAGCATAGTTATGCTACAATGGTACCGATAGGCCTATTAGGATGGCGGACGGACCTGCGCCCATCCCCCACCCCCGAGGAGGAGAGAACGTCAGCAAGGGCAGCGGTGGTCCCTCCATTCCAATTAGGATGTGACCACCACCCTGGCGCTCACATCCCGTATCTTTAACCTTGCGGCAGGTGCTGCTTGAAGCAGCACCCGCCACAAGGTTAAAGATACATGATTTGCATTTACATGCACAACGTGGCAGGCCCCCCCTTCACCCTGGGGGCCCGCAAGGGTACCCAGAAGCAAAGTTCCACATGCTTTTTCACGGCGGAAAAGCCGCGGCGGAAAAGGATGTCTCACCACACATCCTAATTTGGCTGATGGTGTCTTGCAGACACCACCACCAAATAGCGCTCATCATCCCGCGGATCCGCGGCGGACGGACCTGCCGTCCACCACTGTTCCCAACGCCATCCCACTGCCATCCTGATCTCGCGGTTGGTGTTTTCTGTAACTGCAGCGGTGAATCCGCATCCTCCGGGCCGGTGGTGGCTTCCACCGGCCCGGAGGATGCGGATTCACCGCCATCATAATCGCCCTTTAAGTTAGGAACTACAATTACAAACTTTAAAGCTGCACAACTTTATATCTCTAAAAGAACTTTCACAACTATTCCAATCATATTTTATGAAGGAGTTAATTTAACCTCTAGAATTCCTACAGAATCTGTTAGAAATGAAGGACTCTTTTTACTGTGGAAAAGAAATGTAAACATATTTGAGGACTACATTGTGTTACTACAGATAAAAAGTAAATGGAGGTACTTTAATACCAGTAGCCTTAAGTTGCATGTGAAAAGTCACCACTAAAAAAAGCCTTTTTGTTTCTGCTACCTCAACCTCTACGTTGTACTATGAGTTATGTTTTTCATACATGGATAAAGAACAGTTTAGACATCATTTGGCCTAACAGGGATTATGTTTACAAAAGGATATGCAAAATGAAGACTGCTTCATAGTTGATGGACATTTAGTACCAGATATATTAATATCAGAAACAATTTTAACATACAGTTGTTTTCATTAAAGTAGTAAGCTATCGGAAAGCCAGTATTAAAAAACAGTATAGTGAGTGCAGTGAACAGTATGAAATAGTTATAATGATCTACTTTTACAATCTATTGATTGTTATTTTCCACTGTTTCTTGATGAGTCTTCATACAAAGAACTGTTGAAAGTAAGCAAGTATAAAAACTGAAAACAGGAAAAAACAGTGAAACATTTGTCTATGTTGAATTTAAGATTTGGTAAAAAAATGTTGTTTGGTTGCCGAATGTTTGAAATAAAATTATAATATAGTTTCGTCTTTTTTTATTTCTTCACAGTGGTTGGAGGTCGAGATATATTACATGTGTCAAATTACTAATATAGTAATGTATACATTGAGTTACTACTTATGCACTCATCTCATCTCCCATGCACAACAGTTGCACTAGTCCAGTCATCCAGCCACTACCTAAGCAGGCATCCAATTAATCAGGGACTGTACTTAAATTCATCTAAGTTCCCAGCCACCACTCAGACACTCATCCAATCTCCCAGGCACTACCCATGCACTATACAAACAATCAGGCACTATGTATCCACTCATATGTTCATTAAGGCACTGCCCATGCACTCATCCACTCACCCAGGCAAATACTCATGGACTCATCCAGTCCACCCAGGCAGTACCTATGAACTCATGCAATCACCCAGGCACTATGCATGCACTCACACAGTCACGCAGACAGAATCCATGCATTCACCCCATCACCCAGACTTTATCTGTGTACTCACCGATCACCAAGCCACTAATCTTGACCTCATTAAATGACCCAGGATCTACCCTTGCACTCATCCATTCACCCAGGCGCTATTCTTGCAGACATCTAGTCACCCATGCGCTACTCACGCACTCATACAATCAACCAGGCACTACCCATGCACTTATCCAATTACCCAAGCAGGACTCATGCACTCAACCATTCACTCAGGCACTATCTATGCTCTCACACAATCCCCAATACACTATTCGTGCACTCATCTAATCACCCAGACACTACCCTGTAGTTTAGATGGTGGTTTCATTGTCGACATTGCTAAGTTAGCATGAGATTTGCTGCTATGAGGCTGCTTTTGCGCAAACACTACATGCGTTTATTTTGCAAGACTTCGTTTGTGCCATTTTCACCTGAGAACTGTCTGCTTTTTGCGTTCTCTGCTGTGGTCTGGCATTTACTCTGCACACGATATACAAGGTTGATAAACAATGCCCCTTGTTATTCTGGTATGGTCAGTCCCTCAGACCTGGCCATATCATGGCACACAGCTGCACTACTGAAAGTCGTATGCTTTAATATTGCAAGCAAAGCATGTTGTACACACACTTGGAGAGAGATCTTTCCAGAGAGAAGAGCAGTGCTTGTCCTGAGATGTAACCCTTTCATGTAGGCCTTGAGGTAGGGATTCGGCTGACAAAACCCGGAGGTCTTCTTATTTATAATAAACTATATCTTAGCACGGGGAAGGTGGTTAGTCACTGTAGCCCTTTTCCATTGTCTTTGTAAAACGATTACCCCAGTTGTAATCTATAGAATTGTGATAATGCTGACAATATTGTTTCTATGCATTTTGCTGCTAGTAATGGCACGTGTACTGTATCATAGAGCGTGTTAGTTAAAATAAACATTTTAAACTATACTGTGATTCTGAATACTCTTTTTTTGACAAATATGAGTAAGTGAGCGAAAGAGTTGTCTTGCTCCCGCGATTCCTGAGATAGTCTGGAGTGTTCTGTTCTGGGTTGTCTTATCATTGGTTGCTTCACTGTTAGTCGCGGAACGAATGAGAGACTATTGCTAGTCGGTTTTTGAGATTTTGGGCACTGAGGTGATTGGTTGGTACACCACTATCCACAGAGGTCCTGGTTTCCTGCACATAGTTCTGTATATGTGCAGAATCCCTACAACATGGCACCGCCGACGTTTGGTCTTGTTCTTATCCGCGAGATGCTTGAGTAGTGCTTGTGCTTGTCCACAATCCCCTCAGTTCTGTTTTTGGAGACAGCTGTGACAGTGTAACCTCCTATCTTGATATTTTTATATTTTCTTTCAAGCTTGAAGTTTTAATAAAGGTTTCTCTCTTTATTCTTCCCCCTTTATTGCTCTGCCACTTTTTAGGTTGATAATCTTTGTTTTCCGTGATGGCGGTTGATGTTCCGCCTCACAGCCGCAAAGGCCCTCCAGGTTTATCTGGCTCAAAATTGAGTGTCTAATGTGCAGAGCTTATATTCGTGGTGGAATCAAATCCAGCTTACCACTTTGAGGTGTTTTATTCTTGGGTCATGTTCCGTCGGTGGATGGAACGGATGGCCTGTTTCATACATACGCTGCCACAGCCCTTCCTCACAATTATAAGCATTATAGGGCTCTTGAAGTTCCGCTTATAGCTTGGCAACACCATATTTGGTATAATGGTGCCCTTCCTGACCCAGTATCACCGGTCCATTTAGGTCCTTTATAGATTGATGGGACCACTTGGCCCCTTTTAGATGGGTACACCCCACACCCACGCTATTTAACTCTTGCAATTGGGGACCTTTGTGTCTTACACATGTCTTTGATACACGTGCATAGAACTGTAATACAGTATGTAACGTGAAACATCCAGGTGGGACCACCTGCTACTGCTGAGCATCTAGCAGAACCTGTTGGTGTCACTATCAGTCCCGTTCTGATTAATTCTGTGATAGGAAACCGATCTCAGAATAAAGATGAATTGCCTTATTTGCTTGCTGAAAAAATGTGGACATCTAGAAGCTGTTTTTCCTAATGACTCTCCTCTGGAGAAACATAATGGTATTGACTATTAGTTTGCTTAAATACTTCCTTGCTTAAAGACTTACTTCCAGAGTTGGATGATTGTAACACCTGGGGTAAGGTGTTTGCAGTGGTATATTCGAAGTGTTCCGGCACTCCATCCACCGTACTCCCCTCTGTGATAAAACGTGTTCAAGATGAACATGGAGCCAAAGCGGCTGTAGAGCTAGGGATGAGACTGGTGGGGGTGTTTGATTTGGTTGCTGATATGATCCTTGTCAATGTCAAGGGCGATGCAGTGAGCTTTCAAGTAGCAAACTGCTTAGAGGCTGTCCCTGATGCAGACAAGCCATTCAAATGACCAAAGATTATTGCAAAGGCTTATAAAACCATTGGCCGCAATAGTTTGGGAGTTCAGCCTTTTAATCAAGCACAATCATAAACACAACAAAAATATCAGTCTGATAAATACGGCCATCCAGTCTTTCCTAAAAAGAACTGGTAAAATAAAAAACAGGGGCGGCAACAACAGAAGCAAGGGTCAGGGGCTGGTTCACCGACACCTGATTCTTCTGAGCAATGTGGCGATGTGACAATGTGATACTACTTTGATGTCTCCTGATGTCAAGATTATCTTTGACCCCTCTCTTCAGATAGAGGAGTTCTTGCATTATGAACACGTTCATCCACCTCCTATGTCTTTGCTACCTTTAGAGGAGTACACATGTATTATTTACACCGATGGCTTGGCATTACCAGCCACCGGCTTGAAACATGCTTATTCAGCAGGTTGTGCTATTGTGGCTGGTACAATAGTGAATAGAGAATTCAAGTCTAATATAGTGCATACACAGGCACTAGGAAACTGTAGTGTTCAATGGCTGAGCTGAGCTCTCTGGTTCTTGCTCTCAAGTTTGCCGATCCAAATGTATCTACTCTTATTGTGTGTGATTCTTACTACTGTGTCCAGTCTTTCAATGACAACTTGGTCTCATAATGATTATCAAGATTCTAACAGCAGTGCAATTAAGCATAAAACCCTTTGGGTTTGAGTGTCAGATCTTAAACAACGTCTGCTCCTCATACATGTTATACATACTCTTGCCGATCAGCATGTGGGAGCACATGCTCTTGGTAATTCTTTAGCTGAAGAAGAAGCCACATCTGTAGTAGCCACGTGTTCTGTAGCCGCCGTTACATGGTCCATGACTAAGATTGATAAGATTTTGGCAGCTATAGCTGCTACTACGAAGTGCACTAATTACCCACATGTTTTCCCTTCAAAGTATTCTTATCAGTTAACTCGCGAACAAGTTCCTTTTGCAAGAATACTGGACGTTGGTGATCGGCTGATTCCCAACACGGACCAAAGAAATTATTTGATTAAAGCTGCGAACAAAGACATGGCTTCGGCCCATGCCGGAGTGTCTGTGACAGTTTCTATCTTGCAGCAACATTACTGGTGGCATGGTCTATATCAACAGACCTGTAATTATGTATTTTCTTGTGACATCTGTCAGCAAATTAAGCCTTCTAAGGTAACATGTCCACCACAAATGCAGCTATGTATTTCTAATAGGCCTTTTGGTTGTGGCTCTCTTGATCACTGCTGTCCATTTTCTTCAGATACTGCATATAACTATATTTTGGTTGCAGTTGTTTCTTGCACTAGATTCCTTTGGGTTTGGCCACAACGCAGTGCTGAGGTTTGAAATGTCATCAGGGATGTGTGTGTCTTTGTAGGGATCTTTGCCTGTGGCACCTTTCATTCAAATCAAGGTCCAGCTTTCACCTCTAGAGCTTACAAGGACACGATGAAGTCTTTGGGGGTGCTGGTGCAGGTTTTGTCTCCATACAGGCGTAAGGGCAATTCAATTGTCGAGCAGATGAACCATAACTTTAAGTCTTAGATGCTGGCTGGAACTGGCTAGTCCATTTGTATAGGGTTCAACGTGCACTTATTAACCTCCCTAGAAGACTTCTGGGTGGGCGGACCCCATAGGAGATGCTCTTTGCAATTTAGATGTTTGTGCCAGACCTTGATGGTCTAGACGTTGCATTGGCTGCTGCAACCTTTGACATGAATAATCATTCTCTTTTGTTACAGGACCTACAACAGACCGTGACAGTCTTGCAATTGAACATTTGCCCCTTAACACTGATGCAGTACTGCTGATTCCGGTGGCCAGCTGGCTTCCAAAAGTTGGTAGGACAAAAAAAAATGTGGTCCCTCTTATCGTGCACCGGTTCCAGTCCTTGGCTTGAAGGGTACTCATAGAGTCATTTTTCTACTGCTTCCTGGTCAAAAAGACAACAGATACATCTCAGTAGACAATGCCAAGCTACAACATCTGGCCGATTCTGAATAGTGTGACGCCTACTGTTTTGTGCCCCACAATTTCAAGGAATTCTGGAGGTGGTGCATCTTTCAACTTACCACATGACACTGTTATCAAGATGGACCCTATTGTCAACCATTTACCTGTCCCTCTTGCTTCCTCCTTGTTGGGGTTCAGGGGGGCCTGGTGCCTTCTGTCTAGTTTCCCGTTCATTGGTTTTAGCTTAAGGTGCCAAGTTCATATGCCAATTTATGGACGCTCCCTAGGGCCCGCTTTAAAAGGAGGCGACCAACAGGAAACAGGTGCTTGGTTTCTACAATGGTCCCTTGCCGTGTGTTTCCTGTTCCTGTTGTTCTACCTTGTTCCCTTTCCTTGGAGCTCTGTTCGAGCGGTCTTTTCAAGTGCTGGGTGTTGATTCCCTTTTTTCCCTGTTACCCTGTTTCTTATTCCATTGGGTGTTGCTGAACCCTTATTGGGGACCTGTTTTTGATCTACGGTGACGTTCTGGATTTGCGGCTGCCTTTCCTAGAGTTCTAGCGTCCCGTTATTTACCCCTTTTTTGTATCCGAACCACCTTGTTGTATATTGTTTAGGTGGTTTCACGAAGGAGCTGAATAACGGTCGTTTCTTGAGCTAGCTTCGTGTTTTTTTATCAGATTCCAGGAGTTTTTTAGGTGTCTTTCGAATTCCCTTCATGCCTTTTTTCCCCTGTCCCTTTTTGTCTTATGTTTGTGTATTCCACCTCCTCTGACATTCTCGGTGTTTCCCGAGGGGGCGAGGTTGGTCTGAGGTTACGCAAGAAACAACCAATACGATTGCGGTGGAAGAAATCGTAATAGGCCACTCCTGTTTGTTAACTGGGGTAAGCAAGGAGGTCGGTGGTTCGTTTGTGTACTTGGCACTAGTAATATTAGTAGGGGTGTGTTTAATCTTGTCCCGTTTTTTCATTTATAGCTGTCTCGTCTGAGTCAAGTTGTCAGCTGCCAAGAAACCAGAGGAGACGAGCTGTGTTCCCCAAGACATTGGGTTCCCTTGTTTTGTTACCCACCTTCTCCCGGTGTCGTGTTCTCCACCACCCGGTTTGATTACGGGTGTTGGGGGTCACGGCGAGGGTAGAGGATTGGGACGTTCTTCACTCCTGCGGTGTTGGGCTGGTCGGCATCGGAACAGAAAACCAAGCCCACGAATTAATACGCCGCCCAAACGAAGAATGGTTGAATGGTTGAGGAGGCAGTGGGGGGGGGGGGCTTCTTCTATGCGGGAACTTATGCAGGCCATAGAACTCATGCAGGGGGAAGTCCAATCCCTGCGTCAAGAGAATCATGAGTTACGGGTGACACTGAGTGAGGTGAAGGAAAGCACAAAGAGAAGAGGGAGGGATCCCTCAGTAAAACCTAGGCCCCCTTTGATTCAACCAGCCACATTTAAATATGAGAGGAGTGGGGGGCAGAGTGGGTCTCCTTCTCCTTTGTCTGTTACAGTGAACACTCCTGTGCCGGTGCCTCTAGCAGCTCCAGAGAGGTGTTCCGGGGACAGTAGCAAATATGCTATCTTTATGAACCAGTGCCATTTGCACTTCATGTGTCGACCAGCCACTTTTCCTGACGATACTACTAAGGTAGCGTTTGTCATTTCATATCTTTCGGATACTGCTGCTGGTTGGGCGGTCCCCTTAGTTGAAAACAATGACGCTGTGTTAAGTAGTTTTCCGGCCTTCAAGCTCCAGATGCATAGTCTGTTTGCTAAGCATGCGTTCATGCAGGCAAGCGATGTTGAATTGTTAAAGCTATGGCAGGTAAAACAGGATCTTCTGGGTTATGTGGCTACCTTTAATCGCTTAGTAGCAGAGACACAATGGCCCATGGCAAAGAGAACCTCTTTATTTTATCAGGGCTTATGCGAGGACTTGAAAGATATTGTTTCACAGGTTGTAGACCCCCCGAAGATTGTGTTGAGTTCATCAATTTGGTTGTAAAACTCAACCATCGAATGAGTGAAAGAAAAGGGGAAAAGATCAGGTTTCAACCCCCAAAGACAACTGTAACCAAGAGAGAAATAAATGAAAATGGAGGTGTTAAGACGGATCCCGAACCTATGCCATTAGGTGGGGTGCGGGGTCCCTTATCCAAGGAGGAAAAGGAGCGGAGACAGTTGTTTTATTTGATTTGATTTGATTTGATTTATCTATTTGTAGAGCGCGCGAATGCCCAAGGGCGTCTTGGTGCTGTGAGATACCTCTGGCTCTTGAAGATGTTGATTAGGGCTATGCGGAGAAAAGCCACGTTTTAACTTCCTTTCTGAACGATTTCAAAGATGGGCTGTTTTTTATATCTAGCGGTAGTTGGTTCCAGATTCTTGTCGTGTGCACCAGTAAACTTCTTCCGCCCCAGTTAGCTCTCTTAAATCTTGGGACCCTGATTATTTTCTTTTGAGTGGATCTAAGAGGTCTATTTGGCTCATATAGTTTTAAATGGGATTTTAGAAATTGTGATCCAGTTCCATTAATTGCTTTATATGCTAAGCATAGTGATTTGAATTGTATCCTTTTTTCAATTGGCAGCCAATGTAGATTTTTTAGTTTGTGGCTGATTGTTTCAAATTTTGGTATCCCTAGTATCAGCCTGGCTGCTGCATTCTGCAGGCGTTGGAATTTGAGTAGGATTTTCTTCCTGGCTCCGGCATATAGGCCGTTCCCGTAGTCCAGTCTGGACAAGGCTAATGCTGTCACCACTGTCTTGCGAGAGTCATGTGGTAGGTAAGGTAGGATTTTCTTAATCATTTTTAGTATGTACCAAAGTGATGATGCCAGTTTACTGGCTTGGGCATCAAAGGAAAGATTGGTATCTAGAGTGATTCCCAGGTTTTTCACATTTTCTGTTGGTTCGGGACATCCTCCTAGTTCTTTTGGCCACCATGAATGGGACCATATTTTTGTGTCCCCTCCTAGTATCATGACTTCACTTTTATCCCCGTTTAGTTTTAGGCAGTTTGTTCTCATCCATTGGCTGATTTGTACCATGCAGATTTGAAATTTTTCTGCTGTGTTCTCGTCTTTATTTATTGAGACCACGATTTGGGTATCGTCAGCGTAGGATATTGGGGTGAAGCCACAGTTCCTTATTATTTGTGCAAGGGTAGTTACGTACAGATTAAAAAGAGTGGGGCTCATCGAGGAGCCCTGCGGGACTCCACATGGTAGGTTAAATTGATTGGATTTTGCCTCTCCCGATTCTACTGAGAAGGTTCTATTCTCTAAATAGGAGGCAATGAGTGCACAAGCTAATTCATGTAATTGTGCTGTTTTCAGACGTGTTATGAGGATCTCATGGCTGACTGTATCGAAGGCCGCCGATAGATCAAGTAGTATCAAGGCGGCCTTTGATCCGTTGTCCAGTATTTGCCTGAGTTCCTCCACTGCTGTGATAAAAGCAGTCTCTGTTCCGTGCCCTTCACGGAAGCCGAACTGTGAGTGATCCAGCCAGTTGCCATCCAGCAAGTATCGGGATAATTGTTTATTTAATAGTTTCTCTAAAACTTTAGCGGCAAAAGGGATCCTGGCTATTGGTCTATAGTTGTTCGGGCTTTCGCAGTCCAAGTTAGGTTTATTTAGAAGTAGCCTGATCGATATCATTTTCCAGTCATCGGGGAAGATGTTGGTTTTAATATTTTGGGAAAAAAGTTTTTCTAGTACTATGCTCAGCTGTTCGGAGCAGATGTGCATTATTTTGGATGGACAGGGGTCCATTGGGCTACCTGAGTTAATGGTGTGGATCTCTTTTTGGATCTGTTCTGCTGTCGGGGGAGTGAAGAGGAACAATGTAGTTTGATCTGGGTGCTTACTTACTGGGGTTGTTATCTATAAATTGTCCCTTTTAGATGTTTCTGTGCTATGGTTTTTAAAGGAGTCATATACTGATGAAACTTTGCTCATGAAAAATTCTCCTAGCACGTTGCAGAAGTCTGAAGATAATGCTTCTAGGTTGTTGTTCTCAAATTTTGATAATTTTTTAACAGTGAAAAAAGGTTTTTACTTGAATTTTTAGATTCGTTGATTTTATGGATAAAGTATTTACTTTTTTCTGTTATGATTAGTTTTTTATAACATGCTAAGGTAGCTTTGTATTCTTGTTTGAGGTGAGTGTCATAATTAGTTCTCCACTTTTTTTCCGCTCTTCTACACGTCGGTTTCTAGATTTTTAGTGCTTCCGAGAACCATGGCTGTGAGGGGGTTTTTCTTTTCAGAGTGGCTTTCTTTCGTGGGACAGTTAGCTCAACTGCATTCTCCAACCACTCGTTAAATTGTTTGCAGGCTGTATTACAATTTTCGTGAAGTGCAGGGTATGATGATTGGAGTGTTTCAATGAATGCCTGGTTATTCATTTTAGACCATTCAAGGTAAGTTGTTTGTTTGATGTGTTCCATAGGTCTAGGTCTTCCAGTGTCCTCTTTAATTTCTAAAGTAAAACTGATTAGTTTGTGGTCTGACCACGGGATAGGGATAGTATCTGTTTTTGTTAGACTTTCACATGAAGTGAAAATACCGTCCAATGTGTGACCAGCATCATGGGTATCCATGTGTACTTTTTGTTTTAGATCAAAATTTGACATTGCATCAATAAATGGGGCTACCTTCGGGTCGGGGATTTTTTCTAAATGTAGGTTAAAATCTCCTAAGACTGTGTAGTCTGGACTAGTCACACTGGATTCGAGAAACGGGCTTAACAGCTTAATCAACGGCGTTTTTGCACTAGGTGGTCTGTATATTAGTAGTCCATTGAACGTATATTTGTGCGTGATTTTTATTTGGAATGTTAAGGTTTCGCAGTCTGGGGTACTTCCTTTATTTGAAGTTTTAATTGTATAGTCTTTTTTTGCTATAATTGCCAATCCTCCCCCACGTTTTATTTTTCTATCAGCTCTGGAGAAGGAGTAACCCTCCGGAATGGCCAGGGTCAGGTCAGCATCTGAAGCTTCATCTGCCCATGTTTCGGTAACAAATAGTATATCAACTGGCCCACACCCACATGTGTTAAGGATGTACAGGTGCTACTTGGTTTTGCCAACTTCTACAGGTGTTTTATCAGTCATTTCTCTGATATTGTTTCGACTATGACGGCATTGTTGAAGAAGGGAGTGGTGTTTGATTGGACGCCTGCAGCACTGTTGGATTTGGAAAGTTTAATCGGGCTTTTTACATCTGCTCCTGTGTTGATGCATCCTGATCCTGCTCTTCCGTTTTATGTAGAGGCGGATGCGTCCCAGCTAGCAGTTGGGGGCGTGTTGTCTCAGCGTGACAGTGAATCTGGAGTGATGCATCCGATTGCGTTCTTTTCAAAGAAACTACTACCGGCTGAGCAGAATTATACAGTGGCCGAGAGGGAGCTATTGGCCATCAAGCTGACTTTTGAGGAATGGCGCCATTACCTTTGGGGAGCTCATCATCCCATTACTATCTATACGGATCATAAGAACTTGGAGTTCTTCCGGTCCGCTAGGGCTTTGACTCCCAGACAAATGAGATGGGTGCTATTTTTTAACGAATACGATTTTACCATCACGTATAGGCCAGCTGCTCAACAGGGGAAGTCTGATGCATTATCTCGAATTTATGCGGATCCGTCACAGGGAGTGAGGGCAGAGGAGTCTTGTTTTATGATCCCCAGTGATAAGATCGTTGGTTGTGCCTCCATAGATGACTTTATGGCTAAAGTGCAGGATGAAAGGAAACAGGTAGATCTGGCTCCGTGGCTGTCGCAACCTGGGTTTACGTTGAAGGATGGGTTATTGTATCAGGCAGAAAAGTTGTTTGTCCCCCCTGAGTTGCGTACACTGGTTCTTACATACTGTCATTCATCGTCCTTGGTTGGGCATCCTGGGGTCAATAAGACCAAAGAGCTGTGTATGCGTTGGTTTTGGTGGAAGTCTCTGGCCCATGATGTACAGGTATTTGTGGCCTCTTGCCCGGTGTGTGCTGTTAGTAAGTCCTCGCACATGTCTCCATCCGGGTTGTTGCACCCTTTGCCAGTGCCTCCCTCCCCCTGGCATACGGTCAGTATGGACTTTGTGACCGATTTGCCGCTTGATTCAGGGTTTACGGCCATTTTGGTTGTAGTGGATCTATTCACTAAAATGGCACACTTCGTTCCCTTGCCAGGGTTACCTACGCCCAGAGAATTGGCTGATGTGTTTATGGCCCAAGTAATCCGATTGCATGGGGTGCCTACTGCTATCGTTTCATATAGAGGGTCACAGTTTGTTTCATATTTTTGGACTGCCCTGTGTCGGTCATTAAGGATGGAGGTACGTTTGTCAACAGCTTACCATCCACAGAGCGACGGACAAACAGAAGCCACCAATCAAACCATGGAGCAGTATTTGCGCTGTTTGCTAACGTCACTGACGGGCAGTTGGGTACAAGCCCTTCCTGTGGCTGAGTTCGCATATAATAACAGCATGCGCTCAGCACTAGGTATGTCACCATTTTATTGTGCGATGGGATTCCATCCCAAGACCATTCCTATTCAGCCATCTGAGAGGGTGCCAGCAGTGGATTCCCTGAGTAGGGGTTTGATTGATATCTGGAAGAAAGCCCAACAGCAACTAATTGAGTCCAAGAAGGCCATGAAGGTACAGACAGGCATAGACGGCCAGCTCCTCTGTATGCAGTAGGGGATAGGGTTTGGCTAGCAACGAAGAATCTGAAGTTTCCGGGTCCAAGAAAGTTACAGCCTCAGTTTGTGGGTCCCTTTCCTGTCCAGAAGGTGGTGAATCCAGTTGCGATTAGGTTGTCTTTACCAGCTGAGTATAGTATTCATCCTGTCTTTCGTACTTCTTTGTTGAAACCGTATGTCATCACATCTCAAGACTTGCCACCTCCTCCTCCTGTTTTGATTGATGATAACGTGGAATACGAGGTTAAAACTGTATTGGATTCCAAGAGGATGAAGGGATGGCTGCATTATCTTATTGATTAGAAAGGATATCCCCCAGAGGACCGTTCTTGGGTTCCGGCAAGTAGGGTGCGTGCTGCCCGGCTGGTTCGTCTGTTTCATCGCCTGCACCCTGGGAAACCTAGGCCAGTAGGAAGGCTTTCGGGGGTACTAATGGGGTTCAGAGAGGCCTGGTGCCTTCTGTCTAGTTTCCCGTTCATTAATTTTAGCATAAGGTGCCAAGTGCATCTGCGAATTTATGGACGCTCCCTAGGACTCGCTTTAAAAAGAGGCGACCAACAGGAAACAGGTGCTTGGTTTCTACAATGGTCCCTTGCTGTGTGTTTCCTGTTCCTGTTGTTCTACCTTGTTCCCTTCCCTTCGAGCTCTCTTCCAGCGGTCTTTTCAACTGCTGGGTGTTGATTCCCTTTTTTCCCTGTTACCCTGTTTCTTATTCCATTGGGTGTTGCTGAACCCTTATTGGGGACCTGTTTTTGATCTACGGTGACGTTCTGGATTCGCGGATGCGTTTCCTAGAGTTCTAGCATCCCGTTATTTACCCCTTTTTTGTATCCAAACCACCTTGTTGTATATTGCTTGGGTTTTTTCATGAAGGAGCTGAATAACGGCCGTTTTCTTGTGCTACCTTCGTGTTTTTTTATCAGATTCCAGGTTTTTTTTAGGTGTCTTTCGAATTCCCTTGATGCCTTTTTTCCCCTGTCCCTTTTTGTCTTATGTTTGTGTATTCCACCTCCTCTGACATTCTCGGAGTTTCCCGAGGGGGCGTAGTTGGTCTGGGGTTACGCAAGAAACAACCAATACGATTGCGGTGGAAGAAATCCTGTTTCGTAACAGGCCACTCCCGTTTGTTAACTGGGGTAAGCAGGGAGGTCGGTGGTTTGTGTGTGTACTTGGCACTGGTAATATTAGTAGGGGTGTGTTTAATCTTGTCCCCTTTTTTCATTTATAGCTGTCTCGTCTGAGTCAAGTTGTCAGCTGCCAAGAAACCAGAGGAGACGAGCTGTGTTCCCCAAGACCTTGGGTTCCCTTGTTTTTTTACCCACCTTCTCCCGGTGTCGTGTTCTCCACCACCCGGTTTGATTGCGGGTGTTAGAGGATTGGGACGTTCTTCACTCCTGCGGTGTTGGGCTGGTCGGCATCGGAACACTCCTGCACCGAGGAAGTTGAGTAGGCTTATCCCACGAGTGAGTCTTTGCATGGATTGCTCGAAAGCCCTTTCCACCAGGGCAGCTTTTCCTATGATTCGTCCTCCACCACCTCGATTGGTCCTACTTAATTGACTGTGTTTGCATCCTGGTTTAAACAGACTTACTTAGTCCCTCCTAGGACATACATCTGGTTGGTACTCATCCTGATTTTCCTCTTCATGTAAATTAGTTTTGTAACTGTGTTTTTCCTACTCATCAGTGGTCACTACTTACCAGAACACTCTGCTATGAACTTGATTGATGGTATTTTGGCTCCCCACTCATTATCGAACATCCTCAAGTGTGACCCGACTCTTGTTAACATTTCAGCATTCCCAGTTGCAGATGGCATCATTTGGAATAGAGTGGATTTTCAAGTCCATGGTCATATGGAAATAATAAACGTGCCATAAGTATTTCGTCTCTCCATGCGATGTGGTAAGACAGGACATACATTTAGATGACTGGGATGGGCATGGAATACAATCTTTGTTTTCAGATTTGAAATATTATGCTGCTTTTAATGCTGAAGATTTATATTTAAATTCTGCCAATTATGCTGATTTATTCTGTTATCAACATTACGGCCATAATTTCCTACATAAGAATAACACATTACAACCTGTTTTTAATTACACGCAGGGGGAACATTGCCCTACACCGTTAAAAGGAGGTTCAAAAACACTTAGAAATAAATTTACTTACTTCACAGATTTTGATAGGTCAAGACCTGAGTCCTATTATTAAAAATTTCTTCAACTCCCAAAGTCATGTTGACCCATACAAAACTAATTTATTCAAATTCTTTATGACATGATCTGTCAGTAAGGGGTTACGATCACTGGAAGGCCACCATTGATTTAAAATCAATAAGGGGTTCTAAGAACTGGCAGTGCACGGCACTGAAGCCTTACATCATGCCTGCCTCATCCCAGCCCAAATTTTGTTTTGAAATGATACAGTGGCAACTGCAAAGAAGTTGAATGCCCCTGATGTTCCCTCTTTGGCTGAATATAATAATTGGTGCTCATACACAAATTATACCATTGATGTCTTACAAGCTTTATTTCAAAATAATAAGTTTAATGTCTCTGAAGCAGATCCTTTAGGTTGGCTGGTATGGCATACGAATTTGAATGCCTGCCAGCTATGTTTTCATAGTACTACTTCAGATTATACACAAGATAGACCCGACAGTGGTTGCAGCACTCAAAACTATCATCCGTTAAACAACATTTAACATTGTTATCAAGTAACATCAATTTGGCCAACTTTGTCTTGGGACCCAGGGTTCCTAGAACAAAGAGACACAAGTGAAGTGCGGAAAAAAGGAACAGAGGTTTAGAAAGAAGCAAGAGAAGTTCAGACAGATGCAAGTGAGGTACAGAAAGATGCAAGGGCAGTGCAGTAAGAACCAACACAGGTGCAAAAAGAGGTAAGAAGGGTGCAGAAAGAGGTAGGAGAGGTGCATAAAGAAAGAAGAGAGGTACAGAAAGAGGCAAGAGGGGTGTAGAAAGAAGAAAGAGACATGCAGAGAGAGGCAAGATAATTGCTGAAAGAAGCGACAGAGGTGTAGAGAGAACCAAGAGAAGTGCAGAAAGAGGCAATTGAGATCCAGAAAGAAGTAAGAACAGTGCAAAAGGAACCAACTGAGGTGCAAAAAGAGGCAAGAGCGTTGCAGAAAAATATAGGAGGGGTGCACAAAGACGCCAGAGAGGTACAGAAAGTGGCTGGAGGTGTGCAGAAAGAAAGAAGAGGAGTGTAGAAAGAAGCAACAGAGATGCTGAAAGAGGCTCGAGGGGTAGAGAAAGAAGGAAAAGAAGTACAGAAAGAAGCAAAAGGGGTACAGAAAGAGGCATGAGTTGTGCAGAATAATGGAATAGAGGTGTAGAAAAAGGCAAGAGAGTTGCACAAATAGGGAAGACGGTTGCAGAAAGAGGCAGGAGGGGTGCAGAAAGAATTAACAGAGGCATCAAAAGAGACCAGAGAGGTGCAGAAAGAAGCCAGTGGAGTGCAGAAAGAGCTAATAGAATTGCTGAAAGAAGCAATAGAGGTTTGGAAATAAGCAAGAGAAGTACAAAAAGAGACAAGAGAGGTGCAGAATGAACCAACAGAGGTGCAAAAAGTGGCAAAAGGGATGCAGAAAGAGGTAGTAAAGGTGCACAAAGAGGCAAGAGAGGTTCATAAAGAGGCAGAAAGGGTGCAAAAAGAAGGAAGAAAAGTGCAGAAAGGAGTAAGAGAATTGCTAAAAGAAGTAACAGATTCATAGAAAGAAGCAAGAGAAGTTCAGAAAGAGACAAGTGAGGTGCAGAAAGAAGCAAGAGCAGTGCAGAAAAAACCAACAACGGTGTAAAAAGAGGCAAGAGGGGTGTAGAAAAAGGTAGGAGGGGTGCACAAAGAAGCAAGAGAGGTACAGAAAGAGTCCGGAGGGATGCACAAAGAAGGAAGAGAAGTGGAGAAAGAGGTAGCAGTGGTACAGAAAAAGGCCAGAGATATGCAGAAAAAAGCAGGAAAGCTAGGTGCAGAAAGAGAAAAGAGGGGTGCTGAAAAGGGCAGGAGATCTGCAGACGAAAAACAACAGAGGTGCTGAAAGACAGAAGAGACGTGCAGAAAGGGACAAGAGATCTGGAGAAAAAACAACAGAGGTGCTGAACGAGACAAGTGAGGTGCAGAATGAAGAAGAGAGGTGCAGAAAGGCAATAGTAGTACAGAAAGAGGCAATGGAGTTGCGGAAGAAAGCAACAGAAATGCATAAGGAGGCACAACGGGTGCATAAAGAAGGAAGCAAAGTAAAGAAAAAAGCAACAGGTGCTGAAAGTGGCAAGTGAAGAGCAGAAAGAAGCAAGAGAGGTGCAGAAAGGCAATAGAAGTGAAGAAAGAAGCCAAATATGTACTCAAGAGGCAAGAGGGATGCAAAAAGAAGCAAAAGCAGTGCAGAGAGACCCAAGAGAAGTTCAGAAGAAAGCAACAGAGATGCAAAAGGAGGCACAAGGGGTGCAGAAAGAGGCAAGAGAAATGCAGAAAAAAGCACCAGAGGTACAGAAAGAGGCAAGAGTGATGCAGAAAGAGGGAAGAGAGGTGTAGAAAGAAGTAAGAGAGTTATTCAAAGAGACAAGAGAGATACAGAAAGAAGCAAGGGAAGTGCAGAAATAGGCAACAGAGGTACCGAAAGAGGCAAGAGAGGTGCAGAAAGAAGCAAGTGAAGTGCAGAAATAGACAACAGATATGCAGAAAGATGCAAGAGAGGCCCAGGAACAAGCAAGAGAAGAGCAGAAAGAGGCAAGATAATTGCTGAAAGAAAAACCAGAGGTTTAGAAAGAAGCAAGAGAAGTGCAGAAAGACGCAAGTGAGGTACAGAAAGAAGCAAGGGCAGTGCAGAAAGAACCAACAGAGGTGCAAAAAGAGTCAAGAGGGGTACAGAAAGAGGCAGGAGGGGTTCAGAAAGAAGGAAGAAAAGTGCAGAAAGAGGCAAGAGAATTCCTGAAAGAAGCAACAGAGGTGTAGAAAGAAGCAAGAGAAGTGAATGAACAGGCAAGTGAGGTGCAGAAAGAAGCAAGAGCAGTGCAGAAAGAACCAACAGAGGTGCTGAAAGACGAAAGTGAGGTGCCGAAAGAGTTAAGAGATCTGCAGAAAAAAGCACAGGGGTGTTGAAAAAGGCAAGTGAGGTGCAGAAAGAAGCAAGACTAGTACAGAAAGAAAGAAGTTCAGAAAGACGTTATAGAGGTGCAGAAACAGGCAAAAAGGGTGCAGAAAGACATCAGGAGGATACAGAAAAGGCAAGAGAGGTGTAGAAAGAGGGAAGAAGGGTGCAGAAAGAGACAAGAGGCATACATAAATAAGCAAATGAGGTGTAGAAAGAGGCAACAAACGTGCAGAATGAGGGAAGAGAGGTGCAGAAAGTAAAAGAGATTTGCAGAAAGTGGCAAGAGAAGTGCAGAAAAAGAAATGTGCAGAAAAAAGCAACAGAGATGCAGAAAGAGGCAAGAGATGCGCAGAAGAAAGCAAGAGCGGCTTGCACACCATTAGTACCAATTTAATACCCACATTTAGCAATAAGTAACAGGTGACCATTCAAGGTGTGCAAAGGGCCTTCCCTCATGCTGTAACACTTGTAGCTGCAATTTTGTTAACGTTTGAACCATTTGAGTTAGAAACAAGTTGTTTTTGTTTAAATCTGCAGATTAGGGAGCGGATGATGAATTATGTGGCTAATGCAGAAAATGTATAACTGTGCAAAAGTCGGTACAGCAAAACAGTCACATAATTACAGTGGCCCTGCTCATATCTGACAAGTGCTCCTCATTGATTACTTTTTCTCAAAGAGTTCACAGTTGACTCCACAACACAGACTACCATACCACATAATTACTCTGCATAACACATAATCCCACTCTATATAATTCCTATACTCTAACTACCACATACTTTCTATCCACATAATTTCACTGCACAACATACCACATAATTCCACTACACACAACGTATATCCACTCCACTCGAAAAAACATTAGTAAAAAACCTTTACATTTACAACGCCAATAGCTCTAACTCTCGCAAATGCAAAACCTATTACTTTGCAAACACTTCTTTAACTAGTAGTCGCATTTGCAGAGTGGTGGAAAAATGGTGCTGGGCCTCCGACCAGCGCTCAGGAATTCTACTGCATAGGAATTATAGGAGTTACCAGAAGGGCTTCTTGGCCCCCAAAGTCCCTCAGGAGTAAAATGGACTTCATCCTCCATCCCATAGTCTGCCAGGAGGCATGTTTGTAGAGTGGTGGAGAAAGGGGGCATGGTCTCCAAAGACGTCTAAGCAATCCTACTATGTGGGACTTATTGGAGGTAACAAGAGGGGTACTTGGCCCCCAAGGACATCCTTGGGGCCAGCTACCCCTCCCATTAACTCCAGTACGTACCACACAGCAGCATTGCTAAGTTCCCATAACAGGCCACACCCCATTTGCCCATCACTCTGCAAACGTGCTCCCTGGTGTGCTCTTTGATGGGGCTTGAAGTCCCCTCACTGCTAGGGGTCCTTAGAGAACAACTAATGGAATTGCTGAGAGGTGGACACAGGCCAAGCCCCCTTTCTACACCAACCTGCAGACACGACTCCTGGTACATTCTAAGTTGGGGGGTGAAGTCCCCTTTCCTCCTGAGGGTCCATAGGGTCCAACTAGCCATTCTGTTACCTCCGGTATACCCCATAGAGCTGGATTGCTGGGAGTGGTCCGAGACCACGCCCCCTCTTTACAGGACTCTGCAAACAAGCCTCCTGGCTCACTGCTGCTTGGGGGATGAGGCCTCAGGATACAAGAGGACCTCATCGTCCCACCAGCAGTGTGACAAGAGGCACGTTTGCAGAGTGGTGTAAAGATGGCCACCGCTCTGCAATCCAGCTGTGTTGCACTTACTGGAGGTACCTGGTGGGCTAGTTGGCCCCAGGGACCCTCAGTATTCAAGGGAACTTAATTTCCCAGCTTAGAACGCACCAAGGGGCACGTTTGCAGAGTCATGCAGGGAGGTGGCAGGTTTCTTTTTTTATATATATATTTTTAGAATGGGGCTGTGTGGCCCCCCCTTCTTCTAGATTTTTGGGGGCCCTGGGGACCCCATGCCTAGGGCCTGACCCTTTTTAAAACAAAAATTAAAAAAAAACAGCTCAGGGTCCCCATCCTCTGGGGCATGGTCTTCTCTTTTAAAATATATTAATAGGGAAGGGGGCCCGTGTGGCCCCCATCCCTAGGCCACTTTTGACCAAAGGGACCCCGGGCCATGGCCTCTTTTAAAAAAATATATTTTTGGGGCAGGGGGGCTCGGGTGGTCCCCTTCCCTAGGCCACTATTGGCCACGGGCCCCCATACCATAATTTAGAATTGCCCCAGTACCTGGCCCACTCTGGGACTTTTTAACAAAGGAAGCGCTGGAGACAACTGTTAGATCAGGGTCTCTCGTTGGCAGAGGTAGGTACCAATGTCCAAATAGGGGTACTTGCTTCTAGTCAGGGTAAGGGGGATACACTCTTTGGATAACCCCTGCTCACCCCCTTGGTAGCTTGGTACAAGCAGACAGGCTTATCAAAAGCAATGTGTAAAGTATTTGTACCAACACTCACAGTAACTCAGTAAAAACACCACAAATGGACTCCACACCAATTTAGAAACATAAAGTATTTTTATTTAGACTACACAAGACCAAAATGACAAAATCCAACATACACTGTTCCAAAATAAGACTTTAATGAAGTTCAAGGGTTTGCACCAAAATAATCCACTGTTGCGTCACTTTTCGCCCAAAGTACCTGTACATGCAGCAAAAGTTCCAAGCAGCAGCTGTAGTGTCATAAAACAAGCAATGCGTCACTCCTGAGACCCTGGGAGGTGATGCGACAACCCCGCTGCACGCAGGGCGTGGGTTGCGTTGAATCCGGTATGTATGGGGAGCGATGTGATAGCTTGGACGGATTTCGGTTTGCAGGTTCTCCGGTAGGAAGCGTCTTGCACAGGTACGATGCGACGATCTCCGGGGCGGCGACGATCTTCGGGTGCTGCGGCAATGCGCGGTGCAGTGTAGATCCTCTTCTGTCACAGCCCCTCAATGCATTGGTGCTGGACTCTGCGACAATGTTTGCAGCGACGGGATGCATTCTGCAGGTTAGCAGGTAAACATTTTACACAGCATTTGCAGGTAAACATTATACACAGCATTCCCCATTCTAGCCTATGGGCAAGATAGCCTTTTAATAGTGAAAAACAAAATGGTCAGTGTTTCACTATCAGAGCATGTCACCCACACTAGCACATGCTCTACCTTTCACATACACTGCACCCTGCCTAAGCGTGGGCGGAAAATCCGTTCCGCTCGCGGATTTTGCGGATTTTCGGGAAATCCGCAATCCGCGAGATTTGCGGATTTCCCGCAAAATCCGCAAATTCGCACGCAGCGGATTTTTTTGGCGGCGCGCGGCGTTGGTGATACAATTTTTGCGGCGCGCGGCGTTTATCATCGTTTGCCGAGTTGTTTTTTTCGATAGTTTGCGAGTGCTGCGCCATTTTGGATCTTGCTGTGTGATCCCGCGGGAATTGGCGAGCGCGATTACGTCATCGCGGCTTGCCAGCGAGAGTTTGTCAACGCGAGTACGGCGAGATCACGTCTCGCGGTACTTCGCAATTGCGAGATTTGAGATGCGGCGCGCGAAAATATAAATTTGCAATTCTGCACAAGAAATCCACCAGCAAGCAGCATAAACCTTCTAGAAATGATGATTTTTATGTGAATAACTCCTTAGTTTGACATTTGCCTGCACTTTTTTAGCGAGGAGTCCATTTTGGGGAGGGGGGCAGGGGGGTGGGAGGAAGGAAGTGCCCCATAGTCTTCAACTTCCTGTTCCTGTTCAGCAGGCTCCTCCCAGTGCTTTGTCCATCTCCTGGTCACTTTTCATTCGGATGTGGACCTGGAAGGATTACCTTTTGTGGATGCTGCTGGATCTTTGGATTTGAGGCCTTTTTGACTTTCTTTGGATCACTGTTGGATTAGAAATTTTACAAGTAAGTTTGTTTGGGGCATTACAGTTGCTGCAACTAAAATTTTGGGATTTTCGATTTTTGGGCTGTTTTGGGGCCTTTTCCCAGGGGTACTCAGTGGTGGGTGGACTGATTCTTTCTGTGGGTTGTCTTGAATTTAAACATCATGGAGGCCATAGATGAATTGGGATTGTGCTGATTTTTCTGTGTTTTTCGATTTTTTTTTTTTGTAAAATTTTGTGTTTTTCGATTTTTGACCTGTTGTTGGGGCCTTGACCAGGGGTAGTGAGTGGTGCATGGGGCCTAGTCTTTCTGTGGGCTGTCTTGAATTTAAACATCATGGATGGAATGGGATTGTGCTGATTTTGCAGTGTTTTTCGATTTTTGGGGGTGTTCATGGGGAGGGACATGCCATGTGGCTGGTGGCCATTTTGAGTGCAGCTACAGGCACTGGCCATGTGCTTGGCAGGCAAGTGGCCATTTTGAATGCAGGCTTTGTTGTTAGGCCTCCAACCATTTTGCCTACTTTTCAACCTTTATTTATGCCAGGGGTAGTGAGTCTTGCATGGGCCTAGTATTTCTGTGGGTTGTCTTGAATTTAAACATCATGGAGGCCATAGATGAATTGGGATTGTGCTGATTTTTCTGTGTTTTTCGATTTTTTTTTTTTGTAAAATTTTGTGTTTTTCGATTTTTGACCTGTTGTTGGGGCCTTGACCAGGGGTAGTGAGTGGTGCATGGGGCCTAGTCTTTCTGTGGGCTGTCTTGAATTTAAACATCATGGATGGAATGGGATTGTGCTGATTTTGCAGTGTTTTTCGATTTTTGGGGGTGTTCATGGGGAGGGACATGCCATGTGGCTGGTGGCCATTTTGAGTGCAGCTACAGGCACTGGCCATGTGCTGGCAGGCAAGTGGCCATTTTGAATGCAGGCTTTGTTGTTAGGCCTCCAACCATTTTGCCTACTTTTCAACCTTTATTTATGCCAGGGGTAGTGAGTCTTGCATGGGCCTAGTATTTCTGTGGGTTGTCTTGAATTTAAACATCATGGAGGCCATAGATGAATTGGGATTGTGCTGATTTTTCTGTGTTTTTCGATTTTTTTTTTTTGTAAAATTTTGTGTTTTTCGATTTTTGACCTGTTGTTGGGGCCTTGACCAGGGGTAGTGAGTGGTGCATGGGGCCTAGTCTTTCTGTGGGCTGTCTTGAATTTAAACATCATGGATGGAATGGGATTGTGCTGATTTTGCAGTGTTTTTCGATTTTTGGGGGTGTTCATGGGGAGGGACATGCCATGTGGCTGGTGGCCATTTTGAGTGCAGCTACAGGCACTGGCCATGTGCTTGGCAGGCAAGTGGCCATTTTGAATGCAGGCTTTGTTGTTAGGCCTCCAACCATTTTGCCTACTTTTCAACCTTTATTTATGCCCAGGGGTAGTGAGTCTTGCATGGGCCTAGTCTTTCTGTGGGTTGTCTTGAATTTAAACATTATGGAGGGCATGGATGGATTGGGATTGTGCTGATTTTGCAGTGTTTTTCGATTTTTTTGTGCTCTATAACTGAACTGATGTTCCTCTGTCTTCCATTTTTTTTAGGTGCACAAGACTCAAGAGAACCACCAGTGCCAGGAAGAAGTCCTGCAGCGGTGTGTGTGTGCAGCATAACGTCACGCGACGTCACGTCTGGCCTCAGACAACTCTACAATTCGTGCAACTGCGGCCTGCTGTCTGACCTGCTCTGAAGAAGATGGCCCCAAAGAAAGTTCTCCGTAGCTCCTCTAGCAAGAAAGTTGCTAGTAAGGAGCAGAAGAAGCAAGTTACCAAGGAGGCTGGTGTGTCACCCGCCACTTTTTTTGGGAGCAAAAAAAAAAGTACGCCTGCAGCAGCAGGATCTGCTGGGGACCAACCTGAGAGCAGCACCCCTGCTCCATTGGGTTCAGTGCCTCCACCACCACGCCAACTTAAGTCAAAGCCCTTGAGTGCTTCAGAGGCAGTCAGTGTACTTCTCCAATCACCATCGACCAGTGATGTTGGCTCATCGCAAGAAAGTAGCAGCAATGTCCCTGAATCAACACAGGTTGTTGTAACTCATCTGACAAGTGTTGAACAACCACAGCCGCAACAACAACACCATGTGCAAGTACACGCCCAAGTACATGTGGAAGGAGAGGCAGCAAAAGGAGATGCGCAAGCAAAGGTGCATGGACGTTCACAAGTGCCCACAATAGTTGTTCCTCCCGAAGTAGGGGCACATTTGGAAATCGACAATGAAGCTGAGGTATCATTGGAAGCCACTCCTCCTGATGATCATTCATTGTCTTCCACATCCCTAGCAAGGAAAAGATCAAGGGGGGTGTCTACATCTTCTTCAAGCCCACCTCGTTCTGGTGCAAGTGATCTGTCTTGGGAACCACGACAACTGCGGTCTGACAGTGAGGCAGAGGCACACCATGATCTGCCACCGGTACCTAAGCGTAAAAGGAAGGTCGTCCAAAAACTCAAACCTATGGAGTGTGATGAGGCTCAACAAGAAGTGACAGATACTGCTGGTGATGAAGCCTCTCACGATGACGACGAGGCAGTCATCACAAAGGTCACTGCAGCCCCACCGGGCATGCAGCAAAGAGACATTTTGACCCTATCCCGAGAAGCTGCTGAGCGTGATGATGATGTCGGCGAGGAGGCAATGGAAATGGAATCATTAGATTTGGAGTTAAGTAGTACACCAAAACCTACCGCTTCCATATTTCTTCCTCGCAAGAAGGTACCCACCTCGTCCTCGACCTCAATTCGTGGTGGTGAAAGTGCAAAACGTACTGAAGTTCGGCAATCCACATCCTCCACTTCATCTGTCATTAGCAGCAGGACCACCACCACCAGTATCGCCGCCTCCTCCGGCCCCCGAAGACATTTCAAGTCTCCAGTTTGGGACTTCTTTAGTGTTTGCCCAAAAAAGGAAAACGTAGCCATTTGTAGCCTTTGTAAGCTTCGATATAGTCGTGGTAAGCTTGGTTCTAACTATGGTACCGGAGGCCAGAGAGGTCATCTTGAGAGAAGGCACCCTGTCGAATGGTTTCCGCACCTAGAGGCGGTCAAGAAAGCCGGAATTGCACGTAATGAAAACGTTGATTTGTCATCTGCTGATGACGAGGAGGTAGAAGAAGACGATTCAAACACTTCACTTACACCCAGTTCCCATGTCAGCAGCACACCCCATGGGAGCCACACTAAGAGTGTGGGAGAGAGTGAGACATCAATGCGGAAAAGTTCATCAGCGAGCGTAACTGGGTCGAAGAGATCATCATCATCCCGTAAATCATTGGTCCAGGGCAACATTAAAAAGATGTTGTTTACAGAAGCGCAATATGAACGCAACCACCCAATGACCCGTCTGTATAACACTAAGCTGGCTAAAATGCTAGCTCTGGACCTTCTCCCTTTTTCTTTTGTAGAAGGGGTTGGTTTTCTAGAATTAGTGACAGTGCTCTGCCCTAAATGGAAGGTTCCTAGCCGGTTCTATTTTGCCCGAGTTGCGGTTCCAGCACTACATGAAGATGTTCTGAAGGTGATTGGGGCAGCTTTGCAGAAGAGTGCTGTTCACACTATACATCTGACAACAGACATGTGGACCAGTGGCGCAGGCGCTGATTACATGTGCATCACTGCACACTGGGTCTCTTTTTCAGGGGCTAAAGCAAAGCTAAACTCAGGTGTTGACACTAACATTGTTTTTAAAGGTGCTCGGAAACATGCAACACTAGCCATGTTTGGTTTGGAGAAACGTCACACAGCAGAAAACATTTTGGATGTCTTTAACACAAAGGTCCTTAACTGTCTGTCCCCACTAAAACGCAAGGTTGGTTATGTTTCCACAGACAATGGCTCCAATATAGTTAGGGCCATGAGGGACGGTTACTATTTCAGAGTGCCGTGTTTGGCGCACTGTATAAACCTGGTTGTCCAAAAATTCTTGGGTAATAAACGCAGTGCAGCGTACAGTGTATTGGACAACTGCCGAAAAATTTGCAAGCATTTCAGGCATTCTTTTAAGGCCCGCAAGCAGCTGAGGAGCATGCTATATCAAAGTCAAATGCCAGTGAAAGCACTCATCCAGGAGGTGGTAACACGTTGGAACTCAACCTTCTACATGCTTGAGCGTCTGTATGAGCAGTATACGCAACTCGATCAATATTTCTTGAAAGAGGGTATAGAGGAGCTGAGGATGGGTGGGCCGCAATGGAACATAGTTGAAAGCCTAACACGCATGCTTCGTCCTTTTGAGGTCTTCACACGTGCAGTCAGCAAGGAGGACTCTAATTTGGGAAAAGCTATCCCATTGTTGTACATGCTGGAGGACCAACTGAAGGAGGTGTGTTCTGTGTTTCGAAAAGATGACAAAAAGAAAGACTCTTTGCTTCTGGCTGAGAAATTATTAGAGCTCCTACAAGGTGATGAACGTCTTCAAAAGATCCACTCAGAACAGCATTACATTTGTGCTACTATTCTGGATCCACGCTACAAAAAGGCGCTGGCAGGCAGAGCATTCTTTCCTTTTGCTGATGAAGATGTTACAAAGTACAAACGTTGGCTAGCCTTGTCAGCCAAGAAGTTTGAAACAGAACGGCTGGAAATTGAAGGAAATGGCAGTACATCAGCAGGCCATCCCCAGTCAAAACAATCCACTTCTGCACCTGTGGCTGTGGCACAAGTGACCTCTCAGCCGTTAAAGACACCGGCAACCGCATCATCTGCACGAAAGACAGCAGAAACATTGGAGGCTGAAGAGGATTGGCTAGCTCTGCGTGGGTTTGGTTCTCAAAAGGCCAGAGGCACAGCAAGAGCTACGCAAAGTGGAGGAACCTTGGAGGAGGACCTTGAGTCGATGGTGAAGGACTATCTGAATGACTCCACAGAGGTCTATGTTAATTCTGACCCATTGGCGTATTGGCATGGGAAAAAAGAATTGTGGCCACAGCTCACCAACCTGGCTTTAAACTACTTGTCTTGCCCACTCGCAAGTGTGTCTTCTGAACGGGTTTTCAGTGCGGCTGGTGGGATTGTAACTCCCAAACGGAGCCGCCTCTCGCCCAAAAATGTGGAGAGGTTAACAATGAACAAGATGAATCAGCACCTCATACCACCAGATATAAGAGTACGAGAGAGCGTGCCGGATGAAGAGGAGGTGGCCAGCACCATAGATGAGGGAATTTCTACTCTGTCAGGTGGCACTGACCTCACCCGGGCTGAATTCGCAGAGTATGATGACGAAGCCTTATTCTTATTCCTGGACCGTGATTCCGACTTCGAGCCCTGAAAATGAGACAACGAATCAATAACTTTCTTTTTCATCCTTATTCACTTTTATTCCTGTGTGTCTGTCTTTCTTTGTTGTGCACAGTTAATATAATTCAAACTTTAATCAGATAATCACAAAGACAAGCCCATCAGCAGAACTGTCTTCACTTGTTTGCTAATTTATTTGAAGGTGCCGCAGTCTGCATTCCTCAGGTTCACAAGTTCAGAAGAACATGCTCCTCTATCCTCCTCCTCCAGACTCCTATTTCCATCAAAGCAGAGGGCTGGTTTACGCCCAATGAAGAAAGACTCAGCACTTGTGGGGGTGTTGTTCTACCTCTTTGCAGGTGAGTTGACGGGTCTGGGGCCATTGCTGGGAAGCACTAAAAGTGGTTTGTGCCAAATCCGAGGCGGAAATTTTTTTGTGTTTTTGATGACTTGCTTGCCTTTGAGGTGCTCTTAGGGGGGGTTCCGTCTGTTTGTGGGTGAGTTTCATGGTCTGAGAGCATTGCTGGGACACTCTAATCTTGATTGCATTTGCTTTTCAGGAAATCCGTCGTGCCAACCCCGACTTATGGCCCAGCTACGCAGCGCGTTTGGACCGAAGGCCCAGAAATATTGCAAGTATGAGAGTTTGCTTTTGGCCTGTTTGGGGGTGTTATACTTCTTGGCGGGTGGGTTGCCGGGTCTTGGGGCATTCCTGGGAAGGTCTAATACCGGGTAGAAGTGGTTGGGACTAAATCCAGGCCGATTTTTTTTTGGGCTATTTCTGACATTTTGCTCTATGTAGCGTTTTCGGGGGCCTGTTTGGGGGGCTTCCTGGTGTTTGCGGGTGAGTTTCGTGGTCTGGGAGCACTGCTGGGACACTCTAATCTTGATTGCATTTGCTTTTCAGGAAATCCGTCGTGCCAACCCCGACTTATGGCCCAGCTACGCAGCGCGTTTGGACCGAAGGCCCAGAAATATTGCAAGTATGAGAGTTTGCTTTTGGCCTGTTTGGGGGTGTTATACTTCTTGGCGGGTGGGTTGCCGGGTCTTGGGGCATTCCTGGGAAGGTCTAATACCGGGTAGAAGTGGTTGGGACAAAATCCAGGCCGATTTTTTTTGGGCTATTTCAGACATTTTGCTCTATGTAGCGTTTTCGGGGGCCTGTTTGGGGGGCTTCCTGGTGTTTGCGGGTGAGTTTCGTGGTCTGGGAGCACTGCTGGGACACTCTAATCTTGATTGCATTTGCTTTTCAGGAAATCCGTCGTGCCAACCCCGACTTATGGCCCAGCTACGCAGCGCGTTTGGACCGAAGGCCCAGAAATATTGCAAGTATGAGATTTTGCTTTTGGCCTGTTTGGGGGTGTTATGCTTCTTGGCGGGTGGGTTGCCGGGTCTTGGGGCATTCCTGGGAAGGTCTAATACCGGGTAGAAGTGGTTGGGACAAAATCCAGGCCGATTTTTTTTGGGCTATTTCAGACATTTTGCTCTATGTAGCGTTTTCGGGGGCCTGTTTGGGGGGCTTCCTGGTGTTTGCGGGTGAGTTTCGTGGTCTGGGAGCACTGCTGGGACACTCTAATCTTGATTGCATTTGCTTTTCAGGAAATCCGTCGTGCCAACCCCGACTTATGGCCCAGCTACGCAGCGCGTTTGGACCGAAGGCCCAGAAATATTGCAAGTATGAGAGTTTGCTTTTGGCCTGTTTGGGGGTGTTATACTTCTTGGCGGGTGGGTTGCCGGGTCTTGGGGCATTCCTGGGAAGGTCTAATACCGGGTAGAAGTGGTTGGGACAAAATCCAGGTCGATTTTTTTTTGGGCTATTTCTGACATTTTGCTCTATGTAGCGTTTTCGGGGGCCTGTTTGGGGGGCTTCCTGGTGTTTCTGGGTGAGTTTCGTGGTCTGGGAGCACTGCTGGGACACTCTAATCTTGATTGCATTTGCTTTTCAGGAAATCCGTCGTGCCAACCCCGACTTATGGCCTAGCTACGCAGCGCGTTTGGACCGAAGGCCCAGAAATATTGCAAGTATGAGATTTTGCTTTTGGCCTGTTTGGGGGTGTTATGCTTCTTGGCGGGTGGGTTGCCGGGTCTTGGGGCATTCCTGGGAAGGTCTAATACCGGGTAGAAGTGGTTGGGACAAAATCCAGGCCGATTTTTTTTGGGCTATTTCAGACATTTTGCTCTATGTAGCGTTTTCGGGGGCCTGTTTGGGGGGCTTCCTGGTGTTTGCGGGTGAGTTTCGTGGTCTGGGAGCACTGCTGGGACACTCTAATCTTGATTGCATTTGCTTTTCAGGAAATCCGTCGTGCCAACCCCGACTTATGGCCCAGCTACGCAGCGCGTTTGGACCGAAGGCCCAGAAATATTGCAAGTATGAGATTTTGCTTTTGGCCTGTTTGGGGGTGTTATGCTTCTTGGCGGGTGGGTTGCCGGGTCTTGGGGCATTCCTGGGAAGGTCTAATACCGGGTAGAAGTGGTTGGGACAAAATCCAGGCCGATTTTTTTTGGGCTATTTCAGACATTTTGCTCTATGTAGCGTTTTCGGGGGCCTGTTTGGGGGGCTTCCTGGTGTTTGCGGGTGAGTTTCGTGGTCTGGGAGCACTGCTGGGACACTCTAATCTTGATTGCATTTGCTTTTCAGGAAATCCGTCGTGCCAACCCCGACTTATGGCCCAGCTACGCAGCGCGTTTGGACCGAAGGCCCAGAAATATTGCAAGTATGAGAGTTTGCTTTTGGCCTGTTTGGGGGTGTTATACTTCTTGGCGGGTGGGTTGCCGGGTCTTGGGGCATTCCTGGGAAGGTCTAATACCGGGTAGAAGTGGTTGGGACTAAATCCAGGCCGATTTTTTTTTGGGCTATTTCTGACATTTTGCTCTATGTAGCGTTTTCGGGGGCCTGTTTGGGGGGCTTCCTGGTGTTTGCGGGTGAGTTTCGTGGTCTGGGAGCACTGCTGGGACACTCTAATCTTGATTGCATTTGCTTTTCAGGAAATCCGTCGTGCCAACCCCGACTTATGGCCCAGCTACGCAGCGCGTTTGGACCGAAGGCCCAGAAATATTGCAAGTATGAGAGTTTGCTTTTGGCCTGTTTGGGGGTGTTATACTTCTTGGCGGGTGGGTTGCCGGGTCTTGGGGCATTCCTGGGAAGGTCTAATACCGGGTAGAAGTGGTTGGGACAAAATCCAGGCCGATTTTTTTTGGGCTATTTCAGACATTTTGCTCTATGTAGCGTTTTCGGGGGCCTGTTTGGGGGGCTTCCTGGTGTTTGCGGGTGAGTTTCGTGGTGTGGGAGCACTGCTGGCTATATATACTTTACTTTGCAAGAGGTTTGAAGCAAATCCATGGTGGCTGAGGGGACTTAGGGCCTAGCTGCAGAGCGCGCGCGGAGTGATTTGGGAAATTTGTGAAAAAGTGACTAAGTCCCCATTTTTGTACTTTTGCTCTTTGGCTGTTTGGGGGTCTTCTACTCGTTTTCTCCTGGGTTGACGGCTCTGGGGCCATTGCTGGGAAGCTCTAATACCGGATAAAAGTGTTTTGGACCAAATCCCAGGCGGAATTTTTTTTGTGTTTTTGATGACTTGCTTGCCTTTGAGGTGCTCTTAGGGGGGGTTCCGTCTGTTTGCGGGTGAGTTTCGTGGTCTGGGAGCACTGCTGGGACACTCTAATCTTGATTGCATTTGCTTTTCAGGAAATCCGTCGTGCCAACCCCGACTTATGGCCTAGCTACGCAGCGCGTTTGGACCGAAGGCCCAGAAATATTGCAAGTATGAGATTTTGCTTTTGGCCTGTTTGGGGGTGTTACGCTTCTTGGCGGGTGGGTTGCCGGGTCTTGGGGCATTCCTGGGAAGGTCTAATACCGGGTAGAAGTGGTTGGGACAAAATCCGCGCGGAAAAGCCTTTAGTTTTGGCACTTTTTGTAACTTAGGGTTCGTTAGGGTTAGCCCTAGCAGCAGGATTGCATGTGTTTCGGGGTGTTCTAGATTTTTCAAACTGAGTTCTGGGGTCTTAGAGCACTCGTGAGAATGTGTAATTTTGGTTGCAAGTCATTTGAAGAAAATCCATGGTGGGAAAGGGGGGATTTGGCATAGTTAAAGAAAGCCTTTGCCACTATTCTTAACTTAGGGTTCGTTAGGGTTAGCAGTATTTCTATTGCATGTGTTTGAGTGGGGGGGATTTCGAGTCTTGGAGCGATGCTGGCTATGGCTACTTTTGCTTGGTTGCTTGCAAGTGGTTTGAATGCAATCCATGGTGGGTAATGGGTAATTAGGGTACTTCGGCCTACTTTTACTTTCAAAGTAAGTTTTGTCACCAGTTTTCTGCTAGGCCTCGTTTTTTGAGATTTGATTGGGGGTCTTCTACATTTTTGCGACTGGCTTTAGTAAGGGTCTGGGTGGGAGCACTGCTAGGAAGATCTAATTTTGTTCTAAAACACAGTTTACAGTACACCTAGCTTGAGGGGCAAGATCCGATACATTAATTTGCCCATACATCCTTCAAAAGGTGACTCAGAGTACGCACTTTCAAAAACATTGTACTGTCTACTAGGAAAAACAAATTGTGACTTTTTGCACTCCACAGCCTACATGCCTTATATTTATTTATCAGTGGTGTTGTAATATTATATCACTTCCTGTTTTTCGTTGAATAATTACAGGCCGGGTTTCAGTCTCTGCAATGGGGAAAAAAGGATGGAGTCAGGCTTCACAGTAGCGAGCCACAATTCAGCATCAGGCAGGCAGTGGACAGGGTGTCTTCTGGTGACCAACATCGATGGACGAAGCGTCGGCTGCAATGGAGGAGTGCCGCTAATAGGAGGATTTTTTTTCTGCGGGCAACTTACTTACCACTTCCAACAGGACCACTACAACCACATAGATACAGTATCCCTTGCCTTTTTCTCTGACTGTGACTGCATTTCTTGGCTCTCTCTCTGCTTCTACATTGATCCCTTAACACATCACTTAGTCCACTCCACTATCACATCTGCACCACACATAGTCATTTGTAAGTGCTCCTACGTAATTCGCAAGTCGCAGCACGCCCCAGGCCGTAGAGGACTGGGATGGCCCCAATGATGAAGCATGTCACCAAGGGGCAACCCTGGTGAGTGAGGGGACACCTAGAAAAAAAGCAATTTCTCCTTTTCTATCTACTATACCTTCTGTCAGGTTACGCAGCCCCTAAGCGCCTACCGTACTATGAAACTACATTTCCCATGAGTAGGCGGGAGACTTGCAGACTATTTAGTGAGACTATATGAGAGTACCCTTGTATGTTAGGACAGCACTTCACTGATGCCTGTCTTGTCTTCTGTTACAGGTATCCTTTCCCTGCTGACCCTACCTTTACCCATCCCACATTTTTTATTTTAGTTTGTTATTTTTCTCCCCCGCCTAATGCCTCGAACACCCTGTGTTTACACTTCTGGGTGTTGGTGACATTTGGAGGCGGAACCATATTTGCATCGACTGGATCACGGGGAGTAAACCTGACACCTTCCAGACCAACCCCATTGAGTGTTGTTGTGAATGGATTTATAGTGACCAGCAAGGCTCTCAGGTATCTGGCTACAGAGACCTTATGTTGAATATAGTTATCAATATTTCCACCCACGCCCTGTACTGTCGCATTCTTTCTTCCACAGTTGTCGAAAGTACTAATTACTTTTAACTGACATGCATGCAGTTACAGTAGTGTATGCACTTTCAAAGATTGAGGGATAGGTTTGTACCCAAAGATTTGTTTATGTTCACAATTGTTCGTCCATGCTGTGCTACTTTTTCTTGTCTCCCAAAACCTTTCCCAAAAACCCCCGTACCCATCCATTTTTCAAAGCCTAACCCTCTTCCCCCGGGCTGTGTGGTTTTGATTGATGTGTGACTAAATTACAGCAATAAATCCACACACTTGCTGGGGAGGATAAGGTGATAGCAACAGGCTGGTGAAGAAATCCGATGATATATTCTTACTCTGCTTGACAAAGACCCATGGCTAATGTCAAAGAACTTCAACCGAATTAGTTATACTTTAACATTTGTTAGGCTACAACGTGGCACTGTTCTAGTGTACTTCTGTCACCTGCTATATTCTGTATTGTACCTTTGTATTGCTCAGGAGGACAAACCAGATTTCATTTTCTTTTTTTCATAGGCAAGCAACTGCCACTGTGTCACACCAGTAGTACCACCGCTATGAGGAAATTTTATCCGCCCAGGATTGCCAACCTTATTTGCTGTTTCCCGTGGAGCCAGCCCTGGGCCTAGCCCTACTTGCAAACAGAAATTACAGGTAAGATAGGCGTTTGGTTGGAGGTAGTATAATGGAGTATTAGGAGAGACGAGAGATTTGATTGACGGTAGTACTACTAAAGTCCTAGGACTATTCAGGAAAACAAACTTACTGTTATGTTAAACCCCCACCCACCAGACTCAAAAGCAGTAAAAAACAGGTATGGTCAGATAAAGTTTCAAAAAGTATATTTTTATAGCCCTAACAAAAGAATCTCCCGCAAGACCCTCCCTAACCCCAACGATTGTCCTTCAAAAGTCCCCAAAAATCACAACTCCCAATTCCCACCCCCCAAAAGTCTCTAAAAAAGGGGCAAGGGACACTATGGCAGGGTGCTGTTGGAATTAGCAGCCAGGGCATCATGCTCCTTGCGGAGGGTGGCAAGTTCGAAGCGGAGGCCCTCCACCACGTTCTTATAATTATGGACCTCCTGCTCCAGGTAGGACAGTCTGAGGGATAAGCGGCGCCGGTGTGCCTTGCAAATCCTGTGAGGGGCAGCTGCTTTCTTTGCTGCTGGGCGGTGGCGTTTGGCTTTGGTAGCCCGGCTCCGTACCGCTGGAGCACTGCGCTGGCTGGCAGCCCGCACGGAGGAGGAGGCAGCTGTCCCAGTGGACGTTGTTGTTGTTCCAGACTGCGTCTCCTCCTCCTCCAGGGCCACCAGCCGCCGATATTCAGCCACAGTGGCATCCAGCCTCCGTTGCCGGGCCATTCGAGCCTGCTCCTTCCTCCTTGATGGTGTCTTGGATTTGGAAGGAGCAACTACATGAAAAAAGAAAGACATAGTCTGTAACCAATGCTCCTTAAGATTAACACAAAATGATTGAGCAGAAAGTTGTCACAGTACAAGTAGCAAATTGAAAGCACAGTGCATAACTATTGAGGACAGTATCTATGTAACCTCCGACTTCTTCATCCTTGCTCTAACATTAGTGGGAGTTTAAGGAACAAATTCTACGAGCACTATGGACTTCTATTACAGTCGACTATGACAGTACACCACTCTTATTCTTCTTCTTCTCTCTTGTTTAGGACAATTGGTACGTTATCTTATGCAAGCCGGCATAATGCCAGCGCAGTGAACTTGCACCCGAGAAAAACAGACGCACACCATGGTGAGTGAGACAGACTTGCGTTACTGTACCGGTCCAGTACATGCAGGTGGTGAAGCTCTTACTTTTCTATTACGGGTGGCACTGAGAATACTCTGTTAAAAGGGCTACTGCTTAATTAATTTAGCTTTCACCCTACAGTGCAAATGAGTATTAGAAAAGGAAAATGAAGAAGCTAAATTATCTGATTATCTATCACTTCACATGGGATGTATTTGATGACATATGGGATGACTTTAGGTGCTTTGCTTATTATTGAGTGAACAGTGATACCCCCACACATGAATGACGTACTACTACTAAACTAAAGTTATTAAGGGAGGTAGGGAGTGCCCATCGTAATAACTGGATATATGCTGTGCTTGCAGTTGCAATACAAACTACTGCTACTATTCATGGTAGTCTTTGGACAACGTTACAACTTCTTTTCCTTGCCTTTCCTACACTGGAACGGACGTGCGGGTGCGGTGTTACATGCTCTTCAAAGTAACACTTAGTTCATCCAGTGACCGTCTACTCTCTCTAGATTCACATATGCTATCTAAGAGTCAGATAGTACCATGAATGATCCAGGCATCCATCCATTCAAAGTATATTGCAGACATACAGTTTCTGTCTCACCCACCCAGGCTGTTCTCCTTCCACCCATCCTTGCTTCATCATTCACCCAGCCATGCACCATACCATTTTCTTACCTTCCCAGCCACCTCGGGGACCAAGCAAACACATATCATTCTTCTTTGCCAGTCATCATTACATTTCTCGTGCTTCCACACTTACTTACACCCTTCTTTCGCTTTTCGTTCATCCCATCCATCAAGTTCACCTCAGATCTGATTGGGATTCTTCTCGCCAAAAACTTCACAGCTAAGTCGAAGTACATTTAGAGGAGGCTACTACCTGCTTTTTTTATAATACACCCGTGCAGAAAGCACACTCTGCAGTCTTCAATCTCAATGACTAAGGAATGTATAGCTTACCTCTGCCCGCCACCACCGTGTGAACCCTCACAGGCATGTCCTTTTCCGGCACTTGCACCGCCTCCTCCCCAGAGTTGTCCTCCTCGTCCAATGCCACCACCTCCGCGCTGGCCCCGTCTCCAGATGTTCCACCTACAAAGTACATTTAATAATGTTAGAATACACCACTCACTACTATATAATATTTGGTCTAGGAGGAAGAAAGAAATGTGAAAAAAAGTGTACAATTTAATAATTTTTGACTGTGTACTCTAGAGTAAAAATGTCCCTTTTTCCAGGGAAGGCTGTTGTCTTGCTGCACTTTTTGGCACAACTGATGAATGTTTGCTTTTTACTTTTTAACTCGCACCACTTTTTCTCCTAACAGACAGAACCTTGACTTCTAAGAACACGAGCAGGATCAAGTTCAAACCAGGTGAGAGCTCGGCTCGACCACAAGAAATGTGTCCAATTAATCGTCAGCACTAAGCACTTTTCCATTTTCAGTTACACGTTCACTTTTATGACAAACTTGAATTTAATAAATGTGTTTACTTTTAATAAAGCTTTTAAACTTAAATAGACTCTGTGGTTTTTGGTCCTCCAGACTAGAGTGGATGAGCTAAAGGTTTTCGAATTTTTGCAAGCATGAGTCCGTGCCTCTGCCATCGGTGACTTTGGGAGCTAAATGACTCTGCCACACTATCTAGTCAGTAAGGAGATTGGGGGTTCAACTACAAAGTCTGTTATCACTGAGGTATGTGGAAAGTCTAACAGTTACAGCACCTATTATAATTGATAAGCTAAGCGATGCATTATTTAGTGTCCATAGTTCTGTTTGTGCAGATTTGTCCCTGCAACAGTAGTAGAATGGATTGTCCTATCCAAACCAAAAGTAAAGTAGTATCTTATTATTTCTTGGTGGTGGTCATTCACCTTTTTATTGTTGGCAATGGTCAAAGCATAAACATTTAGAATACTTGAAAAGACATTATGGACAATCCCAGAGGACTACACTCAGTGCATAGAGCTATTGCTGACTAGAATGGGAGTCCAATGGAAATGCCAAATGTGCAATCTTAGTTAGCTACACAGACAGACTAATAAGAATAATCTAGTAATACCACACGGAGTCATAGGGATAAGAATTTAGATCCTGTCTACAAGAAGATCAAAGACGATTTAGAAAAAATCGCATGAGGAACGCTAGGAAAAAATAAGTACTCTATATTAAAATTAAAACTTACTGGGGCCAGCAAAGGAGCCCTCGACTGCCCGGTCCTGGCCTGCATCGACAACAGCACCCTCCTCCTCCTCCTCCTGTGTCCTCCTCTTGCCCCTGGGGGAAGCTGATGTACAACATGAAAGAAAGAAAAACAGAAAACATGGATGATATTTATTTCTCAACCAAATCAAACATTTAAAAAAGAACTAACAAAGTAACAAAATATTTTTGCGAAATAGCAAATAGGGAACGACTCCACGGGATATATTATTGACCAATCTCATGTGGTCGACTACGTCATTACTTTAGTATTGCTTGATTTGCGGACCGTCGAATTGGAAACTACCCTATGTAACTCACTAAACAAAGTACTAAAAAGGTTTGCCTAGGATTGGCAGGCAGCAGTCCACAGCACGCAAAGTGACAGCCAAAGTCCATCGTGATTGAAGATCAGCGACAACACTAAAGTTTCCTACTACATTCACCAGTCATTAAAATACTCAAACTATTAATCCACCACCACTATTTCTTCTTATCGCCATGTGTACAAAGGAAGGACTGGACTTGAGTCTGTAGGGGCTGATTTATAAGGCCCTTGCGGCTCTTTTGCTCCATTGTTGCGTGACTTTTGTGACGCAGCGACAGCACAAAAGAGGCGCAATGGTGCGGCGTATATTAACAACGTGACGCATCTGGGAGATGCATCACGTTGTAAAGCCCTGCGCCAATAGGGGTGTTCCGGCGCAAGGGAGGGCGTTCCTGCGCAGGAACGCATCCTAAAAGTGGCTGAGGGAAATCTACAAGATTTCAATCAGTCACTTTGAGGACAATGATGCGTGACTCAAACCCTGCGCCTGCTTGAAGCAGACGTACGGCTTGACGCAGCATTGGGGAGATAGGGCACCCCAGAGAATTGATGGAGCTGCACCATCGTTGCGACGCAACTCCAGCAATGCGCCACCTTTACGGCACAGATGCGTAACGCTTTGGTGACGTTTTGGGCCCATGGCGCGCCGCATTGTAATACGGCGCACCATGGGTGATGGTGGCGTGACGCACAATTACTGGCGCATCCCTGCAACTTTGCAGGGATGCGCCGGTAATTAAAAATCTGAACCTTAGTGTGTAGCATTGCGCAGTTCTTTCAACTACACTCATACATAATTTCACAGGCCAATGAAATGAACACAAAATCTAAAACAAATAAGCATAGTAGCAACACTACTGAGAAGGAGAGCAGTGTACCTGAAATGCACAGAAGATTTTGAAATAAAATGTACCTACAATGTAATGAGCAGCATTATTGCTCTTGGTAAAAAACAAAAATTTGCAATATAATAACACAGCAGGAGAAAACATAGTAGTAAAGACATAGCTACTACTACTCACCAAGCCCGGGGATCTCAAGGCCAAGGAGGTCGAGCAGATCTCGCTCACGGGTCAGGACATCCGTCCAGCGGTGGGTGGCCTGGTTGTAGGTGCGCCAGACCCGAGAGTGGTGGTAAATGGCCTGGCACACCTTCTCCCACCGCTTCCGGCGCTCCCGGGCCCCGTACCCGGCACTGATCTTGCCGCCTCCCATGATGGTCCTGGGGAGGCGGCGCTGAACATAAAAAATGAGTTGGGCCACCTCCTCCGGGGTAAAGATCTCCCGTGGCATCACTAGCTCCCCCCTCAAACGCCCGCACGGGAGCCGGACACGGGGTGCGGGACCCTTCCCCTTCTCGGGATGCTTCCCGGCTCCCTTCACCATGGTCTGGGCGGAAAGGAATAAAGAAAATAGAATAGGGAAGAGAAGAAAAGAAAAGAGTTTACAAAAGTAGTTTAAAATTAACCAAAAGTAGCAGTAAACACAAAAATATAGGGCTAGAAAAATAGAGGGATAGATAATAAGTAAAATAGATAAAAAAAAACTTCAAACAAGCAAAGGATGGCAGAGATTGACAGAGGATACAAAGACCATGCCCAGAACCATAGCAATGAATGAGAAACAAGATGGCCGCGCCCGTTCACGACCGCGCGGGTAAGTTCGCGCGAGATTTTCCTTGCGAACACGCGCGAGACTGTACTGGCAAACCGCGGACTTTGCGAGATTACACTTCGCGCCCGGAAACGGAAATACGTCAGGCAAACAAGATGGCTGCGCCCTTGAACGACCGCGAGGGTAACTTCGCGTCTTGCGCTACGAGCGGCTTGCAAAAACGCACAAAACCTTGCCAACTAACACGCCGCAAAAAAAACAAATTGCATATTCGCACGAATTTGCGGCTTCTGAATCCGATCTTGCGCGTGTTCGCACCCCGCGAACCCCGCGAAATTGCAGAAAAACGAGTTTTTCAAAAGTGAAAGCACTCGGCAGGGGCAAGAGTTCAAACTCATCATTAGTAACAATTCCCGGTAGTGCTTCCTGACTGGGGCCCCTCCAGAATTCAGTTGCTAGTTGCAACAATTGTATGACCCTGCTCTGACCCTCACAGCAGGCTCATACAATAGCTACAAGTAGGCCACAAAGAAGGTCCTGGGGAAAAAAAATGCACTGCAACAGAAAGCAAAATTACAGATAAGGAAGCAGGTGCCAGACTGGAATTTTAAAACAGTGACACATTAATAAACTAACCCCAAATTAATTCATCTGAGTTGAAGCAGGGATGGTGTGCTTGCTTTTCCCCCCCATAATCTACAGTAATGATGAACCAGAGGGTGGCATTGATGTAACAGAGGGTTGCAGTGGTGAAACAGAGGGTGCTGGGAACCTGTGATGATGAACCAGACGTAGAAACAACATAATTCGCGACCGTTGCGCGACGAAATGTAAGTTCGCAATTGCGAACTGGTACGAAACCCTCGCGAACTGGCAGAAATCCTTGCGAACACAAAAAAAAAAAAAAAATCCGCAAATTCGCAAGAATTCGCGGATTTTGCGGATTGCGAGTTCAAAAATCCGCAAATTCGCGAACGCGAGATCCGCAAAATTCGCCCATGCTTAACCCTGCCCAGGGGGGGTACCTTGGGCCTTCCAGAGGGGTATCACACATATATGTGCACAGAAAGGGAAGGGTTAGGCCTGGCCAGTGGGGACACTGGCCAGTTAGTAACTGCACACAGGCACTGCAGTGGCAGGCCTAAGACACCATTTTAGGGTTACTCATGTGGGTGGCACAATCAGTGCTGCAGGCCCACTAGTAGCATTTGAATCACCAGCCCTGGCACACTCAATGCACTTTACTAGGGACCTACTGATGAAACAAATCTGCCAATCATGGATAACCAATCATTTAGCAATTTATACAGAGAGCATATGCACTTTAGCACTGATCAGTAGTGGTAAAGCGCTCAGAGTTCTATTGCCAACAACCACAGGTCAGGAAAAACAAGTGAGGAATCAACAAAAAGATTGGGGATTACACTGCAAAAAGGGCCATTTCCAACAACTGCGCTTTGGTTTTTTTATAATTTCAGCCGAAATTATAAAAAAACTATGTTTTTTTTCAGCCTGATCAGGCCTTGGGGGTCAAGGTGTTTCTACCTTGCCCCTTTTCTTGTTTTTATCTTTTTTTTACCTTTTTCTTGTGATTCGGTTACCGAGTCACAAGATGGCTGCCAGTGCTACAGCGGGACTCCAGAAATAATCTCTAATTTGCAATGGCCATTTCTCTAAAACTTCCGAAACACATACAACATTCAACAGTGGGGCCCATTACACTGCATACTTACTCTGTTCATATAATTCAGCTTCAAAGATCTGGCCAACAAACCAGGAGTCTTACTATAACATTGGCGTAGTGTCTAAACCTAATAAACTATTTTTATTTACACCTGCAATGTGAAGCATTTTAACATGGTTTTATTTTAAACACCATTTTATTCAGACACACCACCATAATGGCAATGGATCTGCTAGAACGAAAATTAGGCGTAGGAAGAATCAAAGACCAGCTTTTATATTCTTCATTTATATAATTATTATTCAAGGCAATCTTTAGTATGTCAGACATTTAGCATTTCTTTATTTCTTTATTCAAGAAGAATTCTTTAACTTTATTTTCAAAATAATCATTTATTTTAAAGCTCAGAAAATAGACATTTATTTAAAAGTTTAGCATGAGTATAGCAAAGAACAGATAGTTCCAAGTTCATTCTCTCCTATCATCTCTAGCTAACACCCTCATCTTATCCTAACGGACCTGCAAAGGAAAACAAACAGTCAGAAGTTAAAGTTCTTACGTTCCAAGCAATTGATATTCAGTCCGGCAGCATCTCCAGAGGAAATCGGAAAAGCGACCCCTTCTAGCCCAAAACAGGGGTTTTTATACACTAAATCCCTAACTTAATCTATCTAGAAGTAACTAACATCTCCAATTCGAACTCTGATTGGACAAATTTGGGGGTAGATGAGCGCTTCCTCACCATTACAGCATTTGTTTTTCACAGGATTCAGCGAAAAAATATAAAAGTTCTTTGTTTAAGACAGTTCGTGGCCTAGGCGCATCCTACTTTAGCAACATTACTTATCTTTCCCAGGGTTTGGGCATTCAATCGTTCATGATTGGCACCCATCCTAGGTTCCGGGTAAGGTGGCCTTGAACTTTCCCTCAAGCATAGTCAGCTCACTAGCGCTGGCAGAAATCTTTGACGCGCCTGCGCAGACCAGTACCCACTCACAGTAGCTCAGAGCGGCCATTTTCTCACTAGGCCTCACAGGCTACATTTGGAACTATCATAAAAACAAATAAAAAATCCATGTTGATTATAGTAATGAAACCCACTCTGTTTACCTCCCACCATTCTAATATTTCCCATTAGTTGTTACCTAGCAAATAAGCCACATAAATGCATTTTTCTACTTACATAATCGACCCTTTTAGCACAAAACATTTAAAATAGGCACATTTAAATTGCGCTTTATTTAAAATTAAGCTGAGCATTGATTCACATCACAATGACAACATATAATTATTAATAATTTCACTCCAGGCAAGCAAGATTAATACTCCCCATATGTTTGTGAATGCATATTACTCTAAAGTTGATTAATCAAACACATCACACTATTAGTAAATGTTATGTTATGGAACATTAATTTCACGAGGGGGACACAACATTTTGTGTTTTTCACCTCGCTCCATCAATTCCCTCATCTGGTGGTCCTATCACCAAATATTCTCTCAAAATTTTGGAAAATTTAGCAGAACATGTTTAAAGTTCTTCATATTAATATGACCAATACTCTAGTACCCTTCTCCTTTATCTCTTTAAACATTTTCTCTCTGACTTCTTCCATTTCTATTTCATTCTTTTTTCTTTCTCTTGCTTTTCTTTCTTGAATTGTCTTCTTTATTGACTTTCTAAAGTCTCTTCTACTCTTGCATGTACAACATAACCTTATCAGAAAAATCACTATTACTATTATTCTTATCGGTATTAGTATTTTACCTACTATAGAACTACCTGTTTCTTGAAACCAGTGTTTAATTGCTGTAAGATTTCTACCTAATTCCTCAAGAACACCTTCAACCTCCAGTGGTTCAATCTCTTCAAGTAAATTTGTAATATTTGTAATATACCTTTCTAGATTTTGACTTTTATCTGGAATATAATTATAACAATGTTGCACTTTCAATATCCCACAGACTCTTCCCTCTTTTGCTAAAAGTATATGAAGGGCAAGTTGATTTTTCATTACCATTGCTCTCATGGCAACCATTTCAGTATCAACCATCAGGAAACTTCCTGTAGGTTCTGTTGACAATCGATCAACTATTGTAGACAATTTTCGGATTCTGTTTGCATTGAATGAAATTCCCACTGCTGGTATCAGTGCTCCAAAACATCACCTATTATTTCTAATACACTCACTCTTTTCTTTCTACTAAGAACCTTGCCTATTTCATGTTTACCATTAGTACCACTATCTACATGAAAAATTTTAGGAAAGACAATACCCACATAACAAGTTCCATACCAGTAGTCAGGTAGCTTATAATAAGCTCTATTCCCACAAATAAAATAAACACCCGGGAAAAAGGGATTTTTTCCTCCTTTAAGTCCCCAACCCCCTATAATTCTATAGGTGTCTTTGCATTGACATGCACCCACAAAATAATTGTCATACACAGTATTGTCTCTACTTATACAAAACTTCCCTAACATTGGTGTACCTATATTTATGGCTACATTCACATTTTTATCATCCAGGTTTTCATCATTAAATGTCCAATATTTTGATTTTTCATGTTTAACTTTTACATTTCATTTATAAGCCATTCTCCTCTCTCCAACCATATCTGAGAAAGTCCTTTCCTTTGCTCTTAATTTACATGTCAAATCATGTTTAAAAGCAAACTCATGAGATAATTCTTCCATTTGCAAAAAATATTCTCCCATTTCTTTTCCTGGTCTCTTTTTATTCAATGTATTATCAATCTTTAACTTAGCAAAAATCTCATCCGTGTTGGAATAATGATATTCCAATCTTCCAAGCTGATAGAACAAGCTTGCAATTACACTACAAGTTACTCCATATGTAAGAGGAGGGTGATGATACGTCACACCTTCTGACACTGATGCAGGCATTTTTATACAAACATAACAGTCATCAACATTCATAGTGTGGATATATTCAAGCAATAACCTTGAAAACGTATTTTGCGAATAGTCACTAATAGACCTATCTTGATGCAACTCTGGTTTATACACATGAGTCTCATGAGCCTCCACTTTCTCACTTGGCTTATTCGGTAGGGTGTTGAAATATCGATTACAAAAACATAGTTGACATAAATATAGTTGTAAAAATATCGTTTACAAAAATATCGACACCCTATACATAAACAGGTAAGTACATAAATATCCACTCAAAAATATTGTTGTAATAAATATAGATGTAAAAAATATCGACTTTTTAAATTAATTAAATTTACATTAAATAATAAATAAATATAAGTACTATTAACAAAATACATTACATTACTTTTATTTTTAAACTATTGAAAGCAAATTAACTACACTTTTTCATTGTAAACTTAATAAATGTGTACATATACATATATTTAACACATTACTTTATATAACAACAATAATACATACATATAATTAAAATATACAATATATTATTAGTTAAAACATTTGTTAGCGTAGGTGTAAAAATTACTATTCCCACTCCAGATGGTGCAACAGTAGGGAAAGCGTTGGATAGCGTAGGGGTAAAAATTACTATTCCCACTCCAGAGGGTGCAACAGTAAGGAAAGCGTTGGATAGCGTAGGGGTAAAAATTACTATTCCCACTCCACAGGGTGGACCAGTAGGGAAAGCGTTGGATAGCGTAGGAGTAAAAATTACTATTCCCACTCCAGAGGGTGCAACAGTAGAGAAAGCGTTGGATAGTGTAGGGGTAAAAATTACTATTCCCACTCCAGGGGGTGCAACAGTAGGGAAAGCGTTGGATAGCGTAGGGGTAAAAATTACTATTCCCACTCCTCCAGAGGGTGTAACAGTAGGGAAAGCGTTGGATAGCGTAGGGGTAAAAATTACTGTTCCCTCTCCAGAGGGTGCAACAGTAGGGAAAGCATTGGATAGCGTAGGGGTAAAAATTACTATTCCCACTCCAGAGGGTGCAACAGTAGGGTAAGCGTTGGATAGCGAGGGGTAAAAATTACTATTCCCACTCCAGAGGGTGCAACAGTAGGGAAAGCGTTGGATAGCATAGGGGTAAAAATTACTATTCCCACTCCAGAGGGTGCAACAGTAGGGAAAGCGTTTGATAGCGTAGGGGTAAAAATTACTATTCCCACTCCAGAGGGTGCAACAGTAGGGAAAGCGTTGGATAGCGTAGGGGTAAAAATTACTATTCCCACTCCAGAGGGTGCAACAGTAGGGAAAGCATTGGATAGCGTAGGGGTAAACATTTCTATTCCCACTCCAGAAGGTGCAACAGTAGGGAAAGAGTTGGATAGTGTAGGTGTAAACATTACTAAATGTATTTACTCATTTATAAAATAACAAATCGGTTTTTTTATTTAATTAATCATTAATTAAATAATTATTCAATTAAAATGTAATTAATTCACTACATTTTCACAAAAAAATTCCAGTACACACACCTAAGATTAATTAAACAATTAACATAATTAATTACATAATTATTAATTAATTAACCAATTGAAATTAATTAACTAATATTTATTACACTATTTATAATCATTTAAACCATTAATTAATCTATTATTTTATTATATTTAAATTACTTCCCACCCTACTCCCCTATAAACCCACAACCCGCTACGGAACTATTAACACTAAATTCATCATAAAATACATTATTAACTAATAAAATACTACAAAAAATATACTTTGACAACAAATACTCATTAAAAACACTACATTACTTATAATTATTTAAAAAACGATATTTTTGTAAACTATGTTTTTGTAAACAATATTTATTACAACTATATTAATGTTATCGATATTACTTACCTGTCTGTCGATATTCTGGTCAAACTATATTTTTGTCATCGATATTTCTTCCTGTAGATATTTTTGCGGCGATATTTAGGTTAGCCGATATTTTTACGACGATATTCCTGCTCTGTACTGGCTTATTCAAACTTGCATTTGATTTTAATTTTGTTAAATTATCCTGAAAAGGAATCACAATAGCTAAAATTACCCATAATATTATCAATAATCCCATACAAATTGAACAACATCTACACCATTTTATAAAAATAGAACACTTCATCTTATGATTATTTTTCGGCATTTTCTCTAACAGTATTTCTTCGATCTTGTGTCACCTGTAATTTTACAATATTAGTTCACTAACAGTGTTTCTTCGACCTTGTGTCACCTATTCTAATCTACATTATAAGTTATTTCTCTAACAAGTTTTCTTCGATCTTGTGTCAACTCCGACCTCTTCTATATTTACAACATTCGTCTCACAGGACTACAGGCTTTTGCTTAATATCATATACTTTGAATATCAATCAATTTTCTCTTATGCTGACCTTTTTACTCACTTTTCTCAATTGCTTTTGGGCAGTACAAATCTTCTTGACTACTATTATCCTCAGCAATGGGTGGTAGAACAATATAAGTCCACTCGTGCAATTTGTATTTTTGGTTTGGTCGTCTTACTCTCTTTGGCCTTTGAACAACCTCTATTTTCTTTCCCAATGTTTCTTTCTAGCTGGTAATCCCATTCACCTGCTCTTCTATCTCTTTTCCTTTGTTTACAAGCTTAAATCTCAATCCACCAGTTTCTTTAGGCCAATTATCTCCCTTGCGGATTCTATTGGTCTTTGGCTCTATTGTGTTATGCTCCACTCGCCAAGCTCTTTTCCTTGGACTCTTCCTTAACACAATTTCATCTGAACTGTCATCAGTTTCACTTTCTGTATCTTCAGCTGTGTCATTGATTATGATTTTCACAATGTCTTTATCTTCATCTGATTCAGCTTTCTTTTCTGTTACTCTGTTAGGAACACCTTCATAACTGGTAATCGGAATCTCATCCTTTTCGTGAGTAACTACCTCTTCCCCAGTCTCAGGATTTCCGTTCCTGCCTTCAGAGTGTTCGGATTTTTCCTCAGCCATTTTCTTCTTCAATGACTTTATCTCTGCTTGCTCTTGCGTCTTTACTGGTGTCTGTCTTTACCGATTCTCGACCTTCAAGTTGATCTTCGGAATCTGGTATCTCCAAAATCTCCCTTTCACCTTCACCTTCAGACGCAGAACTGGCTTCTGATACTTCCAGATGTCGACGTTCCTGGCGATCTTCAGTATCTGGATTCTCTTCTGATTCAACTTCAGAATCAGAGTCAGTTGTACTTTCACCGTCGTATGGGTATTCAGGTGCAGGCACACGAATGGTGTGGCTAGCATGTACCCACCTATTTAATCCAGCACAATTCACTGCAGTAGTACTGACCGGGAATACCTGTCGCTGCTTTTGCCACCAAGGTACCAAACAGTTTCTTCTGCGATGTACTTTCAGTCGAACCCAGTCTCCAGGGACTAGATCATGAGCTGGATTTTTCTCTTTAGAGTTTGATTCAGTTCCCACCTGGTGGAGCACAGAAGTTAATACATTAGGCAGATTTTTGCAGTAGTCCAACATGATATCATCATTTATTGTTAGCAATTTATTAACAGGTACATAAGCTTGTCTCATAACCCTGCCCATCAAAATTTCATGTGGACTTAATCCAGTTTTCCTGTCAGGAATACTTCTCAGTGTCATCAAAACAAGTGGCAAGGCATCTGGCTATTTAAGTCCTGTTGCCAAACACATCTTTGCAATTCTGTTTTTAATAGTTCCATTTACCTGCTCTACTACCCCTGAAGTCTCAGGTCGGTAAGCACAATGCAGTTTCTGGCGAATATCCAGAGCCTCACAAATCATTTGCATCAACTCGTTTTAGAAATGTGGTCCGCGGTCCAATTCAATGGTTACCGGGAAACCGAATCGCAGTATATTTTCTCGTAAGAACAGTTTGGCTACAGGTATTCCATCATTCCTTCTGGTGGAAAAAGCTTCAACCCACCGTGAGAACAAACAGATTATCACAAGAACATATCTAAGCCTATGCACGGGGGCAATTCTACAAAATCCATCTGAACTCTTGTGAATGGACCACCCTCCCGTCCTATGGTTCCCAAACTCACAACGGTTCTTCTGTTTGGGTTGAATTGTTGGCACACTAGGCACCTTTGGCACAAACTTTGAGCAATCATTCTGAATTTAGGGTTATACCAAGTTTGTCTAAAAAGACGAATCATGCATCTCTTCCAATATGGGCTTGACCATGGTACATTCGCTCAATGTCTGAAATCATGCTATCAGGCATTACTGGTCTTTTCATCTTTGTAAACTCAAATTTCATCTTCTTCTCGCTGTCTACATCCTGCCTTTAGCCAAATATCTTTTTCTTCTGGTTCTGCCTCTTCTTGCATCTGCTTTACTTCCTGCCATGTCTCAACTGCAGTGGTTAGCATTAAAGGACTCAGAACATGTTCTCTTGTTTTGCCTTGATTGATTGAAATTTGATTTTTCGCACAATGCTTAGCAAATGCATCCGCATAATTATTTCCTTTAGAAATATAATCCTCATTCTTTTTATGTGCTGTACACTTTACCACAGCTATTTTTGCAGGTAACTGAATTACGTCAATCAGTGTTCTCACAAACTCAGCATTTCGAATGGGTGTTCCCACAGAAGTTAAATAACCTCTTTGAGACCAAAGCTGTCTATAGTCAGGAACAACTCCATATCCATACTGACTATCAGTCACTATGGTTACTTTCACCTCTTTTCCCAGTTCACATGCTCGTATCAAAGCAATCAACTCCGCAACTTGAGCAGAATGAATTCCTTTCAGACAAGATGCTTCCAACACTTCTGCTACTGTGCAAATGACATAAGCAGCACTCAAAATACCATTCTCTGTTCTCAGACACGATCCATCTATAAACATCACATAATCTGATTCAGGTAATGGCTCGTCTTTAATGTCTGGCCTAGGTTTTGTGCAATACTCAAGAACATCCAAACATTTATGATCAAGTTCACCTTTCTCTTCTGCTTCAATAGTGTCAGATAGTAATGTAGAAGGATTAACATTCACACATCTGGTAACTGTCACATTTTCAACTCCCAAAATTACCTTTTCATAACGGGTAATTCTTCTGTTGGTCATTTATTGGGTCTTTACTCTTGTGAGGAGAATCCCCACTGAATGAGGTACATAGACTCTCACTGGAAATCCCATCACAATTCCTTCACTCTGCTCCAGGCTTACACTGGTTGCTACTACTGCTTTCAGACATCCTGGCAAAGCCTTTGCAACAGGGTCCAAAACAGCTGAGAAATACGCAATTGGCTTTCTCATTCTTCCATGTCTCTGAATCAATACTGACAAAGCACATCCTTCTCTCTCACTGCGGTACAGTTTAAACTCTTTTTCATAATCAGGCATTCCCAATGCTGGTGCTTCACACAATTTTGTTTTCAGTTGTTCAAATGCTTCCATTTTATTTTTGGTCCGAACTATTGGATCTTCGATGTCTGCTTTTGTCAGTCTCTGCAATGGTTTTGCAATCAATGAAAATCCACTAATCCACTGTCTACAATAACCTACCATTTCTAGGATCATTCTCACCTGTCTCAGAGTTCTAGGCGGTTGCATTCCTTGTATCATTCTGATTCTTTCTGCTGTGACTTGTCTAATTCCCTTTGCAATTTTATGGCCTAAATATTGCACTTCTTTCTGACAAAACTGCAATTTTGACGGAGACACTTTATGTCCTTCTTCTGCCAAATGAATTAACAATGCTACTGTGTCGCTTACACATCCATCTTTTGTTTTGGATGCGATCAAAAGATCATCTATGTACTGTACTAACGCTGACTCTCCAGGCATACTTAGACTCTCCAATGATTTCTTTAGCAACTGATTAAAAATTGATGGACTCTCTTAGTGTACCCTTGTGGAATTCTACACCATGCTAGGATACAATTTTGGAATCTGAACTTAAAAATTGGCTGACTTTCTACGCGCAATGAAACAGTAAAGAAAGCATTGCATAGGTCAATCACTGTGTACCATTCAGCATCATGAGGAATTTGGTACAAAATCACTGGTGGATTTGGAACAATCGGGCAACATGGGACAACAATTTTATTAACCTTTCTAAGGTCTTGAACAATTCTAAATGTTCCGTTTGGGATTTTTCAATCCCATGATCGGTGAGTTACAAGGACTGCTTTCTATTTCTCTAAGAATTCCTTGCTCAATCATTTTGTCAATCACAGGTGTAATTCCCTCAATTATTTCTGCAGTCATCTTATACTGAGGTATATTTGGGTAACTTGCTCCTTCTTTCACTGTAACCTTTACCGGATCAACACCTTTCATCAATCCTATATCTTTACCAGTAAAATCCCATACTATTTCTTTCACTGCTTCTTTCAATTCAACAGGAATCTTCTCTCGATCAAAAACAGGAAATGACTTGTTCTGCTCTGCCTCAATCATAAGCATCGTCATTTTGTATAAACTGTCTTCATTGGGGGTTTGTAATTCTATGACATCTGGCAAGCAATATATGGCACAGTTCATTTTACACAGTATATCCCTACTCAACAGATTAACAGGGCTACTGTCACACACCACAAATCAATGCATCTCTTTGTAACTTCCAATTTCTACTTCAACTGGTTCTGTCAAAGGGGTTTGTATTTGTCTATTCGCTACACCTACAACTTGGATGGACTCTCCCGAGAGAGGAAGATTTTGAATTTCCACTGATCTTACAGTAGAACGGGTAGCACCAGTGTCCACTAGGAAAGTTATTTCCACATCGTTCACCTTTCCATTCACAAATGGACCAGAATGATCTACCTCAAGAGTGGCTCCAAGCACGCACTCTTCTCCCTCTCTCAGGCACCGTCATAAACTAGCATCCGACTCACTGCCACCCTCTTCTTGTAACCAATACTGAGGACACGCATTCACTCTTTGCGGTCTTTTTACCTGTTCACCTCGGCTGAATCCTGTCTCTGCACTGTATCTCTGCTGGTTTACACTGTTTGGCAGTAAGTGGTGGTTGCGGCACCTGACTTTGCTGATTTGCTATCTGCTGTTGTGGATTTATCTCAAACTGCACCTGAGAATTCAATGAATTATTTTCCGCATTTACTCTTGGCGGACACTTACACTCTTTCTTCCAGTGCCCTAACTTGCCGCAATTAAAACAAGGATGCTTCTTCTTTAAATCATCTATATTTCCCACCAACTTTGGTTTACCCTTAAAATTCCCTTGATTCCCTGCATTCTTATTTTCCATTTGCGCTACTTGCTGCTCCGCTACTTTTACTTGTGCCCGCATGGCTTTTTTTGTTTGGCGTCAATTTCTTCACAGCAATATTTCGCTTTTCTCTAAACCTCATCCACAGTACCTGACTGCCATCCTATCATGTTGTGATGAATCATGTCTCCAATTTCTGGTCCTAATCCATACGCAAAACTGTATATGAAGTGACTCATATCTTTCTCATTTAATTGCTGATAACCACTATACTGTTTAAAGACTAACAACAATCTTTCATAGAATGAATGTACTGATTCTTTTGGTTCCTGTGTAGTTCTGTCTATTTTTACCCAATCAGTTTCTTTTGGGGGTATTATATTTTTCAACCATACTATTACCTGATCATATTTCCGCATCACGTCAGGTGATGGAGCTCCTGTAACTTTGTCTCTGGGAAATTCTTCTCTCGGCCAATCTATAGCTATTTTGCATTCTGACCATAGATCTGCTGGCACTACTATGTCAAACAATCCATCTAAATCAATCCACAGAACTTTTGACACTTTCACAAATCTGTCTACTTGACGATACCATTCTATTGATTTTTCTCTTAATCTTGGAAAATCATTAGTAAATGACAATATATCCTGCCTGCTCCAAGGAGCATGTACATATCCTCCTCCAGGTATCTCTCTAATAGGAAACTCAGCTGCTACTGCCTCTTTTTCCCTGACCGGAAAAGCTAATGTGGATTTGTCACTATTTTCTTCCTCCTTCTTTGCCCACTTATGTCTTCATTTACTTACATCTCCCCATTTTCGCAATAGTACAATTAGCTCTTTTATCTGCAACAACCTCCCTGCAGTATTCATGTTTTCAATGTCTCTTTCTGCAAAATCCACTCTGTATAATTTCTGTAATGATTTGAATTTTGAAAATTCCACTCCTAATTCATTTGCTAATTCCTCCAGTTGATCATTCACTGATTTAGCTCTCCATGTAATGCTTTTGCACAAAAACATAAGTTCATCTTCCTGATACGTTTTCAGTCTCTCTGTACCAATTGTTCCAATTATCAATTCTTCCATATCTACCTTTAACTTTGCTCCATCCAATATTTTCCATTCATTCTCATTTAATTTCAGGGTTTTAATCCACTCACTCAATTCTATATCCCATGGTCCTAAAGGAGTTTGTATTGAACCTATTTTATTAAGGCTTTTCTCTGGTGTCGCGGAATCAGATTCCGCACCCATCGGGTATCTGAATAATGAGCTTCGGTGAAAAGTTAACTCAGGTGGATTCACATTAACTATTCGCTTTATTTCTGACAAATCAGGATAAATATCTTCTTTTGCTTTTTGCAAACTCTGTTGTAACGGTAATGTCAAACTTAGTTCTTTTATTTTCTGGTTTTCAAATACTGGTATATTACTGGTCCTATCGTTAGGGGGACAGTCACTGCTTCCATATTTTAGTAAGGTTCTGAAACAATTCATGTGTAGAACGTTCATAATCAGAAATATTTGGTTGCACATTATTACTATTTTTACTATTTTGCACACTTCTGTTTGATTCATTTATTGATACAGGAGTACCTGTCATTCTGGCTTCTGCAACAAGTGTATTTGGAGTATATCTAACCTCTACTCTGTCTGGCACATCTCTCAAACTTGAATATGGTCTTGGGGTTTCATCATTACTTTCATTCGGTATACACCCGTTACAACGCATCTTTTACTCCGCACTACCATTACAACGCGACTTTTACAACGCATACCATTACAACGCATTGCGCTGGGGGGTGCTCTAGGATAGGGAATAAGTATAATTTACTATCCAACACCTTCCCTAGGGTCCACGGGGACTGGAGTTAAAATAGTAAATTATACTTACCACTATCCAGCACCTCAAAGCGCTATGCGTTGTAATGGTATGCGTTGTAATGGTCGCGTTGTAACGGTAGGTAGTTGTAATAGTATGCGTTGTAACATGGTACATCCCTTTCATTCATGACTGGAGCATTCGGAGTAGTCCATAAAGAACTTGGCTGATATGGTGGCGGTCTTCTATTTACTATTTCTTCTAAAACAACATCTTCTGATTCACTGTCACCATGATTTTGATTCACTGTCTCCATATTCTTTTTCTTTTCTGTACATTCCGACCCTCATATTCATCCACCAATCTAACTGGATACATACCATCACACATATTACTGTCTCTCCATCTACGCATTCTGCTTTCATGAGTCTCACCAAATAAATTTCGACCTCTACCTCTCGGTCCGATATGTCTACATAGCCTCTCACTCTCTTGCTCGTGCATCTCATGTTCCTATTCAACTAAAGCCTCAAATTGAGTCGGTCTAGGTCTCGGCTCAAGCTTCATCATTTCGTCTCTCAAATCTGCTGCATCAAGTGATCCTTCCTCAGGAAAGGCTAACACCCCATCATCTTGAGTATATCTTGCCCAGTTTTCTAACCAAACACAGGTATGGTAACCATACATTGATAACATGTAAGAAGCTGGCGTTTTCGGTGGAGGAAGTAATTTTCCCTCTCTAGTCACAATTTCTTTGTCTTTTGAAAAAGCATTCTTTAATTTCTTAAACCATGAAGGTTTCTTCTTATCTTCTTCGTAATAATAAGACATCTATCCGATAATTCTCTGTCTTACAAAAGATCGCGCACTTCCCTATTTACTGTTCCATACACCAACCTATAGCAGCGCGGTTCACACTAATGCACCAATTAGAACACAGTACGTTTTTCTAAGTGCTTAACCAATCCCTTTTGCTGCTTTTTCGTGATGAACCTATCAGCTCCTCCTCTGACTTGGTCATGTGAACCAATTCCAGCGTGGCTCTTTTGACGTCACCAGCCCTCCGGCTTCTGCCGCACCGACTGACCCCTCATTTACAAAGACTTTTTCAGAAAGCTGTACTTACCAGATATTTGACAAAATCAGTTAATAACTTACACAAAACAATTTCACTAATCTGTTTCGCTAATAAAGTGATAGATTTCTCAATCACACAAGTATTCTGTAACCGGAGTAGACAACGCTTATCTCCTCAGAATTTTTTAGACTCGCTGATAAAGCAACACTACTGGCTTTACCCTTCTGTCAGGCAATAACAAACTCGCTTCTCCAGGAAAGCACATACAGAGATCTTTTTCACCTCCTTAGAGACAATCCCAAAGTTTCGCTTGAACGCGTATTGCAAGTACATTTACACACGTTCATACAGAAAACCCTATTCACATATACATGAAGTCTGTATCGCTAGTAGGTAGCGCTTCTAGCTAACCCACCACAGAATTCATCTATCGTTAGTAAAGTAGACGCCACTCCTTTACCCTTCTATCAAGCTCGGGTTCAGTCCTACTGCTCTCCTCAGCAATAAGTTTTAGTCAGGATACGCAATGATCCCTATACTTGAAAGCCAAGATTTCATAGACTGCCTTTGCTGTACATTTATCCTTTCACACCTAAGGTCCCTAAACAGTGATATACGATGATACCACTGCAGTATATGACAATAATACTTCTTTGAAAACAGACTAATGCACTGTGCGACTTTACTTACCACTAGGCATGGGCGGAAAATCCGTTCCGCTCGCGGATTTTGCGGATTTTCGGGAAATCCGCAATCCGCGAGATTCGCGAATCTCCCGCAAAATCCGCAAATCCGCGAGCAGCGGATTTTGCTCGCACTGCTCGCACTGTTTGCGTGAGTTCGCGTGAGTTCGCGCCCCGCGCATAAGTGCAAAATTGCAGAAATACGATCTTAGCAAAACTGAAAGTAACTACTTACCAGGTTCAAAAGTTCAGGCTCATCATTAGTAGCCATTTCCTGTAGTGCTTCCTGAGGGGCCCCTCCAGAGTTCAGTTGCCAGTTGAAACTATTATGTGACCCTGCTCTGAACCTCAGAATAGTTACACATATGCCACAAAGGTCCTGAATTACAGCTAAGGGAGACAAGCAGGAGCCAGGCTGGAAGTTAAAATCCATTAATCAGCCCCTAATTCATTATTGTCAGTTGGGGCAGGGCAGGTGTTGTAACTAATTTTGCAACAATGAAAGCACTTAGCAAGTGCAAAAGATCACTAATCAGGGCGCACTAAGGAAGCAGGTGCCAGCTAAAAAAATATTCTGTGACACATTAATCAGCCCCAAATTAATTCAGGTCACTTGAGGCAGGGAAGGTGTGCTTTGCTTTGCCGAAAATAATGTACACTGGACAACCAGAGGGTGTGGTGATGAAACAGAGGGTGGCATGGGTGGGCCAGAGGGTGGCATGAGTAGTCAGAGAGTGGCAGTGGTGACAGAGAGTGGCAGTGATGAAGAAGAGTGTCCCAAACAGGCTGGACACGTAGAAACAACAAGTTCGCGAAACTTGCGACCCGACAGGTAAGTTCGCAATTTGCAAAAGTGTACAAAACCCTCGCGAACTGGCAGAAACACGGGCGAACACAAAAAAAAAAAATTCGCAAATTCGCGGGAATTCGCGGATTTTGCGGATTGCGAATCCGCAAATCCGCAAAATTCGCGAACGCGAGATCCGCAAAATTCGCTCATGCTTACTTACCACACTTCCTCTACCTGCAGACAGAGGCACTGGCTTCACACTACATTTGGAAGCCTTTTTAATCTACATATAACGTAATACTGACTCAACAGATGTTAGTCATAATTCTGTACATCAAATTGTATATAGCACTTTATACATAACCCTAGCTAATTTCCTTAGCAACCACTACTCTGCTACCAAGTTATAACTGCTACAGTGGGACTCCAGAAATAAACTCTAATTTGCCATGGCCATTTCTCTAAAGCTTCCGAAACACACATAACATTCAACAGTGGGGCCCATTACACAGCATACTTACTCTGTTCATATAATTCAGCTTCAAAGATCTGAACACCCAAGAGTCTTACTATAACATCGGCGGAGTGTCTAAACCTATTAAACTATTTTATTTACACCTGCAATGTAAAGCATTTTACCATGGTTTCATTTTAAACACCATTTTATTCAGACACACCACCATAATGGCACTGGATCTGCTAGAACGAAAATTAGGGTTAGGAAGAATCAAAGACCAGCTTTTATATTCTTCATTTATCTAATTTTTATTCAAGCCAAACTTTAGTATGTCAGACATTTAGCATTTATTTATTTCTTTATTCAAGAAGAATTCTTCAACTTTATTTTCAAAATGATCATTTATTTTAATGCTCAGAAAATAGACATTTGTTTAAAGGCTTAGCATGAGTTTAGCAAAGAACAGATAGTTCCTGGTTCATTCTCTCCTATCATCCCTAGCTAACACCCTCATCTTATCCTAACGGACCTGCAAAGGAAAACAAACAGTCTGAAGTTAAAGTTCTTACGTTCCAAGTAATCGATATTCAGCCCGGCCACATCTCCAGAGGAAATCGGAAAAGTGACCCCTTCTAGCCAAAAACAGGGGTTTTTATACACTAAATCCCTAACTTAATCTATCTAGAAAGTAACTAAAATCTCCAATTCGAACCCTGATTGGATAAATTTGGGGTAGATGAGCGCTTACTCACCATTACAGCATTTGTTTTTCACATGATTCAGCGAAAATATAAAATGTCTTTGTTTAAGACAGTTCGTGGCCTAGGCGCATCCTACTTTAGCAACATTACTCTTCTTTCCCAGGGTTTGGGCATTAGATCATTCATGCTTGGCACCCATCCTAGGTTCCGGGTAAGGTGGCCTTGAACTCTCCCTCAAGCATAGTCAGCTCACTCGCACTGGCAGAAATCTTTGACGCGCCTGCGCAGACCAGTACCCACTCGCAGTAGCTCAGAGTGGCCATTTTCTCACGAGGCCTCACAGGCCACATTTGGAACTATCATAGAAACAAACAAAAAATCCATGTTCATTATAGTAATGAAACTCATTCTGTTTACCTCCCACCATTCTAATATTTCCCATTAGTTGTTACCTAGCAAATAAGCCACAGAAATGCATTTTTCTACTTACATAATCGACCCTTTTAGCACAAAATGTTTACAATAAGCACATTTAAATTGCGTTTTATTTAAAATTAAGCTGAGCATTAATTCACATCACAATGACAACTTATATTAATTAATTATTTCACTCCATGCAAACAAGATTAATACTCCCCATCTGTTTGTGAATGCATATTACTTTAAAGTTGATTAATCAAACACATCACACTATTAGTAAATGTTATGTTATGGAACATTAGTTTCACAAGGGGTACACAAAATTTTGTGTTTTCCACCTCGCTCCATCACCAGCACTTCCTGGTTTGGAGTGTTGGCAGACAATTAGAATGAAGCTTGTACTCTGGAGGAGTCGCGACTCCTTGGTGCTCAAACATATACATTTTTAATTTTAGATTTTTTTTTAGCAACTATTGAACGGATTTACACCACTTAAAAAAAAGCATACTTTCCAGACCAAGACCTATCTTTTTGCCACACTTTATGTAATTTCGTTCCGCAGTTCGGGCTGTAGCTTTGCCGAAAGTTCCAATGGAAATAAGCTCTGCCTTCAAAGATTTTTTCCAGACTATATATCGAGAGGATAAAAACATCTCCGCATGTAATGTAGGAAACTGGCTTAATAAAATCTCACTTCCAGTACTCTCTGCAGAACAAGTTGCTTTTTTAGATCACCCTATAACGCTAGAAGAGGTTTCAAATGCCATACTTAACAGTAAATCTGGAAAGGTGGCGGGCCCTGATGGCCTACCGGCAGAGATATATAAACATATTGCAGCTGATATTGCCCCCTTTCTTGCCAGGTTATTTAATCAAGTCCTGATAGATGGCAATCTACCACCCACATCATGGAATAAAGCTTCTATCATGCTTATTCTGAAACCAGGGAAGGCATCCACCGCATGCAGTTCGTATCGTCCTTTTTCAGTTCTCAACGCTGACTATAAGATCTTCGCGTCACTTCTAGCCAAGAGATTGGGACAGGTTGCCCCCTCAGTCTTACATTCAATCCAAAAAGGCTTTGTTAAAGGTCGCCAGTTTTATGAGCTGATATACGACCTAATAGGAGCGGTTGACATGGCAACCAGCTCATCGCTACCCCTGGCTATTCTCACCTTTGACGCAGCCAAGGCCTTCGACAGGGTCAATTGGGTATACCTGTCGGGGGCCTTGGAAAAATTCAGAATGGGTCCGGCCTTTCGCAGAGCAGTGGAATTACTGTACCATGACCCTTCGGCTTCGGTCTTGGTTAATGGCGGACTGTCGGAATCGTTTACCATCACAAGGGGCACTCTGCAAGATTGCCCGCTTTCGCCCCTGCTCTTCGATCTCTATATCGAGCCATTTGCTCAAATAAATCGTGACAACATCAACATCATACCATTTAGATATAGAGATTGGGGAAAAAAAGTATCCTTGTACGCTGATGATCTTATGATCATAACTTCAGATATCAGCACAGCCTTTCCGACAGTCATAAATCTAGCACAACAATTTGGTAACATCTCTGGCTATGAAGTTAACGCCTCAAAGACCGAGGTTATGGCATGGAACAGCATAACAGCGCGACTCCAGGTACAACCTTGTGACAACATGAGATATCTAGGCATAAAAATTGTAAAGGATATTAATTTGATCGCCCCTACTAATTTCACTCTGGTGGCTAAAGAATGTAGGAAACTATTAAATTCTTGGAGACATCTTCCATTAATGCTCCTAGGTCGATAAAACTTAGTCAAGATGTCTATCTTACCCAGGTTCACCTTTATTTTCAACAGCCTACCACTTTATTTTGATAAAACATTGATAGCAAAGATGCAAAGTTACATCACCTCATTTGTATGGAAGAACAAGACTGCAAGAATCTCCTGGAGCAAATTAAGGCGGCGTAGGGAGAAGGGTGGTTTGGCCGGTCCTGACCTTCAGATCTACGCTTGGTCCTTTCAGTTGACACACGCCCAAATGTTGCTCAAAACTCCATCAGATCAGGGCATCGGTTTAATGTTCTCAACACTACTACAATGTGAAGGTCTAAGTCAGACGGGTTTTCTATTTAAGTTCGGAGACCCAAATGTTTTAAGAAAATCAAGCTGAAAGTGTTGCAGGTCTTAGCAAAAACTTGATATAACCTTAGAACCACAACCAAAATAGGCTGCCATTCTAATGGATCTCCTATATGAGATCTTCCTGCTCCTCCGTGCTGGACTAAAGATGCATTGATAAGCCCACTGAAAGATGCTGGAATTTTAACATGGGGAGACTTGTTTTTTGAAGGGGAAATGCTTTCCTGGGAACATCTGTTGAGTAATGTAGGCCCCAACCTCTCTAGATTAAAATTCTTACAAATCTTAAGTTGGGCACAAGCATATAGAACAGGCCCCTCACGTCGTCAACAACAACCTCTAGGAGGTAATAGTCAACTGGAATCCTGCTTACTTGACAATGCACCAACGTCTAAAGAGGTCGCCTACTTCTATAATCTAATTCTAGAGGAGATTGACAGAGAATTCAATCTTCCAGACCAGCAGTGGGGCTCTTTGATGCTTGCCATAAACGTGAATGAACTTTGGTTAACATCTTGCAACGTTCCCTGGGATACTGTTAAACCTGCCTGGCTTCGCAGAAACCATCTTTTTACCCTTCATAGGGTGTCCCAGTGGCTTGTCCCCGCTGTGGTCAAATGGCAGCCTCAGATGCACATGTGTTCTATGATTGCCCTCATTTAACATCTTACTGGCAATCAATAGGCAATAAATTAACATCTTCAATAGGCTACACTGTGAGTATAGATCTCCGCCTTGTAATTTTTGGACTAGTGGACAAAAAGCGCAGTACTAATAACAACCTTTTGTTCTACTCAATGCTGGTGGCTCAACGTGAGATCTGCAGGTGATGGAAAGAGGCCTCCCCTCTGACGCTCCATGACTGGAGTTCTTCCTTGCTTCATATATCTAAAATTGATCTTTCCAGGGCTGGAAATCCTGGTAAAAGAGCCTTTTGGTTGAAGCTTGATTGGTCTCAATAACTAGAGCTGGGGTTCCCCCGCCCCCCCCCCCCGAATTCCAAAGATTATGAAGCCATGATGCACTCCCTTCGTTCTATCACTCTCGCCCTCTCTATAAGGTGAATTGGTGGTAACAGCAATGGTGGATTCTGGCTAATGGCAATTCCGTCCAAATTGTACACAAGGGTTTGTGATTAATTGGGAATCTGACACGGCTGTAGGGTCTTGGCGGTTCCTTATTAAGATCGACCCCTACCAGTCTTGAACTGAGACAGCATGTCTATTTCTCACATCACATTTCTCCCAGTCCACGGTACTAATGGGCCAGCCATGGTTGAGATGAGGAACAAAAAAATGTTTTAAAAAAGAATGAAAAAAAAATCCATGTTAATTATAGTAATGCAACCCATTCTGTTTACCTCCCACCATTCTAATATTTCCCATTAGTTGTTAACTAGCAAATAAGCCACAGAAATGCATTTTTCTACTTAGCTAATCGACCCTTTTAGCACAAAATGTTTACAATAAGCACATTTAAATTGCGTTTTATTTAAAATTAAGCTGAGCATTAATTCACATCACAATGACAACTTATATTAATTAATTATTTCACTCCATGCAAGCAAGATTAATACTCCCCATATGTATGTGAATGCATATTACTTTAAAGTTATTTAATCAAACACATCACACTATTAGTAAATGTTATGTTATGGAACATTAATTTCACGAGGGGTACACAAAATTTTGTGTTTTCCATCTCGCTCCATCACCAACACTTCCTGGTTTGGATTGTTGGCAGCCAATTAGAATGAAGCTTGTACTCTGGAGGAGTCGCGACTCCTTGGTGCTCAAATATATACATTTTTAATTTAAAAATTTTTTTAGCAACTACTAAACGGATTTACACCACTTAAAAAAAAGCATACTTTCCAGACCAAGACCTATCTTTTTGCCAAATTTTATGTAATTTCGTTCAGCAGTTCGGGCTGTAGCTTTGCCGAAAGTTCCAATGGAAATTAACATGGGGAAAACGTGTTTTGGGACCCTCTTTTTTCTCGGCCCTTGCTTGACGAATCGCCCCCAAACGTTCAAGACAGGAGCTGACATGAGTGACATATTAGTTTTAAAACTTTTGCGAAGATTCATCAAATGCTGCCAAAGATATTGGCAAATCAAAAAGTGCTTTTCCAATGGATAATAGGATAATTTTATAAAGCCACAAACACAATAAAAGTGTCATTCAAGGTCTCAATAAATTATTCCTTTGCTCAACCCATGGTAGCTGGCAATGAGCAGGCAGGCGTAACTTAGGAGACAGGTGTATAAAGCATTTAAAAACACTAATATATTAAATAAGTAAGACACAAAACACAATAACAATCTAACTCCAATTTGTAAAAGAAGTTTATATTTTAAGGAACAAATAGACATCAACATGAAAAAAATCCAACTGTAGATTTGAATTTTTAAAGACTAAGCACTTCCTAGTGCTTTAAAACATATAGTCGCACTTTGGGACATCTGGTCGTGCTTAACTGGGAAAAAGTCAAAATTTGAGGCTGACCGCGATGGATCCTTGGTCAAATATACTAAGCAGGATGCCTCGATCAAAATGTTACTTTCAAGATTTTTCTGGACCTTTTCCATTGATGTGAAGAAAGGCACTTCATCAAGCTGGATTCAGTGTGGAGTCGCTGGCTTGACTTTCTTTCAGGCGCCAGTCAAATCCTGAAAGCCTGGCGCCCCAAAAGTTCTCCAGACTTCTACAAACTTCTGGAACTTCTTCCTGCAGTTCTTCTTGAGGTGTTGAAGTGTCCAAAACACAAATCCAATGGTCTGGAATCTCTTAGAGGGTTCTTGGGATGTCTGAACTACAAGTTCCATAATGCACCTGGCCTAATCCATAAATGTTCACTGAACACACTCCAGGATGGGTAATCTTGGTTGAGATGATGCAGATGGGCTCTGTTGGCCTGTAGCTTGCAGTTAGTACATTACTTAGACTTTCATATTCAGGCAAAGTCCTTCTGATGCTATGTCTCACAGTGTGCAGCAAGTGCAAATGCAGGCCTGGTGAGTGCAGTCCTCTTGGTGCCTGCCAGGAAGTCAGTAGTGCAGTATTTATTCTTGTCTCTTTAGCCATAAGATCCGAGGAGCTATGCAGCTTCTCCATATTTTTCTACAGTTTCTGGGTGTCATGCTGGGCGGCACCCCTGGCCAATGGGATGCAGAGTGCCACCCTGGTATGGCATATTCTTGGCCCAGAAAGTACCATTCTCTCAAAATCCAACATTGATAAGGTCTCTCCAGAGGAGCTGGATCAGGCTAAACTAACTACCACTGTGGTTCATTTTCCTACACACTTTACTTCCAACCATCTCCCTAATCTAATTACAGAGGCTCCTGTGGTGCATGTGGGGTACCGGATGTGGGGGGTCAGTCTGTGCTATCCTAAAGTGTCATTCTACCTTTGAAGACCAGTTTGGCTACCCCTTAGACATTCCTGCCATCTGCTCTACAGCTTGTACTTGTCTGCCCCCAGGAAACTCAGTGCCTTTCTACCAGGACTTTTCACACCTCTTTAAAGTAGCCTGGCCAGTCTGGGTAGAGGTTGGCCAATCACAAGAGAGCTGCTGAAAAGCTAGATTTTGGCTCACAGAAACGAAAGTGTAATAACCTATTTTCCATCATAGTTATTATAAATCCAACAGTGGCAAGTTGTGGGATTCATCTTTGCTATTAATTTAATACCTTGAAGTATATTTTCATGTGGCACCTTAGGAGTAACTTATATTTAAGAATAGAGAGGCAGATTAATACTTTGGAAGTACCTTTAAAACTAAAGTCGAAGTTGCATATATTTTCAGTTTAAAAGCAGCCTGCGAGGCAGGGCTATCTTTTAAAATGACAGCAGCTACCACAGTAGTACACATTCAAGTGCAGGAAATCCTACTGAGCCTTTAAACCTCCCTCTCCTATTATATACTAGGGACTTATAGGTAGTTTGAATCCCTCTTGCCTTATGTTATACTAAGGACATACACTGGTCTATCATTACCAATTGTCATTATGACAGATTACATGTACTTTTTACACAGAGCACAGGCCCTGGGTCTGGTTAGCAAGCCCAGGGCACACTTGGAGTCAGAAAAACAGAATCTAGTGGTTCACAATTGGGGCGAAATTGAGGAGAGACTGCAAATAGGTCCTGATTTCTCACAGTAGGTATGTGAGTAGCTGTGTGGATGAGTGAGTGGCTGTGTGAGTGACTATATTGGTGAGTGAGTTGGTATCTGAATGGCTGTATGAGTGAGTGAGTGGATGTGTAAGTGTATGTGTGGGTGAGTGAGTGACTGAGATGTTGTGTTGTTAAGTAAGTTAGAATGTGAGTGTTTGTATTGTAGAGCATGTGCGGGTGTTTGGCTAGATGGGTGAGTGAGCAGATATGTGTGGTTGTATGGCCGTGTGAATGGGTCTGTAAGTCATTGAGTGGGTGTGTAAATGAATGTGTGAGAGCCTGTATGGGTTAGTGAGTGGCTGTGTGAGTGGCTATATATGTTACTAAGTGGCTCTGTGAGTAGTTGTATGGGTAAGGGACTGGTTGTATGAGTAGCTGTATGGATGAGTGAGTGGGTGTGTGAGTGAGTGGCTCTATGGATGAGTGATTGAGTGTGTGGTTGTATGGGTCTATGAAAGAGTATGTGAGCGGTTCATTACATGTGTGAGTGGATACATGAGAGGTTGTATGGGGGTGTGAGTGGGTGTGTGAATACTTTATGGATGATTTCATCAGTTATATAATTTGAAATGCCATCAGTGATGTCACTGATTATGTCATGAGTGATGTCATATGTGAGATCTTAGCAGTGCCATTACGGGACGTAAGTTATAGTTAGCTTGCCTAACTATAACTGCTTAATTTCACTGGCTTTGTATGAGTGAAATGTGAGCCTAACTATAATGTCCCTGTTACCTTTGGTGTTTTCAGTGAATTTCTAAGTTAAAAAAGTTTCAAATGAACAACAATTTGGTTGTAGATTATCAGAACTGAGACTCAGGACAGTGTAGAGCCCAGAGTGCAATATCCTGAGTAGTCAACCTTTCAGCTGAAAGGTTTATCCTGTTCAACTTCACCCGACGATAAAGTGCAGGGGGGCAATCAGGAGAGTTCAGTTTCAGGAAAATCAGAGTTTAGACTGACAGCATGTCACATCCAGGAATTGAAAGGAAAATAGTTGGTACATGTCCTTTTCCCACAGAGCAATTATACCTTAAGATGTTCTGAGTTCCTGCCCACAAAGTATCCTTTGCACAGTTTGTACGGATTCTATTGGATGAGTTTTATGGTGTGATCATGGAATGATCATTCTTTAGCCCAAATCATCCGGAACCCTTAAGTAACATCATTGTCGTTTGTCTTCTATTTTCTAAGGAGGTTGTCACTTTTTATACACAGCAAGTGGACATGCAACTGTCGGAAAGAAACTTGAGTGATAACATTTGCTGCTAAGTAATGGAGTCAGCCTTCTTAGTACATTTAAAGAAATGATCAAGGAGAAAATATATTTCTAAGGCCTACAATGGAAGATCATGATTCATTTTGAGGCCTATATGGGAAACAAAATTTGCATTTTCTAAAGGAAAATGTGCTAACTCAAAGCATTTGGAGACTATATCATATTGTTTTTAAGCAGTCTAATTACTCTCATTAATACATGTGCAATTTTCTGTAGTTTCAAATGCTGAATGTTGAGAAACATAGCAAGAAACATTTTCGTTAGAGAAACCTTTTGAAATAATATTATGCTAAGACAAGAACTGTGTTATCACTTTTCACATTAATATCATATCACATTAATAGTTTTAATCTCTCTGTCAGGAGTAACTCAATCTCAAACCAGTTTGCAACCCTTCTGCATGCTTTTACGATGCGGTTTTAAACTCTTAGTGTTCATGAATCACAGTGTTTGCTATGTTTCTTAAGTATGTTTAGTAATTCGCATGCAATGAGCAGGATCTGACCAAACAGAGTCATACTTAAATAATCACGCTCGATCAGTAGAATTCTACCTTTTATTAACTCTGTTGGTGCTTGTAATCATATAGATCTGTTTCTATCTAATGGTTGTTGCAGCACACGTATTTTAAACTGGAATGACGCTGGTTCAATACATGCTAATGGAAAACGTCCTCACCATTTACTCTGTGTATCTTTCTGAGACCAAGTGAGCACGAGTGACTGAGCGAAAAGTACTGTACTGTTTCCATGACCCTTGAGGGGTCAGGGTTGTCATGTTTGATAGTTGCCAGAAAATATTTGTCGCTTGGCAAGGTTGTGGGGCTTATAGTGGCACTGTGGGCTAGCTTCTACAGACTAACATATCCTTTGGGGATGTCTGCAATCAGTTTGGACTCCAATCCTTTAGTTATGTTGTCTAAACATGCAGATCCTATATAGATTTATAGGAACTACACAACAGAGTCCCCAAGGCCTGTAAAGGTACAGAATAGGGGTTGGCACGCCCCCTTTTCTTCATAAATGAATATAGCCTTGGGCAATGGGATCCACAAGGACCGAAAGGCTGAAAAAATATAAAGAGAAAATAAAGATGTTGAGGCTCCCACTGACACCCAGAATGGGTGCTGGCAAAAGAGCCAACAGGGCTGCAAGGGACACAGGGGTCCCACCACAGCCCCCAGCAAAGATCTTGTTGTCTTGAGTTGTTATTACCGGAACACCCAAAATAATTTTGTTTTAAAATGAATAATACATGAGTGGAAGGAGCACCTAATGTATTATTCACTGCTCCTTGAAGGAGTGCCCCATAATTTCCTACATGGGCTCTTTACACTTCTTTTCAGAGCTTGTTAATCTCCCTGGTAGGAGCAGGGGCACTTCCAAGCATTTTGATAATGTTGTGGGGTTCTACAGTGAGTGCAAAAGCCCCCAGCACAATAATAAAACAATCAGTAAGTCTTGCTGGACATATATGCTCTTCTGCTGGGATGCAAAACCCTCTTGCGGTGGGTACTATGGCTGCACTTTGCAGTTTTAGAAATGTTAAAAAATGACATATTGGTTTTCTTCTATTTAATGAAACTTTATACATTTTTTAATGATATGCATTTCTTCCAATTATTGGTGATTTTTTTTTTACGAAGATCATACAGTACATGTTTCTTATTTATGTTGATTTGTGGACCCCTTTATAAAGCTAATAGGCCCACTTTTTATATTTGGTGTTCTGATCCTTTGACAAAATCAATAGGTCTGCCTTACTTAAAATGACACCCATGTCCTCCGTTCAAACCCCTTCATGCTCAAAAAGGAGTTGGGCATCATGGGTTTGGACATGGGTTTAGACACAGAGCCTGGCCTTTGGTCAAAATCTTGCCGCACCATTACTATCTTTTACTAGGTATTTTTTTTTATGATACCCAGTAGGACTTTTTTGTGTATTTCATTGTGTACCGAGTCCTTCGTGGGTTTCTGTGTAGCTCCTGTACCTTATATACAAAATACACACCTGGTAGTGGAAGTGAAATATCACCTCTGAGCTAGAACACCACACTTCCATCCACAAGTGTGACTAGGTAACCATGATTCATAGTCTGACTGCTGTACTTTAAAATAGTGGGATCACATTGATTCTTTCTTAAGAAGAGAGTCTCTTGCTTTTAAATATTATTAATTGATCCCTGATCAGACCTTGTAGCCCACAGGGCATAGTGCATGATATTTGAAACAGGGTACGTAGAAATTTAAAGTTAACATGTCCTTACAGTGACTTGCACCCAAAAACTATTTTCACAGTAGGACGGCTGGCTTTCCCTTTGAGAAGCACCTTGGGAACAGTATTAAATATTAATTTTGTTTTCTCAGGCTAGGAACCAGCCAGAAACATAATGTAAGGACTATTTTTAATATTTATTAAAAACCCAACTAAATGGTGAAGTCAGATTTTTAATAAATGTTAAGAAAAAGTGACCTTTAGCTAGTGACCTTGTCTGACGCTCCTGGTAGCTCATTTGCATTAACTCTCCAGCAGTATCTTAATGAGTTATTAGCCCTGATTAGGTGTGAAAACTGCTCCCAGTGCAGAGCCAGTGACTTCAGTGTGGGGAGGCGTTTTCTCTTTTCCTGACACGGAGACAAGTTGGGGTGTACCCAGGAACCAGGGTCCACTGTCACATGCACATTTTAGATGATACTTGGTAGGCCAAAGTTTTTGTCCACCCAGTCAGGCAGGCAACAAACCCAGTGAGAGTAAAAGATGCCCTAAGAACTAGTTTGAGGTGACCACAGAGGAGGAAGATGTTCATTACCCTCACCACATGTCTGGGTGGACTCGTCAGCTTTGCAAAAGGGAGACGGGCTTCCCCATCTTGTATGAGTGAGTGGCACAGTGGGTTAGTTGTCAGAAGAGCAAACAGCAACTGCTGCAAAAGTGGGTAGGGCTACCCCTTAGAACTTTCTTTCCATTGGTTAGGAAGCAGCCAGGAGTCACCTCCACCCACCAGCTGGTTCCAGGAATAAAATGGCACCCCAAGGTAGCCTCTTCTGAATACTTTTTGCATCCACGGTAGAACCGAAGAAGACTGGACCTATTGTCTCTGACCCAACTGGATCCCTGAAGGATTGGACCTGATCCCCATCATTTCTGGGACAAACCAGTGAGCTCCAAGGGTAAGTTGACCCATCTCTCTGTGTAGCTACAGGGCCAAAACAAGCTGCAAGAGACCTGTCACCAAAGTGCCCAAATTATCAGTGTCAACTTGACATGGCCTGCAGTCTGCTGGCTTCTTCGTGCAAAGTGAGTCTTGACCTCCGAATAATGTTGCTGAGGTCCTTGGACTCTTGGTTGTATCTAAACGTACTTCTTATATCACCACCTAAAATTTGAGACTGAAACAATTTTTGAACTTCCAGACCTCTTGAGGACTAGGGCCAACCACTGCTGTCTGTTTGACCTAGCTGGGCTGAGAGGTCATGCATCTCTCTGACCTTTTTACCAGCAGCAAATCCAATTCAGCATACCCTCCAGACAGAAGGTATCTGGTCTCGTAGAACTCGACATTAGATACAGTTGCAACCTTGCCCTGCAGAAGTATGCCAAGCTCCAAAGATAACAATCTTGACCAGGAAAGGTGCCTAAAAACTCTGACTGAGAAGAGTATTTCTCTAGGCTCGAAATTCAAATTTCTCCCTCTCTGAGCTGTTCCTGGAAGAAATAAATGGCTTTATTGCACCTCTCCCAACACCCATATAACATAGTGGGGACTTCCTTAGATATAACTGTCTGCCTGCTGAATTAGTTTGGCTTCTAGAAAAAAAGACTAAGAGGCCTATTTATGAGTTCATTTGCATCACTCTTGAACCTCGCAACGTGGTGCAAAAGGGACACAAACCTTAAGTCAGATTAGTGAAGCCACACAAGGCCACTTTGCATGGCCCTGTGTGGCTCCATAGATCTAGATTAAGGCAACACCATGCAATGTGCTGCATTGCTTTCCTCTGCCCTGGGAAGGCATTCCATGGGTGTTGCATTTGTGTTTCCATGCACCTGCCATGGATTTTGATGCATTCCTAGATTTACTAGAGCTGGTAAACCTGGGAATGCATCAAAAAGATACACCTTCCCAAGAGAGGAGTAATAAGGAGAAATATATTTGTTTCTCCTTGTTACTTTCTCTTTGTATGTGCGCTGCATTCGGCAGCACACATAGATGGAGGAATGCTCTTCTCAGTATTGTATTTCTACAGGAAGATGTCCCTTCCTGTACAAAAACAATCCTGCATACAACACAGTCACTCTTGAAGTGCCTGCATTGGTGCTAGGCTGCCAAAAGGGACCTAAAACAAAGGAAAATGCAGGAATGTGCTGTTTTGCCTTAAATATGGCAAATTCCTGCCCTCTGCCTTTCACAAAGTGTAGCAAGATGACTTGCTGCGCTGCCTGCAATGCATTACTATTTCATAAATAGGCCCCTAAGTCCCAAGGTAAAGACCCAACTGGATGAAACCTGGTTGGTGTATACGACCCTTGCTCTATTGTCGTCCGCTTGACTTGATCACCATTTTGATGCTTCACACACTTTCTCTAAATTAAGCCTGTCTACTTACTCTGTGCCATAGCTACCAGGGGTTGAACTCAGGCTTAAATTATTGAAACCTTTAACTAGACCTAAGAATCTAGTAATTTTATTCAATGTAATGGACCACAATCCAGCCCAACTAATCACATTCATCCACGTTGATTTTAACTAGGCCCTCCAGATGCACCTTTGAAAAGGAACTTCAAATTTAAAATGTTTTAGCCTTAGCCTTTGCACCTTCCTATGATATTTTAGAGGTAGCTAGGCACTACAAATGACCATTTAACTACCAATTCCATACAAATAATGAAGAAAAACTAAGCCTATTGCTGGGCTACTTTGGGAATGAAGCTAGGTTCCATAGCTCTGTGTGGATTGAAATTAAAACCACACTCGGTCTGGAATAAAAAGCAAAGTGAAATGAACGGGTTACATAACAACTCCTAAGAAAAATCCTGAAATTGCCACCCTAACTTGTGTCAATTGCTAGAGATTAATGGGACAGTTCACAGCCAGCAAGATTCATGACAAAAGCTATTCATGACTTTAAACTTCATCAGCAAAGAAGAGTAAGGTACGAAATCCTATGTTACAAAGTGGACACATTCCATATACAGTAATCTAATCTTCCCTACATATACAACAAACCCTGCAACCTTCAAAACACAAACAAAAACCTACAATCAAAAGTTCAAGTTACATAAATTAATTTAGAAAATTAATCATTAAGGGCCATATGTATCAAGCAAAATTGCATTCGCAAATGCCGAAATTCGCAGAATTTCGGCGTTTGTGAATGCAATTTTGCCAAACGGTATGTATTAAGGCAAAATAAGGAATCGCAAAGTTTGCGATTCCTTCTTTTGCGTTTGCATTTAAGGAATCACAAATTTTGCGATTCCTTAAATGCAATGTAAGAGGCACCAAAATAGTGCAATTTGGCCATAAGAAATCGCAAATTACCACCAACTTCAAGTTGGTGGTAATTTGCGATTTCTTTGAAAAATGCACTTTTATGCATTTTTCAAAGTGCAATGTGAAGGGCATGTATGTGCGCCACATGTGCACCCATGCTTATTTCAGGGGTGCATCAGGGTGTCCTTTTGACACCCCTGCACCCTTCAAATTATTCTCAATTTGCGATTCTCAAATTGCGAATCGCAAATTGAGAATAACTTCCCATTTATTCCTATGGGCTTCCTGGCCCATAGAAATGAATGGGAAAGTATTTCTTAATTGTGATTCGCAATTTGCTAATCGCAATTAAGGAATATGAAGAAATCGCTAAAAAAATGGGATTTTTTACATACATCCCTATTTGCAATTCTCAAATAGCGATTTCTAAAAAATCGCTATTTGAGAATCGCAAATCAGGATGTTTTTACATATGGTCCTAACTGTTTTTTGTGTTTTTAATATTTGCAAACATCTTATGTTAGCTTGTAATGAAATGCAAAAATACAACATCTAAACATACACAAAGGATAAAGTACACAATAACACTATCAACTACACTTCAAACATATCACAACCCAAACCCAAGCAAAGCAAATGGGGTGAATTAAGAAGAAATTCAAACTTATGATAGTCTTGAATTAGCTTTTTGCGTACTGCTCTCTTTCTTTTGTATTTCAAAAAGTATGGTACGAAATTATTCTTTTGAAAATGTGCATTTTAGGCATGCTTGAATAAGTGTTGTAATCTTAATTTTTCAGAACAATAAAAAGAAACAAATCTAAAAGTCTAAAAGTCCCAAGGCAAAAGCAATACCAAACTTAATCTGCGTATATCAGCAGGCTAGCGCAATAGTGATTTTACAGTCAGAAACACCATTTGCCAAACCACTTGCCATAGTAAGCTTCCAAAATTGCATGCAAAAAACATTAGCATATTTATGCCACAACAACCACCGTAGCAGTCTGGCCCAAAACAACAATGTACACACCCATTATTCATTAAGTCTTTCGCTGCGGTGGCTATTTCGCCGGAGTGCTAAGGGCCGGGGGGGCCGCGCGGTGCTCCGATGCTGGAGACGGAACCGCTCCGTCACGCCCCTCGGGTGAGCTGTGCTTGTGACGGAACGGTTCCATCACTGCCCCGCCCGCTCAACAGAACGCGCCATGAAGGCGCAAAATCAGCTCCGCGCAGGCGCGGCGAGCGGGCCGTGACCGAACCGTTCCGTCACCAGCACAGCCCACCCGAGGAGCGTGACGGAGCAGTTCCGTCACCAGCGTGGGAGGGGTTAAAGCTGTTGGGTTAGATGATGACAATGAGAGGTACTGGGCACTTTTTATTATCAGCATTTTAGGTATTGTTAATCTATTGAAAATAATAACATTAAAACATGTTTAACTGCATTTCTCATTAATTGTGTCTATTCTTAGTTAAGTGCGGAAATTTGTGGAGTATGTCTAGGTGACCAGGTATGATCGAAATTCTGACACTCTCATTTCGAAAGGGTCGATGGGGTAAAAGAAGGGGTAATGTGAAAAAATATTTTGCTGTGACAGAAAAAAATGTTCACTTCATTTGATTCCATGATTGAGAATCAAGCCCTAGTGTAAATTAGGGAATCAAAACGTGTTGGGTGGTCAAGGCTTGATGCAGAGAGAAGATGGCTGCTTTCTAGTTCATCTCAATGACCGGAAATGAATTTAACAATGACAGCAGTGAATACCAAAACTAGATGATAACAAGGTGTTAGTCATCCCATTCCTTAATTCCGAAACTGAAACTGTTTTTCAGTGCTGCTGCTATGTGAAAGGCCTTTTGCATGAAGCGACCAGCAGTCTCTTCAGGTTACAGCCCCTTTTGTGTTATTTATGCATGGAGAGGTTGCTGAATATATTTCTGACTTTGTTCTTTGAAGCATTTCTGTTTTCACTTACTTTGTTTGCTTTAGACGTCCACATTAAAAGCTCCAACACTGCTTAGAGTAATGTGTTGTCTAATTAAAAGGTAAATACAGCTGGAGAGGAAATATTGTAATCTTCACAAGCTGTACACTAAAGGTCATGGGCAGGCCAAAATCTCCAGCAGTGAAAGTCACATTTCTAGCTTCAAATGCAATACGAATTGCAATGAGTTTATTTTAAAATACCAACTAGGAAAGAAAGGAATACAATTTTATAGTCAGATGCTGGAGTGTTATGTTGCCTTTTGTGTTGAATTTCTTTATTGAGAACAAGACCATATTACAAATGCACAGATTGGAACAGAATGCTCATTACAGTAAGGGGGAGAGGAAGAGGGGGGAGGGGCAGGGAGAGAGGTAATACAGTGCAGATAATGCTGATAGCCCCTATACCTTATACATCTTTAATTGCTAAATGTTGGCGGTCCAGCATCCCCAGTAGGGGGAAGGGTGTGGTCTGCCATCCGCAAGAGTGGAGCGGGACTTGCCCCAGAATGTGGGATGGTGTGGGCATCGGAAGAAGTACAGTGACCAATGTGGAGAGCAAAAGTAGCTCTGTGCTGCCAATCTATTGTATTCCATGTTGCTCTAGTTGGGGTGCAGTTTAATTTGGCGCATGCAGAGGGGGGTGGCAGAAGTGGCAGACACCCATGGAGCAGAAAGGGGTCAATACATGTATGTGTCTAAGGAGAAGGGTGGGTGTGTGAGCGGGAGAAAAGCAGGAGCAGGTGGGATGAAAAGGTGGAAGAGCAGGGAAGGCTGTAGTAGGTGTGGTGGAATAGAGGAGTGGTACAAGAAAGAGAAGAGGGTGGGAGCTAAACAAGGAAAAAAGAGGGGGGAGGGGAGACCACAGGGAGAGTGGGATGGTGGGAAAGACATGGAAGTTCGGAGTGGGGGAGTGGCGTAATGAGGATGTTTGGCTTATATCAATTAAAATCCCTCCCAGCATTTCGTTAAGAAGGACCTTCATGGTCCACAGTCATCAGGGCCACTTTATTCAGGGTTTGAGTGGGTGACGGTGCCATGCTTTAGGGATTGTCCCAAAAGAAGGGTAAAAACCACAGTTGATGGACAGAATGCAGAACAATGTCATACATTCACCCCAATACAGAGATCTGGGCCTAAATCCATCGTTTTTTTGCACTCCACACCAGTGCAGTTCAGACATGGCCAGATGCAAATCAGTCTGACCCTGTGCCTCGTGGGAACAGTCCAGCCCGAACTGTCAAGCCATGCCTTCCCTGGACCGGAAACAAGCTTCCGAGGACCGGTTTCTGGCATTCCAGCCGTCTTTTGCCCGGCTTGATTGAATCCATTGGTGTGGAGTGCATGGGACTCACTTGATTGAATCCATTGGTATGGAGTGCATGGGACTCATGTCTGAGCATACCCATCCCACTCGGGGTGACAAATGCAAAAACCACAGTTGATGGACAGAATGCAGAACAATGTCATACATTCACCCCAGTACAGAGATCTAGGCCTAAATCCATCGTTTTTTTGCACTCCACACCACCCCAGTTCAGACATGGCCATATGCAAATCAGTCTGACCCTGTGCCTCATGGGAACAGTCCAGCGCGAACTGCCAAGCCATGCCTTCCCTGGATCGGAAACAAGCTTCCGAGGACCGGTTTCTCGCATTCCAGCCGTCTACAGCCCGGCTTGCTTGAATCCAGTGTTGTGGAGTGCATGTGACTCACGTCTGAGCATACCCATTCCACTCGGGGTGACAAATGCAAAAACCACAGTTGATGAACAGAATGCAGAACAATGTCATACATTCACCCAGTACGGAGATCTGGGCCTAAATCCATCGTTTTTCTGCACTCTACACCACCCAGTTCAGACATGGCCATATGCAAATCAGTCTGACCCTGTGCCTCATGGGAACAGTCCAGAGTGAACTGCCAAGCCATGACTTCCCTGGACCGGAAACAAGCTTCCGAGGACCGGTTTCTGGCATTCCAGCCGTCTTCAGCCCGGCTTGCTAGAATCCAGTGGTGTGGAGTGCATGGGACTCACATCTGAGCATACCCATCCCACTCGGGGTGACAAATGCAAAAACCACAGTTGATGGACAGAATGCAGAACAATGTTATACATTCACCCCAGTACAGAGATCTGGGCCTAAATCCATCTTTTTTTGCACTCCACACCACCCCAGTTCAGACATGGCCATATGCAAATCAGTCTGACCCTGTGCCTCATGGGAACAGTCCAGCCGGAACTGCCAAGCCATGCCTTCCCTGGACGGAAACATAGAAGGGTATCCATGTCTGCCTGAACACTTCCGATTGGTCTTGCAGGTTGTAGAAACCACTTTAATACGTCGTTGTCTATATCATCACCACTGTCCAGTCTTCCTGCGATGGGGGTGTGGTGGACCTCTAATGGCAGGGGATGCATATTTTGGCTGTATCCAGCACCATGTGGAGGAGGCAGCACTGCGGGCGGGAGAGGTCCAGTGAGTTCCAGAGGTGATGGGGAAGGATCAGGGAGGGTGTGGGGGGGGAGTTGCAGTGTCATGGATGCCCCCAGGCTGTTCCAGACGGCCGTCCAGAAGGGTTAGATCAAGGGTCGCTGTGGGGAAGTGTGCATCTCCAGCAATTTGTGTGAGGTAAGAGCCCCACCATATTCAGTCTTACTGGGTTCCAATGTCATTCAAGGCGCATCTGGAAGAGGCAGAACTTTAAACATGCCTCATGGGTTCCCTTGTCCAGGGCATCCAGAATGTCAGCCCAATCGTCCTCTTTGAGTGTTATTTGTAGGCAGGTCTGCCATTTGATAGGGAGGTTGTGGCTGGGGGCTGTGAGAAAAGGTGGCGTGTGAGTGTGTTATAAATCCCCAACATCACTCTCGTTTGGCGACCCCATGTGGCAAGATATGACACCAATGGCAAGGTATGCAGGGACAATGGGCAAGGACCCAAGTAGCATCTTAAGCAGTGTTTCAGCTGCGGTTGGCACCAAGCCTGTTGTGGTTGGAGACGGAATTCTTCCCTCAGGCGTTCAAATGGTTTAAGGTCCCCATTGTGCAGGACCTGGTCTAGGTTGCATATGCCCATCTCTATCCACTGTTTCCAGTGGTGGGCCCATCCATCAATGCACTGGCTGTAATTGCCCCAGAGGGGCTCCTTGTCCTGCAGGTATGGGTACACACCAAATAGTGTGCTTGCTATCAGGCTCTCTGCATGGCCTGTCACACAGGGTGAGGAGGGCAAGACCGGGGAGGCGACTTCTGTAAAGGGGACTGAGTCAATGGCCTTTAGATAGTAGTAAATGCAAAAAGAACAATTTATGGACAGAATGCAGAACAATGTCATACATTCACCCCAGTACAGAGATCTGGGCCTAAATCCATCGTTTTTTTTCACTCCACACCACCCCAGTTCAGACATGGCCATATGCAAATCAGCCTTGACCCTGTGCCTAATGGAAACAGTCCAGCCCGAACTGCCAAGCCATGTCTTTCCTGGACCGGAACCAAGCATCCTAGGACCGGTTTCTGGCTATCAGCCGTCTTCAGCCAGGAAAGCTTGACTCCAGTGGTGTGGAGAGCACAGGACTCACGTCTGAGCATACCCTTCCCACTCGGGGTGACAAATGCAAAAGCAACAATTGATGGATAGAATGCAGAACAATGTCATACATTCACCCCAGTACAGAGATCTGGGCCTAAATCCATTGTTTTCTTGCACTCCACACCATCCCTAGCTTCAGGCTATTGACATTCCAGTCCAAGACACAGAGAGGGTAGGGGTGTGTGGGGCATGACCTGCCATGCGCTCTTAGTCAGTGCGTGGTGGTAACTTATGAAGATGGGGTCAGGGAGGAAAGAGCCGGGCATGGGTGAGGTGGGGGCAGTCTGAAGTTAGAAGAAACTAGTGTGTAGTAAGGTGGCAGGCTCGGGAAGCAAGAAGGTGGGAGGCTAGATAGTGGAGGAGGGAAGGCGGGAGCAAGAGAATGAGCAAGAAGGGGAGGAAAAAAGGGTGACAACATAAGGGGTAAGATGCCTTGTGGGAGTAGGGGAGGTGAAACGAAGGGACAGACAGGCAATAGGGCAAAAAATCCTTTGACATAGCGAAGAATACCCTTTGGGGAGCACCAGCAGGGGTTTGAAATGGGTGTGTGGCTAGGGGGCACCAAGGGAGTATGTGTTGGGGGTATAGGAAGGAAGGGGGAGGTAAATGTGCATTGGGGTAACTAACTCTAACCGAAGGTAAGCCCAGTGATCTATGGTCTGTTTACTGCAGGTCAAAAATTGCGGAGTGAGCACGCCATGGGGGCTCCTTCAGGAAGGCATGGCAGGCAAGGTGGGCAAGCCATCTAGTGTGGGTAGCGGGTGCTGCAACAGCTTTAGGGGTCTTTCAGAGGACAGTCATATATTACCCGGGGCAATCCAATGGAGGCACATGTGTCTGTGGGACAGGGGTTCTGTGGGCACTTCCCCCTTGACCGGAAGACATGCTGCCCTGTTCTGTGTGAAGGGCGGGCTAGGAGGTAATAAGTGATTAGGGGGCTGGCACTAGGTCAGCCATGGATGGCCTTCTCAGGTGTCAGGGTACTCCCGGCAAGGGTAATGCGAGAATGGACATACAGCAAGTGGGTCAAGGATCGAGGATCACTTACACCATGATCCAGCACATTTATGTAAACATGTGGACAATTGGAGTATCCATGCATCACACAATCAATCAATCAATCATGGGTTTGTTGAGCACGACTACAAACCCGTAAGGGTCTCAAGGCACTGGGGGGAGGCGCAGGGTCCTGTCCATCAAGGAGGAGGTCTATTGAAGAGCCATGTCTTGAGGTCTCTCGTGAAGTTGGGGAGTGATGTTGTCTGTCTGAGGTGGAGCAAGAGGGCGTTCCGGGCTCTGGCTGCGAGGAAGGAGAAGGAACGGCCTCCTGATCTCGAATTCCTGGTGTGAGAGACCACAGCGTGGGAGAGCTGGGCTGACCTTTGGGGTGCGTGGATTGTGAGTCTGCTACTCAGGTATGCTGATCCGGTGTAGTGGAGGGCTTGTGTGCATGGGTGAGAATCTTGAAGGTAATTCTTGCCTCGATGGGGAGCCAGTGCAGTGTGTGCTGGTGCTGGGTGACGTGGCAGTGTCATGGCAGGTTGAGGATTAGTCTGCGGCTGCGTTTTGGATGTTTTGAAGTTTGCAGTGAGGTTTTTGTTGATTCTGGTGTGGAGAGCATTTCTGTAGTCAAGTCTGCTGGTGACGAGGGCCTGTGTGACGGTCTTTCTGTGTTTGAGGGGGGATCCATTTGAAGGTCTTGCTTAGGTATCAGAGGGTGTGAAAGCAGGAGGATGGGATATAGTTGATCTAGCAGTCCATTTTGAGTTCGGAGTCCAGGATGATTCCGAGGTTGCGTGTGTGGTCCGTGGGGGTGGGTGGGCTTCTGAGGGCAGGAGACTACCAGGGGTTGTTCAAGGTGTCGGGGTGTGGGCCCATGATGAATACTTCTGCTTTGTCCATGCTGAGTTGTCGACAGCTGCTCTTCATCCATTTGGTGACTGCTTTCATGCCTTCCTCAAACTTGTGTTTGTGTGCGTTGGGTTCCTTGGATCGGGAGAGGATGAGTTGGGTGTCGTCTGCATATGAAACAATGTTGAGTCCATGGGTTCTAACATGGGGGGGCGAGCAGATCCATGTAGATTTTGAACAACGTGGGGCTGAGGGGGGATCCTTGGATGACTCCGTAGGGGGTCGGTGTGGGGTCTGAGAGGAAGGGAGGGAATCTGACCAGCTGCGTTCTGCCAGAGAGGAATGAGCGGATCCAGTTGAGTGCCTTGTCCGGGATCCCTGCGTCGTGAAGTCTGCATGTTAGGGTGCAGTAAGAGACTGTGTCGAAGGCTGCTGAAAAGTCGAGGAGCATGAGGGCTACTTTCTCTCCTCTGTCCAGGAGGGAGTGGATGTCAGCAAGCAGGGTGGTTTTTGAGTTGTGTTTTTTTCTGAAGCCAGATTGGGAGGAGTAAAGGATGTTGTGCTCTTCAATGAAGGTGGCAAATTGGTTGTTGATGGCTTTCTCGATTCATTTTGCTGGAAACGGGAGCTGGGAGATGGCTCTGTAGTTCTTAAGGTTGGTGGGGTATGCCGAGGGTTTCTTCAGGAGTGGGTTGATCTCAGCGTGCTTCCAGTCTTAGGGGAAGGAGGTGTTAATGAAGGAGTGGTTGATGATGTGGGTAAGCATGGGGGTGAGGTTGTTGGTGGCTCTGTTGAAGATGTGGCGGGGGAAAGGGTCCATGGGGGGCCATGAGTGGATTGACTTCATCGTTTCAGTGTGTCTTCAGTGGTGAGGGCTGTCTAGCTGTCAATCGTTGGCTTCAAGGTGTCCGGGGTGATTGGTGAGGGTTTTGTGTGTTGGCTGTCTTGGTCGAAATTGTCGTAAATGTACTTGCTTTTGTGGTGGAAGAAGGTGCTGAGTCTGTCCCAGATGTCTTTTGAGGGAGGGATGTCTGTAGACTCTCTGATGGGTTGAGCGAACTTCCTGATGATGCTGAAGAGTTCTTTGTTGTTGTGTGTGTGTGTGGAGATTCTGCCTTGGATCGCTTTCTTCCTTGTATTTCTGATGAGTTGGTGGTGGGTGTTGGTGGCGGCTCCGAAGCTGCTGTGGGCTTCTGTTGATTTGGAGTTCCTCCAGGCCTTTTCGAGGTGGCGGCATGTGTGTCTGGACTCTTAGAATTCGATGGTGAACCAGCTGGCTTTCCTGGCGTGTGTGTTGTTGTTCTTCTTGAGGGGGGCTATGGTGTTGGTGCAGTTGGAAAACCATCTGTGCAAGGTTCAGCTGCAGTCTTGGGATCATCGTTATCCATGATGGTTGGGGTGGAGTTGCAGAGTGAGGTGGTCAGCTGGTCATCAGTGATTTTAGTTCAATTTCTGTGTGGGAGCAGGTGCTGTGTTCTGTAGACGGTAGGTGTTCTGAAGGTGAAATAGATGCAACAATGATCTGTCCACGGGAGATCAGTGGTGTGTCTGAAAGTCATGGAGTTTACTGTGGTGAAGATGTGTTCAAGGGTGTGTTCTGCTGAGTGTGTGGGCTCAGTCACGATCTGGCAGAGACATATGTTGTGGAGGTTGTCCAGGAGGGATGTGGTGTTGGGGTCTTGTTGGTTGTCGAGGTGGAATTTGAAGACTACCAGCAAGGTGTAGTTGGTGGACGCAATGGCCTGCAGGGTGATGCTGTCCATGATGGAGATGATGAATGGTCCACAAAGGTCCGGGGGGCCGGGACATGAGGGTTCCCCAGAGGGTGGTGGTAGGGCTGGCCTGTATCTTGAAGTGTAGGTGTTCCATCAGGTCTGTGGGCTGGTCAGAAAGTGTGCTAAGTTAGAGGGTGAATTTCTGGGTGATGGTGATTCCCCCCCAGGGTTGGCAGGGCAGTCCTTACAGGAGATCTTGTATCCTTGGGGAATGGCGATGGTGATGTCAGGTCCTGAGGTGGTGTTAGTGCAGGTTTCAGTGAGGGATGCAACATCCGGGGTGGTGCTGTCTAGGAGGTCCCAGATTTCAGTGGCGTGTTTGTGTAGGGATCAGACATTGAGGAGGATGCATTGCAGGGTCTTTGTTGCAGTTGGGTTGCTGCGGTGGGTTGTGCTGGATCCGTGGTCTTGGTGGTGCTGCAAGAGCGGCAGCAGCAGTGACAGCCGAAGTTTCCGTGGGTGTCGGCTGGTGATGCTAGCTTGCAGTGCCGCTGGGTTGTAGTGTTGGTCGTTCAAAGATATCCCTGGGCAAAATACTACACTCACGTAGATTACGCTACTTCGCACTAGGTGAATTGCACGTAGCGTAGTGTAGCTGTCATTTTTTGCTTGCTCGCGGTCCTTAACATCAAGTTGGCGACCGCGAGCAAGCAAAATGACATCCTGGTGAGACCTTTTCCTCATTCGCGATCAGCAACATCAAGTTACCGATCGCGAGCATGGAAAATAAACCTCTCGGCGAGATTCTAATCGCGGGGAGGTCAGGTTTCTCATTACCAGTGGTCGCGAAAGCTCGCGACCGCTCGCGATGAGAAACTACCAGTCCACATTAAGAAAGCTGCTGCTCGAGTAGAAATATACTCGAGGGGCAGAAAATGACTGCTTGCCCTGTGCAAGATGTGCTTTGCACTGATTGCACAGTGCGGACAAACATTTGACACTGTGCAATCAATGCGCACAGCATTTTGCACAGCGCACTATGCAGTTTGCGTAGCTACGGTAGCTCGCATAGTGCAAAGTGTACTTCGTGTAACTACACGTAGCGCTACTACGCAAACTAAGCCCAGGTTTATTTGGAGGTCCAGGGGTTCCTGGCGCTGGTCGCATTCGGGTTCTGGACGGGCGCAGACGGGCTGGCCTTTGGTGCACCAGCGGCGGGCCCTCACAGAGGCCGCCATTAAGTAGGGGTCAGGGAGGGCTGGTCAGCCGGGAGGCGGGGAGGGGAAACTGGCTTCGACTGTTCGCGCTGGGGTAGGGGCTGCGGGGCTGCAGCAGCGTGGAAAAGCAGGAGAGTGAAAACAGAGTAAAAGTGAAAAGAAGGATGGAAAGTGATTGAAAAAGAGTGACAGTAAAAGGGTGGAAAATGTAGGTGAAAGAAAAGAGGTGAAAGGAAAAGACAAACAGAAAAAGGGAGCAAAAGAAAGAGTGAAGGGTCCACTGGACCACCAGGGATGAGGCGCAGGTATAGCCTTGAACACCAAAACCCGAGAATAGGGCCTCACTTGATGGTGGTGCTACGAGGGTAGGAGAGCAATTCCACTCACAATTCATCTGTGGTCTTGCTTGCCTGTCCCCTCAGTGGCGGCCATTAGGTAGGGGTCGGGGATGGCTGGACAGCTGGGAGGCGGGAGCGGGGAGGGGAAACTGGCTTGGGCAGGTCGTGCTGGGGGAGAGGGTCCACAGGATCAGCAGCAGCAGGGAAAAGCAGGAGAGAGGTGCACAGAATAAAGTAGAGTAAAAACATATTAAAAGGTAAAATGAGGATGGAAAGTGATAGAAAGAGAGTGACAGTAAAAGGGTGAAAAACTAAGGTTAAAGCAAAGAGGTGAAAGGAAAAGGCAAGCAGAAAAACAGAGTGAGAGAAAGAGTGAGAGGTCCACTGGACCACCAGGGATGAGGCGCAGGTATAGGCTGCAGGTGGAGGAGGACCTTGAACACCAACACTGGAGAGTGCAGGGACTCGGGAGGGCCTCACTTGATCGTGGAGCTGCAAGGGTGGGAGAGCAATTTCACAGACATTAAGTCAGTGGTCTTACTCGCCTGTCCCTGCAGTGGCCGCCATTAAGTAGGGGCCGGGGAGGGCTGGCCAGCTGGGAGGCGGTAGATGGGATGGGAAACAGGCTTGGGCTGGTCGCACTGGGGGGAGGGGCCATGGGAGCAGCAGCAGCAGGGAAAAGAGGGAGAGAGGTGCACAGAATAAAGTAGAGTGAAAACAGAGTGAAAGTAAAAAAGAGGATGGAAAGTGATAGAAAGAGAGTGACAGTAAAAGGGGTAAAAACTAAGGTGAAAGGAAAGAGGTGAAAGCAAAAGGCAAGCTGAAAAATGGAGCAAGAGGTCCACTAAATCACTAGGGATGGAGCTGATATAGGCTGCAGGTGGAGAAGGTCCTTGAACACCAAAACTCGAGAGTGTGAGGGACTCAGGAGGGCCTCACTTGATGGTGGAGCTGCAAGGGTCAGAGAGCAATTTCACAGACATTAAGTCAGTGGTCTTGCTCACCTGTACCCGCAGTGGCCGCCATTAAGTAGAGGTCGGGGAGGGCTGGACAGTGGGAGGTGGGAGAGTAGATAGGAAACTGTCTTGGTCTGTTTGTGCTGGGGGGAGGGGCCATGGGGGCAGCAGCAGCAGGGAAAAGCGGGAGAGAGGTGCACAGAATAAAGTAGAGTGAAAACAGAGTGAAAGTGAAAAGGAGGATGGAAAGTGATAAAAAGAGAGTGACAGTAAAAGGGTCAAAAACGAAGGTGAGAGGAAAGCGGTGAAAGGAAAAGGCAAGCAGAAAAACAGAGTGAGAGAAAGAGTGAGAGGTCCACTGGACCATCAATGATGAGGCGCAGGTATAGGCTGCAGGTGGAGGAGGACCTTGAACACCAACACTGGAGAGTGCAGGGACTCGGGAGGGCCTGACTTGATCGTGGAGCTGCAAGGGTGGGAGAGCAATTTCACAGACATTAAGTCAGTGGTCTTACTCGCCTGCGGGTGGAGGATTGCCACGGGTGGAGGATTGCCACGAACACCAACACTCGAGAGTGCAGGGGCTGAGGAGGGCCTCACTTGATGGTGGAGCTGCGAGGGTGGGAGAGCAATTTCACTGACAATAAGTCAGTGTTCTTGAACATACTCAAAGTCAATAGGACAACTTGGAGAACCAATAACAACATACCTGTCAAGCCAGCGGGAAACTAAGGAGGGGAGGGGTGCTGCACGACCAAGCACAGCCAGAGGCCTAGCATCATAGTGCACTGTGAGGTCTAACATTGCCCGAGTCAGAGGGGCTGGTCAGGGGAATGGTGGGTCAATCTGGAGCACAGCTTACAGTGTGCACAGTAGCAATAATTAAACAGACAGGAAGTGAGATACTCAGCTGTCCATCAGGTGATCCCATCATTCTTGCTTCAGCTCCTGTGCAACAAGGTTTGGCAGCCCCCATCAGACCCAGTTCATAGTGCGGGCAGATTTAGGGGGAGAGTGTGATTTGTTTCTGTCCTGAACCTGGGTGAGGACTGCCACTGCCTGCAGTGCCTGGGCTCTGTCTGACTGGGACCATGCTGCTCTGTCAGGGTCCCTGTTTCGAGCTCCACTTTCTTTGTGCCAGAGTCTGTCACAGAGAGCGAAGGCAGGGTCAGTGTCGTTCGGGGGTGAAATTCCATTGCTCTCGGTGAGAGAATGTCCATGTCCTGAGTAGAGAGTCGGTTCAGGAAGTGGCTAAAGAAGTCTTTTGACTCACCATCTCCGATGATCCTCAGCAGGCAGGTTGGAAGAGGCCATATTTTATGTCCAACTGGTGAAGCCGGGTTGGAGAGATAGGAAGGCCTTACAGCGGTCATTAGTTTTTCATTAGAAGTCCACTGCAATGGGGACCTCATGACCCTAGTATGTGTAGGGGTCATGGAAGGGGACCGCAGTTAATAGTTCTTTGTGTTTCACAGGAAGTAAGCGATGAGAGTCCAAGAACTTGCTTTATGATCTCGACGAGGCTGACCTATGGGGTAAGCTTGCTGTACCTCTAGCGTGGATCATAGATAAGGCCAGTGAGAGCGTGATGGTGACCCTGAGGAATTTTCTGAGAAACATAAGAGGCGGACGTTGTCCCTTCAGCTCCTAGCCTCTAGGTTGATGACTTTGCTACACAGGAATAGGAGTTCCTCGTCCCGCTTTGGCAAAATGTTCAGGTGGTCCTCCAACGCTGTGACACGCAGTTCAAATCTGTTTGTGCGGCTCTTGAATCCCACAACACCCAGGCATATGGACTTGGTCTTAGCAACAGTGATTTCTTGGAGGATGCATTTCGAATGTGGTAGCTTGTGTGCTGCCAGTGGTGGATGGGGGCTGACCGGGCGCCTGCGGTGCCATATCCCGAGTATTGGCCATGGAGTGGGTTTGGTTGACAGCCTCAGTACGCAGGAGCTGGCAGGCGGGTTTGCGGATGGTTTTTCCAGGAGACATCATCAGTCCTGCTGTCATTTGGTGATGTGCACAGCTGCACTCAGACCTGTCAGTTTCTCCCCTTGGAGTGCACCTGGGTCCAGTCCACTTGTACAGGGGGTTAGGGGTGGCGTTGAGTCCCAGTTCGACTGGGAGGGGGTGCCCCCTGTCAGCCCCACTCTCTGGCCTCTTTACTGCACCCACCGGGGAGGGCTGCATAGTTCCATTGGTATGGCCTTCAGGGCAGGGGCCCATAGGTTAGCGGAAAGGCAGCTTGTGTCTGCCATGATGCTGGCTTGGTCGCATGTTGTCCAGTCTCTCCAGGTTTGGGCAGCCTAGTATCAACAGAAGGCAGGTTCCCCTGTGGTGCTTCCTTCAGGGTGCCATACAGCCAGTGTATGGTGGTCCTTGCAGGTTATCAGCGTGGATCACGTGGGTGGAGAGTGCAGGCCGCTGCTACCCCCCTCTTGCACCAAGTGGGGAGAAGTTCATTGTACCAGGCCCTGGCGCAGATGTTTAGCCGCTTTGAGTGGGGGTCCAGTGGCTTGCGTGGTAAAGGGCTCTAATGCTTCAAGGACCCTCTGGTGCAGGCCGGCTGGGGGCAGGGGTGTGGCCAGTCCCATCCACAAGCCTTTTCTAGGGAGTAGGTCTGGTGTTATATTACATATTAAGTGGGGCACCACTGGGCTGTGATGATGTGGCAGTAAGACTGGTCCCCTGTGCTGCAGGCCCATGATGTCGTTGGGGCTCCCTACATCGCATGGCATCTGTCAGAGGAGGCCTGGGGAGAGGGAGCCCAGTTGCCACTGGTGGGAGAGCCTGGGTTGTTATGGCAGGCATCAGGTTCAGGGCAGGGCCAGTCATCCCCAGGGTCAGCAGCTCTCGGTCAGTGATGTGAAGGCTGGTTGCAAGGCATGTTGTGGGTCAAGGCTTAGCTAATGCTATCAAGCCTGAGGTGGGGCCAGCGTCAATCCAGTGCTGGACGGGCCCCCACAGGACAGTGGCTGCACTCTCGGAAGTCTGGGGATCTCAGTGGGGCCCATTTGCGGTAAGCCCAGATTGTCATTGGAGCTGCCTGCGCCCCTTGTTTCCGGCCAGTGAAGGTTCATGTGAGGGGGACCAGGGACTCAGTTACCTTTGGCAAGAATGCCAGTGTGTGGATAGCCCCCACTGGTTGCAGTAGGTGTGAAGTCTGAGGCTGGGCCGGTTTATGCCAACGGATGGTGGCCCTCGACCGGTGAGATGCAGGCTAGCCATGTGGTGGACTGTGGGCCAAGGCTGCACTCACGCATCCAAGCCCAGCACTCTTTGCATGTGGGTTAGGCCAGGAGAAGCCGGCCCTGTCTTACTTCCTCAGGCAGCCATCAGGGACTGGCAGCCAGTAGTTCCCCTCAACAGGTGTGTCTGTGGTGTGTTTCTCACGGCTCCCTCCATGTTGGTAGGGCCACAGCTGCCCTTTGAGGCCCATTGCTGCGCAAAGTTCCGGACTCAATCAGCCATCTTTACCTGTGGCCAGGCCACACTCCCTCTTGCCGTTTGAAGGGGTTGCACTTCACATATTTGGTTTTTGGCTGGAACCATGGGATTTTATTTGTGTGTACCCACATAAAATGTCCCAAAATGAAAGATATATATTTTTAAGCCTTATTTTTTCTGTCATTAGCCTGTTGGTACTGCAAGTTTAGAGAATTAGAAATAACACATCCACTGCTATTTCTTCAGTCATTCTTTGTATGGGGGATTATGCTCTTTCATTTTGATTACTGACAAACATGTTTATCATTGTGGATGGTCCAGACTCAGTGAGAATAACAAGTTTCTAGGTGTTACTTTCAGTTCACTTTAGTTCCAGCAGAGATATCTTTTGTCATTATCAGCCATTAGTTCTCAATTTCTGAGATTTCTACCAACAAGATCCTACCAAACTGAGGTAATTTTTGGATGACTGTAAAGGAGAAGACATGGATATTTCTAAAGTTTCTCACTAACTGAAAGCTATTTACTGATATGTGTATGAGTTCTGCTCACACACATATTGATGCAAATGTTTATTTTCTCCTTCATTCTTGCAGGTTACTTCAGTCTCAACCTTTGTCCCTGTGTATTTATGTTCCATCATACATGGTCACAACCTGATCAGTCTTGGAGAGCAGGATTACCGTCTTCATCATTTGGTCTCACCACCATCAACCTTTTGTTTTGTTGCAGATATGAGCCTTTTCCTGTTGTTTCCTGCTTCTCTTTAGCTTTCAATCTCTAATCTTTTCTAACTCCCTTTCCCATCTATTTTCCCAACCTCTCCTTTTCACCTCTAATCAAATTCTACTTTGTTTTCTTTATCAATTTCACAGATTCATGATTGATATGTATATATATTTATGTTTGCTCTTTATCAATAGTTTGAAGCATAGCTTTCTTGCTTTAAACTTAATATGGTATGGTATTTAAAGCAGTTTCCTGGATTGTCAAGAAATGTGGCTCTCTGATTAAAAGACAATGGGCCATATGTAGGTGATCTCTATTTACTGATTCTTAAATACCAAATTTTACCGATTCGGTATTTAAGAATCGGTAAATAGTATGTAGGTAAAAATTCAGTAAATGTTACCGATTCGGTTTTTGCTGATTCAGTAATTTCCCATTCATTGAATGGGAAGCCATTAACTATTACCGATTTGGTAAATACCGAATGGGTAATAGGGGGAACATATTCAAGGGTGGCAGGGTGTCACTTTGACACCCTGTTGCACCCCTGAATTGTGCATGTGTGCACATGTGGCACACATACGTGCACTAAGGGCATGTATGTTTGCCACATGGCACTTTTTAAAAAGCACAATATTGCTTTTTTAAAGGTTTTCGATATTTAACACCAACTAGTAGTTGGTGGTAAATAACAAATTCTTAAATCAAAAATGCACTCACTTGAGTGCTCCCTACATAGGATTTAAGGATTCGGTAATTTACCAATTCGGTATTTTAAGGATTCGGTAATTTACCGAGTCTTTAAATTACCGAATCGGTAAATTTCTGAATCCTTAAATCCGGCCACCTACATTAGAAAAAGCTAGATACCGGTCAGTAACGTCAAATTTACTGATTTTCGGCTGTTACTGACCAGTATTAAGCTACCTACATATGGCCCAAAGAGTTTTAGCTCATCTTGCCAATCTTAAAGCAAACATTAAAATATAGTAGGAAACCCATATTGTTGAAAACAAAATATTGAAGCTTAAAAAGTGCTGGATGGCTAATGTATTTTCATTTACAGGTTCAGGAAAAATATGGGGTTATCATTCCATGTGTTAAACATCCTGACATTCACCTAACATCTCAAGAGATTTATGATGAGAGAAGATGGGTGGCTCTAGAGTTACTTATTAGGAATGTTGATTTAGCTATTGTCAATGTATAATAACAACTCAAATTGACAATTTATTTTGGGGTACAATTTATGAAAAGCTAATTAAATATTCTGATGACAATGTAATATTTGGTGTACACTGGAACCAGATATCTGAAACCTTTTCTTGACAGGAATTCTAAATGTACTTTTATCCCAATCAAAATGTATAAACAATTTGTCAGCGCCTCAACTTAGAGGACACTTATTGATGCATGGAGACTTGGCAGTCCAACGTTAACTCTTTCCATGCTCATGACAAGCTGAGCTGGTCATGAGCCACGGCGCTCCGGTGCTCATGATGAGCTCAGCTCGTCATGAGCCGTGGAACGCTCGCATGCAGGGATAATTCCCCTGCTGTGCTGATCGTATCACGGGAACGGGTGTGGTCATGACGAGCTGAGCTCGTCCTGAGCACAGGAGCGCTGGGCCTCATGACGAGCTGAGCTCGTCATGAGCATGCGGGCGCCATGCGCACCCCCCTCCCCCCAGCACAGCGGGACAATAACCCCCGAAGCGAAGGGGTTAAGGGAATACACCTTTTTCTCTCCAATGCATCATGGCCAGTGTAAAATTGATCACATATTTGCATCAAACCATATTCCACAAACCTTAATCAATTCTGAGATTGGCAGAGTTCTAATATACAGTCATGCTCCTATCGGTATTAATCTTGAATCCTTATGTGCTCTGAATGCAAGCAGCAATGTAGATTTACCAGTACACTTTAAGTGGATGAATCCTACATTCACGCCTTTCAGAAATTTGCTATTGAGTTCTATATTATTCACTCTACTAGCAATGTTTCTATGTAAATGGTTTAGGCCTCCTTCAAGGAAGCAGCTAAGGATTTCATAATCACCTATATGTCAAATAAAAGAAGAATGCAAAATATAGAATTTGATATATAGTATTCCTTGGTGACTTTAACATTCCTTGGAACAATTTCAATTCCCAGCTTTGGAAATGTTTCAAATCCTTCCTTCAGGAACTCAACTCCTTACAAGTTGACTATATTCTCCCTTATGATTGGACCGACCACCAGCATATCACCTTTTCCCTAAATATGAAAGCAATCACCTCCAAGGGCCAACCAAAGAAAGCCAAACACTGGATCCACAACACCTGTAACATTAACTTACTTTATGTATCCAATGTTAGTTATGAAACCTTGCTTCCGCCTTCAACCATGACTGATGCCCAATACCACTATGATCACTATTTCAAGTCCATGTCAAAAACCATGGAAACCATAGCCCCTAAAACTAAAAAGATTCCTGTCCAAACCATAAACCCCTGGTCCAACAGTGATATTAACAAAGAGGCTCAGCTCCTTAGACTTTCTGAAAGAGCATGGAAACAAACCCCCTCCTTGGTCCACCCTAAAGTCCTACATCAAAGACGCAGCACGTACAATAGGTCCATTAGGAATTCAAAAGCAGTTTTCTTTCAAAATCAACTAGAGACTGCTACTAATGAACATAAGAAACTGTTCGAAATTAACAGAAACCAATCTACCTGCAAAAGTGATCTTTCTTGCACAAACAACAAAGCACCCTCTAATTGTGAAACCGTTGCCTCCTTTTTACTGAGAAAACGTTGTTAATCACTGATGACATCCAGACTGCTCTCAATCATCTTCCACCCTAACCGTTCCTTCACCCCTCCAAAATGGACCATGTTGCTCACCCATATAACCACCTCATCTCTCCCAAAAAGGATGCTACCTGGTCCAGCTTCATAACCCTTGATGAGATTGGCACTCTTAATCTTCTGACCGCCTTGAAATATTCTAACCACTTCATTGATCCACTCCCCTCCAAACTCCTAAATGAGTCAATTCACCTCCTACTACCACTGTGGACTCAGATACTCCATGCCTCTCTCACTCAATGCACTCATGGCACCTATCCAGAAAAAACTTAACTCCGACCAGCCCGACCCTAAAAACTACCGCCCCATCTACAACATCCCTACTCTAACCAAACTCCCAAAAAATGTGTGCACTTATAGCTCCAAAATCATATTGAACAGTTCCAAATCATAAACTATTACCAATCTGGCTTCCGATCGGGTCACAGTACGGAAACTGCAAGGTCCATACTGTCAACAATGCCCTTTGCTCGCTTAACCTTAACCCCTTTGCTGCAGGGCTAATTACCCCGCGGTGCTGGGGGGAGGAGGGCCGGCGCAGCGCCGCGGTGCTCGTGACGAGCTCAGCTCGTCCCCCTGCATGGTGGTGCTGTGCTCATGACGAGCTCAGTTCGTCATGACCACACCCGTTTCTTAGAACGCTCAGCACAGAGGGGAATTATCCCCGCTTTGGAGCACCGCAGGAGTCATGATGAGCTCAGCTCGTCATGAGCACAGCGCCGCCATGCCTCATGACGAGCTGAGTTCGTCATGAGCACGCAAGGTGTTAATGAACCTTGCTTCTTGATCCTACTGAATCTGTCAGCAGCCTTTGACACCATCAACCATGCTACCATGCTCGACCTTCTAGAATGCAGGAAGGGCTTCTCCCGCCTGGTGCTAAAATGGTTCTCCTCCTTTCTACACAACAGGTCGCAGAGCTGCTTAATTAATCACACTCCGAGCAGACTCCACTATCTCTGGGCGTAACCCAAGGTTCTATCCTCTCCCCAACAATGTTTAATCACTACACGGAGCCCCTAACCAATATCTTCAAATGCTCCCACATCTCCTACCCTATATATGCTGACGACATCCAACTCTGTATGAGAATATTCTCCATCAACGACATCCACACCCTCAATTTCACCCTAACGTTAACACAACAGTGGCTGACTTGCAATCACCTCAAACTTAATGCCCTTAAAACTGAATTCTTACTGATTGCACCACCCACTACCTCTTCTAATGTCAAAGACTGACTCCCCCTTCTTTCTGCCTTGAACTGTTCTCCACACATCATCGACTCCGCCAAATCCATAGGTATTATTTTAGACAAAGGCCTCTCCATGCAAAAACACATCAGCACCATTACCAAAGGAGCTCAACATCTGCTGCATATCCTCAGGAAACTCAAGTCTTTCCTCCCCATGACTGACCTTAAAGCTGTGATTCATGCAAGATAATACAAATTTAAGAGAAGTTCATATTTTCATTTAGAACCTTTCTAATTCATACTGACTATGTTGACTATGTTTTAAATATTCAGAACTATGGTCCGATATGTAAAGTGATTTAAAACTTAGTTGTTCACAGCATATTATCGATAAAGTTTTGTTGAAATGAGAAACATTCATGAAATGACAAGTATTTTGTTTATGATCATTGATAATGCATCAGGACTGATGTTTAATATAAGTAAGTGATGTGTAAAAAAACGGGTCATGTGAAAAAGAATGAAAGTTAGAAATGCGTCCATTTCTTTGCCAATAAATATTTTCATCAATTTGAGACCATGTTGGTGTGGCTTTTTTCTTCTGGCTACGAATGTTGTCAACAACCAGGATCACAATTGGACTACACATATATATATATATATATATATATATATATATATATATATATATATATATATATATATATATATATATATATATATATATATATATATATATATATATATATATATATATATATATATATATATATACATTACCTACTGGCGGTCGCCAGTAGGTATATATAGTTAGGATTTTTTCACTATGGGATTTCTGAAAATTCTATGTCTAATAACTTTGGCGTTTGTGGACGGAATCGGCTGAAATTTTCAGGAAAATGGCACATTCTGTTTCTGAGCAGCTCCTGGAAATTTGGGGGGGTTTCGTCAAGGGGGGGCTGAGAAAAAAGGGGGGTCCCAAAACGCGTTTTTAACATTGAGTTTTCCATAGGGCGGTTGGACTCACTTTTAGCTCGAACGGCTGAATGGATTTGCACGAAACTTGGCAAAATTGTAGGGACTGTTAGCCCGATGTGCCTTTGCTAGGTCTCAATATATGTGCTTCAGTGCATTTTGAGAAATTAACGTTTAAATCAAGATATATATCTGTAACAGCGCTCCGGGCAGCGCTCCGGTTCGCGTACTTTTCGCTTATCGGAACTTTGCGAAGCAAAGCTGATTGGCTCTCCGGTGTCTGTCAACATTCTAAACAGTCCGGTGCGGCCGCCATCTTGTCTCTCGGTAGGATCGAGAGACAAGAGGAGGCCAAAACAAAGGAGGAAATGAAGGAAAGGGGGCAAGGTAGACCCCTTCTGACCCCCTAGGATTGATGAGGGGATATTAAAGAGCCACGCTGGGCCCAAAAAAAAAAAAAAAAAATTCTGTTTTTTTCACCGTAGAGACGCGTCTTGGTACGCGAACCGGGCAGCTAACCGGGAAGCTAACCATCAGTGTAACGGGAGTCTGACGAGTAGCTGATTGGCTGTCAACATTGTAAACAGTTCGGAGCGGCCGCCATCTTGTCTCTCGGTAGGATCGAGAGACAAGAGGAGGCCAAAACAAAGGGGGAAATGAAGGAAAGGGGCAAGGTAGACCCCTTCTGGCCCCCTAGGATTGATGAGGGGATATTATAGAGCCACGCTGGGCCCAAAAAAAAAAATTCAGATTTTTTCGCCGTAGAGACGCGTCTTGGTACGCGAACCGGGCAGCTAACCGGCAGTGTAACGAGAGTCTGAGGAGAAGCTGATTGGCTGTTATCATTGTAAACAGTCTGGAGCGGCCGCCATCTTGTCTCTCTGTGGGATCGAGAGACAAGAGGTGGAAAAAAGGTGTAAATGAATGAAAGGGGTAAGGCAGACCCCTCCTGAACCCCTAGGATTGATGAGGGGGCTATTAAAGTTCCCTGGGGGGTGAAAAAAAAAATGCGATTTTTTGCGGTAAAGGTGCTTCCTGGTATGTTAACCGGGCAGCTAACCGGCAGCGTAACGGGAGTCCGACATATTGTGTTTTTTGAACGTTTGTGATATGTGCACGTGTGGATTTTGTCTAATTAAGGTTAAACAAATATATATATATCTTTAAGCGTGTTTTGGCGCGCTTACGTTTTGGGTTTGGTTTGCGCTGCAGAGACGATACGTCACGGTTATGCGATGCATCATGAGGCGTCTCACGGGCTACGTGATACGTCACTTAATAAAGAATATATTTTACAGCTATAGATATTAGCTTTTAAAAAACCAATGAAATTCACAGAAAAAACCATAGGTTATAGACCATATATAGTTAGGAATTTGCATTTACAAAACCTTGAAAATTCACTGAAAAAACCATAGGTTATAGACCATATATAGTTAGGGAGTAGCATTTAAAAAACCTTATTTTATTTGCACAAAACCATTGAAATTCCATATATAGTTAGTTGCACTAACTATATATCGCGGACCCGCAATCCACTGCTAATGATGTCACATATTACATCATTCATGACATGGCCAGTGACATCACTGATGACATCACTGATGACATCTCAAATGACATCACTGATGACATCACTGATGACATCTCAAATGACATCACTGATGACATCACTGGCATCTCATTTGACATTACTGATTACATCACTGATGATATCATTTATGTGATAATACATCTTCAGACTCTAATATAACCTTAGATACACTCAGTGTAAACAGGCACTCACAGACTGTCACACATCCATGAAGTTACTCACACACCTAGTCAGTCATGCAAAGAATCAATCACACCTCCATTTCCTCAACTATACAGTTATACACACCTTACTTATTCAAACATATACTAACACATATTTACTCTCTTATACAATCCTTGATACAAGTTCACAATGATTCATACAGCTACTCTCACATTCACTGGCTCTTATGTTCAGTTATTTATATATGTCAACTCTCACATGGAGTGTGTTTTACATATGTACTTACTTTGACATGTAGAACTGAGATATCCATTCACTCACCAATATACTCATGCACACAGTCAACTGTCCATACAGCTGTTTCTACATGCACTTTTGAAGCCATACACCTAGGGAATCAACTGCTCACACATCTATGCACAGAGTTATACACCCCCCAGCCACCGAAACACATACTCAGTCTCCCATACAAATACTTGGGCAACCATTCAATAACCCATATAGTTACTGATATAGCTACTGATTTAAACATGCAGCAGTTTACAGAAGAACATAAATAATGATTGCCAAATTAAGACACTTTAATCACTAACCCATGCACTCAGTGAGACACATTTAATCATTCTCTCATACAGTCAGTCATGCACCTACTAAATCCTTCATCCAGACACTTATACATCCACTCATTCTTCAATATGTAAGACATATTTTAACTTTACAGAAACATACAGTCACTGGGTGTTGTCATCAGTGATGTCATCAGTGATGCCATTTGAGATGTCATCAGTGATGTCATCAGTGATGTCACTGACCATGTCATGAATGATGTAATATGTGACATCATTAGCAGTGGATTGCGGGTCCGCGATATATAGTTAGTGCAACTAACTATATATGGAATTTCAATGGTTTTGTGCAAATAAAATAAGGTTTTTTAAATGCTAATCCCTAACTATATATGGTCTATAACCTATGGTTTTTTCAGTGAATATATATATATATATATATATATATATATATATATATATATATATATATATATATATTCACTGAAAAAACCATAGGTTATAGACCATATATAGTTAGGAATTAGCATTTACAAAACCTTGAAAATTCACTGAAAAAACCATAGGTTATAGACCATATATAGTTAGGAATTAGCATTTACAAAACCTTATTTTACTCACACAAAACCATTGAAATTCGCATATATAGTTAGTTGCACTAACTATATATCGTGCACCCGCAATCCACTGCTGATCATGTCACATATTACATCATTCATGACATGGTCAGTGACATCACTGATGACATCACTGATGACATCTCAAATGACATCACTGATGACATCACTGATGACATCTCAAATGACATCACTGATGACATCACTGATGGCATCACTGATGACATCTCAAATGACATCACTGATGACATCACTGATGACATCTCATTTGACATTACTGATCACATCACTGATGACATCATTCATGTGATAATACGATGAACCTCTTCAGACTCTAATATAACCTTAGATACACTCAGTGTAAACAGACACTCACAGACTGGCAAATTTCAGCCAATTCCGTCCATCAACGCCAAAGTTATTCAACATAGAATTTTCAGAAATCCCTATTCAAAAAAATCCTAACTATATATACCTACTGGCGACCGCCAGCAGGTAATATAAATATATATATATATATATATATATATATATATATATATATATATATATATATATATATATATATATATATGTATATATATATATATATATATATATATATATATATATATATATATATATATATATATTACCTACTGGCTATCGCCAGTAGGTATATATAGTTAGGATTTTTTCTCTATGGGACTTTTGAAAATTCTATGTCTAATAACTTTGGCGTTTGTGGACGGAATCGGCTGAAATTTTCAGGAAAATGGCACATTTTGTTTCTGAGCAGCCCCTGAAAATTTGGTGGGGTTTCGTCAAGGGGGGGCTGAGAAAAAAGGGGGGTCCCAAAACGCGTTTTTTGCATTGAGTTTTCCATAGGGCGGTTGGACTCACTTTTAGCTCGAACGGCTGAATGGATTTGCACGAAACTTGGCAAAATTGTAGGGACTGTTAGCCCGATGTGCCTTTGCTAGGTCTCAATATATGTGCTCCAGTAGTTTTTGAGAAATTAACGTTCAAACCAAGATATATATCTGTAACAGCGCTCTGGGCAGCGATCCGGTCCGCTTACTTTTCGCTTATCGGAACTTTGCGCGCAGAAAGCTGATTGGCTCTCCGGTGTCTGTCAACATTCTAAACAGTCCGGAGCGGACGCCATCTTGTCTCTCGGTAGGATCGAGAGAGAAGAAGAGGTGGAAAACGAAGGGGGAATTTAATGAAAGGGGGCAAGGTATCCCCCTCTTGACCCCCTAGGAATGTTGTTGGGGTTATTAAAGGGTCCCGTGGGGAAAATAAAAAAAAAATGATTTTTCACGGTAGAAGCGCGGCCGCGAACTGGTAGCGAAACGGGAATTCACCATTTTGTGCTTCGTAAATTAAATTACTAGTTATAAGTGGGTGCGGGAGACGTATCCTAATCCCCTATGTTTCCTGAGGGTGGGTGAGGAGGCTGATATATGTTGATACATCTCTTCCAGCGGCTGTGCGTGAGCTTTTTTTTTTTTTTTGCTGCGTGACAGTCCGGAGCGGCCGCCATCTTGTCTCTCGGTAGGATCGAGAGAGAAGAAAAGGTGAAAAACTAAGGGGGAATTTAATGAAAGGGGGCAAGGTATCCCCCTCTTGACCCCTAGGAATGTTGTTGGGGTTATTAAAGGGTCCCGTGGGGAAAATAAAAAAAAAATGATTTTTCACGGTAGAAGCGCTTCACGGGCCGCGAACTGGACCGCAAACTGGTAGCGAAACGGGAATTCGCCATTTTGTGCTTCGTTAATTAAAGTACTAGGTATAAGGGGGTGCGGGAGACGTATCCTAATCCCCTATGTTTCCTGAGGGTGGCTGAGGAGGCTGATATATGTTGATACATCTCTTCCAGCGGCTGCGCCATCTTGCCTTTTTTCGAATGCCACAATTTTGTCGTGCACTGCAGCCATTTTAGATGCCAGGCTGGTCCCAGGCTATCACCTAACCCTGCGGATGTAGTTTATGGCCCCAGCTGTAGAGAATTCAGACATGCCAATCCTCCTGATTCAGGCGTGTGAGTACTGATTTCAGTGCTAGTCTCCCGCCTCCCGATTTCTGCAAGCAAAAACCCGGGGGCATATTACGAACAACTAGCGATAATTTTTGTCTCTAACTTGTTTAGAGACAAAAATTATCGCCGCACATCGGCGATTTTTATCGCAGATAAACCTTGCTATTATCGCAGAAAAGTCAGCGATATTCATGTATTATCGACCTAATGCTCTTAGCCATGTTATCCACCTCCCATTGGATAACATGGCTAAGAACTGCTCAGGGCAGGTGTTAGATTTTGGAGATATTCGCGCTTAGCGCGAATATCTCCAAAAGTTGGTAATAGAAGGTAGCGATGTTAGGGACTGTTTCCAGTCGCTAACATCTTGGCACGCCACTTTGCATGTCATTAGTGATAAGTATCACTGACATGCAAAGCGGGGCCCAAGATGGTCGCTATCTCCTTTTAGCTGTCACTAACTGGTGTTAGCGACAGCTTGATAATAGGGAAATAATTTTATCTCCGCTTTCATGGTTTTTAAAGCCAAAAAAGCGGAGATAAACCCCCTTGATAATATGCCCCACGATTCCTTGGGGGTTTCAGCTGACAGGGCTTGGTATTGTGTTACATGGTAATTTTTCCATGAAACGTCAGAGGGTCGATGCAGGGGTTCTAGAAGAGGTGATAAACCATTTAAGCCTCATGAACAAGCGCATGGTCTTTTAAAGATTTGTGAAGTACTCGGGGCGGCGGTGTGTGTGTGCCCTCTTTCAGGAGCGGGCGGGGGGGCACTGCCAGCAACTTGCCAGGTCAGGTAGTGTTCAACACGTGCATCACCCTTTCTCTGCCTGCTATTGCGCTCCATGCTTCGGAAAGGTAAGAAAAAGAACGTGCATTTGAGTTTGAAATGTCCGATCCTGCAGCAGCACACTTCCAAAGCCCACACATGACAATAACCCGATTCAAGGCCCCATTCATCCGTTTTTAAAAAAATAGATAACACTCCAACAAAATAAGGTTATAAAACTTTATTAACTACTAACTTTAACGAACGGAACAAAAACTAAAAACATTTAAACATTTCTCAATACAAAAAGCAACAATGGTTAGAAGCTGTCTTTTGTGCGAATAGTCCCAAGGCAGCACAACGTGCAGAGTTCTGGACGGCACCCAGGTGATGTCGCCTGGGTGCCGCACTGGTTTAGGGATCCTACAATGCTGCTCCGAAAATTGGCGTGGGGCGTCCCGGGTGGGGCGGGGGGAGGCCTCGTCAGTAGCGGTCTGTTGTGCGAATAGTCCCAAGGCAGCACAACGTGCAGAGTTCTGGACGGCACCCAGGTGATGTCGCCTGGGTGCCGCACTGGTTTAGGGATCCTACAATGCAGCACAGAAAAACAGCGTGGGGCGTCCCGGGTGGTGCGGGGGGAGGCCTCGTCAGTAGCGGTCTGTGTCCAGTGTCACATGGCTGACACAACATGTACGACAGGCACCCAGGTGATGTCCAGTAAACTGCCGCACTGGTTTTGGTATCCTACAATGCTGCTCCGAAAATTGGCGTGCGGCGGCCCGGGGGGGGGCGTGGGGGAGCCGGCGTGAACGGGCCTCCCTAGGTGGCGGCCATCTAGCTGAGTTGCGCTCGCTCTTGCGGCCACAGCGTCTCGCTCACCATGTTGTTGAGTTGCTCCCACTCTTGCAGTGCAGCGATAGGCGGCTGCCACATGGCTCTTAAAATGGCGGACAGCTCCTCGGTTTTAGGCCTGGTCCACTGAAATGGTCCTGGGACACTTTGGAACTCGGACGCTTGCCTGCTAGGGCTTGGGTTCCATTCTCGAAAAGCGTCCCCTCAGCCGTGAAGATTGTATAATAGTCTTGGGGGCCCCCGACTCCCGCAGGCTTCCGGTGGGGAGCGGCTGCCATGATTGCTCGCGGAATGACCACGACGGAGCCACGAGATGGTGGTGCTCTCATGCTGACGCCAGCTTCAGTCTGAATGATCCAGAAACAAGGTGGGGCTTTCATCGTTTGGGAAAAAAATATTTTCTAAACCAATGAAAAGTGTTATTTTTAGGTCATATGACCAAGCCTTCCATCTTTAGGAAACCAAAAGTAAAATGAACCAATGAAAAGTTTTATAAACAAGTCACATGACCTGTTATGCGGCATAGGGCTACAAAAAGCGTAGAAAATCCGTTGGCACGTGAGGCGGCGTCAGTAGCGGACCGATGTGCGAATAGGCCGAAGGCAGCACAACGCGCCGAGATCCGGATGGTACCGAGGTGGTGTCCAGCTAATTGCCGCACTGGTGTGGCCATCCTACAATGCTGCGCCGAAAGACGGCGTGTCCAGCTGAATTGCGGTCACTGTTGCGGTACAGTGACTCGAACGCGCCGAGATCCGGATGGCACCGAGGTGGTGTCCAGCAAATTGCCGCACTGGTGTGGCCATCCTACAATGCTGCGCCGAAAGACGGCGTGTCCAGCTGAATTGCGGTCACTGTTGCGGTACAGTGACTCGAACGCGCCGAGATCCGGATGGCACCGAGGTGGTGTCCAGCAAATTGCCGCACTGGTGTGGCATCCTACAATGCTGCGCCGAAAGACGGCGTGTCCAGCTGAGTTGCGGTCACTGTTGCGGTACAGTGAGTCGAACGCGCCGAGATCTGGATGGCCCCGATGTTGTGTCCAGCAAGTTGCCGCACTGGTGTGGCCATCCTACAATGCTGCGCCGAAAGTCGGCGTGGGGTGCCCCGTTGGCTTATGAGGTGATGTCAGTAGTGGACCGATGTGTGAATAGGTCGGAACCAGCACAAGGCACCAAGATCCGAATGGCAAGTCCTGGATGTTGAGTGCCTCAGTTGAGATTTCTGAGCAGTGCTTGTAAGACTGTCTGAAGCTTATTTGCACCTGCTGCAGCTTCACTAGGTCCGGCGGAACTTTTTGCCTTTTCCTTTCTGCTTCTTTTCCTACAATGCGTTTCATCTGAAGACACGACCAGGTCCCTGAATGTGTGCAGGGGGACGCTATTGATTGAATGAACGCGCCGAGATCTGGATGGCACCGAGGTGGTGTCCAGCAAATTGCCGCACTGGTGTGGCCATCCTACAATGCTGCGCCGAAAGTCGGCGTGGGGTGCCCCGTTGGTTTATGAGGTGATGTCAGTAGTGGACCGATGTGTGAATAGGTCGGAACCAGCACAAGGCGCCCTGCACTGTTGAGCCTTTTCAATGCCTGTTTTTTGTTGTTTCCCCTCCATCAAAAACAAAACAAAAATACAAGGCGCCAAGATCCGAATGGCAAGTCCTGGATGTTGAGTGCCTCAGTTGAGAGTTCTGAGCAGTGCTTGTAAGACTGTCTGAAGCTTATTTGCACCTGCTGCAGCTTCACTAGGTCCGGCGGAACTTTTTTCCTTTTCCTTTCTGCTTCTTTTCCTACAATGCGTTTTATCTGAAGACACGACCAGGTCCCTGAATGTGTGCAGGGGGACGCTATTGATTGAATGAAAATAGCGGCTTGACACAAAGCTGACTCAAGCGTTACTGTTGGTGCTATACAGACAAAAATTGGTTTTCAGTTTGTACATTCTTCTGGTTTTTTTTTCCATCCAAGTCTGATTGAGAGTTTGTAGAAAAATGGCTTCAGATTTTCCACATACTACTCTTCAACATTCTTCCTAAATGTAACAATGTGAAACTCACTAGGAGAACGGCTGTTTCTGTTTCCTTTCAAAATGCTGCCACCAATATTTTCTGAATGGAAGACACCATCTTGTAGCATAAAGGGCCGAAAGGGGTTCTGGTCTGGCCGATGGTTGGTGGAGACATTTTGACTATATCTTGGACCTGCCCGGCCTCGCCCAAAATGGCGCCGGTATAAATGGGACTCGTAACTCTTTGCCCGCAAATGTATATCTAGAAAATGTTATTGTAAGTGGCCCTGTCGTATTTTAATTACAAAATGTACGTCCACCGATTCCGCAACTGTTAGACACCTTTGTTCTTGTCACCTAATGGCCCGCTCGTTACGTTCTTCTACAGTGTAAATGTCTCCTCATCATATACGATTTCAGTTTGCTCCGTGGCCGGCCCACGTGGTTATAGGCCCGTATTTGTATACTGACATTTTCACAATAAAGGTTTTTAAAACAAAACACGGTAGTAGTATTTTCATTTGTAAAGTTTTTACTTTTAGTGACTGTTTTCGAATCAGTAAAAGGCAAGTGAAATAAAGCAGTCCAATTACATGACGGATAAAAGGTATAATATGTAGGAACGCAGTAAAGATAAATGGTCAAGGGCAGTTGTGTTTTTCATGTCTGCAACATAAAGTGATCGATAAGAATCTGATAATCAGGCGTATCGGCGACTAAGACAGCAGGCCGAATCTCTTTTACTCAACGGCTCCGTCATGGAAGGAAGAAACGCCCTTTTTCTTGTCATGTGCTTATCTAGGTTCCTGATCGATACTGTGACCTTATGCCCCTATTCGGCTATAAAGCCCCTTTTTCCCTATATTGGCATAACCGTTCAAGTACGATTTTCTGAAAAGTCATCTCTGGCCTCACACGAGCAGAGCCACAGAGCCACATTCCAGCATGACTCTCTGCTACTTCCTTTGCGACCAATTAGTGCAATGACAGAGCAGCAGTCACTATCTGATATTCCTAGATAACACTCCGAGTTCTTCAACAAGATAAAAACTTAGCAGACCTGGAAATCCCCGCTTGCTATGTTTTGATTAGTAATGGAACTCTAATGAGCAACTGATAACTATCACTTCCTAGTGACATCTTTAATTGACGTATTATGTCCAGCAAACTTGCGTCAAACCCGGCACCTGTCAGGTATAAATATTACCAACGTTGCCTTAAGCAATGAGCGAACATGTTGCTGATGCCAGCTGCCTGCATGACCCCGTGTTGGTAAAAACTAGCACTCTGTCGCTGCAGCCTGCTATCCTGTGGTGGTGAAGCTACTGATTACCATTATCGCCGCTACAGCGCGACCTATGGTGCAGTACGCTTGAGGAGCCGTGCAGCCGTCCTCTGCGAAGACATCCAGCCCAGCTGCCCGCGGACGCTGTCACCCCTCCTTCCTCGACGCGCTGAGAGAAGCCGCTGCCTTTCTCGTGCAGAGAAATCCAGTCCCGGCGCTTCCAGTTTACCCTCGCAGGTGACTGGGATATCGAGAGAGACCCCTGAAGGAGATACCAATCCTCCATCATTCTATTCAGAGGTATGGTGTTGACTAAACCCTTAGACGAGAATTCTTGAAACAAACCTTGGCAAAACCAACTTAACTTAAGCTACTTACTTACTCCCCCTTCTCACGTGTTAGGCTTAGGTCAGGCACACTGGGGTAGGCTTAGTTAGAAGCACCAGTTGAGTATGTTAGCCTAATGTATATATGACTGTATATATGTTTTATTACTTTTAAACCATTGTATGGCTAAGAAACCATATCAATGCTTTTACAGTTCTATTTCGCTATTCTTATCTTACTGTACGTACTTTTCATAATAACAGTTATTGCAATTGTGGCAATACATTTCTCTTGTATGAGAAGAAAGACTGTTCAATAAATGTTAACCTTTATTGATACACGCCCGTCTCTCTATTCTCTACATACTGTGAAAGTAAACTGCACTAGACTGACTGAGTGAAATCTATGTCTATTGTTTCACACGACCCTAGAGATCGACTCTTGATCTGAGGAGCAAAGTTGTCATGTTGCACGGTTGTTGGAAAGCTGAATCCCTTCTTGTCTGTGCCAAGGAAGCTGATCACTTCCTATGCAGAGAAGAAAGTTTCCAGTGACCTCTGAGCTAGTTGGTAACACAACCCAATTAAGTTTAGCATAGTCAGTGGAGGCCTGGAATATAAGCAGTTCCACGTCGATACTACTGTTTATGTTATTCCAATGCGCAGGGCCTAGTGGGAAACTAGGAACTACACTACATGGCGCCCTAACGTTTGGTAAGGCCATAAACTAACGTAAGACTTGTAGAGTAACTCAGTCGTGCATATTTCACACCCCTTTCTCCCGTAAATACTCCAATAGACGTCTGGAGTGGGTGAAAGGTTAAAATCCGCCCGACCTTAGTAGGAAGAGATTCCTATGTAAAGCTCTGGTTTATTCAACGTTGAAGGATACAGTGTTCCAAAATATTGTGCATCTAATCTTTGTCTCCTTGGAGACCTACTCTGCAAACCTTGCATTTTTTACAATGCCAGGAGGAAATAACGGAACCAATGGGGCCGCAGTAAATGCGACTCAGCAGGATTCCGACGACACAGACCCGGATGCTATTATCATCCCGGTCCAGTTAAGAAGATCTATAACTTTAAAACTTATAGAACATGGACTGACACCTCAGGGTGGTACAGTAATTTTCGTGATAGAGGCTCACGAGTATCGGCAGACAGAGGTATTCTATTCATGGATAAACTTTCCAGCGGTAAACGCTATAACACAAGAGTTTCACTATTACAAAATAGAGGAACCTCCGGGTGAGTACGCTCCTTTCGAGGAGGTTGAAATCCCACTTAAATTTCAAGAGCACCTGCTCTGGTTTAATGGCGCCCTAAAACACAATGATCACATAACCAGGCTCGGTCCACTAGGTAGACCAGGAGCCACGTGGCCGGTTCTAGCCAGCTACACACCACATCCTGACATTATAAAAATGTCTAGAGAAGAGCTGTTAGTACAGCTAAACACATTAATAAAAATACATAGGCAATTAGTCCAATATGTAATACGGACTGCAACAGTCCAGCCAGCTGTTAATTCACACCAGCTGACCCCTCATCAGGGAAACACAAATAAAATTACACCACAGAACATACAGTCATGTCTTGGTAAAACACCCGTAAAACGGGAACAAATTCCTTTCTGGTTAGCCCAGAAAATCACTCAAATAGAGGCAGTATTTCCTGATTCTACCCCTATTGAGAAACACAGAATCTTGACCATCTGCCTTCCTATGGGAATCGCACCACACGTGGAGGACTGTGACACTTGGGGTACAGTCTTTGCTTCCATTTACACAAAAACACACGGTGTTCCGTCTATGGCGGTAATACCAGACGTGCTAAAACAGATTCAAAATGAATTCGGTCCAGAACCAGCTTTAAATCTAGGTATGAAATTACTGAAAGACTTCAAGCAGGTCACGGCTATATTATTAGCCAATGTAAAGGGAGAAGCAGCATCTGTGGCGATTCGCCAGAAGTTGAGGGAAACCGATATAAAAGATCCTGTTGAGCTTGCCAAAATCATAGAAAAATGCTATGAAGAATTAGGTAGAGACAGCTTGGGTGGAAAACCAGTTAAGCCCCAACTGCTCGAAAATCCTGAAAAATTATTTATTAAAAATAATTCAAACACTCCTAAAAAGAGCTGGGATGGAAATAAACAATCCACTCCCAAGGAAAAAGTTTTCCAGTCCAGAGGAAGGTCTCCTCGACGGAGGAAAAGAACTCCGACTCGAGAACGCCAGTCTCCCCAACGGGAGCCCTCTGAGAAAAGATATAACCTTAGAAATAGGGATAATATAAAAAAACCTGATAGATATCAAAGTATTGATACACGTCCCTCTCGATCTTTTCCACAGAATTCGGAAAGAAGAGGACGGTCAGACCCAGGAGAGCACACCAAGTCCAAAGACAAGGAACCTGCTCAAAATAAGAAATCTCAATTTCAGAAAAAGAAGGTAGCCAGTATTAGAGTAATCAACCATGCCGAGAATACTGAGGACACAGTTGAAAAACGGGGAGTGGGCATTGACAATGTTGGACAGTGCAGCAGAAATCAGTATAGCGCGCAAGATCTTGATGAGTCATCTGGAGACAGTGGACACGAATGAATACATTCAGGTTGAAACTGCCGACGCCAGACTTAGCGAGCCCCATAAAATATACGAAATAACATTGCGTATGGAGGGTGATAAGACTAGGAAAATTAAGGGTCTATTTTGGGATAAGCTCTCAAAAGGCTATGATATTCTGTTAGCTGAAAAAGATTGGCCCCCAGAGTTTGTCAGGGAGTGCCCTCGTGGCGAAGAAGTGATTATGCCTGCCTTCTCGAATCACATACCGATTCATAAAAAATACACATATGCAAGGAAATGGGCAGTGGCCCAGGCACCTGCATTGTATAAAAATCATGTAGGATGGGATGAGGATTCTCCGCCTCACAAAATCCAACTAAAAAGTGAACCAACTGCCCAACGGCAGTATCCCATAAAGCAAGAAGCTAAAAAACAAGTCAGGGAGATCTTAGATCAACTTGAGTACCAGGGGGTGATTGAAACATGCACCTCTCAAATGAACAATCCTTTGTTTCCTGTCTCCAAGCCAGACAATTCATATCGTCTAGTTTTGGACTACAGACACCTTAATACATGTTGCAAAACTTTTGCAGTACAAAACTCGCATAGTGCAGCCCTAATGAATAACATAGTTAGGAAAAAATATAAAACGACATTAGACATTTCTAATGGGTTCTTTTGTCAAAACATTGCACCAGAAAGCAGATACTTGACCGCTTTCTCCGCATTTGGGTCACAGAAAAATTCTGTCGACTCCCACAGGGGTTCAAGAACAGCCCAGGACTATTCTCAGCTAGGGTAACAGAGTTACTACAAATCTATGATGATGAAGCATTATCTTACGTAGATGATATTTATCTCACAGACGACGACTTGGATACTCACTTGAAAAGAGTGAACACCATTATACTTGGGTTCGCAGCAGAGGGTTACAAATTCAACTTTAAAAAGTCTCGAATTGCCCATCTGACAGTACTGTTTTTAGGGTACGAATTATCAAGTGAAGGAAAAAGTCTAGCGGACAACTTCTTAGAGAAGTGCGCTGTACTCCAAGCTCCAAAAACGCTGAAGAATTTACAATCAATACTAGGTTTTCTGAATTTCGGAAGAACTTACATTCTAAATTACGCAGAGAGGGTTAAACCTCTCTACGAACTAATAAAACCTGATTTAAAACAAATCAATTGGACTCAAAAACACACAGAAATTTTGAGATCACTGCAAACAGACATGTTAGCAAAAACAAAATTAGATACACGTGACAACACGATCGATCTTGTAATCCGAGTCATCCCAGGAAGATGCGGATTCACGTACCTAACCTCTAATGAGGGAGAAAAGGTACCAATTTCAATTAAGTCTCACTTGTACACACAAGCAGAAAAAACATTCAGTCGCGCAGAAAAAACTGTGAACGCAGTGCAAATCGCATTAGCAAATGAAAGAGAACTAGCACACGGCAAACGGATTAATATCCTTACAGCGGAATCCGCCTTCGAAGCGCTATTCAGCCCAGTAAACCTGCCTACAGTGTCACTGGATCCAAAATGGATACAGTGCATAGATTCTCTAGGAGCGGAAGACGTGAAATACTATTTCGCCCCGCAATACGAAGAACTGAATGATTTAGAATATGAAGAAGAATATCCTCTGCCAATCGAAATCCTGCCTCTCCCACAATACGCATGTATAATCTATACAGATAGCTTTGTACAGCATTTCAACGTAGAGAGAAAATCCTACGATGCAGCATGTGCGATTATTAAAGGTCGTTGGCTGTGCGGTAAATTCAGACCGAAAGTAACAAAAACTGAATCTGTAAGAAACTGTTCGGTTCAGAGAACTGAAATCAGATCTTTAAAGATGGCGCTCGAAAATGCAGAACGCGAATTCCCCACACTTATCGTGTGCGATTCTCATTTTTGCGTCAATTCTTACAACAACAAACTGCAGAGTTGGATCGAAAACGACTACAAAGATGACACAGGTGCCACAATAAAGCATAAATTGCTTTGGGAACAAGTAGCTCTTTTACACAAAGAACTACAAAAGACTCACGTGATTCACGCACAGAGTCTTCAACGTGATGGCGTTCACGTTGCAGGGAATTCATTGGCTAATACAGCCACCACGGAAGCAACTAAACCGGCTTCCGTAGCCACAAAAAAGCGTACAGATAAGTATATAGACGGGGAAACTATGCTAGCAGTAAAAACGACCGTAAAAGGCGACTGTGCAGCACTACCCGTAAACTATCCACTCAATTATGCATACATGATCGATGCAAACTCCGTTCCTTTTGCTCGAATCCCTGGAGTGGGGGATAGAGTAATTCCAAACATGAACAGGAGAATATTTTTAATAGCAGACGCACACATGGGTTTGGGTCTAAGGCACAGAGAGATCAAGGAATCACTGACTGAATTACAATCAGTATTCTGGTGGCCGGGAATGAGTGTAGAACACCAAATATATGCAAACAACTGTGAGAACTGTAATAGGGATCGCAGTAAGGAACCTTGCTACCGGCTACCAATCAGAAAGAGCGTAACGCTGCCTACACCCCATCCTGCGTCCTATTAATAGTTAAGACGAAAAGCACTTAAAAAATGAGGTCTCCAGCGCTCGGCTGACGCTAGAACGGTTATAAAAGATTTGCGAGTCCATATCGGCACATACGCAATTACCACGTTCCATTCTGACCAGGGTCCTGCTTTTGGCTCTCGAGCCTATAAGGAGGCCATGGCTAGCATGGGAATTGGGTTGCGGTATTCTTGTCCATCGCACAAGTGTGGTAGAAAGAAAGAACCGGGACGTAAAGCAATCTATAACAGCGAAGGTATTAGGTTCAGGTGCTGGGTGGGTCAAACATTTAATAAGTGTCCAGACTAGTCTTAACAACATGCCAAGAAATTCTCTAAAAGGTTTCAGCCCATACGAACTATTGTTCGGAATAAGAATGAACGTTCAGGACCTCGATAGTCAGATGTCAGTGGTACAAGAAGAAACAAAGCAGTTTGATGTAAAAGACCGTTTGGCTGTTTTACAGGAACTGAATGAAACAAGAAAATCATTAAGCAACATAAAGTTAAAGCAACAGCCAAGTACCACTGACGAGGCACCACCCGCAACAGCCCCAGCAAGGCCTGTCTGGATTCCAAAGATTGGGGATCTAGTCAGAGAAAAGATCGCGGTGAAGAAGGAATTTGGGCCTTCTTACAGAAAAGCAGTACCTGTCTTGGCAGTCACCGGAACAAGATCAGTTGTGCTACCGCCCCTTGCTGGTAAAAAGGAGAACAGAGTCGTGTCCATCGATCTGGTAAAACCACAAGCATGTTGCCTATAATCAACAGTAGGCCCAGTGGACTCCCGAGAAACAACAGAATACCCAAACTTGCAACAATCCAAGAGGTTCAAACTGAAAGACTAATCACATTCGATCAGCCTGCAGTGCACAATGAAGGACTATGCAATACAGCCATGGAACTCGTGCCTCTTGAAACACAGATTGAAACAGTTCGTCAAGAAACAACACCAGTATACAATGATGTGGCATCAGAAAGTGCTACCGAGAGACAGATTGAAAGAACAATCCCATCAATTGACAGAACTGCCTCTGGTTATTTCATCAACTTCGACAACTTCTCTGAAGATTTAAATGACCCGGAAGTGATGCCAGAAACAAAAAAGTATTCTAAAGAAAATACAACAGGACTCCTTCAACAAATCAAAGAACTTTATCTGGATTCGCCGTTGATTGAGCATTGGATTATCACAGGGGTATTCATACTCCTACTCTGCCTAATTTTAGTTTTAATTTTAGGGAAGTTCATTACAATTGAATGGACACAGCAAGTCAGAACATCAACCTAGTCCTGAAACCACACAGATCATCCCACGTGAAGAAAAGAGAACTGTCAACAGTTAATGTCACAGCAATTCCAATACCTGGTGGGGTAGTATGGGTGAAAACAGACTATGAGATCTATGGTCCGGTCGAAATCCTGAAGTATCCTCATCAACTAAAGGTTTCCTTAAGTGACTTTGTTACACCTAGTACATTCTCTGATGATTGGGACTTTAACAGTATTAATGACATGATGTCTGATTTAGTAATGTCAGCTAGATTCACAGATCATGATTATTTACAAGGTTCATCTAGTTATGAGCAGTTATTCTGTTACACCCACTATGGGGATCATTACTTGCATAAATCTGCACAGCCTAGAAATGTTTTTATGTATAATCAATGGGAACATTGTTCTACACCACCTAAAAGCAGTTCTAAAGCATTTTTTGAGAAATTCAAATATTTTTCAGGGTTTAACACCAGTGATGCAGAAACATTTTATTATAAACTGTTAGATAAAACAGGAATGAAAACAATGCTGACAAATTCTAAATTGATATATTCAGAAGCATTTTATGACAAAATGATGACAATTGGTTTTGATTATTGGAAAAATAATATTGAAACGAAAACAATTTGGGGTACAAAAGATTGGCAGGTGCAAGGCATAGAAGCACTGTTTAGAACCTGCATGATACCAGAACAAATGTTATTTTTAAATGACACTGTACACCAAACATCTTGTCTTGGCCTAGCTAAGAACAAAGACCTTAAAACACCGTCTATACCAAAGCCAATAGCTGAGAATACAACTGCAGATAATGAGTTAGACGTGTCACACATTTTACATTTCAACAGAACACATCCTGATTGGAAAAAATGGTTAATCTGGCCTACAGACACAAATAGCTGTCAAGATAGATTCCTGAACAAAACACAGGGGTTAAAAATGACCAGATTAGACCCTAGATACTCCCAGAGACAACATCCAGGAATTATAACCACATACAGTGTAGGCAAACTCTGCCTAGAATGGCTAACTACATCCACACTGGCTGAAATTAAGCAACACTTGTCTTTGCTAAAAGATGGTGCTGATTTGCGCGACTTCATTCTTGGACCACGCAAACGGCGTCAAAAGCGTTTCATAGCGACCAGCATCTATGCTGCTTACAACGAGGCTTGGAAAGTAAAGCAAATTGAAACTGCTGAAAAAATACGAGAAATTGATCGTATTAATTTGGAAAAATCACTTTCTGTGGTAGACAATGGGTTAATGACTCTGTCTTCCAGAATATATTCTTTGGACAATATTGTATCCTCTGCCTTTGATGTGATAGACAGAGATTTGCTAATGTTACAACATGGCCAGTCTCAATTACGCTCTATTATAGAACTAGGCTGGACGCTGCAAAATCTTCGTTCAGGCTATGTGCCTTGGCGGCTGATAAACACAACGTCATTATTTTCCATTTTTAACCTTACTGATAAACAGATCAGTTTGGCACAGAAAGGAGCAGACTATACAATCTTGAGCATCGAGAAACTCGAGAGATTACCATTGACAATGTCAGAGAGCCCTGTCATTGAATGGATAATACACGGGATTATCACAATTCCGATAACAACTTTCCGTTTTAAAAAGTGCCTTGAATACATACCTGCTGGCCAATATGAACAATTGGGTAAGGGATATGTTAAATCCGAATGGAAATTACCATACACTCATTCTTGCTATAGTGACAGCGACAAAAATGTATTTCTTAGTGGTGAAAATTGTAAACACTCACTAAGCGGTATACTTTTGTGTCAGGGTATTAATTTACACGGAGCATGTGATGGCAATTCAAACAACCTTTCATGCCACCAGCTAGTCACACCTGCAACTCAGATAGAGCCCTTCTTTATGCAACTCGCAAACGGGAGTTATATTCTAAGAACGGATCACAGGTGCTGTGGCCTCGCGCCCGGACTAAGTTATCTAGTAGAAGTAACGTCCATGGTCAAATGTTGCATGCAAGCATTGTTCCCGAGCGGGCCTCCAGACATAGTGACTCCCATCTGGCCTCGTCTGAATCTCTATTCTATACAAATTGATACATTAAGCAAAATGAAATCTGTGCTTTTACAGACAACAGTGCCTATAACGTCATCTAAAGAGACGTATGATCTTCTAGTCGCAAGGACGGCTACAGAAGTCCATGACCTTTTATCAACAAATTGCCCTGTGCATTTCGTACAAATGCTCGACCAACTCCTTAACATGTCTAGTGCTACAAGCATCCCAGGCATATTTAAGACAGTCTTTACGGGACTGCTGACACCCTTCCAGGCAATTTTGGGAATCTTTCCTAATTTTGTGCACTCCATCTTTGGTGGTATTCCACTATTTTTTGGACTCATCGCAGGGATTCTATTTTTGACCATCCTGCTACGTTATGGCAAGCCTCGGCTCAGACATAGCTCCCATGGGAATGGAAGAAACAATCCTAGCAATGCGCTACAGGGACAGGATAACTAACGTCCTCGGATTGGCCAGGCTGAGAGATCTAAACATGACCTGGTTCCTTTCATTCAGACCAATATGGCAAAATTGCATTTTACCTGTGCTACGGTGTATGCTTTGCGGCGAGGAATGCGTGTTGGACATCTGTCTTTCACTTCCATCAGCAGTACCAATGGACGTCGATACTTTGCTAAGTCCAATAACGGCTCACGCATTGTGTTGTCCCCAGCGGCTACCAATCCTGATGACGGCATTCGTGGAGACTCCTGTACTACAGCCAAGTGGTAACAGTGGAGCGAGTGACAAAAGCAACATCATCCAGGTACAACGTTCTGTGAGCATTGCTGGTCCTGCCCATGATGACAGCAATCATTCTCACACCTGCCAAGTTACAGCGCTATCTAATTTGGTTGAACTATCACCTGATTTTGTAGACCAATTCTTTGCGAGCCTGTCTGATACGATGTTCTCACCCACAGAGAAACAATAACTTTTGAAAAGCTTTCCGACACACGGCGTTCCCATGAACTCTGAATTCGGCCTTCAGTTTTGATCAACATAAAACTGCCAGGAGCTTTGGTAAACTGATTTTTCTTTGAATTGGACAATTTTTTTAATATTGACCCTTTTTGGCACGAACAATTCTTTGCTTAACGTAAAAACTATTCTTAGAGAACAGAAGCTTCACACTTCTATTTCTAAACACATCTAGAGACATAACAACATAACACCAGCCTCTAGCACACATATTATTACAATGCATTTTTATGTGATGATTTATCTCGCATTTCTTCTGTCAGAGATACTTCATGTGTAATTCTTTTTGCATAATCGTTCATTGACTTCATATGCAATACCTTTTGAATGATTACTATGCTTTAAAAAACGTACAGTACCTAAATTCCATGTATTACAAGTACGCCTATTTCGAATGCATTTATGTATTTTGGGGTGGGCTATGTTACACAATGTTACACATGCATCTAATTGCTTAGTTTTAGTAATTTTGATGGACATGAATTCGTGGAGTGGGTGTCATGTGCTTATCTAGGTTCCTGATCGATACTGTGACCTTATGCCCCTATTCGGCTATAAAGCCCCTTTTTCCCTATATTGGCATAACCGTTCAAGTACGATTTTCTGAAAAGTCATCTCTGGCCTCACACGAGCAGAGCCACAGAGCCACATTCCAGCATGACTCTCTGCTACTTCCTTTGCGACCAATTAGTGCAATGACAGAGCAGCAGTCACTATCTGATATTCCTAGATAACACTCCGAGTTCTTCAACAAGATAAAAACTTAGCAGACCTGGAAATCCCCGCTTGCTATGTTTTGATTAGTAATGGAACTCTAATGAGCAACTGATAACTATCACTTCCTAGTGACATCTTTAATTGACGTCTTATGTCCAGCAAACTTGCGTCAAACCCGGCACCTGTCAGGTATAAATATTACCAACGTTGCCTTAAGCAATGAGCGAACATGTTGCTGATGCCAGCTGCCTGCATGACCCCGTGTTGGTAAAAACTAGCACTCTGTCGCTGCAGCCTGCTATCCTGTGGTGGTGAAGCTACTGATTACCATTATCGCCGCTACAGCGCGACCTATGGTGCAGTACGCTTGAGGAGCCGTGCAGCCGTCCTCTGCGAAGACATCCAGCCCAGCTGCCCGCGGACGCTGTCACCCCTCCTTCCTCGACGCGCTGAGAGAAGCCGCTGCCTTTCTCGTGCAGAGAAATCCAGTCCCGGCGCTTCCAGTTTACCCTCGCAGGTGACTGGGATATCGAGAGAGACCCCTGAAGGAGATACCAATCCTCCATCATTCTATTCAGAGGTATGGTGTTGACTAAACCCTTAGACGAGAATTCTTGAAACAAACCTTGGCAAAACCAACTTAACTTAAGCTACTTACTTACTCCCCCTTCTCACGTGTTAGGCTTAGGTCAGGCACACTGGGGTAGGCTTAGTTAGAAGCACCAGTTGAGTATGTTAGCCTAATGTATATATGACTGTATATATGTTTTATTACTTTTAAACCATTGTATGGCTAAGAAACCATATCAATGCTTTTACAGTTCTATTTCGCTATTCTTATCTTACTGTACGTACTTTTCATAATAACAGTTATTGCAATTGTGGCAATACATTTCTCTTGTATGAGAAGAAAGACTGTTCAATAAATGTTAACCTTTATTGATACACGCCCGTCTCTCTATTCTCTACATACTGTGAAAGTAAACTGCACTAGACTGACTGAGTGAAATCTATGTCTATTGTTTCACACGACCCTAGAGATCGACTCTTGATCTGAGGAGCAAAGTTGTCATGTTGCACGGTTGTTGGAAAGCTGAATCCCTTCTTGTCTGTGCCAAGGAAGCTGATCACTTCCTATGCAGAGAAGAAAGTTTCCAGTGACCTCTGAGCTAGTTGGTAACACAACCCAATTAAGTTTAGCATAGTCAGTGGAGGCCTGGAATATAAGCAGTTCCACGTCGATACTACTGTTTATGTTATTCCAATGCGCAGGGCCTAGTGGGAAACTAGGAACTACACTACATTCTCGAAAAAGGAATATATTTTACTTGCAAGACAGTTGTAAATTTTCCGGGAAAGTACATTAGCCTGGAATATTATAACATATGTTTGAAAAAAAAATATTGTTCGAAAATAATAAAAAGCGTAATTTTTAGGTCATATGACCAAGCTTTTCATCATTAAATTAACAAAAGTAAAATGAACCAATGAAAAGTTTTATTAACAAGTCACATGACCTGTTATGCTTACGTTACGCGCTGCGCGCCGCGCCTCGGATCACTTCCGGGTGCGCTAACGCGGCGTGTAATAAAACGCATTACGCGACAACGTAGGTCAAGAATATAGTCTAAATGTCTCCACCAACCAGCGTTCAGAACACAACCCCTTTCAGCAGTCCAAAAAGTTCTGTTAAATGACAACAGAGGGGACAGGCAACAAGAACCATCAGTCAAAGAGGGGAGGGCAAGTTCTTCTCTTCCGGGTCATGTTGGGGCGCTACCGGAACTGATCGAATTGGTAGTCTACAGTGTTTCTGGATGTTTCAGACTAAAGCTGGCGTCAGCATGAGACCACTACCATCTCGTAGCTCCGTCGTGGCCATTCCACGAGCAATCATGGCAGCCGCTCCCCACCAGAAGCCTGCGGGAGTCGGAGGCCCCCAAGACTTTTGTAGAATCTTCACGGCTGAGGGGACGCTTTTCGAGAATGGGACCCAAGCCCTAGCAGACAAGCGTCCGAGTTCCAAGGTGTCCCAGGGCCATTTTAGTGGACCAGGCCCAAAACCGAAGAGCCGGCCGCCATTTTGAGAGTCCTGTGGCAGCCGCCTATCGCTGCACCGCAAGAGCGGGCGCATCTCAACTACATGGTGAGCGAGACGCTGTAGTCGCAAGAGCGGGCGGTAAACAGCTGAATGGCGGAAGAGGCACAGTGTAGCAAAAGCGGGCGGAATGGCAACTAAAACGATAAAGGGGCGCCCCACTACAGCTTGTCTTCAGGTCAAACGGATTGTGGGACAAGGTCCAGAATTGAAGAGTCATCAAAAGGCAAAAAGTTCCGCCGGACCCCGGGAGCCGGCCGCCTATGTCGGGGGCGATCTCAGGCTACACCAGTGCTATAAGACTTGGGGAGGGTGTCGGAGCAAAGCGTCTTCTCCGAGTCCATGGCCATCACACCGCCCCTCAGGGGCCTCCGTCAAGCTGTTTAGGAAGGTAACATATCACATTGTTTTCTAATGCAGTCAGGTCCACAAACGACACTCACTTACTTTGAGAATAGTGAAGCTGCAGTAGGTGGAAATAAGCTTCAGACAGTGTTACAAGCACTGCTCAGAACTCTTAACTATGGCACCCAACATCCAGAACTTATGCTATTTGAGAATGGTAGTGACATCGAAGCATCTCAGGGACCAAAACCATTAACGTACTTTCACGTATGAAAATCTTACTTGGGGAGGGGGCAGGAGCGAAGCGCCCCCTCCCAGTCAGCGCCACCACACCGTATGTTGAAAATCTGAAGCCATCGTTCTACAAAGTCAACCAAACTTGGATTGAAAAATCTAGAAAAATGTACAAACTGAAAACCAGTTTTGGTCTGCATAGCATCAGTAACAACGCTTGAGTCAGCTTTGTGTCAAGCCGCCATTTTGATTCAACAAAGCACAGGCATTGAAAAAGGCTGAAATTCAGAACTCTAAACTATGGCACCCAACATCCAGGAGCTTGCTATCCGGATCTTGGAGCCTTGTGCTGTTTTCGATCTATTCACACATCGGTCCACTACTGACATCATCTTATAAACCAACGTTATGTAAATAGTTTTTTAATAAAATGTTTTACCCTGTTTCTTTGCTGGTGTGTTGTCTATATTTTTAATATTTGCATAGGGTTTGTCGTTATTTTGTGCGGGATGGGTGATGGAGCCGAGCTGTCTTGCAGCCCTCATGGTGTGGAGCTCAGTTCATCTCACTATTTTCGTATTTCTCAAGAAGGGTTGTTCCTAATATTTCTATTTTAGCGAGGTCAAAAAGAGATCCAATTAGTGGCCTACTGATTTTGCTCGATTACTTTTATTTTTTTACACGATTTTTCACTATCTGCAAAGACTAAACAGAGTATTGCGACTTTGTGCTTGTTTGTAAATAGAGAATGATCCAAAGAGAACCAATTCTAATAAATACGAAAATGTTTTTATCTATCACGTACTTGACATTTTAAAGCTTTTCATATTTGCTATTAAAAAACCAATGAAATTCACAGAAAAAACCATAGGTTATAGTGGATATATAGTTAGGAATTTGCATTTACAAAACCTTGAAAATTCAATGAAAAAACCATAGGTTATAGGCCATATATAGTTAGGAATTAGCATTTACAAAACCTTATTTTACTCGCATAAAACCATTGAAATTCCATATATAGTTAGAAGCGCTAACTATATATCGCGCACCCGCAATCCACTGCTGATGATGTCACATATTACATCATTCATGACATGGTCAGTGACATCACTGATGACATCACTGATGACATCTCAAATGACATCACTGATGACAACTCAAATGACATCAATGATGACATCTCAAATGACATCACTGATGACATCACTGATGACAACTCAAATGACATCACTGATGACATCTCATTTGTCATCACTGATCACATCACACATGTGATAATACAATGAACCTCTTCAGACTCTAATATAACCTTACATACACTCAGTATAAACAGACACTCACAGACTGTCACTCATCCATGGAGTTACTCACACACCTAGTCAGTCATGCAAAGAATCAATCACACCTCCATTTCCTCAACTATACAGTTATACACATCTTACTTATTCAAACATATAATAACACATATTTACTCTCTTATATAATCCCTGATACAAGCTCACAGTGATCGATACAGCCACTCACACATTCACTGGCTCTTATGTTCAGTTATTTATATATCTCAACTCTCACATGTATTGTGTTTTACATACGTACTTACTTGCACATGTAGCAATGAGAAATCCATTCACTCACCAACACACCCATGCACAGTCAACCGCCCATATAGCTGTTTCCACATGCACTCTTGAACTCATACTCCTAGTGAATCAACTGCTTACACATCTATGCACAGAGTCACGCACCTCCCAGCCACCCACACACACACTCAGCCTCCCATTCAAATACTTGGGCAACCAATCAATAACCCATATGGCCACTCTTATAGCTACTGATCAACACATGCAGCAGCTTACACAACAACAAACATACTGATGCACGAATTAAGACAGTTTAGTCACTAACCCATGTACTCAGTGAGACACATTTAATCACTCACTCATACAGTCAGTCATGCACCTACTAAATTCTTCATCCAGACACTTATACATCCACTCATTCTTCAATATGTGAAACATATTTAAACTTTACAGACACATACAATCACTGGATGTTGTGATCAGTGATGTCATCAGTGATGTCATTTGAGATGTCATCAGTGATGTCATCAGTGATGTCACTGACCATGTCATGAATGATGTAATATGTGACATCATCAGCAGTGGATTGCGGGTGCGCGATATATAGTTAGCGCTTCTAACTATATATGGAATTTCAATGGTTTTATGCGAGTAAAATAAGGTTTTGTAAATGCTAATTCCTAACTATATATGGCCTATAACCTATGGTTTTTTCATTGAATATATATATATATATATATTACCTACTGGCGGTCGCCAGTAGGTATATATAGTTAGGATTTTTTCTCTATGGCATTTCTGAAAATTCTATGTCTAATAACTTTGGCGTTTGTGGACGGAATCGGCTGAAATTTTCAGGAAAATGGCACATTTTGTTTCTGAGCAGCCCCTGAAAATTTGGGGGGGGGGTCGTCAAGGGGGGGCCGAGAAAAAAGGGGGGTCCCAAAACGCGTTTTTCCCATGTTAATTTCCATAGGGCGGTTGGACTCACTTTTAGCCCGAACGGCTGAATGGATTTTCACGAAACTTGGCAAAATTGTAGGGACTGTTAGCCCGATGTGCCTTTGCTAGGTCTCAATATATGTGCTTCAGTGGATTTTGAGAAATTAACGTTTAAATCAAGATATATATCTGTAACAGCGCTCCGGGTAGCGATCCGGTTAGCGAACTTTTCACGTATCGGAGCTTTGCGATGCGAAGCTGATTGGCTCCCCGGTGTCTGTCAACATTCTAAACTGTCCGGAGCGGCCGCCATCTTGTCTCTCGGTAGGATCGAGAGACAAGAGGAGGCCAAAACAAAGGGGGAAATTACCATAAGGGGGCATAGTAGATCCTCGTTGACCTCCTAGGTTTTATGTGGAGGTTTTAAAAGGGCCTAGGAGGGTCCAAAAAAAAAAATATATATCTTTTTTTTTTGCGTGGTAAGCGCCAAGTTCGCGAACCGGAAAGCGTTCTGGGCAGCGTACTTTAAGGATAAAAGAATGATAGACTTTTCTAATATTGTATGTTAATTATTTGTTGTTTTTGTTCGTTTTTTTTAATTTATTTATTTATTTTGATTTTAAAAAAAATTATTTATTATTTTCATAGTTCATTAAAACTTCCAGCATTATATCATCTGGTATCTCGTCAAACATGGATGTTTCTGTCTCTTGTAAGGTTTGAATAAATTGTTCGTCAAAAGATTGATCCATAAAATCTTCATCCACATTTTCTTCAGGTAAAATGTCTTCGGATGTAATCTCGAAGGAAACATTAGTTTTTTCTTGCTCCCCTTCCATTTTTTTGCTGTAAATTGCATAAAAAAATAATTATATTAGAAGAGTTAGGGCACTGTTGGGTTTAAGTTCAGACATGTAGTTCTGTTTTTTTAACAGTGAAGTTAAAGTAAGTAAATTCATAATTATAGCAGAGAAGTGTAAGTCAATCAATAAATGTAACAGAGGAGGTTATCTGTAACTATAACTATAGCAGGGGGACAGTAAATAATTATCAATAAACGTTTTTACAAATTAATTTAAAGTGCCACTTACAAATTATCAAATAAATTTACAGGGAGGTGAAAAGGCTCTTGAAATGTAGTTCAGGAAGTAGCAGTGAAAATGGCTGTGTTTCCTTTTCTTCCTTTATATATATTCAGGTATATAACCAATCAAATGTCAGGTAATAAAAATTGTAAATGAAAGTAAAGTTTTCATTGGTTGTCAATTCCAATATTTTAGATGTGTTTTGTGAAGTAATTTACCTCAGGGTATTTAGATAGGTCTACAGGCTAAATGGCTAAATGAAATTTCAATCAAATTTGTGAGAATGAAAGGGATTGTTATGTAGTATGAGCTAATCTATATTTGGTGAGAGTGTCTCTAGTGGTTTTTTTGCTAATTACTTTCCCACCTTTTTCAAGGACCGCTTTCTGGAAAGCGGCCCGGTTAGCGAACCTCAAGCGTCACGGGAGTCCACCATTTTGTGTTTCGGTCGCATTAAGATACAAGATGGAGGGCAAATAATGTTCAGAATGTGTAGAAGGGGGCACGGTAGACTTATCTTGACCCCCTAGGTTTTCTGAGGGTGGCTGAGGAGGCTTAAATGTGCGGACAAAAATAACATTTTTTAAAAAAATTCCGCGAGGTTAGCTTTCGGTTAGCGAACCGGGGAGCGTAATTTGTGGAAAAAAATAATAATTGTGAGTGATTAGATGAAGGGTAGCTCTGAGAAGAGCTTTTGGGTTTATGGTACATTTAGGTACTTATAAGTAGGTACCAATGCACATTCTTAAATTCAGAATGAAAATTCTGTTGCCCTCATCTGAGAAGTGAACTCCATCTCCTCTGTAGATATCTTGCATGTAGTAACGCAAGTTATTATTGTACAGGGAGCCCATTCCATGGTCTCTCATGAAAGCTGAAACAGATTTGTTTACATGCTTCCTCGACTTCTCAATTTGTGGACAAAATTGGTTGGACCACCTCCATTTCTGTCTTTGGCATATATTGGAATATACCAAGGCAGTTTGAGGAAAAAGTGCCATTAATTGCTCAAAGGTGTCCTTTAAAAGCATTTCCAGACCTACCCCTGTCAAAGTGCCCAAATCATTACCTCCACAGTGCACTATTAACAGGTCAGGTTTTGGCAAATGCATAAAGGTTTTCACCAATGGTATCAATTGGTGACATTTTAATCCTCTTTGGCCCAACCACTTAATTTCCACATCTTGTAAATTGAGGTTGGGTAAATTTCTGCTCTCAGCATACCTTTGAGCCCAGTGGATGTAACTATGTCCAACAATCCAGACGTTAAACATGGTGGGAGAAGGTTGTGCTGCAGTCAGATGAAGTGTGGTAATGAAAGGGCAGTTGAAACAGTAGGAGTTTGTAAAGAAAAAAAACTGTGGAGTTCCAATGCTAATGATTCATTAGCAGTGATTGGTGTATTTCCATTTCTGAAAACAGAAAGTTAGGGTGCATGGATGTGTTCTTTGAAAGATGTAATTTGAATGGTCAAGGAAGAAACTTTTAATGAAAGATTGCACTGGATACGCAGGTGCACTGAGAGTTCAGAGTTCAATTGAAACATTGTTGTGTGAATTTGCAAACATGAGAGGTCTTCCAGGAGGTCGTTGCTATGGAAAAAAGGCAGAGAGGGCAGAGGGGGGAAGGGTTTTGATTTGAAAAAAGTGAGGGAAGAGTTATGATTGGCTAATATGAGAGATATGTGAAATGAATATCTGTATTTCTGTGCTTTCAATAGCTGCAGCCTCTGGAGTGCATACTCTTTGTTCTGCTGAAGACAATTTGGTGTATTTCTGAGACTGTTTTCAAAACTCAAAAAGTATTTGCTATGGTGAGAAAAGATTTATTTATTTTAGATAGAGAATAGTATGAATTAAGGAGAAAATGATGAAGAAAGCTGTGTTTTTAAACTGTGGCTTTGTCTGTAGTGATATAGAAATAGATTTTGTTACTTTGAGAAATTGTAATTGCATATTCGGTGTAGCATTCTGGCATGCAGTAACACAAGTTATTGTTGTATATGAAGCCCATTCCATGGTCTCTACTTTGATAAACAAGTCACATGACTTGTTCCGCTCACGTTACGCGGTGCGCGCCGCGTCCCGCATTGTTTCCGGTTCGCGGTCCCGAGCTAAAGCGGCGCGTCATAAGACGCATTACACGACAATGATACGTCGCGCTTCCGCGACGCGTCACAGTTCCGCTAACGTAACGTTTACCGGTTCGCGTAATAGATCGCGGCATTAAGATGAGCTAACGGAAAGCTTCCCGGTTCGCTTACCAGAAGCGAAGAAAAAAAATATTTCAATAAAAATTATCAATAAACATCTAAAATATATTTTGGGTTTTAAAGAAGAATACATTTTAGAGCTACAGATGTTAGCTTTTAAAAAACCAATGAAATTCACAGAAAAAACCATAGGTTATAGTCCATATATAGTTAGGAATTTGCATTTACAAAACCTTGAAAATTCAATGAAAAAACCATAGGTTATAGTCCATATATAGTTAGGAATTTGCATTTACAAAACCTTATTTTACTCGCATAAAACCATTGAAATTCCATATATAGTTAGATGCGCTAACTATATATCGCGCACCCGCAATCCACTGCTGATGATGTCACATATCACATCATTCATGACATGGTTAGTGACATCACTGATGACATCACTGATGACATCTCAAATGACATCACTGATAAAATCACTGATAACATCTCATTTGACATGACTGATCACATCACTGATGATATCATTCATGTGATAATACCATGAACCTCTTCAGACTCTAATATAACCTTAGATACAATCAGTGTAAACAGACAGTCACAGACTGTCACTCATCCATGGAGTTACTCACACACCTAGTCAGTTATGCCAAAAATCAATCACTTCTCCATTTTCTCAACTATACAGTTATACACACCTTACGCATTCAAACATATACTAACACATATTTACTTTACTCTCTTATACAATCCCTGATACATGTTCACAATGATCCATACAGCCACTCACACATTCACTGGCTTTTATGCACAGTTATTTATAGATGTCAACTCTCACATGTACTGTGTTTTACATATGTACTTACTTTGACATGTAGCACTGAGATATCCATTCACTCACTAATACACTCATGCACAGTCAACTGCCCATACAGCTGTTTCCACATGCACTTTTGAACCCATACATATAGTGAATCAACTACTCACACATCTATGTACAGAGTCACACACCTCCCAGCCACCCATACACACACACTCAGTTTCCCATACAAATACTTGGACAACCAATGAATAACCCATACAGTTACTCATATAGCTACTGATCAACATATGCAGCAGTTTGTAGAACAACAGATATAATGATGCACAAATTAAAACAGTTTAGTCACTAACCCATGCACTCAGTGAGACACATTTAATCACTCACTCATACAGTCAGTCATGCACCTACTAAATCCTTCATCCAGACACTTATACATCCACTCATTCTTCAATATGTAAGACATATTTTAACTTTACAGAAACATACAGTCACTGGATGTTGTCATCAGTGATGTCATCAGTGATGTCATTTGAGATGTCATCAGTGATGTCATCAGTGATGTCACTAACCATGTCATGAATGATGTGATATGTGACATCATCAGCAGTGGATTGCGGGTGCGCGATATATAGTTAGCGCATCTAATTATATATGGAATTTCAATGGTTTTATGCGAGTAAAATAAGGTTTTGTAAATGCAAATTCCTAACTATATATGGACTATAACCTATGGTTTTTTCATTGAATTTTCAAGGTTTTGTAAATGCAATTTCCTAACTATATATGGACTATAACCTATGGTTTTTTCTGTGAATATACATATATATATATATATATATATATATATATATATATATATATATATATATATATATATATATATATATATATATATATATATATATATATATATATATATATATATATATATATATATATATATATATAACGCTCCAAATCCCTCCGACTCCCGGAAAGAATACAACAGCACTCGAGGATGAAGTTTTCAACGCGCTAGATTTTATTTAGCGGAGGGGTGCACACAGACGCGTTTCGGCGGTCTGCCTTTGTCAGTGTGTGATGCACTGTGTTTACTCCCGACATTGTTTTAAACAGATGATGATCACTCCCACATTCAGTAAGGCATGGACATAAACAAGGGGACTTACACCTTGCATGGAATAGGTGCGGCCATCTTGTAATGTGTGTTATATATATAACACTGAATGACATTATACATAAGATAGACTAAAGTGGTTAAGCCCACAGATGGGCAGACGCATTATTCCATGCGTGGCGTATCAAAATTAAACGTCATAAGTTAGACAAAAAACATATATATATATATATTCACTGAAAAAACCATAGGTTATAGACCATATATAGTTAGGAATTAGCATTTACAAAACCTTGAAAATTCACTGAAAAAACCATAGGTTATAGACCATATATAGTTAGGAATTCGCATTTACAAAACCTTATTTTACTCACACAAAACCATTGAAATTCCATATATAGTTAGTTGCACTAACTATATATCGCGCACCCGCAATCCACTGCTGATGATGTCACATATTACATCATTCATGACATGGTCAGTGACATCACTGATGACATCACTGATGACATCTCAAATGACATCACTGATGACATCTCAAATGACATCACTGATGACATCACTGATGACATCTCATTTGATATTACTGATCACATCACTGATGATATCATTCATGTGATAATACGATGAACCTCTTCAGACTCTAATATAACCTTAGATACAATCAGTGTAAACAGACACTCACAGACTGTCACTCATCCATGGAGTTACTCACACACCTAGTCAGTCATGCAAAGAATCAATCACACCTCCATTTCCTCAACTATACAGTTATACAAACTTTACTTATTCAAACATATACTAACACATATTTACTCTCTTATACAATCCCTGATACAAGTTCACAATGATCCATACAGCCACTCACACATTCACTGGCTCTTATGCACAGTTATTTATATATGTCAACTCTCACATGTACTGTGTTTTACATATGTACTTACTTTGACATGTAGCACTGAGATATCCATTCACTCACCAATACACTCAGGCACACAGTCAACCGCCCATACAGCTGTTTCCACATGCACTTTTGAAACCATACATCTAGTGAATCAACTGCTCACACATCTATGCACAGAGTCATACACCTCCCAGCCACCCACACACACACTCAGTCTCCCATACAAATACTTGGGCAACCAATCAATAACCCATATAGTTACTCATATAGCTACTTATCAACACATGCAGCAGTTTACAGAACAACAGACATAATGATGCACAAATTAAGACAGTTTAGTCACTAACCCATGCACTCAGTGAGACACATTTAATCACTCACTCATACAGTCAGTCATGCACCTACTAAATCCTTCATCCAGACACTTATACATCCACTCATTCTTCAATATGTAAGACATATTTTAACTTTACAGAAACATACAGTCACTGGATGTTGTCATCAGTGATGTCATCAGTGATGTCATTTGAGATGTCATCAGTGATGTCATCAGTGATGTCACTGACCATGTCATGAATGATGTAATATGTGACATCATCAGCAGTGGATTGCGGGTGCGCGATATATAGTTAGTGCAACTAACTATATATGGAATTTCAATGGTTTTGTGTGAGTAAAATAAGGTTTTGTAAATGCAAATTCCTAACTATATATGGTCTATAACCTATGGTTTTTTCAGTGAATTTTCAAGGTTTTGTAAATGCTAATTCCTAACTATATATGGTCTATAACCTATGGTTTTTTCAGTGAATTTGCAAGGTTTTGTAAATGCTAATTCCTAACTATATATGGTCTATAGCCTATGGTTTTTTCAGTGAATATTACCTACTGGCGATAGCCAGTAGGTATATATAGTTAGGATTTTTTCCCTATGGGACTTCTGAAAATTCTATGTCTAATAACTTTGGCGTTTGTGGACGGAATTGGCTGAAATTTTCAGGAAAATGGCACATTTTGTTTCTGAGCAGCTCCTGAAAATTTGGGGGGGGTTCGTCAAGGGGGGGCCGAGAAAAAAGGGGGGTCCCAAAACGCGTTTTTCCCATGTTAATTTCCATAGGGCGGTTGGACTCACTTTTAGCCCGAACGGCTGAATGGATTTCCACGAAACTTGGCAAAATTGTAGGGACTGATAGCCCGATGTGCCTTTGCTAGGTCTCAATATATGTGCTTCAGTGGATTTTGAGAAATTAACGTTTAAATCAAGATATATATCTGTAACAGCGCTCTGGGCAGCGATCCGGTTAGCGAACTTTTCGCGTATCGGAACTTTGCGATGCGAAGCTGATTGGCCCTCCGGTGTCTGTCAACATTCTAAACAGTCCGGAGCGGCCGCCATCTTGTCTCTCGGTAGGATCGAGAGACAAGAGGAGGCCAAAACAAAGGGGGAAATGAAGGAAAGGGGGCAAGGTAGACCCCTTCTGACCCCCTAGGATTGATGAGGGGGATATTATTGAGCCACGCGGGGCCCCAAAAAAAAAAAAAAAATCCGATTTTTTCGCCGTAGAGACGCGTCTTGGTAAGCGAACCGGGCAGCTAACCGGGCAGCTAACCGGGAAGCTAACCGGCAGTGTAACGGGAGTCTGAGGAGTAGCTGATTGGCTGTCAACATTGTAAACAGTCCGGAGCGGCCGCCATCTTGTCTCTCGGTAGGATCGAGAGACAAGAGGAGACCAAAACAAAGGGGGAAATGAAGGAAAGAGGGCAAGGTAGACCCCTTCTGACCCCATAGGATTGATGAGGGGGATATTATAAAGCCACGCGGGGCCAAAAAAAAAAAAAAAGAAAAATCCGATTTTTTCGCCGTAGAGACGGGTCTTGGTACGCGAACCGGGCAGCTAACCGGACAGCTAACCGGGAAGCTAACCGGCAGTGTAACGGGAGTCTGAGGAGTAGCTGATTGGCTGTCAACATTGTAAACAGTCCGGAGCGGCCGCCATCTTGTCTCTCGGTAGGATCGAGAGACAAGAGGTGGAAAAAAAAAAGGTGTAAATGAATGAAAGGGGTAAGGCAGACCCCTCCTGAACCCCTAGGATTGATGAGGGGGCTATTAAAGTTCCCTGCGGGGCAAAAGAAAAAAAAATTGCGATTTTTCGCGGTAAAGGTGCTTCCTGATACGTTAACTGGGCAGATAACCGGCAGCGTAACGGGAGTCCGACATATTGTGTTTTTTGAACGTTTGTGATATGTGCACGTGTGGATTTTGTCTAATTAAGGTTAAAAAAATATATATATATCTTTAAGCGTGTTCTGGCACGCTTACGTTTTGGGTTTGGTTTGCGCTGCAGAGACGATACGTCACGGTTATGCGATGCATCATGAGGCGTCTCACGGGCTACGTGATACGTCACTTAATAAAGAATATATTTTACAGCTATAGATATTAGCTTTTAAAAAACCAATGAAATTCACAGAAAAAACCATAGGTTATAGACCATATATAGTTAGGAATTTGCATTTACAAAACCTTGAAAATTCACTGAAAAAACCATAGGTTATAGACCATATATAGTTAGGGATTAGCATTTAAAAAACCTTATTTTATTTGCACAAAACCATTGAAATTCCATATATAGTTAGTTGCACTAACTATATATCGCGGACCCGCAATCCACTGCTAATGATGTCACATATTACATCATTCATGACATGGTCAGTGACATCACTGATGACATCACTGATGACATCTCAAATGACATCACTGATGACATCACTGATGACATCTCAAATGACATCACTGATGACATCACTGACATCTCATTTGACATTACTGATTACATCACTGATGATATCATTTATGTGATAATATATCTTCAGACTCTAATATAACCTTAGATACACTCAGTGTAAACAGGCACTCACAGACTGTCACACATCCATGGAGTTACTCACACACCTAGTCAGTCATGCAAAGAATCAATCACATCTCCATTTCCTCAACTATACAGTTATACACACCTTACTTATTCAAACATATAGTAACACATATTTACTCTCTTATACAATCCTTGATACAAGTTCACAATGATTCATACAGCCATTCACACATTCACTGGCTCTTATGTTCAGTTATTTATATATGTCAACTCTCACATGGAATGTGTTTTACATATGTACTTACTTTGACCTGTAGCACTGAGATATCCATTCACTCACCAATATACTCATGCACACAGTCAACTGTCCATACAGCTGTTTCTACATGCACTTTTGAACCCATACACCTAGGGAATCAACTGCTCACACATCTATGCACAGAGTTATACACCTCCCAGCCACCCACACACATACTCAGTCTCCCATACAAATACTTGGGCAACCATTCAATAACCCATATAGTTACTGATATAGCTACTGATTTAAAAATGCAGCAGTTTACAGAACAACATAAATAATGATTGCCAAATTAAGACACTTTAATCACTAACCCATACACTCAGTGAGACACATTTAATCATTCTCTCATACAGTCAGTCATGCACCTACTAAATCCTTCATCCAGACACTTATACATCCACTCATTCTTCAATATGTAAGACATATTCTAACTTTACAGAAACATACAGTCACTGGGTGTTGTCATCAGTGATGTCATCAGTGATGTCATTTGAGATGTCATCAGTGATGTCATCAGTGATGTCACTGACCATGTCATGAATGATGTAATATGTGACATCATTAGCAGTGGATTGCGGGTCCGCGATATATAGTTAGTGCAACTAACTATATATGGAATTTCAATGGTTTTGTGCAAATAAAATAAGGTTTTTTAAATGCTAATCCCTAACTATATATGGTCTATAACCTATGGTTTTTTCAGTGAATATATATATACATACATATATAAACATATATCATCTGTATATCTATATAAATACAAACATAAATGCATGCATACATATACTTATATGCATACAGATGCATGTTATTTACATGAAAGTTGAAAAAACACTAATAAAAGCAAAGCTAAAAAGCCACCTCATTACAAACAGAATGGCTTTAACTTAAACGAGGGCGAGATCTATTGCATTTTCAATGCTTGTTTACTTTGGTTCCATCAAGAAGGCATTCAGATGTGTCACACATTTGCCATAAATTCTGAATGTTAGCACTCTAGTTGCACATTAGATCACTGTAGTAAAGCTACTGCTCACCAGGGACGTCTGCTGCTGGTATTCAAAGTGCATGTTTCAGTCTGCATGTCAGAATTTTTTTAATGAAATAGAAGAGGATTTGAGAAGTCACTCAAAATGATCCCTAATTTTTCTTTCTGAAGCACTAATCATACTTTATATGGCAAAATTAACCCCCTCATGTTGTTCCTTTTTAAATTGAGTGTTTTCAGACTTACCACTTCATTCCAATCAAGATGGCTTCTGGTGTGCCATACTTTTGTCATAAGTAAGACTGTTAGCGCTCTAGTTGTTCTTTAGAACACTCTGGGACATTCTGTCATTGGGCTATACTTGGGGTACATCTGGGTGATATTTGGGCTACATTTAGGCTCTTTTGTCTCTGGTGGCCATCTTGGGAGACTGTATGTCAGAATTTTTTAATGAAATTGAAGAGGGTTTGAGAAGTCACTCAAAATGTGCCCTAATTTTTCTTTCTGCAGCACTAATCATAATTCATATGGCAAAATATACCCCCTCATTTTGTTCCTTTTTAAATTAAATGTTTTAAGAGTTACCACTTTATTCCAATCAAGATGGCTTCAGGTGTGCCATACCTTTGTAATAAGTAGGACTGTTAGCGCTCTAGTTGTTCTTTAGAACACTCTGGGACATTCTGTCATTGGGCTATACTTGGGCTACATCTGGGTGATATTTGGGCTACATTTGGGCTCTTTTGTCTCTGGTGGCCATTTTGGGAGACTGCATGTCAGAATTTTTTAATGAAATAGAAGAGGATTTGAAAAGTCACTCAAAATGTGCCCTAATTTTTCTTTCTGCAGCACTAATAATACCTTCTATTGCATAATATACCCCCTCATTTTGTTCCTTTTTAAATTAAATGTTTTAAGAGTTACCACTTTATTCCCATCACGATGGCTCCAGGTGTGCTATACCTTTGTAATAAGTAGGACTGTTAGCGCTCTAGTTGTTCTTTAGAACACTCTGGGACATTCTGTCATTGGGCTATACTTGGGCTACATCTGGGTGATATTTGGGCTACATTTGGGCTCTTTCGTCTCTGGTGGCCATTTTGGGAGACTGCATGTCGGAATGTTTTAATGAAATAGAAAAGGATTTGAGAAGTCACTCAAAATGTGCCCTAATTTTTCATTCTGCAGCACTAATCATACTTTCTATGGCAAAATATACCCCCTCATGTTGTTTCTTTTTAAATTAAATGTTTTAAGAGTTACCACTTTATTCCAATCAAGATGGCTTCAGGTGTGCCATACCTTTGTAATAAGTAGGACTGTTAGCGCTCTAGTTGTTCTTTAGAACACTCTGGGACATTCTGTCATTGGGCTATACTTGGGCTACATCTGGGTGATATTTGGGCTACATTTGGGCTCTTTTGTCTCTGGTGGCCATTTTGGGAGACTGCATGTCAGAATGTTTTAATGAAATAGAAAAGGATTTGAGAAGTCACTCAAAATGTGCCCTAATTTTTCATTCTGCAGCACTAATCATACTTTCTATGGCAAAATATACCCCCTCATGTTGTTTCTTTTTAAATTAAATGTTTTAAGAGTTACCACTTTATTCCAATCAAGATGGCTTCAGGTGTGCCATACCTTTGTAATAAGTAGGACTGTTAGCGCTCTAGTTGTTCTTTAGAACACTCTAGGAGGCTGCAGTAGAACACAAAGGAATCAACTGACAGTCTCTGTCCTTGTTGGATGTACATGTTTTACTGAGAATGTCAGACTTCATTTTCACATGACTGAGAAAGATAATGTGAATTTACAGAAAATATGCTTTCAGTTTAGCTTATAGATCCCCTTCCAAACCACTGTGGGAAAATCATGAGATATTAGTTTTCTTTCAAACAATATTCATGATATCACAGCAGAAGGTTTTTTCACATGGTAAAATCACCTTAGAACCCACCACAATTCCTAAAACGAGTATGGTACCATCAACAAATGATTTATAATGTAACTAAAGTCCTAAAACCCTCTATTAACTACAATGCTTTTTAATGAGGTGCTATCATGTATATTGGTCCCAAGATGGCTGCCAACACTTCTTGGATGAAGTGCTGACAGCCAATCAGATCAGATGTGTGGTTAGGCTCCGCCCAGATATATATCTTTTTTTGAACCTAAATTACTCAAAATCCACTGGAGCACATATATTGAGACCTAGCAAAGGCACATCGGGCTAACAGTCCCTACAATTTTGCCAAGTTTCGTGCAAATCCATTCAGCCGTTCGAGCTAAAAGTGAGGCCAACCGCCCTATGGAAATTAACATGGGAAAAACGCGTTTTGGGACCCCCCTTTTTTCTCGGCCCCCCCTTGATGAAACCCCCCCAAATTGTCAGGGGCTGCTCAGAAACAAAATGTTCCATTTTCCTGAAAATTTCAGCCAATTCCGTCCACAAACGCCAAAGTTATTCGACATAGAATTTTCAAAAATCCCATAGAGAAAAAATCCTAACTATATATACCTACTGGCGACCGCCAGTAGGTAATATATATATATATATATATATATATATATATATATATATATATATATATATATATATATATATATATATATATATATATATATATATATATATAACATTTCTATGGCAAAATGAAACCCCTCATTTTGTTCCTTTTCAAATTAAATGTATTAAGTGTTACCACTTTATTCCAATCAAGATGACTTCAGGTGTGCCATACTTTTGTCATAAGTAAGACTGTTAGCGCTCTAGTTGTTCTTTAGAACACTCTGGGACATTCTGTCACTGGGCTATAGTTGGGCTACATCTGGCTGATATTTGGGCTACATTTGTTTTTTTTTTGTCTCTGTTGGCCATCTTTGGGCTACATTGGGCTACATTGGGCTAATTTGGGCTACATTGGGCTACATTTGGGCTCTAACATATATATAGCCCAATGTAGCCCAATATATATTTTTCAAAGTTAATTTTCGTAAAAACCACTGGAGCATATATCTTGAGACATAGCAAAGGCACATCGGGCTACCAGTCCCTACAATGTTGCCAAGTTTTGTGAAAATCCATTCAGCCGTTCGAGCTAAAAGTGAGTCCAACCGCCCTATGGAAAACTCAATGTTAAAAACATGTTTGGGACCCCCCTTTTTTCTCGGCCCCCGCTTGACAAAAACCCCCCCAAACTTTCAGGGGACACTCAGAAACAAAATGTGCCATTTTCCTGAACATTTCAGCCAATTCCGTCCATCAACGCCACAGTTATTCAACATAGAATTTTCAAAATCCCTATTCAAAAAAAATCCTAAATATATATCGCTACTGGCGACCGTAGCGAAGTTGGTGGTAATTTGCGATTTCTTTGAAAAATGCACTTTTATGCATTTTTCCAAGTGCAATGTGAAGGGCATGTATGTGCACAAAATGTGCACCCATGTTTATTTCAGGGCTACCTCATGGTGTCCTTTTGACACCCCTGCACCCTTCAAATTATTCTCAATTTGCGATTCTCAAATTGCGAATCGCAAATTGAGATTAACTTCCCATTCATTCCTATGGGCCTCCTGGGCCATAGAAATGAATGGGAAAGTATTTCTTAATTGTGATTCACAGTTTGCTAATCGCAATTAAGGAATATGAAGAAATCGCTAAAAAATTGGGATTTTTTACGTACATCCCTATTTGCAATTCTCAAATAGCGATTTCTAAAAAATCGCTATTTGAGAATCGCAAATCAGGCTGTTGATACATATGGTCCTAACTGTTTTTTGTGTTTTTAATAATTGCAAATATCTTATGTTAGCTTGTAATGAAATACAATAATACAACATCTAAACATACACAAAGGATAAAGTACACAATAACACTATCAACTACACTTCAAACATATCACAACCCAAACCCAAGCAAATTGAGTGAATTAAGAAGAAATTCAAACTTATGATATTCTTGAATTAGCTTTTTGCGTACTGCTCTCTTTCTTTTGTATTTCAAAAAGTATGGTACAAAATTATTCTTTTGAAAATGTGCATTTTAGGCATGCTTGAAAAAGTGTTGTAATCTTTTAATTTTTCACAACAATAAAAAAAAACAAATATAAAAGTCCCAAGGCAAAAGCAATACCAAACTTTAATCTGCGTGTATAAGCAGGCTAGTGCAATAGTGATTTTATAGTCAGAAACACCATTTGCCAAACCACTTGCCATAGTAAGCTTCCAAAACTGCATGCAAAAAATATTAGGATATTTATACCACAACAACCACCGTAGCAGTCATGCTAGAACGTCTGGCCCAAAACAACAATGTACACACCCATTATTCATTAAGTCTTTTGCTGCGGTGGCTATTCCGTCGCAGTGCTAAGGGGCGGGGGGGGCCGCCCGTCGCTCCGACGCTGGTGACGGAACCGCTCCGTCACGCCCCTCGGGTGAGCTGTGCTTGTGACGGAAAGGTTCCGTCACTGCCCCGCCCGCTCAATAGAACGCGCCATGAAGGCGCGAAATCAGCGCCGCGCAGGCACAGCGAGCGGGCCGTGACCAAACCGTTCCGTCACCAGCACAGCCCACTCGAGGAGCGTGACGGAGCCGTTCTGTCACCAGCGTGGGAGGGGTTAAAGCTGTTGGGTTAAATGATGACAATGAGAGGTAGTGGGCACTTTTTATTATCAGCATTTTAGGTATTCTTAATCTATTGAAAATAATAACATTAAAACATGTTTAACTGCATTTCTCATTAATTGTGTCTATTCTTAGTTAAGTGCGGAAATTTGTGGAGTATGTCTAGGTGACCAGGTATGATCGAAATTCTGACACTCTCATTTCGAAAGGGTCGATGGGGTAAAAGAAGGGGTAATGTGAAAAAATATTTTGCTGTGACAGAAAAAAATCTTCACTTCATTTGATTCCATGATTGAGAATCATGCCCTAGTGTAAATAAGGGAATCAAAACGTGTTGGGTGGTCAAGGCTTGATGCAGAGAGAAGATGGCTGCTTTCTAGTTCATCTCAATGACCGGAAATGAATTTAACAATGACAGCAGTGAATACCAAAACTAGATGATAACAAGGTGTTAGTCATCCCATTCTTTAATTTCGAAACTGAAACTGTTTTTCAGTGCTGCTGCTATGTGAAAGGCATTTTGCATGAAGCAACCAGCAGTCTCTTCAGGTTACAGCCCCTTTTGTGTTATTTATGCATGGAGAGGTTGCTGAATATATTTCTGACTTTGTTCTTTGAAGCATTTCTGTTTTCACCTACTTTGTTTGCTTTAGACGTCCACATTAAAAGCTCCAACACTGCTTAGAATAATGTGCTGTCTAATTAAAAGGTAAATACAGCTGGAGAGGAAATATTGTAATCTTCACAAGCTGTACACTAAAGGTCATGGGCATGCCAAAATCTCCAGCAGTGAAAGTCACATTTCTAGCTTCAAATGCAATACGAATTGCAATGAGTTTATTTTAAAATACCAACTAGGAAAGAAAGGAATACAATTTTATAGTCAGATGCTGGAGTGTTATGTTGCCTTTTGTGTTGAATTTCTTTATTGAGAACAAAACCATATTACAAATGCACAGATTGGAACAGAATGCTCATTACAGTAGGGGGGAGAGGAAGAGGGGGGAGGGGCAGGGGGAGAGGTAATACAGTGCAGATAATGCTGATAGCCCCTATACCTTATACATCTTTAATTGCTAAATGTTGGCGGCCCAGCATCCCCAGTAGGGGGAAGGGTGTGGTCTGCCATCCGCAAGAGTGGAGCGGGACTTGCCCCAGAATGTGGGATTTTGTGGGCATCGGAAGAAGTACAGTGACCAATGTGGAGAGCAAAAGTAGCTCTGTGCTACCAATCTATTGTATTCCATGTTGCTCTAGTTGGGGTGCAGTCTAATTTGGCACATGCAGAGGGGGGTGGCAGAAGTGCCAGAGACCCATGGTGCAGAAAGGGGTCAATACATGTATGTGTCTATGGAGAAGGGTGGGTGTGTGAGCGGGAGAAAAACAGGAGCAGGTGGGATGAAAAGGTGGAAGAGCAGGGAAGGCTGTAGTAGGTGTGGTGGAATAGAGGAGTGGTACAAGAAAGAGATGAGGGTGGGAGCTAAACAAGGAAAAAAGAGGGGGGAGGGGAGACCACAGGGAGAGTGGGATGGTGGGAAAGGGATGGAAGTTCGGAGTGGGGGAGTGGCGTAATGAGGATGTTTGGCTTACATCAATTAAAAGCCCTCCCAGCATTTCGTTAAGAAGGACCTTCATGGTCCGCAGGCATCAGGGCCACTTTATTCAGGGTTTGAGTGTGGTGACGGTGCCATGCTTTAGGGATTGTCTCAAAAGAAGGGTAAAAACCACAGTTGATGGACAGAATGCAGAACAATGTGATACATTTACCCCAGTACAGAGATCTGGGCCTAAATCTATCGTTTTTTTTGTACTCCACAACACTGCAGTTCAGACATGGCCATATGCAAATCAGTCTGACCCTGTGCCTCGTGGGAACAGTCCAGCCCAAACTGCCAAACCATGCCTTCCCTGGACCGGAAACAAGCTTCCGAAGACCAATTTCTGGCATTCCAGCTGTCGTTAGCCCAGCTTGCTTGAATCCAGTGGTGTGGAGTGCATGGGACTCACGTCTGAGCATACCCATCCCACTCGGGGTGACAAATTCAAAAACCACAGTTGATGGACAGAATGCAGAACAATGTCATACATTCACCCCAGTACAGAGATCTAGGCCTAAATCCATAGTTTTATTGCACTCCACACCACCCCAGTTTAGACATGGCCATATGCAAATCAGTCTGACCCTGTGCCTCATGGGAACAGTCCAGCCCGAACTGCCAAGCCATGCCTTCCCTGGACCGGAAACAAAGAAGGGTATCCATGTCTGCCTGAACACTTCCGATTGGTCTTGCAGGTTGTAGAAAACACTTCAATACGTTGTTGTCTATATCATCACCACTGTCCAGTCTTCCTGCGATGGGGGTGTGGTGGACCTCTATTGGCAGGGGATGCATATTTTGGCTGTATCCAGCACCATGTGGAGGAGGCAGCACTGCGGGCGGGAGAGGTCCAGTGAGTTCCAGAGGTGATGGGGAAGGATCAGGGAGGGAGTGGGGGGAGAGTTGCAGTGTCATGGATGCCCCCAGGCTGTTCCAGACGGCCATCCAGAAGGGTTAGATCAAGGGTCGCTGTGGGGAACTGTGCATCTCCAGAAATATGTATGAGGTAAGAGCCCCACCATGTTCAGTCTTACTGGGTTCCAATGCCATTCAAGGCGCATCTGGAGGCAGAACTTTAAACATGCCTCATGGGTTCCCTTGTCCAGGGCATCCAGAATGTCATCCCAATCGTCCTCTTTGAGTGTTATTTGTAGGCAGGTCTGCCATTTGATAGGGAGGTTGTGGCTGGGGGCTGTGAGAAAAGGTGGCGTGTGAGTGTGTTATAAATCCCCAACATCATTCTTGTTTGGCAACCCCATGTGGCAAGATATGACACCAATGGCAAGGTATGCAGGGACCATGGGCAAGGACCCAAGTAGCATCTTAAGCAGTGTTTCAGCTGTGGTTGGCACCAAGCCTTGTGTGGTTGGAGACTGAATTCTTCCCTCAGGCGTTCAAATGGTTTAAGGTCCCCATTGTCCAGGACCTGGTCTAGGTTGCATATGCACATCTCTATCCACTGTTTCCAGTGGTGGGCCCATCCATCAATGCACTGGCTGTAATTGCCCCAGAGGGGCTCATTGTCATGCAGATATGGGTACACACCAAATAGACAGTGTGCTTGCTGTCAGGCCCTCTGTATGGCCTGTAACACAGGGTGAGGAGGGCAAGACCGGGGAGGGGACTTCTGTAAAGGGGACTGAGTCAATGGCCTTTAGATAGTAGTAAATGCAAAAACAACAATTGATGGACAGAATGCAGAACAATGTCATACATTCACCCCAGTACAGAGATCTGGGCCTAAATCCATCGTTTTTTTGCACTCCACACCACCCCAGTTAAGACATGGCCATATGCAAATCAGCCTTGACCCTGTGCCTAATGGAAGCAGTCCAGCCCAAACTGCCAAGCCATGCCTTTCCTGGACCGGAATCAAGCATCCTAGGACCGGTTTCTGGCTATCAGCCGTCTTAAGCCAGGAAAGCTTGACTCCAGTGGTGTGGAGAGCACAGGACTCACGTCTGAGCATATCCTTCCCACTCGGGGTGACAAATGCAAAAGCAACAATTGATGGACAGAATGCAGAACAATGTCATACATTCACCCCAGTACAGATATCTGGGCCTAACTCCATCGTTTTTTTGCACTCCACACCATCCCTAACTGCAGGCTATTGACATTCCAGTCCAAGACACAGAGAGGGTAGGGGTGTGTGGGGCATGACCTGCCATGCGCTCTTAGTCAGTGGGTGGTGGTAACCTATGAAGATGGGGTCAGGGAGGAGGTGGGGGCAGTCTGAAGATAGAAGAAACTAGTGTGTAGTAAGGTGGCAGGCTCGGGAAGCAAGAAGGTGGGAGGCTAGATAGTGGAGGAGGGAATGCGGGAGCAGGAGAATGAGCAAGAAGGGGAGGAAAAAAGGGTGACAACATAAGGGGTAAGATGCCTTGTGGGAGGAGGGGAGGTGAAACGAAGGGACAGACAGGCAATAGGGCAAAAAATCCTTTGACATAGCAAAGAATACCCTTTGGGGAGCACCAGCAGGGGTTTGAAATGGGCGTGTGGCTAGGGGGCACCAAGGGAGTATGCGTTGGGGGTATAGGAAAGTAGGGGGAGGTAAATGTGCATTGGGGTAACTAACTCTAACCGAAGATAAGCCCAGTGATCTCTGGTCTGTTTACTGCAGGTCAAAAATTGCAGAGTGAGCATGCCATGGGGGCTCCTTCAGGAAGGCATGGCAGGCAAGGTGGGCAAGCCATCTAGTGTGGGTAGAGGGTTCTGCAACAGCTTTAGGGGTCTTTCAGAGGACAGTCATATATTACCAGGGGCAATCCAATGGAGGCACATGTGTCTGTGGGACAGGGGTGCTGTGGGCATTTCCCCCTTGACCGGAAGACATGCTGCCCTGTTCTGTGTGAAGGGCGAACAAGAGGCCAGGGCTAGGAGGTAATAAGTGATGAGGGGGCTGGCACCAGGTGAGCCATGGATGGCCTTCTCAGGTGTCAGGGTGCCCCCGGCAAGGGTAATGCGAGAATGGACATACAGAAAGTGGGTCAAGGATCGAGGACCACTTACACCATGATCCAGCACATTTATGTAAACATGTGGACAAATGGAGTATCCATGCATCACACAATCAATCAATCATGGGTTTGTTGAGCACGACTACACACCCGTAAGGGTCTCAAGGCACTGGGGGGAGGCGCAGGGTCCTGTCCATCAAGGAGGAGGTCTATTGAAGAGCCATGTCTTGAGGTCTCTCGTGAAGTTGGGGAATGATGTTGTCTGTCTGAGGTGGAGCAAGAGGGCGTTCCGGGCTCTGGCTGCGAGAAAGGAGAAGGAGCGGCCTCCTGATCTCGACTTCCTGGTGTGAGAGACCACAGCGTGGGAGAGCTGGGCTGACCTTTGGGGTGCGTGGAAAATTGAGTCGGCTACTCAGGTATGCTGATCTGGTGTTGTGGAGGGCTTGTGTGCATGGGTGAGAATCTTGAAGGTGATTCTTGCCTCAATGGGGAGCCAGTGTAGTGTGTGCAGGTGCTGGGTGATGTGGCAGTGTCATGGCAGGTTGAGGATTAGTCTGGCGGCTGCGTTTTGGATGTTTTGAAGTTTGCGGTGAGGTTTTTGTTGATTCCGGGGTGGAGAGCATTGCTCTAATCTGTGTTTGAGGGGGGATCCATTTGAAGTTCTTGCTTAGGAATCAGAGGGTGTGAAAGCAGGAGGATGCGATATAGTTGATCTAGCAGTCCATTTTGAGTTCGGAGTCCAGGATGATTCCGAGGTTGCGTGTGTGGTCCGTGGGGGTGGGTGGGCTTCTGAGGGCAGGAGACTACCAGGGGTTGTTCAAGGTGTCGGGGTGTGGGCCCATGATGAATACTTCTGCTTTGTCCATGCTGAGTTGTCGACAGCTGCTCTTCATCCTTTTGGTGACTGCTTTCATGCCTTCCTCAAACTTGTGTTTGTGTGCTTTGGGTTCCTTGGATCGGGAGAGGATGAGTTGGGTGTCGTCTGCATATGAAACATCCATTTGAAGGTCTTGCTTAGGAAGTAGGGCCTCACTTGATGGTGGTGCTACGAGGGTGGGAGAGCAATTCCACTCACAATACGTCTGTGGTCTTGCTCGCCTGTCCCCTCAGTGGCGGCCATTAGGTAGGGTTTGGGGATGGCTGGATAGCTGGGAGGCGGGAGCGGGGAGGGGAAACTGGCTTGGGCAGGTCGTGCTGGGGGAGAGGGGCCACAGGATCAGCAGCAGCAGGGAAAAGCAGGAGAGAGGTGCACAGAATAAAGTAGAGTAAAAACATAGTAAAAGTGAAAATGAGGATGGAAAGTGATAGAAAGAGAGTGACAGTAAAAGGGTGGAAAACTAAGGTTAAAGCAAAGAGGTGAAAGGAAAAGGCTAGCAGAAAAACAGAGTGGGAGAAAGAGTGAGAGGTCCACTGGACCACCAGGGATGAGGCGCAGGTATAGGCTGCAGGCGGAGGAGGACCTTGAACACCAACACTGGAGAGTGCAGGGACTCAGGAGGTCCTCACTTGAACGTAGAGTTGCAAGGGTGGGAGAGCCATTTCACAGACATTAAGTCAGTGGTCTTGCTCGCCTGTCCCTGCAGTGGCCGCCATTAAGTAGGGGTCGGGGAGGGCTGGCCTGTTGGGAGGCAGGAGATGGGATGGGAAACAGGCTTGGGCTGGTCGCACTGGGGGAGGGGCCATGGGAGCAGCAGCAGCAGGGAAAAGAGGGAGAGAGGTGCACAGAATAAAGTAGAGTGAAAACAGAGTAAAAGTGAAAAAGAGGATGGAAAGTGATAGAAAGAGAGTGACAGTAAAAGGGTGAAAAACTAAGGTGAAAGGAAAGAGGTGAAAGCAAAAGGCAAGCTGAAAAATGGAGCAAGAGGTCCACTAGACCACCAGGGAGGGCCTCACTTGATGGTGGAGCTGCAAGGGTCAGAGAGCAATTTCACAGACATTAAGTCAGTGGTCTTGCTCACCTGTACCCGCAGTGGCCGCCATTAAGTAGGGGTCGGGGAGGCCTGGACAGTGGGAGGTGGGAGAGGGGATAGGAAACTGTCTTGGTCTATTTGTGCTGTGGGGAGGGGGCCATGGAGGCAGCAGCAGCAGGGAAAAGCGAGAGAGAGGTGCACAGAATAAAGTAGAGTGTAAACAGAGTGAAAGTGAAAAGGAGGATGGAAAGTGATAAAAAGAGAGTGACAGTAAAAGGGTCAAAAAGGCAGGTGAAAGGAAAGCGGTGAAAGGAAAAGGCAAGCAGAACAACAGAGTGAGAGAAAGAGTGAGAGGTCCACTGGACCACCAATGATGAGGTGCAGGTGTAGCCTGCGGGTGGAGGATTGCCACGAACACCAACACTCGAGAGTGCAGGGGCTGAGGAGGGCTGAGGAGGGCCTCACTTGATGGTGGAGCTGCGAGGGTGGGAGAGCAATTTCACTGACAATAAGTCAGTGTTCTTGAACATATCAAAGTCAATAGGACAACTTAGAGAACCAATAACAACATACCTGTCAAGCCAGCAGGAAACTAAGGAGGGGAGGGGTGCTTTTGACCAAGCACAGCCAGAGGCCAGGCTTCATGGTGCACAGTGAGGTCTAACATTGCCCTAGTCAGAAGGGCTGGTCAGGGGCATGGTGGGTCAATCTGGAGCACAGCTTACAGTGTGCACAGTACCAATAATTAAACAAACAGGCAGTGAGATACTCAGCTGTCCATCAGGTGATCCCATCATTCTTGCTTCAGCTCCTGTGCAACAAGGTTTGGCAGCCCCCATCAGACCCAGTTCATAGTGCGGGCAGATTTAGGGGGAGAGTGTGATTTGTTTCTGTCCTGAACCTGGGCGAGGGCAGCCACTGCCTGCAGTGCCTGGGCTCTGTCTGACTGGGATCATGCTGCTCTGTCAGGGTCCCTGTTCCGAGCTCCACTTTCTTTGTGCCAGCGTCTGTCACAGAGAGCGAAGGTAGGGTCAGTGTCGTTCGGGGGTGAAATTCCATTGCTCTCGGTGAGAGAATGTCCATGTCCTGAGTAGAGAGTCAGTTTGGGAAGTGGCTAAAGAAGTCTTTTGACTCACCATCTCTGATGATCCTCAGTAGGCAGGTTCGAAGAGGCCATATTTTATGTCCAACTGGTGAAGCCGGGTTGGAGAGATTGGAAGGCCTTACAGCGGTCATTAGTTTTTCATTAGAAGTCCACTGCAATGGGGACCTCATGACCCTCGTACGTGTAGGGGTCATGGAAGGGGACCACAGTTAATAGTTCTTTGTGTTTCACAGGAAGTAAGCGATGAGAGTCCAAGGTCTTGCTTTATGATCTCGACGAGGCTGACCTATTGGGTTAGCTCGTTGTACCTCTGGCGTGGATCATAGACAAGGCCAGTGAGAGCGTGATGGTGACCCTGAGGAATTTTCTGAGAAACATAAAAGGCGGACGTTGTCCCTTCAGCTCCTATCCTCTAGGTTGATTACTTTGCTTCACAGGAATAGGAGTTCCTGGTCCCGCTTTGGCAAAATGTTCAGGTGGTCCTCCAACGCGCTGACACGCAGTTCAAATCTGTTTGTGCGGCTCTTGAATCCCACAACACCCAGGCATATGGACTTGGTCTCAGCAACCGTGATTTCTTGGAGGATGCATTTCGAATGTGGTATCTTGTGTGCTGCCAGTGGTGGATGGGGGCTGCCCGGGAGCCTGCGGTGCCATATCCCGAGTATTGGCCATGGAGTGGGTTTGGTTGACAGCCTCAGTAAACAGGAGCTGGCAGGCATGTTTGCGGATGGTTTTTCCAGGAGACATCATCAGTCCTGCTGTCATGGGGGAAGGACACCGCCCCTATTTGGTGATGTGCACAGATGCACTCAGACCTGTCAGTTTCTCCCCTTGGAGTGCTCCTGGGTCCAGTCCACTTGTACAGGGGGTTAGTGATGGCGTTGAGTCCCAGTCCGACTGGTAGGGGGTGCCCCCCGTCAGCCCCACTCTCTGGCCTCTTTACTGCACCCACCGGGGAGGACTGCATAGTTCCATTTGTATGGCCTTCAGGGCAGGGGCCCATAGGTTAACGGAAACACTGCTTGTGTCTGCTCCGATGCTGGCTTGGCCGCTTGTTGTCCAGTCTCTTCAGGTTTGGGCAGCCTAGTATCAACAGAAGGCAGGTTCCCCTGTGGTGCTTCCTTCAGGGTGCCAAATGGCCAGTGTATGGTGGTCCTTGCAGGTTATCAGCGTGGATCACGTGGGTGGAGAGTGCAGGTCGCTGCTACCCCCCTCTTTCACCAAGTGGAGAGAAGTTCATTGTACCAGGCCCTGGCGCAGACTTTTAGCCGCTTTGAGTGGGGTCCAGTGGCCTGCATGGTAAAGGGCTCTAATGCTTCAAGGACCCTCTGGTGCAGGCCGGCTGGGGGCAGGGGTGGGGCCAGTCCCATCCACAAGCCTTGTCTAGGGAGTAGGTCTGGTGTTATATTACATATTAAGTGGGGCACCACTGGTTTGTGATGATGTTGCAGTAAGACTGGAAAGGGGCGACCACTCGGTCCCCCCGCACGTATGGCGGAGTGCCTCGATCCCCCCGGGAAGCCATTTTTGGGCGGGAGGCGCGTCTCGGCTGGTATGCCCGAAGCGGCGTAGCCGGGGCGCGCTTTTTCCCGCCCTAGAGTGGGCTGGCCTAGACACCGACGTAGCCAGCCACGCCCTCGGGGCAGGCAGGGGCGGGTTTACGCCCGCCCTGAAGACGGATAAAAAGGGACGCAAGACCAGAAGACGTCCTCTTGTTCTTGTGCTCCGAAGCTGCACCTCCTCGCTACACGTGAGCTCGGGACAGAACGAAGAGCCAATTTTGAGCGTTTTGATCTTTTTCTTTGTCTTCTAGATACTTCGTCGGAGAGATGCCCAAGAAAGGCGCAAAGAGAATGTCGACTGATCAGATGGTTCGGGCCCTTTTTAAGGATATGGCCGACATAAAGAAGCGGCTGGCTGAGCGAGACGGGGAGGAGGGATCAGGCCAACCACCGGCTGGAGGGAGACCTAAGAGGCCGAGAAGGGTTCCAGCCGGGGGAGATGTCCCGGCTCCCTCTGCCCCGCTCGAGGCGCCGACCCCGCTACCGATGGAGGGGAATCCAATCCCCGTTGTCATCACCCCGACATCCAATGAGGATATGCCCCCCGAGCTGGCAGCACAGCTAGCAGCGTGGTTGGGCGATAGTACTGAGGGCGCCACGGCTGCCGAGGCACAGGCGCTGATAAGAAAGCTGCGTAGGGAAAAAGACGCAGCCAAGGTGACCGCGCCGGTGGCGGTGATAGAAAAGCCGCAAGTGGCGGAAGCAGCATCCGGTTCAGGTAAGCGGCCATTGCCGATCGCAAGGGATGAGTCAGCACCCTCTCGTAGAGATAGATTGGGGCAGCATGTTCCTTTAGCAATAAAGGAAAAGATTTGGGCGGGGGAATACGTGAATATTTTCTCCTTGCTCGTCGATCATTATGAGATAGAGCATGTCAAGAGTCAGAAGGACCTAATGCATCCAAGTGTTTGGCGCGCAAAGATGGCCGCCTTTAATGTAAATGAGAATATTGGCAACTGGGGCAATGCGTGGGGTATTTTTACATCGATTTTGGGGGAACGTAGGCCCGAGTTGCTTCCTGAGTTTCCCATTTATCAATCACGAATTATGGGTTACTCGACAGCGTATCAAGGTAACCATTGGTTCTGTTATGACAATCTATTCAGGAAGGAAAAGGAACATAACAAGAGTTTGACTTGGGATTGTTACGATTCTGTGACATGGGATAAAATGAAAGAGTCAGGAATGTTAAAAATGCCATTAGTTGGGAGCAATGTTGTCGATTACTCCCGCCAAAATGCGGGGACGCCCTTTCGACCAGGTACGAGCACCGACGATTATTCGAGACCTGCCGGCAATACAGGGAAAAGGGGTTTCTGCTTTAATTTCAACAAAGGTAAATGTACTAGGCCTCCGGGATCGTGTAAATTCAAACATGAATGTAGTACTTGTGGGTCGTCCCATCCTGAGTCCTCGTGCAGAGCCAGAACGAGTGAGAATGGGGGTAAGGGAGGCGCCAAACAGGTCTAAGATAGTCCGAGGGGCGCCTTTACCAACCCCAATTGATACCTTGGCGATGATTCCCTGGCTCAGCGAATACCCGGATCGTACTTCTGCTGGGGTGCTGCGGAACGGTTTTTCACATGGTTTCCGCATCCCGGTAGGGGACTTTCAGGGTGTAGGGACGTGCAAAAATCAACTTTCCGTCTTGCAGCATACATCTGTTGTGCAAGATAAGATCCAGAAAGAGGTTAGCCGGGGACGGGTCGCCGGCCCGTTTAGTGTACCCCCGGTACCGTATTTTGTCTGTTCTCCGTTAGGGGTGGTCCCCAAGAAGGACCCAGGTGAGTTTCGATTGATCCATAATCTGTCAGCTCCACATGGTCTTTCGGTGAACGATGCAATTAATCCGGAGGTTTGTTCGGTGCGGTACGCATCATTTGATGAGGCAGTAGCCATCTTGAATCGCCTGGGGCCCGGGACGTTGATGGCGAAATCAGATATCGAGTCAGCGTTTCGGTTGCTCCCGGTACACCCAGACGACCAGCGTCTTCTGGGATTCAGGTTTCAGGGATCATACTACATGGATAGGTGTATGCCAATGGGATGCTCTATATCATGTGCTTATTTTGAGAAATTCAGTACTTTCCTGCAATGGGTGTTCACGAAGAAAACGGGTTTCCGAAATGTAATGCACTACCTTGATGACTTTCTGTTTCTTGGACCCGCCGGAAATCCCGAATGTGCCCAGGCCTTAGCTGAATTCTGTGAGTTGATGGGTCATTTTGGCGTGCCATTGGCACCAGGTAAAACTATGGGTCCCACGACTTGCCTCGAGTTTTTGGGGAGGGTTGTTTCCGTCTACCGGCTAGCAAAGTGTCGAAATTCAGGGCAGCCCTGCAAGTATGTTTAAATGCATCTAAGGTTACACTGCATCAGTTGCAACAATTGGTGGGGAAGTTGAACTTTGCCTTGAGGGTGATCCCAATGGCCCGCCCCTTTTCCCGTTCAATTGCCCAAGCGATGGTTGGCCTAAAGGAGGGTCATCATCGCACGAGGTTATCGGCTGAGGTCCGCCAGGACATGCGTATTTGGTTAGCATTTTTGGCGGACTTCAATGGTCGAGTCGTCTGGAACAAGCCAGCCGTGTCCTCTGAAGAGCTTGGGCTATGGACAGATTCAGCGGGAAGCATAGGCTTTGGCGCCATCTTCGCCACAAAATGGTCGGCACAAAGGTGGCCCCCATGGTGGCATGAGGAGGGGCTGACGAGTAATATTGCTTTCCTTGAACTGTTTCCCATTCTGGTGGCCCTGAGAACCTGGCCCGAAGGGTTCAGAAATCATTCTGTTGTGTTCTGGTCTGACAATATGACCGTTGTAGAATGCATCAATAGTCAGGCAGCCCGTTGTAAACTGATTTTGAGGCTGCTCAAAGAAATTGTCTTACTGTGTATGCAACTGAACGTGATATTCAGAGCAAAACATGTCCCGGGGGTGATGAATCAGGCGGCTGATGCACTGTCTCGTTTTCACATGCAGGCTTTCTCGGGTTTCCTTCCCTCAGCGGACCCAGAGCCGGCACCCTTCCACGAAGCTCTCTGGTCTCTCGGTGCCCCGAACTTCGTCACCTCGTGGGAGAGAGTCTAGCACCCAGGACAAGGAAGGCATATGAAGGGGCGTTTCAGGCCTATTTAGCCTTTTTGGGGACTGAGAGAGGGGGACTTTGGGGTCAGGAAGAGTGGGTAGTACATTTTCTAATGTCCTTACGTAGGGCCGGGAAGTCGGTGGCTACGGCCCAAAGGCATCGTGCCGCCATTTCCTTTGTGGCCAGGGCCCATAACATCCAGGACCCGACAGCGTCTTTTGCAGTACAGAAGGCGCTGCGTGGGTGGCAACGCCTGGAGGGTCGCAGAGTAGATGAGAGGCGACCGATAGGTCTGGATAGGTTGTCCCAGTTGCTGGCCACACTCCCTACCACATGCTCGTCTCCTTTCGAGACGTGTTTGTTCCGGACTGCATTTACGCTGGCATTTCACGGGGCGATGAGGATAAGTGAGCTGGTTGTAAGGAACAAACAGGATGTGGTGGGGGGGTTGTGCCGGGAACACGTTCAGATCAGGGGTGATGCGATGATTGTCTCCTTTCTCAGGTCCAAGACCGACCAAGATGGGAGGGGGGACTGCACGATCATTCGCAGGGCCCCCGGGTCCTCCATGTGTCCGGTACAGTGTTTAGAAGATTACCTAGCACGAAGGGTGGCATCATGGGGGGGGACATTGTTGAGGCATGCAGACGCCACCCCACTGACGAGGTTTCAGTTTCAGCGGGTGCTTGCAATGGCCATTGCCGCAGCGGGCTTGGACCCGGGCGAATTCGGGACCCATTCCTTTCGAATAGGGGCTGCCACTGAAGCTACAGCCAGGGGTCTTAATGTAGAACAAGTGAAACGAGTGGGGCGTTGGTCCTCCAACTGTTATAAGAGATATGTGCGATTGCACATGTTGTGAGGCTGTAATAATGTACTCACGCTTCTTGTCTTTTGTTTGTTTTCAGTTGCGCAAGCCTACGAGGCAGGGCGGACTATGCAGTCGACCCAACACCAGGCCAGCGGTCAGACATCACCGGCTGTGAGACAGGAGGTGTGGGTCGTGGGCCACTCATACGTGAGACGTGCCGCAGACGTATTCAAAGCAGGTGACATGATTCACGTACCTGGGGAATACGGGTACAGAGTGTCCTTCTACGGAAGAGGCGGTCTCTGTATTGACCAGTTTCAAGCATTCTTTGAGGGTTTGTTAGGGCGGACGAGGTCACCGCCGTCTATAGTCATAGTACATTTAGGGGGCAATGATTTGGTCACCACCGGTAGACGACTTCTCCTAGAGGCAATGCTTTCCACGGTAAGTTGGTTAGCGAGGAAAGTTCCGGGGTGCATAATTGCGTGGTCTCATATGATCCCACGAAAAGTGTGGCGGAGGGCTAACTCGATCCCTGCTTTGAATCATTCTGTTAGAAAACTTAATAACAAAGTGAGTAGGTTGTTCCGTTCCAAGACATTACATTCTATCTCGCATAATTGTATTAACGATGACAGTATGTATTTGGGGGATGGTGTGCATTTGTCGAGGGTGGGAAATGAGTTACTCATAGGAGACTTCTTGGCTTGGTTAAAAACGTTAAAACATGACCTTTAGGTAGGAGTTTTGTGGGGGGTCCGGATAGCCGGTCAACTATCCGGACCTGTGGCGGTAAGGTCATGATCGGTGAGCACTAATTAGAAGATCCCTATGAGTGGGCGTCACCCAACACGGATGGGAGCGCTCGGGAGAGGTGGCCATTGGCCCCTCAATGGGGAGGCGGTCCCGTCTAAGGATGGGTCGCCGGAAGTAAAGGAAAGGCGGTCAAGGCCCCTTCCTTTGTAGGAGGGGTTACAGCCCCCTCCTGGTGAATTTCCCGGGGCCAGTGTCATCTGCGACGGCAGATGCTGTAAGTTGTGTGGGGTGGGGGGAGGTCCACGATACCTTCTAGATACCTCACACAAGTCTTCGAACGACCTTTAAATGGCGTCGAGTCTTAAGTGCCCCCGTCAAGTCAAGGGAAATTGTTAGTAGTTGCACTTGAGGTAAGCCTCTGTGCTGTCGCCCCTCCCAAGTGGGAGGGGTAAGTCTGGTTAGGGATCTTGACACCGGTTATGACCTTGCCGTTGGCCCTTAAACGTTAGGATGTACAATTTCAGTATTTCTAGAGAATGTTTTGTAGGATGCTAGTTCGGCTAGGAGAACCTCTGTATTAGAGAATATGTTAAGGTTAGCCAAACATCGCAATGTGGTAATGAAATTGTACATAACATGAAACGTTTAATGTTTTTAATTTTGTTTTAATAAATACGGCCGGGAGGGTCACTCCCTCCCACTTCCAAAAACTTCAAGAACTGTTTCCGGTTTCCCTCCTTTTGGGGATTGTGTTGAGAGGGGGTGGCGGGTATCTCAGCCATATGGAAAGGGGCGACCACTCGGTCCCCCCGCACGTATGGCGGAGTGCCTCGATCCCCCCGGGAAGCCATTTTTGGGCGGGAGGCGCGTCTCGGCTGGTATGCCCGAAGCGGCGTAGCCGGGGCGCGCTTTTTCCCGCCCTAGAGTGGGCTGGCCTAGACACCGACGTAGCCAGCCACGCCCTCGGGGCAGGCAGGGGCGGGTTTACGCCCGCCCTGAAGACGGATAAAAAGGGACGCAAGACCAGAAGACGTCCTCTTGTTCTTGTGCTCCGAAGCTGCACCTCCTCGCTACACGTGAGCTCGGGACAGAACGAAGAGCCAATTTTGACACACCCACCAGCCCCTGAGGACAGCCAGTTGTTTTATAATAAAGTGAATTTATAAGTATGTTTTCCGTTTCGTTTACAGGTTGTGATGGTATCAGTTTGATGTTGATCATAATAAAGAATGGTGTCTGTTGTCTAGGTTTTACGATTAAAATGATTTGATATAGTGTTGCATTTTTAAGCATGCTCTTTCGGTCGTAGCGACCAATGTTTTCATAAGTTTGAGTAGAATTGTCGTATTTATTTTTGGTAGGCGGTAAGGTCATGATCGGTGAGCACTAATTAGAAGATCCCTATGAGTGGGCGTCACCCAACACGGATGGGAGCGCTCGGGAGAGGTGGCCATTGGCCCCTCAATGGGGAGGCGGTCCCGTCTAAGGATGGGTCGCCGGAAGTAAAGGAAAGGCGGTCAAGGCCCCTTCCTTTGTAGGAGGGGTTACAGCCCCCTCCTGGTGAATTTCCCGGGGCCAGTGTCATCTGCGACGGCAGATGCTGTAAGTTGTGTGGGGTGGGGGGAGGTCCACGATACCTTCTAGATACCTCACACAAGTCTTCGAACGACCTTTAAATGGCGTCGAGTCTTAAGTGCCCCCGTCAAGTCAAGGGAAATTGTTAGTAGTTGCACTTGAGGTAAGCCTCTGTGCTGTCGCCCCTCCCAAGTGGGAGGGGTAAGTCTGGTTAGGGATCTTGACACCGGTTATGACCTTGCCGTTGGCCCTTAAACGTTAGGATGTACAATTTCAGTATTTCTAGAGAATGTTTTGTAGGATGCTAGTTCGGCTAGGAGAACCTCTGTATTAGAGAATATGTTAAGGTTAGCCAAACATCGCAATGTGGTAATGAAATTGTACATAACATGAAACGTTTAATGTTTTTAATTTTGTTTTAATAAATACGGCCGGGAGGGTCACTCCCTCCCACTTCCAAAAACTTCAAGAACTGTTTCCGGTTTCCCTCCTTTTGGGGATTGTGTTGAGAGCGGGTGGCGGGTATCTCAGCCATATGGTCCCCTGTGCTGCAGGCCATGATGTCGTTGGGGCTCCCTACACCGCATGGCATCTGTCAGAGAAGGCCAGGGAAGAGGGAGCCCAGTTGCCACTGGTGGGAGAGCTTGGGTTGTTATAGCAGGCATCAGGTTCAGGGCAGGACCATTCATCCCCAGGGTCAGCAGCTCTCGGCCAGTGATGTGAAGGCTGCTTGGAAGGCATGTTGTGGGTCAAGACTTAGCTAATGCTATCAGGCCTGAGGTGGGGCCAGCGTCAATCCAGTGCTCGACGGTCCCCCACAGGACAGTGGCTGCACTCTTGGAAGGATGGGGAGCTTAGTGGGGCCCATTTGCGGTAAGCCCAGATTGTCATTGGAGCTGCCTGCGCCCCTTGTTTCTGGCCAGTGAAGGTTCATGTGAGGGGGACCAGGGACTCAGTTACCTTTGGCAAGAATGCCAGTGTGTGGATAGCCCCCACTGGTTGCAGTAGGTGTGAAGTCGGAGGCTGGGCCGGTTTATGCCAACGGATGGTGGCCCTCGACCAGTGAGATGCAGGCTAGCCATGTGGTGGACTGTGGGCCAAGGCTGCACTCACGCATTTAGGCCCAGCACTCTTTGCATGTGGGTTAGACCAGGAGGAGCCGGCTCTGTCTTACTTCCTCAGGCAGCCATCAGGGACTGGCAGCCAGTAGTTCCCCTCAACAGGTGTGTCTGTGGTGTGTTTCTCACGGCTCCCTCCATGTTGGTAGGGCCACAGCCGCCCTTTGAGGCCCATTGCTGCGCAAAGCTCCGGACTCAATCAGCCATCTTTACCTGTGGCCAGACCACACTCCCTCTTGCCTTTTGAAGTGGTTGCACTTCACATATTTGTTTTTTGGCTGGAACCATGGTATTTTTTTTGTGTGTACCCACATAAAATGTCCCAAAATGAAAGATATATATTTTTAAGCCTCATTTTTTCTTTCATTAGCCTGTTGGTACTGCAAGTTTAGAGAATTAGAAATAACACATCCACTGCTATTTCTTCAGTCATTCTTTGTATGGGAGATTATGCTCTTTCATTTTGATTACTGACAAACATGTTTATCATTTTGGATGGTACAGACTCAGTGAGAATAACAAGTTTCTAGGTGTTACTTTCAGTTCACTTTAGTTCCAGCAGAGATATCTTTTGTCATTATCAGCCATTAGTCCTCAATTTCTGAGATTTCTACCGACAAGATCCTACCAAACTGAGGTAATTTTGGGATGACTGTAAAGGAGAAGACATGGATATTTGTAAAGTTTCTCACTAACTGAAAGCTATTTACTGATATGTGTATGAGTTCTGCTCACACACATATTGATGCAAATGTTTATTTTCTCCTTCATTCTTGCAGGTTATTTCAGTCTCAACCTTTGTCCCTGTGTATTTATGTTCCATCATACATGGTCACAACCTGATCAGTCTTGGAGAGCAGGAATACTGTCTTCATCATTTGGTCTCACCACCATCAACCTTTTGTTTTGTTGCAGATATGAGCCTTTTCCTGTTGTTTCCGGCTTCTCTTTAGCGTTCAATCTCTTATCTTTTCTAACTCCCTTGCCCATCTATTTTCCAAACCTCTCCTTTTCACCTCTAATCAAAATCTACTTTGTTTTCTTTATCAATTTTACAGATTCATGATTGATATGTATATATATTTATGTTTGCTCTTTATCAATAGTTTGAAGCATAGCTTTCTTGCTTTAAACTTAATATGGTATGGTATTTAAAGCAGTTTCCTGGATTGTCAAGAAATGTGGCTCTCTGGTTAAAAGACAAAGGGCCATATGTAGGTAATCTCTATTTACTGATTCTTAAATACCAAATTTTACCGATTCGGTATTTAAGAATCGGTAAATAGTATGTAGGTAAAAATTCGGTAAATTTTAACGATTCGGTTTTTACTGATTCAGTAATTTCCCATTCATCGAATGGGAAGCCATTAACTATTACCGATTTGGTAAATACCGAATGGGTAATAGGGGGAACATTTTCAAGGTTGGCAGGGTGTCACATTGACACCCTGTTGCACCCCTGAATCATGCATGTATGCACATGTGGCACACATACATGCACTAAGGGCATGTATGTTTGCCACATGGCACTTTTTAAAAAGCACAAAATTGCTTTTTTAAAGGTTTTCGATATTTAACACCTACTTGTAGTTGGTGGTAAATAACAAATTCTTAAATCAAAAATGCACTCACTTGAGTGCTCCCTAGATAGGATTTAAGGATTAGGTAATTTACCAATTCAGTATTTTAAGGATTCGGTGATTTACCGATTCTTTAAATTACTGAATTGGTAAATTACAGAATCCTTAAATCCAGCCACCTATATTAGAAAAAGCTAGATACCGGTCGGTAACGTCAAATTTACCGATCTTCGTCCGTTACTGACCAGTATTAAGCTACCTGCATATGGCCCAAAGAGTTTTAGCTCATCTTGCCAATCTTAAAGCAAACATTAAAATATAGTAGGAAACCCGTCTTGTTGAAAACAAAATATTGAAGCTTAAAAAGTGCTGGATGGCTAATGTATTTTCCTTTACAGGTTCAGGAAAAGAAATGGGGTGATCATTCCATGTGTTAAACATCCTGACATTCACCTTACATCTCAAGAGATTTATGATGAGAGAAGATGGGTGGCTCTAGAGTTACTTATTAGGAATGTTGATTTACCTATTTTCAATGTATAATGGCAACTCAAATTGACAACTTCTTTTGGGGTACAATTTCTGAAAAGCTAATTAAATATTCTGATGACAATGTAATAATTGGTGTACACTGGAACCAGATATCTGAAACCTTTTCTTGACAGGAATTCTAAATGTACTTTTATCCCAATCAAAATGTATAAACAAATGTGTCTGCTCCTCAACTTAGAGGACACTTATTGATGCATGGAGACTTGGCAGTCCAACTTTAACTCCTTCCATGCTCATGACGAGCTGAGCTCATCATGAGCCAAGGCGCTCCGGTGAGCTAAGCTCGTCATGAGCCGTGGAACGCTCGCATGTGGGGATAATTCCCCTGCTGTGCTGATCGTTCCACTTACAGCTCCAAAATGATATTGAACAGTTCCAAATCCTAAACTATTACCAATCAGGCTTCCGATCGGGTCACAGTACGGAAACTGCATGGTCCACACTGTCAACGATGAAAGGAACTGTCAGACATAAAGGAAGTGAACCATGGAAGAGCACTACGAGTAATGCTGATCTCCTGCAGCAGATGAAGCTCGATGTTATGTGAGACCATATCTGTGCAAATTCTGTGCTTTACCTTCGAATTTATGCTTGGTTACTTGACTACGTCCAATATTGAGACTGATTAAAAATTAGGATGATTATTCACCTAAATCCTTTGGCAAATTACAACTAATGCAGGTGACCTTTTCTACTGCATAATTATTCTGAACCATCTGGTTACGGATCCATTTTGAAGAAACTAACTTTGGCTGTATATTACTTTGAACTCAGATTACATCTCGAACTACCTCAGATTGAATGATCGCACGAATTTCAAGATCCACTTTATAAACTGTGTTGATCCAAGGGGTTACATTTTGAAAAGTTTAGTCCTGATGATAGTCTTGTTGATGACAACCCAAGAGACCGAAACGTTGACATAAGCATCATCTCCTCAGCTATTTATACTACAGGATATCATGATACATTGAAAACTCTGGTTTCCTCATTTATTTAAAGGAGTTGATTCTGCTGTTATGAACTGTCAATCAAATATGTATATGTTGCTATTCATGATTGCTTTTGTATAGTTTTGCTCATTTTTTATCCCCATTGATTTATTCTTGTGATTTACATCAATATAAATATATTTTTTTAAACAGAGCCCTTTTCTGCTGTGCGCTTCCTACTTTTTATAAAAAAAGTGATTATATCTTTCTCTAAATAAGAAACTGTTTGATTAATTTGATAAGTAATCCTGAGGATACATTGGGTTCAAACGAATGAACTATTAAACAGATAAAAGAATTGAGTCAGATTCAAAATAGAATCCCTTGTAGTCAACTTTCTAAAAGGGCCAGTTTAAAAAATGTGACTTAAAATCCAACGTTACGATTAAAGAGGATTTCAAATTATGATTCATTTGAGTGTAAACATCATATTGTTATCTGGTCCCAGTCAAAGTAATCACTTATTAAATCTAATAAGGTAACACAGTTTTAACCACTAGCACACAAGGGCCTCACAGTAGTGTAAATTACTTTTGGAGTGTTTGACTACCAGGACATGTAAAAGGTAAACTCACATGTCCTACTTTTTAAATGCAATGCACCCTATCCTATGGGCTTTTAGGGTCTATTTTGGGGGTGCCTTATAAGTATCAAAAAGGGTGTTTTCTGCCTGGCAAAAGGTTTGTGTTGCTTTGAAGGCTACCTTAGTGGGTAGCACAATGAATGCTTCAGGTCCACCAATAGCATTTATTATACATGTCCTGGATACATGTAGAACCATCTATGAAAATTAAATGTGCTGATTGGTTGTAGGGTAATTTTGCCATGTTTGCAAGAGAGAGCACAAGCATGTTAGTACTGCTTAGCAGTGGTAAAGTGTGCAGTGTCCTAATGCCAATAACAGTGAATTCAGAAAAACGGGGAGGAGTGAAGGCAAACAGTTTGGGGTAATAACACGCCAAGGATGTTGCATCCAACAATGATGTTGTGTTGTTTTACATTTTCCAATTTAGTGCATCATGTATGATATGTTGCATGATAAGTTTGCCTTATAAATACAACAGGCTTTTCTCTCTGAAACGTTTGTTTATTCACTTCTTGTCATAATTTCTGTTGTCGCTTTCACGTAAAGCAAGGCTGGGTGGTGGGCTGATATGTGCCACTGCTCAGGAGTAGAACCCTTGGGCCTGATGTGCTATTCCAATTCACCAACCAAGGATGTGTAATTTGCACCCCCAATGGTTTGAGAATAGTAATACAATTTGCAAGGCAGCCTTTGTACTAATAGATTGCATCATAGAAAGAATATTTCTCAGGGGCCTGTAAAACAACCCGGCTAATGAATAATAACTTGGCAGGTTGCAAGTTGCAACCCCTTCTGATTGGCAGTTAATGCAGGGACGGAGGCCTGCAAGGGTCAGCTAATCTCCATTAGTGCATTTATATTCCAAATCATAAATATATTTAAAGGAGGACATGGGTGCTGCTTTTTTTCTTTTTTTTGAAAATTCTATTTATGACGGCATTTAGGGGAGCATGGGTTTGTCCTCTGGACCACTGCTTCCTCTCCCAGAGGTTCTGTCATAATTCCCAAAGGGAAAGATGTCCCACGAGGAGAGCTTACTCTTTACAAATCAGGTACCACCCCATTTGAACTTTCAGCTATTGATCAATGGTTCGTGACCACAGCTAAAATCAAAAACCCTTAAAACATTTTTCTCCGAATCCCAGATGGGAGGGGGACATCCCTTTCATGTCCCCGCTTATTTGACATTAGGACATGGACAGAAAAGCCCTTATTAAATGTGAAAATACTTTTCAGACTCATACAATGTTTTTTGTAAAAAGTAAAAAGATATTTCACAGTTGCAAACCCTGTGATTTTGCAAATTACAGTCTTTGCAAATACAAAATGCTGCTGTGCATCGGGGTCCCTGCTGGAATAAGAAAATCCATATTATATTTTATCTCACCAAAAATTAACTAATTGAGATTTTGAGAATTTTTGCCACTTACCATTCCTTAAAAAAACACCGGTTGTGAAAGTGGAAATAATAGCTCACAAGAAGCATTAAAAGCTGGCCTTGTCTTTGTGTGACCTTGCCGAACTGTCGCTTACCAAACTTGAATGTTAGTTATCTTTCATCTGTTACACTCTGGTCGGGTTTACAAGCCTTTTCTTCCTTCCTTATTTGCAATACCAAAGCCATAATAGGAAAATAACATCGAAGGTACGTTTCAGTTATCTCCTAATGTTGCGTGCTTATCTAGGTTCCTGATCGATACTGTGACCTTGTGCCCCTATTCGGCTATAAATCCATTTATTCCCTATATTGGCATAACCGTTCAAGTGCGATTTTCTAAAAAGTCATCTCTGGCCTCACACGAACAGAGCCACATTCCAGCATGACTCTCTGCTACTTCCTTTGCGACCAATTAGTGCAATGACAGAGCAGTAGTCACTATCTGATATTCCTAGATAACACTCCGAGTTCTTGAACAAGAAAAAAACTTAGCAAACCTGGAAATCCCCGCTTGCTATGTTTTGATTAGTAATGGAACTCTAATGAGCAACTGATAACTGTCACTTCCTAGTGACATCTTTAATTGGCGTCTTATGTCCAGCAAACTTGCGTCAAACCCGGCACCTGTCAGGTATAAATATTACCAACGTTGCCTTAAGCAATGCGAGTTCGTTGCCTGTTGCTGATGCCAGCTGCCTGCATGACCCTGTGTTGGTAAATCTAGCACTCTGTCGCTGCAGCCTGCTATCCTGTGGTGGTGAAGCTGCTGATTACCATTATCGCCGCTACAGCGCGAACTATGGTGCAGTACGCTTAAGGAGCTGAACAGCCGTCCTCTGCGAAGACATCCAGCAGATTCCAGCTGCCCGCGGACGCTGTCCCCCCTCCTTCCTCGACGCGCTGAAGAGCAACCGTTGCCTTTCTCGTGCAGAGAAATCCAGTCACGGCGCTTCCAGTTTACCCTTGCAGGTGACTGGGATATCGAGAGAGACCCCTGAAGGAGATACCAATCCTCCATCATTCTATTCAGAGGTATGGTGTTGACTAAACCCTTAGACGAGAATTCTTGAAACAAACCTTGGCAAAACCAACTTAACTTAAAGCTACTTACTTACTCCCCTTTTCACGTGTTAGGCTTAGGTCAGGCACACTGGGGTAGGCTTAGTTAGAAGCACCAGTTGAGTATGTTAGCCTAATGTATATATGACTGTATATATGTTTTATTACTTTTAAACCATTGTATGGCTAAGAAACCATATCAATGCTTTTACAGTTCTATTTCGCAATACTTATCTTACTGTACGTACTTTTTATAATAACAATTATTGCAATTGTGGCAATACATTTCTCTTGTACGAGAAGAAAGACTGTTCAATAAATGTTAACCTTTATTGATACACGCCCGTCTCTCTATTCTCTACATACCGTGAAAGTAAACTGCACTAGACTGACTGAGTGAAATCTATGTCTATTGTTTCACACGACCCTAAAGATCGACTCTTGATCTGAGGAGCAAAGTTGTCATGTTGCACGGTTGTTGGAAAACTGAATCCCTTCTTGTCTGTGCCAGGGAAGCTGATCACTTCCTATGCAGAGAAGAAAGTTTCCAGTGACCTCTGAGCTAGTTGGTAACACAACCCAATTAAGTTTAGCATAGTCAGTGGAGGCCTGGAATATAAGCAGTTCCACGTCGATACTACTGTTTATGTTATTCCAATGCGCAGGGCCTAGTGGGAAACTAGGAACTACACTACATGGCGCCCAAACGTTTGGTAAGGCGATAAACTAACGCAAGACTTGTAGAGTAACTCAGTCGTGCATATTTCACAGACCCCTTTTCTCCCGTAAATACTCCAATAGATGTCTGGAGTGGGTGAAAGGTTAAAATCCGCCCGACCTTAGTAGGAAGAGATTCCTATGTAAAGCTCTGGTTTATTCAACGTTGAAGGATACAGTGTTCCAAAATATTGTGCACCTAATCTTTGTCTCCTTGGAGACCTACTCTGCAAAGCCTGCATTTTTTTAAAAATGTCAGACAGTGAAGAAGAAAGGGAAGCAGTTAGACTGGCAGCCCAACTAATAGAGGAAGACACGAGTCTCCTAGACACAGACCCGGATGCTATTATCATCCCGGTCCAGTTAAGAAGATCTATAACGTTAAAACTTATAGAGAACGGACTGACACCTCAAGGTGGTACAGTAATTTTCGTGATAGAGGCTCACGAGTATCGGCAGACAGAGGTATTCTATTCATGGATAAACTTTCCAGCGGTAAACGCTAGAACAAAAGAGTTTCACTATTACAAAATAGAGAAACCTCCGGAAGAGTACGCTCCTTTCGAGGAGGTTGAAATTCCACTTAAATTTCAAGAGCACCTGCTCTGGTTTAATGGCGCCCTAAAACACAATGATCACATAACTAGGCTCGGTCCACTAGGTAGACCAGGAGCCATGTGGCCGGTTCTAGCCAGCTACACACCACATCCTAACATTGCAAAAATGTCTAAGGAAGAGCTGTTAGCACAGCTAAAAACATTAATAAAAATACATAGGCAATTAGTCCAATATGTAATGCGGACTGCAACAGTCCAGCCAGCTGTTAATACACCACAGCTGACCCCTCATCAGGGGAACACAAATAAAATCACACCACAGAACATACAGTCATGTCTTGGTAAAACACCCGTAAAACGGGAACAAATTCCTTTCTGGTTAGCACAGAAAATCACACAAATAGAGGCAGTATTTCCTGATACTACCCCTATTGAGAAACACAGAATCTTGACCATCTGCCTTCCTATGGGAATCGCACCACACGTGGAGGACTGTGACACTTGGGGTACAGTCTTTGCTTCCATTTACACAAAAACACACGGTGTTCCGTCTATGGCGGTAATACCAGAAGTGCTAAAACAGATTCAAAATGAATTCGGTCCAGAGCCCGCTTTAAATCTAGGTATGAAATTACTGAAAGACTTCAAGCAGGTCTCGGCTATATTATTAGCCAACATTAGAGGAGAAGCAGCATCTGTGGCGATCCGCCAGAAGTTGAAGGAAACAGATATTAAAGATCCTGTGGAACTTGCAAAAATCATAGAAAAGTGCTATGAAGAATTAGGTAGAGACAGCTTGGGTGGAAAACCAGTTAAGCCCCAACTGCTCGAAAATCCTGAAAAATTATTTATTAAAAATAATTTAAACACTCCTAAAAAGAGCTGGGATGGAAATAAACAGTCCACTCCCAAGGAAAACGTTTTCCAGTCCAGAGGAAGGTCTCCTCGACGGAGGGAAAGAACTCCGACTCGAGAACGACAGTCTCCCCAGAGGGAGCCCTCTGAGAAAAGATATAACCTTAGAAATAGGGATAATCTAAAAAAACCTGATAGATATCAAAGTATTGATACACGTCCCTCTCGATCTCTTCCACAGAATTCGGAAAGAAGAGGACGGTCAGACCCAGGAGAGCAAACCAAGTCCAAAGACAAGGAACCTGCTCAAAATAAGAAATCTCAATTTCAGAAAAAGAAGGTAGCCAGTATTAGAGTAATCAACCATGCCGAGAATACTGAGGACACAGTTGAAGAACGGAGAGTGGGCATTGACAATGTTGGACAGTGCAGCAGAAATCAGTATAGCGCGGAAGATCTTGATGAGTCATCTGGAGACAGTGGACACGAATGAATACATTCAGGTTGAAACTGCCGACACCAGACTTAGCGAGCCCCATAAAATATACGAAATAACATTGCGTATAGAGGGTGATAAGACTAGGAAAATTAAGGGTCTATTTTGGGATAAGCTCTCAAAAGGCTATGATATTTTGTTAGCTGAAAAAGATTGGCCCCCGGAGTTTGTCAGGGAGTGCCCTCGTGGCGAAGAAGTGATTATGCCTGCCTTCTCGAATCACATTCCGATTCATAAAAAATACACATATGCAAGGAAATGGGCTGTAGCCCAGGCACCTGCATTATATAAAAATCATGTAGGATGGGATGAGGATTCACCTCCTCACAAAATCCAGCTAAAAAGCGAACCAACTGCCCAACGGCAGTATCCCATAAAGCAAGAAGCTAAAAAACAAGTCAGGGAGATCTTAGATCAACTTGAATACCAGGGGGTGATTGAAACATGCACCTCTCAAATGAACAATCCTTTGTTTCCTGTCTCCAAGCCAGACAATTCATATCGTCTAGTTTTGGACTACAGACATCTTAATACATGTTGCAAAACTTTTGCAGTACAAAACTCGCATAGTGCAGCCCTAATGAATAATATAGTTAGGAAAAAATATAAAACGACATTAGACATTTCTAATGGTTTCTTTTGTCAAAACATTGCACCAGAAAGCAGATATTTGACCGCTTTCTCCGCATTTGGGTCGCAGAAAAAATTCTGTCGACTCCCACAGGGGTTCAAGAACAGCCCAGGACTATTCTCAGCTAGGGTAACAGAGTTACTACAAATCTATGATGATGAAGCATTATCTTACGTAGATGATATTTATCTCACAGACGACGACTTGGATACTCACTTGAAAAGAGTGAACACCATTATACTTGGATTCGCAGCAGAGGGTTACAAATTCAACTTTAAAAAGTCCCGAATTGCCCATCTGACAGTACTATTTTTAGGGTACGAATTATCAAGTGAAGGGAAAAGCCTAGCGGACAACTTCTTAGAGAAGTGCGCTGTACTCCAAGCTCCAAAAACGTGGAAGAATTTACAATCCATTCTAGGTTTTCTGAATTTCGGAAGAACTTACATTCTAAATTACGCAGAGAGGGTTAAACCTCTCTACGAACTAATTAAACCTGATTTAAAACAAATCAATTGGACTCAAAAACACACAGAAATTTTGAGATCACTGCAAACAGACATGTTAGCAAAAACAAAATTAGATACACGTGACAACACACGTGATCTTGTAATCCGAGTCATCCCAGGAAGATGCGGATTCACGTACCTAACCTCTAATGAGGGAGAAAAGGTACCAATTTCATTTAAATCTCACTTGTACACACAAGTAGAAAAAACATTCAGTCACACAGAAAGAACTGTGAACGCAGTGCAAATCGCATTAGCAAATGAACGAGAACTAGCACACGGCAAACGGATTAATATCCTTACAGCGGAATCCGCCTTCGAGGCGCTATTCAGCCCAGTAAACCTGCCAACAGTGTCACTGGATCCGAAATGGATACAGTGTATAGATTCTCTAGGAGCGGAAGACGTGAAATACTATTTCGCCCCGCAATACGAAGAACTGAATGACTTAGAATATGAAGAAGAATATCCTCTGCCAATCGAAATTCTGCCTCTCCCACAATACGCCTGTATAATCTACACAGATAGCTTTGTACAGCATTTTAATGTAGAGAGTAAATCCTACAATGCAGCATGTGCGATTATTAAAGGTCGTTGGCTGTGCGGTAAATTCAGACCGAAAGTAACAAAAACTGAATCTGTAAGAAACTGTTCGGTTCAGAGAACTGAAATCAGATCTTTAAAGATGGCGCTCGAAAATGCAGAACGCGAATTCCCCACACTTATAGTGTGCGATTCTCATTTTTGCGTCAATTCTTACAATAACCAACTGCAGAGTTGGATCGAAAACGACTACAAAGATGACACAGGTGCCACAATAAAACATAAAAAGCTCTGGAACGAGGTAGCTCTTTTACACAAAGAACTACAAAAGACTCACGTGATTCACGCACAGAGTCTTCAACGTGATGGCGTTCACGTTGCAGGGAATTCATTGGCTAATACAGCCACTGCGGAAGCAACTAAACCGGCTTCCGTAGCCACAAAAAAGCGTACAGATAAGTACATAGACGGGGAAACCATGCTGGCAGTAAAAACGACCGTAAAAGGCGACTGTGCAGCACTACCCGTAAACTATCCACTCAATTATGCATACATAATCGATGCAAACTCCGTTCCTTTTGCTCGAATCCCTGGAGTTGGGGACAGAGTAATTCCAAACAGGAGCAGGAGGGGCTTCCTATTACTGGATGCACACATGGGGTTGGGTCTGAAACACCAAACAATCAAAGCCTCTCTGAAAGAATTGCAATCAGAGTACTGGTGGCCAGGAATGAGTATAGATATTCAATGTTTTGCTCAAAATTGTGAAGACCGCAACAGAGATCGCAGTAATGAACAGGCCAGTGTAGTTTCAGGATCCCTTCTAGACAGCATAAGGCGGTCTATCTGCGCAATCAAAGAAGAGAAGCGCGTCCCAGTGTACACCATTAAGACGAAAAGCACTTAAAAAATGAGGCCACCAGCGCTCGGCTGACGCTAGAACGGTTATAAAAGATTTGCGAGTCCATATCGGCATATACGCAATTACCACATTCCATTCTGACCAGGGTCCTGCTTTCAGCTCTCGAGCTTATAAGGAGGCCATGGCTAGCATGGGAATTGGGTTGTGGTATTCTTGTCCGTCATACCCCGGAAGGAAATAGTGTGATAGAAAGAAAAAACCGTGGCAGAAAGCAATCTATAACAGCGAAGGTATTAGGTTCAGGCGCTGGGTGGGTCAAACATTTAATAAGTGTCCAGACTAGTCTTAATAACATGCCAAGAAATTCTCTAAAAGGTTTTAGCCCATACGAACTATTGTTCGGAATTAGAATGCGCGTTCAGGACCTCGATAGTCAGATGTCAGTGGTACAAGAAGAAACAACGCAGTTTGATGTAAAAGACCGTTTGGCTGTTTTACAGGAACTGAATGAAACAAGAAAATCATTAAGCAACATAAAATTAAAGCAACAGCCAAGTACCACTGACGAGGCACCACCCGCAACAGCCCCAGCAAGGCCTGTCTGGATTCCAAAGATTGGGGATCTAGTCAGAGAAAAGATCGCGGTGAAGAAGGAATTTGGGCCTTCTTACAGAAAAGCAGTACCTGTCTTGGCAGTCACCGGAACAAGATCAGTTGTGCTACCGCCCCTTGCTGGTAAAAAGGAGAACAGAGTCGTGTCCATCGATCTGGTAAAACCACAAGCATGTGGCCTATAATCAACAGTAGGCCCAGTGGACTCCCAAGAAACAACAGAATACCCAAACTTGCAACAATCCAAGAGGTTCAAACTGAAAGACTCATCACATTCGATCAGCCTGCAGTGCACAATGAAGGACTATGCAATAATGCCATGGAACTCGTGCCTCTTGAAACACAAATTGAAACAGTTCGTCAGGAAACATCACCAGTCTACAATGATGTGGCATCAGAAAGTGCTACCGAGAGACAGATTGAAAGAACAATCCCATCAATTGACAGAACTGCCTCTGGTTATTTCATCAACTTCGACAACTTCTCTGAAGATTTAAATGACCCCGAAGTGATGCCAGAAACAAAAAAGTCTTTTAAAGAAAAAGCAACGGAACTCTTTCATCAACTAAAGGAAATCTACCTCATTTCCCCTTGGCTAGAGTTCTGGTTCGGTCTAGGTGTATTTTTCCTCCTGCTTTGGCTCATCATGGTACTATGTTTGGGAAAATTCATTGAAGGAAAATATATTACAATGGACACAGCAAGTCAGAACATCAACCTAGTCCTGAAACCACACAGATCATCCCACGTGAAGAAAAGAGAACTGTCAACAGTAAATGTCACAGCAATTCCAATACCTGGTGGGGTAGTATGGGAGAAAACAGACTATGAGATCTATGGTCCGGTCGAAATCCTGAAGTATCCTCATCAACTAAAGGTTTCCTTAAGTGACTTTGTTACACCTAGTACATTCTCTGATGATTGGGACTATAACAGTATTAATGACATGATGTCCCATTATGGGGATCATTACTTGCATAAATCTGCACAGCCTAGAAATGTTTTTATGTATAATCAATGGGAACATTGTTCTACACAACCTAAAAGCAGTTCTAAAGCATTTTTTGAGAAATTCAAATACTTCTCAGGGTTTAACACCAGTGATGCAGAAACGTTTTATTATAAACTGTTAGATAAAACAGGAATGAAAACAATGCTGACAAATTCTAAATTGATATATTCAGAAGCATTTTATGACAAAATGATGACATTAGGTTTTGATTATTGGAAAAATAATATTGAAACGAAAACAATTTGGGGTACAAAAGATTGGCAGGTGCAAGGCATTGAAGCACTATTTAGAACCTGCATGATACCAGAACAAATGTTATTTTTAAATGACACAATACACCAAACATCTTGTCTTGGCCTAGCTAAGAACAAGGACCTTAAAACACCGTCTATACCAAAGCCAATACCTGAGAATGCAACCACAGATATTGAATTAGAGGTTTCACAAATTTTACATTTCAACAGAACACATCCTGATTGGAAAAAATGGTTAATCTGGCCTACAGACACAAATAGCTGTCAAGATAGATTCCTGAATAAAACACAGGGTTTAAAAATGACCAGATTAGACTCAAGATATTCCCAGAGACAACATCCAGGAATTATAACAACATAAAGTGTAGGGAAACTCTGCCTAGAATGGCTAACTACATCCACACTGGCTGAAATTAAGCAACACTTGTCTTTATTAAAAGATGGTGCTGATTTGCGCGATTTCATTCTTGGACCACGCAAACAGCGTCAAAAGCGTTTCATAGCGACCAGTATCTATGCTGCTTACAACGAGGCTTGGAAAGTAAAGCAAATTGAAACTGCTGAGAAAATACGAGAAATTGATCATATTAATTTAGAGAAATCACTTTCTGTGGTAGACAATGGGTTAATGACTCTGTCTTCCAGAATATATTCGTTGGACAATATTGTATCCTCTGCCTTTGATGTGATAGACAGAGATTTGCTAATGTTACAACATGGCCAGTCTCAATTACGCTCTATTATAGAATTAGGCTGGACGCTGCAAAATCTTTGTTCAGGCTATGTGCCTTGGCGTTTAATCAACACAACGTCATTATTTTCCAGTTTTAATCTTACTGATAAACAGATCAGTTTGGCACAGAAAGGAGCAGACTATACAATCCTGAGCATCGAAAAACTCGAGAGATTACCATTGACAATGTCAGAGAGTCCTGTCATTGAATGGATAATACACGGAAGTATCACAATTCCGATAACAACTTTCCGATTTAAAAAGTGCCTTGAATACATACCTGCTGGCCAGTATGAACAATTGGGTAAAGGATATGTAAAATCTATATGGAAATTACCATACACTCATTCTTGCTATAGTGACAGCGACAAAAATGTATTTCTTAGTGGTGAAAATTGTAAACATTCACTAAGCGGTATACTTTTGTGTCAGGGTATTAATTTACACGGATCTTGTGATGGAAATTCAAACAACCTTTCATGCCACCAGCTAGTCACACCTGCAACTCAGATAGAGCCCTTCTTTATGCAACTCGCAAACTGGAGTTACATTCTTAGAACGGATCACAGGTGTTGTGGCCTCGCGCCAGGGAAAAGTTATCTAGTACAAGTAACGTCCATGGTCAAATGTTGTATGCAAGCATTGTTCCCGAGCGGGCCTCCAGACATTGTGACTCCCCTCTGGCCTTGTCTGAATCTTTATTCTATACGAATTGATACATTAAGCAAAATGAAATCTGTACTTTTACAGACAACAGTGCCTATAACGTCATCTAAAGAGACGTATGATCTTCTAGTCGCAAGGACGGCTACTGAAGTCCATGACCTTTTATCAACAAATTGCCCCGTGCATTTCGTAGAAATGTTCAGCCAACTCCTTAACATGTCTAGTGCAACAAGCATCCCAGGCATATTTAAGACAGTCTTTACGGGACTGCTAACACCCTTCCAGGCAATTTTGGGAATCTTTCCTAATTTTGTGCACTCCATTTTTGGCGGCATACCATTATTTTTGGGACTCGTTGCAGGGATTCTATTTTTGACCCTCCTGCTACGTTATGGCAAGCCTCGGCTCAGACATAGCTCCCATGGGAATGGAAGAGACAATCCTAGCAATGCGCTACCGGGACAGGATAACTAACGTCCTTGGATTGGCCAGGCTGAGAGATCTAAACATGACCTGGTTCCTTTCATTAAGACCGATATGGCAAAATTGCATTTTACCTGTGCTACGGTGTATGCTTTGCGGCGATGAATGCGTGTTGGACATCTGTCTTTCACTTCCATCAGCAGTACCAATGGACGTCGATACTTTGCTCAGTCCAATAACGGCTCACGCATTGTGTTGTCCCTAGCGGCTACCAATCCTGATGACGGCATTCGTGGAGACTCCTGTACTACAGCCAAGTGGCAACAGTGGAGCGAGTGACAAAAGCAACATCATCCAGGTACAACGTTCTGTGAGCATTGCTGGTCCTGCCTTCCATGACAGCAATCATTCTCACACCTGCCAAGTTACAGCGCTATCTAATTTGGTTGAACTATCACCTGATTTTGTAGACCAATTCTTTGCGAGCCTGTCTGATACGATGTTCTCACCCACAGAGAAACAATAACTTTTAGAAGCTTTCCGACACACAGCGTTCCCATGAACTCTGAATTCGGCCTTCAGTTTTGATCAACAAAAAGTGCCAGGAGCTTTGGAAATCTATTTTCTTTGAATTGGACAATTTTTTTAATATTGACCTTTTTTTGGCACAAACAATTCTTTGCTTAACGTAAAAACTATTCTTAGAGAACAGAAGCTTCACACTTCTATTTCTAAAAACACATCTAGAGACATAACAACATAACACCAGCCTCTAGCACACATGTTATTACAATGCATTTTTATGTGATGATTTATCTCGTTTTTCTTCTGTCAGAGATACTTCATGTGTAATTCCTTTTGCATAATCGTTCATTGATTTCATATGCAATAATTTTTTGAATGATTACTATGCTTTAAAAAATGTACAGTACCTAAATTCCATGTATTACAAGTACGCCTATTTTGAATGCATTTATGTATTTTGGGGTGGGCAATGTTACACATGCATCTTATTGCTTAGTTTTAGTAATTTTGATGGACATGAAAACGTGGAGTGGGTGTTGCGTGCTTATCTAGGTTCCTGATCGATACTGTGACCTTATGCCCCTATTCGGCTATAAATCCATTTATTCCCTATATTGGCATAACCGTTCAAGTGCGATTTTCTGAAAAGTCATCTCTGGCCTCACACGAACAGAGCCACATTCCAGCATGACTCTCTGCTACTTCCTTTGCGACCAATTAGTGCAATGACAGAGCAGTAGTCACTATCTGATATTCCTAGATAACACTCCGAGTTCTTCAACAAGATAAAAACTTAGCAAACCTGGAAATCCCCGCTTGCTATGTTTTGATTAGTAATGGAACTCTAATGAGCAACTGATAACTGTCACTTCCTAGTGACATCTTTAATTGACGTCTTATGTCCAGCAAACTTGCGTCAAACCCGGCACCTGTCAGGTATAAATATTACCAACGTTGCCTTAAGCAATGCGAGTTCGTTGCCTGTTGCTGATGCCAGCTGCCTGCATGACCCTGTGTTGGTAAATCTAGCACTCTGTCGCTGCAGCCTGCTATCCTGTGGTGGTGAAGCTGCTGATTACCATTATCGCCGCTACAGCGCGAACTATGGTGCAGTACGCTTAAGGAGCTGAACAGCCGTCCTCTGCGAAGACATCCAGCAGATTCCAGCTGCCCGCGGACGCTGTCCCCCCTCCTTCCTCGACGCGCTGAAGAGCAACCGCTGCCTTTCTCGTGCAGAGAAATCCAGTCACGGCGCTTCCAGTTTACCCTCGCAGGTGACTGGGATATCGAGAGAGACCCCTGAAGGAGATACCAATCCTCCATCATTCTATTCAGAGGTATGGTGTTGACTAAACCCTTAGACGAGAATTTTTGAAACAAACCTTGGCAAAACCAACTTAACTTAAAGCTACTTACTTACTCCCCTTTTCCCGTGTTAGGCTTAGGTCAGGCACACTGGGGTAGGCTTAGTTAGAAGCACCAGTTGAGTATGTTAGCCTAATGTATATATGACTGTATATATGTTTTATTACTTTTAAACCATTGTATGGCTAAGAAACCATATCAATGCTTTTACAGTTCTATTTCGCAATACTTACCTTACTGTACGTACTTTTTATAATAACAATTATTGCAATTGTGGCAATACATTTCTCTTGTACGAGAAGAAAGACTGTTCAATAAATGTTAACCTTTATTGATACACGCCCGTCTCTCTATTCTCTACATACCGTGAAAGTAAACTGCACTAGACTGACTGAGTGAAATCTATGTCTATTGTTTCACACGACCCTAGAGATCGACTCTTGATCTGAGGAGCAAAGTTGTCATGTTGCACGGTTGTTGGAAAACTGAATCCCTTCTTGTCTGTGCCAGGGAAGCTGATCACTTCCTATGCAGAGAAGAAAGTTTCCAGTGACCTCTGAGCTAGTTGGTAACACAACCCAATTAAGTTTAGCATAGTCAGTGGAGGCCTGGAATATAAGCAGTTCCACGTCGATACTACTGTTTATGTTATTCCAATGCGCAGGGCCTAGTGGGAAACTAGGAACTACACTACACTAACTTTACATTCGTCACCGACATGCCAGTCCTGCCTAAATTGCATTATTTTTATAATGCTTTCAGGTGAACATGACTGTGATATAATTAGTTGCCTTGCTCTTCGCGAGGGAGGTGCATCTCCTTGAGACCGTTAATACTGAAGTAAACGTTCTTGTTGTAATTTTCAATCATGGTAAACGCTCGGGTAGTGGAACGGGAACTGCGGGTCTCTCGGCAACCACGGTATTCGGTTTCGACGGAGCTCTGAGATGTCGGACGCTCCCGGGCGTGGTGTTTACTTCGTACTGAATAAACTTCATCTCTTGAACCTCTTTCCGCCTACGTCCGCATTACTTCAATTACCTATTCAAAATTGAAAGAAAAAGATAATTGATCATATTATTTTTAGTTTGCTTCGATGCAAGTTTTCTGCAAAACATGGTGATGCGTTAGGGATTATTCAGGACCCTACAAACCTCACTGGTGAAAAGCAAGTGCTTGGATGGAGAGTGTAAATAAGGAAACTGTGCGAGATTTGTAACCGAATACGAATAATCTTTAAGCCTCCCTCCAACACGGGTGTCGTTGGTAGCAGAAGAAATGGGGTGACATCCACGATACAGCAACTTTCCATTTGACAGCAATCACATAATTCTTCAGACAGCACTCTTGGTGTATGGTCAGTGTGTCACATTGTGATGATCAGTACAAAAAACAAATTGACATGAAATGTGAGCTTCACTTTTAGATATGGTATCCATGGTGTGTTCTTCCCCCAAACCTTTTGGCATTACTCTTCTGTTTAGATGAATTTGTTTTTGTTGTCATAGGACTCCGTGCACTTCACCACTTCTTTAAACGTGATAAAATTAGACTACACATATTTGGTACATTTAATGTACGTGTACGTCCATAGTATATGGTACTACCTGTACCTAGGACCTGTAAAAAAATACTATTAGTGGGTTTGCAGCAGTCACTGTGCCACCCACTAATGAAGCCTTTCATAAAAAAATTTCAGGTCTGCCACTACAGTCTATAGTGCCATTTTAATCTGCCATTGACACCTGCCAAATAAACTATTTGCCAGGCCTAAACCGTCCTTTTTAGCATATATAGGTCACCCCCAAGGTAGGGTCTACCTTGGGTGTAGGGTGCACTGTATTTAAAAAGTTGGATATATGTGTTTAAGTCCTACATGTCCTGATTGTGAAAAACTCCTGAAGTCTTTTCTGACTGCTGTAAGGCATATCTCCCCAATGAGTAACACTGGCCTACCTTAATATTTACCTTTAATAAGTAATAACTTTAGAATGGGAGCAGATAGATCCATAGGGCTAATTCGCAAAGGTAAACTTACACTTTGTGTAAGTTTACAATTGTTTGCTATTAACAAATGCATTTATGAGTAGTATCTTTTCTAGTGCAGAGTCTCCACACATTAAAAGATTGGACAGTCCTCAACAGTGTAAGTTCACCTTTGTGAACCTGTCCCATACTGATTACACTCAACTGAATTGTAATTTAAAATCCTATAAAATGGTAAAGTTAAATTTGAAGTCACAATTCTGAAAATGCCTATTTTAATGAGTTAACATTGTCCTACCCTAGACATTTGTGCCTTCTGCTAGTGTCCTAGTTCAGATGCTTATGAGGGGCTCTGCTGTTGGGGTTTTTATATTGCTGTCAGACAGGGGGCTTAGGTTTGGACTGGATGAGCCTTCCTTAACAGGATGATTGGGAGGGACTGTTCCAAGCCCCACTTATATTTCAAAGGTCTTTGCCTCCTGCACACATAAATGAATCTGACACCAGGCTTGCCCTGTCTTTTGTCACCCCAGACGGTTTGGAGCCTTGAAATGGGAAGGTGAAAAACTTTACAGGACCAGATGTTGGAGTTGGCAAGCGCATCCCTCCACACAAGAGCTGGCACCAGGTAGGAATATTGGACCTCTAGAGCCATTCTTCATAACACTTCTAGACCTGTGAATGTTAGAGAAGAAGGACTGCCCTACTGCTTGACTACGGTCTTGCTGTCTGAGAAGGAAGTGGCTTACCGTCATCCCAGGCAAAACAAGGTGACTCCTTGTGTCAGTTGACTGACCACCTCTGCGAGGTACGGGAGCATAACAAGCTGCAGAGGCCTCCGTGAACAGCCCACCTGACCTGCTGCAACTGGACCTGCCTGGATCTGCCTGTGCCCTGCTGCTTGTTCAAGGGGTACCACCCCAGATTCTGGTCTCTTGGCTAATGTCAGAATGTACTCTTCCCTGCCTAACTGTGGGTTCCCATAATCCGATGCAGAGCAATGCAACCTGACACAAGACTTTGCATCATAGCACATCACAGCCTCAGCAGGACTAGCCTGGTCTCTGTATCATGCCTGTAGTCGAACTGAACTTGTGACTTTGTATTGGTTTGGTGCCACCACATTTGGTGTTCTGGGGTTCTCAGTGTCATTTCTACTTAAAAGTTACAAAATTATTATCTCCGGTTTTACTGATTGCATGTTTGTCCAGCTAGTATAATTTTATTTATTGAAATTCACTCTATTTTTCTAAATTGGTTTGTGATTTTTCTGTTTTTCTTGTGTTATGCTTTCACTTTATTACTATTAGGTTGCTTCATAAATACTAGTTTAGTGACAATTGTGGTTAACCCTGACAGGGATTGAGATTTTTGCCTAAGTGGGACTTCAATTTCCTCAACCAATTATTCAATTTCTTACAACCGCTATTAATTACAGAATGCATTAGTCCTATTAGGCTCACTTCCTTGTATGCATCAAGGGTTGGGTCCTGTTTACTTTCTACAAAATATAAAGTTTATTCATCCAACTATATGACAAAGAAGTTGCAAAGCACTGGTCTCAACCTTTATCATTATGACTGTACAGGCTGCAATTCATTTTGAAATTTAATTCCTCACACAATATATATTTTATGCATCTAAATCCTTCTCCTTTTGCAATGATAACATTTGCAAAATCAATGTCTGGATATTTATTTTTCTTTATCGTTCATGTCTGTTCAAATTGTCATTGCTCTTTACTTTTGTCTTTTTGAATAACATAATTGAAGAGTCATAAGGTGCTCAGTTTCACAACTAACCATGTTATACTGAATATGCCCTTTAGCAAGTCCTAGGGCCAAATTAAGGTAAACGTAGGTACGGATGATGCTGGGGATATCCTAAACTGGGCCAAGGGCAGAAATAAGCTTGCCTGTATGACTGTTTCTATAAGGTACAGTCTAAGCACCAACCTCATGGAAGTGCATCAGGCTGTCTTGTTTACCTCACATTAGAACTTAATGTGAATATCAAGCTGTAAGCCTTAGCCTATTCTGGAATTCTGTGAGTGAGTATATTCATCACCACCTGTACATTTAAGCTTTATATGTCCTGGTAGTGAAAAACTCCTAAAGTTTGGTTTCACTACTGCGAGGCGTATCTCTCCCATAGTATAACATTGGGATTACCTTATTACATTTTATAAGAATAATCTTCAACTAGAAAGAGTGGTGTCTCTGGAATCGTAATATAAAATCCTAGCTTATGACGAGGCAGATTGTAAATTGAATGCAAAGCTTTGCCCTTTTGGGTAACATACCCCGATGGCACAGCCGGTCTCCAACTAGGAGGTTAGTCCACTCCCATACAATAAATGAGTAACAGATCCACATGGAAGTGAAAGTTTTATCCCACAGTGATTTGGAACTTCCAATAGGTCCTTTCGAAGAAATAAGGTTCAAGCCCAATCGTCCATCAAACTCAATGCATTTTGGTTAGAACCCTTCATCAGGGGAAAATCATTTTGTGATTCCAACAGACAGCAGGATTCCTATTGAAAGTTCTAAATCACTATGGAGTAAAACTTTCACTTCCAGTGAATGGGATATGTGTCTCCCAAAAGTTTGGTAGTGGTGTCCGATTCAAACTGAAAAGAGCTATTTTCATTTGAAACCGGACACCACAACCACACTTTTTTGGAGACACTTATCCCATTCACTCAGCGTACAACTCTTTCCACTCATTTAAAGACAAATGTCAAGAATGTGTGGAATATGTTTCCTACTTGTTAAGCCCTGAAGAAGTCCCAAGATGGACAAAATGAGTCGGCTGTCAAATGTGTGCTGTGATTTTAAGGAACTTTCATTGAAGAAAAGAATAAAAATAACTTATTTTTCCCGCGAAGTTGCCTAACAACCTGTATTATTTGGGAGATACCACTTTATCCTTATGCGTGATGGAATATGGACACTAATATCCACTTATAAAATGTATATTTGCTTAGTTGAGAGCAGAGCCATTTATGTCTAAATTTGTGTGGGGAAAGTTCCTTCTCCACTTTTCTGGGGGCGTATGAGGGTCACATCTCCGGCTCATTGCACCACGCTTAAATTCATTGTTACTGCCATGACACGTTAAATGATTTCAGCAGGGCAGTCCTTTTTCTCCTGATAGTTTCAGGCAGCAGATCCGAGGAGCTATGCAGCTCTTCCATATTTAGCCAGTTCTCCTGAGCATAAAGCAAGTTGGCACCCCTGACTAAAGTGATGAAGGGTGTCACACAGCTGTATGGCCACTTCCTCCAAAGTGTGGCATATTCTTGTCCTAGAAAGCACTATTCTCTCAAAATACAAAATGGAGAAATTCTCTCCAGAGGAGCTGGATTAGCCTAACCCAACCTACCGGTGTCGCTAATTTTCCTAAACACTCCCTTTCCAATCCTCTCCCTAATCTAATTACAGGGGATCCTGTGTGGCTGGGGTGGCAGGATGTGGGTGTCAGCCAGTGCTGTCCAAGTATAATTCTCACTTTGAAGACTAGTTTGGCTACTCCTTACCCCCTTCACACCATCTGCTTAGCAGCTTGTACATCTCCAGCCACAGGAAACCCTTTCTCTCTAGCACTGCTTTTCACACCTCATTAGAGCAGCCTGGCCCACCTCGGCAGAGGCAGGCCAATCAGGAGAGAACAGCTGAAAGGCTGGATTTTTTTCTCACAGGAAAGAACATTTAATAATTTTTTTCTGTCATAGTTATTATAAATCTAACAGTGGCAAGTTATTGGTTTCATCTTTAACTATTAATTTGATACCTTGAAGAATATTTTTACTACCTGGCTACTACAATTTTTTTATATTTAAATAAGATATTAGCATGTTACCCTATTGAGGCATTCACCACAATGGGGAAATCAAAATGTGCATTTTTTCCTCCCAGGGCTTATCTTTTATAATGTCCCTGCTTATAGTTACAAGGCACGCTAGCCCTGGGGAACCTAGGAGAGACCTTAGAGGCGGCATGTATGTAAAAATAAGGTAGATTAATATTTTGGAAGTACCTTTAAATCCACAATCACATTTGTTTATAATTTCAATTTGAAACCAACCTGCAAGGCATGGCTGGCTTTTAAAAAGATATCAGGCACCACAGTAGTGCACACTACAGGGCAGGAAATCAACTGACCCTCTAAATCTCCCTGCCCTATTATATACTAGGGACTTATAGGGAACTGTTATTGCCGGTTGTAATTATATCAAATTACCATGTATTTTCTACACACAGCACAGGTCCTAGGTCTGGTTAACTGATCTCAGGGCACAGTCCGAGTAAGAAAACCAGCATCTAGTGGTCAGACTGGGGGTAAAACGTGGGAAGACACTGCAAACAGGTTTGTCACCACCTTGACATTTTATTGGTATTGATTATGTTATTGCAGAGACACACTTCCTTTATAAGTGGTTTTCATATTTTATCCTCCTTAACAGGTTTAAGGAACAGGTTGGGTCTCACTCATGTGTTACCAAAACCAAACTACAATGCTCTAGTTGGAAGCACAGGACTGTGCTAAAGCTCTAGTCCTTTGTTACTTTTGAATTTGTAATCACAGAACTATACAATGTCAGCTTGTAGATGACTCTGACACCTCTCACATTCAGTAATAATACTGAAAATTTCCATTCCAGCTGAAGAAATTTCAAGAGAATAGATCAGACACAGTGCAGTGTGGTTGCATGTATGCTGTTCCCTTTTCCGATCCAAACATCATGAAGGAGCAGGCCTATGTACTTTTTGTGGCTTACTGGAGATGAAATCAAATCAGGCAAGGGTTACTTGTTTGTTCCTTTTAGAAGTTTTAATCTGACTGAAAGCTATAGCTGAACAAGAATGCACAATATGGATACCAGTTTTTGTAGTTCTTGTATCCTAGAATGTTGCAGTTAACTTCTCTGAGTGGGGAAATCCACCAAAATGTAACTGGTGAATCTCCAGAGCCACAAATATCAGAACTAGTTATTCTGATTCATCCTTGCTGGATTTAATTTGGAATTTGTAACGGCATACAATACATCTCATCAAGTAAAACAGTCAAATGATTCCAGCAGTGGAAAGCTGGCTGTGGTTACAGAGTGTGACTTACAGTGACCTTCCAGTCGCAACTACCTTCACATTAGTTTTACTGCATGCAGCCTTCACCTCTGCTCAGAGTTTAGGTCCTGGCCTTGGACCACCATTTCCGCAGAGGCCAACTGTGTACAGTAGGGTCTGGTCACTGAGTGTGGCTTTTTCTTGCATTATGTGGCCATTTGCTCTTGAGTCAAGTCCTGGCATTTGGTTTGGCCCTGCACACTGCGGTCTCCACAGAATTTGTTGCAGACATACTGTTTTTGTACAGTGAGACTTGGGAGGGGCATCTGCCACACCCTCTGTCCAGCTCCAATAGCCACCAAACCATCTACACTTGGTTTTCAGTCTTGTGTGACAGCTCTGGGAGTAGTGCCTGGTCTTTAACACTGACTTCCAGACCCAAACACCCAGCTCCCCTATTCACTGACTGACTGTGAAAAAATTTAGCCAAGAACAGTATCAACCTCGGTCTTGAAAAAATGTATTTATTTCTTTAAATTGTACACAAGATAAGCATCACATTGGATATTGCTTGTTTGTCAAAATTCAAAGCACAAATATAATTGAAATTACACACCAAGGCTAAATAGTTGCTAATGTATTATCTGTATGAATGATGTGCAGTTTTTTTCTACTGCAAACATAATGATGTCAGTGCCTGAGCAGCGACTGCAGGACTCGCTAATGGAAAGTCTATTGTTCTAACGTATTTGTTTGTAGCGTAATATTTGCATCTGTTAAACCAAAGACTTTTACAGTGCGTTTCAACTAAATATTCTCATACATCTTACACACACTCAGTCAAACAGCATGTATACCCTGGTGCTGTGGGGACCATGGAACCAAATACAACAGAAATCTGAGGTCCTCACCAGCTTCAGTTTACACAGGGCTTTTCTGTCTAATTCATAATGAACAGTCTGGTAGCAGCAATATGTATTTTTTAATGCACACACAATATCTGAAATTCCTTCAGCATTTGTTAGTTCAAAAACACATGATTGCAGCAAGGCTGGCACTCTTTTTTCAGATTTGACAGTAGCAAAGTTTGAACTCTACAAGGCCTTTTTTCCACATGATGGATATGACACTAGTGTGGTTCGCTTTGGAAATGGCTGAATGGATTTTAAGTTTTATATCTCAGGAATGGAATATATCTTTCTCGCATTCTAATAAAATACAAAGGGGTTTATTTATGAGAACCCTGCATCACTTTTACGCCACACAAAGTGGTACATGAGTGACGCAGGGCTCTCATAAAGATTTATTCAGCCAAGCAAAGGTGACTTTGAACGGTCTCATATATCAGGAGTAAGGCGACACCGGCACAAATCGCTGCATCACCTTTTCGCCCAGAACAGCCCAGACCCCAACTGAAACAGACAACATCACCTGTAGCATAAAAGGCCACTTTATTCATAAGATCAGGCAATTTTCTAATATCAACTTATTAACTCTATATTTTATAAATATAATATCGAAACCATACAATTTTGCACTTTAAGCCAAAACCATACATTTCTTTTAATCTTTATTCCTTGTAACTGTTATTTTCCAAAACCAAAACATAAGCGTCATTTTCTGAATTCACCCCATATTTGAACATATTTCCATTTCCTTGTTTTTCCTTCCTTTTTCCCCCATCCTGATCCTCCCCCCACCCTCTCTCATGAAGGACGGTCAAGTCCGCTCTAGACATTGACCCCCCCTATTCCGCCTATGCACTATAACAAAGTAAATTGCCTGTCCTATTAGTGGCAGATAGACTTTTATAGACTCCTGGTCTGTTTATTGTTTTTTAAAAGGGGTTGGGTGGGTGGGCCTCGCAAAAGACCCTCTCTGACTCCCGTCAAACTGCGCAACAATGCGCTCGCGCCTTCTTAATTATCGCCCTGCCTGTCTCGCGCTCTGCTCCTTGCCCTTGACCAATCACGTTGATTGGTCTGGACCATCCGGGCGAAAATCCCCGGGGGGGGAAACACTTCGCGTTCGCCCCCCGAGGATCCCATCGCCCAGAACAGCCCAGACCCCAACTGAAACAGACAACATCACCTGTAGCATAAAAGGCCACTTTATTCATAAGATCAGGCAATTTTCTAATATCAACTTATTAACTCTATATTTTATATATATAATATCGAAACCATACAATTTTGCACTTTAAGCCAAAACCATACATTTCTTTTAATCTTTATTCCTTGTAACTGTTATTTTCCAAAACCAAAACATAAGCGTCATTTTCTGAATTCACCCCATATTTGAACATATTTCCATTTCCTTGTTTTTCCTTCCTTTTTCCCCCATCCTGATCCTCCCCCCACCCTCTCTCATGAAGGACGGTCAAGTCCGCTCTAGACATTGACCCCCCCTATTCCGCCACTCAGGAAAAACCAAGGATTTTTCCTGACCCCACCCCAACTTGCACTTATCCTGTTTTTTTTTTTTTTTTTATTCTGCCCACCCCTCACGCAGAGACCCATAAATCCACCTTCAACTCCTTAGATAACATGTCTCATATTTCAAGAATATAATAAGCCATTCCCAATTGAGTCAGATGCACGCCATCATCCCTAAGTAAATGGCCTTCGCCACCCGTGATGTTGTCATGCAAAATGGTCTGAATACCCATGGCCACCCAAAAAAAATTTCATGTCCCTATTCAGTGTTTTCCTGGCTTTCTCCATTGCCGCTTGGTTTCTCACATTCCTACAGTGTTTTCTGAACGCAAATTCAGACTATACAATTCTAGTACCCCGCCAGTTGTTGTTTAGCACCGCTAGATCCAGCTGCATCTTCTTTATTAATGCTAAACCAGACAATGCTACTAAGTCATTTTCTCCCAAATGTAGGAGCAAACAGATGTAGGTCGCCTCCGTCATATCTGATTTTTTCCAAGCAAAGGGAATAAATGTTCCAACCTCATTCCAACTTTACCGCACCAGTAAAGTTCGTGCCCAGATTTCGCTCGCAAATCTGGTGTGCAGCAAAAATCGCGGCCTACTTGATAAATGAAAGGCCTATAATCCATATTCTTTGTTTACTCGTACTCAAGCCCCTTACGTCACCTAAATGAAAGAAAATGAGTGTTAACACTTGAACCTTTAATTAAACCACTTTTTTTTTATTTTTATTTATTTATTTTTTTATTTCCGGACATATCTCGTACAGCACGCTGAACGCCATCTGCCTATCTTTTTAAATGCTCCCCAACCCAAAATCAATCTCGCCGCTTTCGAAGCTGCACAAATCCTGAATGAGTGAGTAGCCAATTCGGATGGGTCCCTACCTAGGAGTAACAGAGCTCTTCGTAGTACTTACAGCAGCTGATGGCTAGAAATCTTGTCCCTTGCCTTGTGCACAAAAATCAGTCCATCCACAAAAAACTTGCGCAGGCTTAAAAACCCTCCACTCACCCACATGACAGCACCCTTCTGTGTGGCTAGTATGCAAACGTATCCGCGTAACCCGCCCTAGCTATTCTGTTTTTCACTTCTTCAAACAGATTTTAAAAACCTGCCCTTCCCAGAAAAACGTCAGAGCTCTCTAAAACAGGCCCCCCCCCTTAAACCTAACAATTCAGAAACCCGGAATGCTCCAAAAATTAACCATATCCTGCATAATCTGAACAATCTGACTACGTGGGAGTCATAACAAGAGCCCGGTAATTGAAGCAGCACGTGCTGCAACAACTCAGACGATATGGGAGCTCTTACATTAATCTGTTTGGAACCTCCTCTCTGCAAACGTTTAAGTATATATATATATATATATATATTACCTACTGGCGGTCGCCAGTAGGTAGTTATAGTTAGGATTTTTTTCAATGTTAAATCTCAAAATTCTATTTGGAATAACTTTGGCACCGGTTGACGAATCTGCCTGAAAATTTCCTGAAAATGGCCTCGCGGCGCCCCGGTCCTTCCCTGAAAGTTTGGGGGGGATTCGTCAAGCGGGGGCCAAGATAAAAGGAGGTTCCCAAAACGCGTTTTCCCCATGTTAATTTCCATAGGGCGGTCGATTTCACTTTTAGCCCGAACGGCTGAATGGATTTGCACCAAACTTGGCAAAATTGTAGGGACTGGTAGCCCGATGTGCCTTTGCTATGTCTCAAGATATGTGCTGCAGTGGATTTTGAGTAATTTAGGTTAAAAAAAATATATATATCTATAGGCGCTCTCCGGTGCGCGCACCGGAGAGCGCTCCAGGCGCGCCACGCGACTTGCGCGCAGAAAGCTGATTGACTCTCAGTTGTCTGTAAACATTCTAAACAGTCCGGAGCGGCCGCCATCTTGTGTCTCGGTAGGATCGAGACACGAGAGGTGGGCAAAACAAAGAGGGAAATGACCATAAGGGAGCAGGGTAGACCCCCCCTTGACCCCCTAGGTTTGATGTGGGGGCTATAAAAGGGCCCCGCGGGGCATTTAAAATATTTTTTTTTTTTTCGTTTTGCGCGGGGGAAGCGCCCGGTGCGCGCACCGGGGAGCGGCCCTGGGAGCGTACTATGAGGAAAAAAGGTGACAGAGTTTTAAAAAAATGAAGTTTTGATTTAGAAATTGGAGGTAGTTCTAAAAAGAACTTTTTTTTTTCTTCTTTTTGTTGTTTTATATTTTTTTGTGTTTTTTGAACTTTTTGAACTTTTTTTGGCTTTTCAAAACAGTTTTATATTTTTTTTGTATTTTTTTAGGGGGAGAAACAAAAAAAGGGAATTGAAACTGGCTCAACTGGAGCAAAAAAACAAAAAACCCAAAAAATTACTTCTTTTTGGGGCACTTGTGATTATCACCTGCAAGGACGATGAGCTTAACACTTTGTTCCCCATAGGAGATAAGCTTGCCACAAGCAGTACAAGTAATTTTAAAATCAGCAAATCTCGGCTGAATGCAAGGCATCACCTCGGATGTTTCTGGTTCCGAGGAAGTGGGTTGGTTTCTTTGGGAGGGGGTCCTTGATGACTGGGGGAGGTTACTGGCCAGTTCCCGGAACTCTGCACGAGAGTAGTTGTTTGGATGCTTTCTTGTCATGTGCCGAATCATGGTATAGTTACCAAAAGAATATTTCTTGTTTGGGTTGCCCCGTGAAAGTTCATCATTGCAGATGAGGCAAGTCACCTTGGGCGCATTCACCTTTTTTTTCCCCTCTGGAATTGAAAAAAACTGCCAAACAATGTGTGGTTTGGGTTTGTAAGGTGTATTTTCTTCTGGCAGCCATCTTCTTCTCCCCTCCTCCTCTTCCTCTTCCTCCTCCTCCTGTTCTTGACCACCAATATAATTTGGAGCTGGTCCTCTTGGTGGTGGTGGTGGTGGTGGTGGGGCAGATGCACCAGCTGATGCTACTACTGAAGCCATTATTTGGAGCAAAAAAGTAGAGAGAGCAACAAACAGGCCTTCCTCAGTCAAAGGACAAAGTCAGAATAAGGAAAAAAGGTGGGGTCTTTCATCATTTAGAAAAAAAAACTGTCCTGAACCAATGAGAAGTGTTATTTTCAGGTCACAAGACCAGGGGCTTCATCATTATGAAACTAAAACTGTTATGAACCAATGAAAAGTGTTATTTCCTGCTCACATGACCCGACGCGCTTACGCTACGCGCCCGGGGTGCGCCCGGGGGCGCGCCCCGGGTCGCGCAGCGTAAGCGCGCCGGAAGTTTACGTTGTGCGATCGTATTCGCTCGAGTACTTCCGGGTGCGCTTACGCCGTGCGTATCACGCGGTCGCGGCTACGCGATACGTCACGATCATGTTTTCGTTTGCGATATTGGCGCTCACGGGACGCTCCCCGGAGCGCGCCCCGGGGCGCTTTTTAAAAATACGCTTTTCGGGGCGCTCCCCGGGGCGCGCTCCGGGAGCGCTCTCCAAAAAAATTTTTACAAAAAAATGGGATAATTGTAGGGACAGGTAGCCCTATTCTGAAGTGGTTTGTAAAAAACATTAACTTTAGAAAAATATGTATTGTGCTACATTGGGCTTAATATATGTTAGAGCCAAAATGTAGCCCAAATGTAGCCCAAAGTAGCCCAATGTAGCCCAAAGATGGCCACCAGAGATCAAAAATTGTAAATGTAGCCCAAAATTCAACTAGATGTAGCCCAACTGTAGCCCAATGACAGAATGTACCAGAGTGTTAAAAAGAACAACTAGAGTGCTAACAGTCTTATTTATAAAGTGAAACTTATAGTTAGGAATTAGCATTAAAAAAACCTTTGAAATTCACTGAAAAAACCATAGGTTTCACACCAGTTATAGTTAGGAATTAGCATTTAAAAAACCTATGAAATTCACTGAAAAAACCATGGGTTTCACACCGGTTATAGTTAGGAATAAGCATTTAAAAAACCTATTAAATTCACTGAAAAAACCATAGGTTTCACACCAGTTATAGTTAGCTGGAAATTTTACTGATATAAAACCATTGAAATTCCCACGTTATAGTTAGTCGGACTCACTATAACTTGCGCGTGCAATGCACTGCTGATGACATCACATATTACATCACTCATGACATGGTCAGTGACATCACTCATGACATCACTGATGACACCATCCAGTGAATATGTGTCTTTCTGAAAAATAAATATTAGTGAGTTATTTTTAAATATTTAAATACATATATTAGTGTTTCACTTTGTGTATAAGTGGCTACATGTGTTGATAAGTAGCTACATGCGTATGTATATGGGTTATTTGATATTTTTATTAGTATCAGTATGAGTGTCTATATGGTTTGATGGAGGTATTACTTAGCGCATAGATGCATGAGTGACTGACTCTTTGTTTGTATGTGTTTTGAAGACAGCATATGTACAGGACTGTATGGGTGGATGAGTGTCTATATGTGTTTGTTAGTGAGTGAATGACTGTCTCACTAGTGTCTTTATCAGTAACTACATATGTTTTAATCTAGAATATATGAATATTGATGTATATAAGTGAGTATATGTGAGAGTAAGAGATTGTAAGATTTCCTGTTTAAATAAGTATGTGTTTATATAAGTGATTGTTTAAGAGAATAAATATGTGTAATTTTCAATAGAAGTAAGGTGGAAGTGTGTGTATAACTCTATATTCAAATAAATGGTTGTTCAATAGTTTATTTGCACGTGTGAATATGTGTGTGAGTAACTTTTGGATGAATGTCGGTGTGTAACAGGATGTATAGGTGTATCTCTTCATATGATGAGTGAGTATATGCATGAGTGACTATATAGAACTGTTGGTGAATGAGTGGATGTGTATATAGATAGTGGAAGTGCTTGTTGTGACTGATATAGGTATGTCCATTTTTTAAAAATTTCAGTTTCTATTTTTGAATATGTGTCTCAAGGGTTACTTTACACTGAGAGGAGGTCTGTCACTGTGTCACAAGGATGGTGTCATCAGTGATGTCATGAGTGATGTCACTGACCATGTAGAGTGATGTAATATGTGATGTCATCAGCAGTGCATTGCACGCGCAAGTTATAGTGAGTCCGACTAACTATAACGTGGGAATTTCAATGGTTTTATATCAGTAAAATTTCCAGCTAACTATAACTGGTGTGAAACCTATGGTTTTTTCAGTGAATTTAATAGGTTTTTTAAATGCTAATTCCTAACTATAACCGGTGTGAAACCCATGGTTTTTTCAGTGAATTTCATAGGTTTTTTAAATGCTAATTCCTAACTATAACTGGTGTGAAACCTATGGTTTTTTCAGTGAATATATATATATATATATATATATATATATATATATATATATATATATATATATATATATATATATATATATATATATATATATATATATATTTACTTTATTTTTTTATTTTATTTTTGCTATGACACTGTTGACTGGGTCAAAACCCCAAAAGTTGCCCATAAAAGGGGACCCTGCTAAGTTCCCTGCTATCGACGTATGTAAAAACCCTTTATTAACTAACTCCAATATGAAGCCTAAAAGAAAAGGGGGTAAACCTTGGATCATTGTGCATGTGCTGGAAAGATATGCCATTAACTTATTGAATTCATGCCATGCGAACCTGTAGCTTCGTTGAGTGGCCGCTCCATCTCTCGTTCCTGGTCCCCCAGGTGTGCACCCCCCACTGTATTCTTCCCCACACCCCAAACCCCTCACCACTGCAGCTTACCCTTTGTAATTGCTCTGCTCTCCTCCGGAGATCCGCTTGAGATATCCGCTCTTGATTCTCTTGCTGATCCGGGGGTGCCGCTTCATGCAGATCGACCTGAAAAGATTTAGCAGATTTCGTTGACCCACTCCCCCACCCCCTTCCTTACATGTGACCAGATCCCCAAGCACCTTCCGCACTTTCCCCTTCCCCACATTCACTTCAACTTCATTGTCTCTGTTCCACGCACTCTGAGGGTAAATAACTTGTTGGCTTCCTCCTATACACTCGCCATCCCCCCCGACCCCCATCATATGCTCTCCAAATTTAAAAACAGGCCTTCGCTCTAAAAACCTGTCCGCCTGAGAGGAATCCGCTGAAAATTCCACATTTTAGCCACTGTGTGGAGCAGCAGCCCTGTTATTGTCCGCTGCTCCGCTATCTGCTCCTGCAATACCAACCTTCTTCTTCTTCTTCCTGGGATCAGTAAGCCTGTGCAGGGCACTCCCTTCCCAACTCCCCACTACCCCCTCTCTGCTATCCATGCCCCCCTTGTTGCTGTTGCCACGATGTTTGTCCTGCACCCGGGCGTGCTCAATCCACCATTTGTCCACTCTCACTGGAATAATCAACTAATGGCAACGCCTGCGGCACCTCTGTGCCAGCCTCCATTCTAACCTCCACCTGCTTAACAGCCTCCGGAGGGTGCACTGTGCTCGTAAACTGGGGAAGACTGAAAATGCCACTGGCCTGGGCCATCAGTCATATCCCTTCCCTATGTATATAGAGATAACTCTAATCACTAGTATATGCAGTAGACTGTTGTGCTCTCTACCATTCCTATGTGACTCTTAGAGTATATCCATTTGTATCCCTCCCCTATGTATATGGAGAAGGCTCTAGTCACTAGTATATGCAGTGGACCTATGTGCTGTCTGCCATTCCTGTGTGGCTCTTGGAGTATATCCATTTGTATCTCCTTGTGTGACTTTACATCTTGTACATTTGCAATGTTTTTCTGTTTGTATCCTTTATGTAACGCATGTAATCCTAAATCCTTATGTTTTTCAACTGGTCCCTATGTAAAGCGCTCTGACACCTTCGGTAAAGTTCAGGCCACATAAAATCGCATAAATGAAATAAATAATAAATACCCGCCTATCTGTGCCTGCAAAACAGTTTGGCTGTACTCCTGTACAGGCCACTGTCGCAGGCAACCCGCCCCTCCCAGAGACAGCCCTGAAACTCACCCGGCAGCCTGGTGGACCAGCCAGGCCCCCTCAGATAACCTGAGGAAAGCAAACGCGCACTCCGGCTCCCCAACGCAGTCAGCTGGTTGCCTCTCACTGTCGGCGCCTTCCTTCCTCTCACTGCACGCGCCCTCAGAGGCCCTCTGCTCTCCGCCGGCGGCACCCTGCATGCGACCACTGCTCGCAGTACTCCTTTCGCCCCATTCCTTCTCGGCGGCCTGGTTGGAGGGGGGGGGGGCGACTGCATCCACAGTTCCTGCCACCAAGAGGTCATTTCTACCAGTTTCCGCTAGCACTCGAAGCGCCTCTCTAAGCCCCTCGTGCGACATCATTTTCCCTGTTCCTCGGGAAAAGCTTCGGGTATCCCTCCTCGCAAAAGACCCTCTCTGACTCCCGTCAAACTGCGCAACAATGCGCTCGCGCCTTCTTAATTATCGCCCTGCCTGTCTCGCGCTCTGCTCCTTGCCATTGACCAATCACGTTGATTGGTCTGGACCATCCGGGCGAAAATCCCCGGGGGGGGAAACACTTCGCGTTCGCCCCCCGAGGATCCCACTCTGTGCATGGAAGGCATTCCATGGGAATTACGGCAGGGTTTCATACCGCAAAACCCATGGAATTTGATACTGCCCCAGATTTACCAAGTGATGTAAACCTGGGGAAGCGTTAGATCTGTACACCTTCAGAGGTGAGGAGTAATGAGGACATATATGTTAATTCCTCCTTCCTACTTCCTCTTTCCATGTGTGCTGCATTTTGCACCTCACATAGAAAGAGAAAACATATTGTAGGGTTGTTTTTGTGCAGGAAGGTGACCCTTCCTGTACAAAAACAATCCTGCCTGCAACTGAGTCACCTTTGCACCTTGGTTCAAGTGTACATAAGCTGGTGCTAGGCTGCAAAAATGGCACCAGATCAGGCAGAAAGGGCTGGAATGCAACATATTTGTAATATGGTGCATTTCTGCCCTTTCACTATGTGGGTTTTCCCATTCAACAGCCATGGAATTTGATGCTGCCCCAGATTTGCAAGAGTGAAATTCATACGCCTCCCGTGGTGAGGTGTTTCCTCTTTCCATTTTGCAGCACACATATAAAGAGGAAAATGCCTCATAGGATTGTTTTCCTGTCTGCAATGGGGGTCACCCTTGCACCATGGTGCAAAGGTGCCTACGTTTGCGCTAGGCTGCCAAAACACTACCAGCACAGGCAGAAAGGACAGGAATGCACCCTATTGCTTAAATACATTCCTACCATTTCACCTTGGTGTAGGGCAGCGCAGCAAGGTGCCTTCCTAGATTTCCCTGTGCCAAAATGCCATACATGAGACCCAAAGTGTCATTTGTAAAGAGAGTACTTTGTGTAAGCAAACCGTTTTGGTAGCTCTGGTGACTTACATCAGTGTCCACTGGTTGCAAATTCTTTTCATGGCAGGACTCTGTCTCCTAGTTGCACTATTTCACAACGATTTATTGCTTCAGATCAATTGTCAGCAAGAAAGATTAAATGCACCATAATAGACAAGCACAGGTACAACTCATTTAATTATTTATGAATCAGGAATACATAAATGAGACATTGTAAGCACCAGATGCATGTTTGGGCAGTAGATAATTTGAGCTTTCCGTGTTTCTGCGAAGTCTTAGAATACATTTCATAAGAGAATGGATTTTTGGGAGTGCCAAAACAGTACCAAAGTCAACATTTTAAACAATAAAAATTCCAAATTAAATTAGAAAAACTGAGTAATATGTAATGAACAAAATTACACCAAAATGCCAAACATTTAATAACGGGTACCTGAGATTTAAATGTTGTAATTTTTATGTAGAACCTGTGTGCACAGCTAGAGGTTTCATCAGGAAAACAACTAGTTCTCTCCTCTGTAGTTCCACAATACGTGTTCTGAGGATGCTCCCCTCCTACTGGCACCAAACCCATTAGCCTTCTTCAGGTCTCATTGTGTATTTACTTGGTCTAACTGATCTCCCCTTTAAGGAGAAGTATACCATCTCGCCACACTCAGGCCACTGTTTGGGTCTCATAGCAGTTTTCCCACCTTATTAAGATCAAGCATTTGCACACCAGCTGTCAGTAGGCTAAAGCTACTTCATCTTCCGGAGGTTCAGGCAGGTAGCAAGCAACTTTCTAAAAGTTACTTTACCTAAATATTTACACAAAATGATCCGAAGTTACCATTAAAATAGATTTTTACTAAATAATTAAAGAATATTCAAATTACTTTTGTAGCTATTTACCTGTTAAAAGTTGCAGATTAAAGTTTATAATCTATATGGCTGAGATACCCGCCACCCCCTCTCGACACAATCCCCAAGGATGGGAAACCGGAAACGGTTCTGAACTTTTGGAAGGCGGGAGGGAGTGACCCTCCCGGCCGTATTTATTAAAAATATGAAACAAAATCAAAACATTAAAATAACAGTTTCATATTATGTACAATTTCATTTCCACATTACGATGTTTGGCTAACCTTAACATATTTCTAATACAAAGGTTCTCCTAGCCGAACTAACATCCTACAAAACATTTTAACTTGAAATTGTACATCCTAACGTTAAGGGCCAACGGCAAGGTCGTAACCGGTGTCAGATCCCTAAACCAGAATTACCCCCCCCACTTGGGAGGGGCGACCGCACAGAGGCTGTACCTCATGTGCATCTACCAATTTCCCTTGACTTGACGGGGGCCCCAATGAACTCGACGCCATTTAATGGTCGTCCGAGGACTCGTGTGAGGTGTCTAGAAGGTAGCGTAAACCCCCTCCCCACCCCACACAACTTACCACATCTGCCGTCGCAGGTGTCCTGGCCCCGGGAAATTCCCAGGAGGGGCCCGTAGCCCCTCCTATCCAGGAAGGGGCCTTGACCGCCTTCCCTTTCCTTTCGGCGGCCCATCCTTAGAAGGGACCGCCTCCCCATTGAGGGGCCAATGGCCACCTCCCCCGGGCGCTCCCATCCGTAATGGGTGACGCCCCCCCATAGGGATCTTCCAATTACTGCTCACCGATCATGACCTTACCGCCCGACCAAAATAAATACGACAATTAACTAAAATTACTAAATTAAAAAACAACCATAACTGTTTCACGTATGATTACTGATCAATACTAGTGCAAAATACTTTATTCGAAAAAACATACTGTAAAGAATCATTCGCTTTATTGCATACTCAAATAACACTTTGATCATCACAACCTGTAAGAAATAGAGTTACCACATCAAAAACTTTATTTCAAAACCACTTGCTGTCTTCAGGGGCTAGTGGGTGGGTCAAAATTGGCTCTTCGTTCCGTCTCGAGCTCACGTGCAGCGGGGAGGTGCAGCTTCAGAGCACAGGAACAAGAGGATGCTTTCTTGGCTTGTTGCTCCTTTTATCTGTCTTCGGGCAGGCGTAAACCCGCCTCCGCCCGCCTCCGGGGGCGTGGCCGGCGGCTTCAGTGTCTAGGACAACCCACTCCAGGGCGGGAAAAAGCGCGCCCCAGCTACGCCGCTTCGGGCATACCAGCCGAGACTCGCCTCCCGCCCAAGATGGCCTCCCGGGGGGATCGGGGTACTCCACCATACGTTCGGGGGGACCGAGTGGTCGCCCCTTTCCATATGGCTGAGATACCCGCCACCCCCTCTCGACACAATCCCCAAGGATGGGAAACCGGAAACGGTTCTGAACTTTTGGAAGGCGGGAGGGAGTGACCCTCCCGGCCGTATTTATTAAAAATATGAAACAAAATCAAAACATTAAAATAACAGTTTCATATTATGTACAATTTCATTTCCACATTACGATGTTTGGCTAACCTTAACATATTTCTAATACAAAGGTTCTCCTAGCCGAACTAACATCCTACAAAACATTTTAACTTGAAATTGTACATCCTAACGTTAAGGGCCAACGGCAAGGTCTTAACCGGTGTCAGATCCCTAAACCAGAATTACCCCCCCCCCCCCCCCACTTGGGAGGGGCGACCGCACAGAGGCTGTACCTCATGTGCATCTACCAATTTCCCTTGACTTGACGGGGGCCCCAATGAACTCGACGCCATTTAATGGTCGTCCGAGGACTCGTGTGAGGTGTCTAGAAGGTAGCGTAAACCCCGGGGGCGCTAGGTGGCGCTTGACCAAGATGGCCGCGCTGTAGTGGGGCTCTCGCCTGGTTGAGCCGACTATACTCCTACAGTCCATCCTAACCGGCTCTGAACGTTCTTCAAGCACCGGGAGCGTCTTCTTCATCCTATGCTGAACGCTCCGACGCCAAGATCCTCGCTGGAAGACCTCTGCAGCGGGAGTTAGCTGATGCGGGACGACGGAGCGGCTCCTCGCGCTCATTGACGTGCCTGCTCCCCTGCGGCGGAGGACTGCGCTGCACAGGGGACTCGGCGGCCTGTTTGCCATCGGCGGTCTGGGGCGGGCGGCCCTGGGGGCTCGACTGTGCGGGTCCGTACGGCGGTGAGTGGACACTCTCTCCGCCCCCCACCCCCCCCAGCGGTGAGACCTGCCTGCGCGCCGCTCCCGCATCGGCCCCATCCCCCTGCTCAGTGGCAGGGCCGGGCGCGCCTTCCCGCCTGCGGCCGCAGCTTTCTCCAGCTCTTATCGAGCCCGGCCGTTCCGCCTACGGGGCCTGTCCATTGCTGCCTGACGGAGCCGAGTGGCGCACCTGCATTTATTACGATCACGGCAGGCAACGGGAGAGATCTCTACTGCCTACTTCATTACCCTTTTGGCGCGAAGCGCGCCCTGACCACTACTCCCTCTGCGAATATACTTGGTTACACGGCTGGTCATCTAGACTCCTGGGGGGACCCACATTGACTCCTGGGACGCTTTGGGGCCCCCTCCCTGGCCGCACTACCGCCGTTGGAGCCTCTGCTGGTGGAAACTGAGTGGGGGCTACGCTCCCTTGCCCATTAGCCGCCAATTTGGTGGGCCTGGGTTCGTGCTCCATCGTGCACCCTGCCTCTGCACTACCCGCTGCCCTCTCCCCGCTGACCGGACGCCGCTGGTAGCCATACCCTCCCACGTTCTTGCGATAGCGGCACCAGAGTCTCAGAGGCGCGCCATGGGTCGCGGCGACGCCAAACAGTCGAAGATCCCATTCGAAACTCGGAAGGCGACTAAGAACACGCCCGGGCCGGGCGACAGCCCTACTCCCACTCCGCCAGACGAGGACTGGAAGTCCCTGTCCTGGGCATGAGGCACAGCCTAACTAGTATCGATGCCAAAATCGATGGCATGAACTCTCGCATTGACGGCGTTGTGATGAAACTAGATCAACACGATGCGCGTCTTAAGGAGGCGGAGGACAGAGTCTCTGGACTGGAAGACGGAGCTGCCGCCACGCGCCGCCAGGTTTCCCAGATGGACAGGCTCCTCAAAGTTATAGCAGAAAAGAATGAGGATTTGGAAGCCAGGTCCCGAAGAAACAACGTCCGCATCCTAGGCCTGGCGGAATCCACCAACACTGGGAAGATGGAGCCCTTTGTGGAGGCCTTAGTGGTGGAACTCTTCGGGAAGGACTCCTTTTCCCCACATCTAATCGTGGAGCGGGCGCACAGGTCCCTGGCGGCCAAACCACCCCCGGGTGCTACCCCCCGGCCCATCATTGCCCGATTCCTTAATTACAGGGACCGTGATGCAGTACTCCGCCGCGCCCGGGAAATCGGCACTGTGGCCTATGGCAACGCCACGCTGTCCTTCTTTCCGGACTTTACCCCGGCAGTGCAGGAGGCCCGGCGGAAATTTGCGCCGATAAAAAAGAAACTGCAATCTCAGGACATCTCCTACGCCATGCTCTACCCTGCTAAACTGAAGATCTCCTACCAAGGCAGGCAACATGTCTTTACAACTCCGCAACAGGCCGAGGAATTCCTGAAGCAGCAGAACCGCGACAGAGCTGGGCGACACGCAGAGGGAAGCAGATCGCGCTCGCGCTCACCGCTGGAGCAGCAAGACTGACTATGTCCTGAGATAACCACCCATCTGCAGACTGCATCCACGCCCAGAGTGCGGCTCCAGGTCCTTCATTCCCGGTGAGGTGCTCTTTACTTACTTTCTTAAGGCCGGTTTGACTACTAGACTTGGTTCAACAACCTACCTCTGTCCCATGATGGGCGTTCCGGCTCTCGGCTGGCGCCTTTTTGGGTGTGACTCGTGAGGTAGGGGGCTGGTCTGGTGCCCCTGGCAAGCTTCCCCAATGGGTGATCCCCGAACTTACCTACTCCCTTTCAGGGGAAATGTGACTTTGGACTGTTGGCATATCATGCTCTGTTTCTTTGGGATGTTGGGTGGGGTGGGAGGTGTTATATGCCCGGCGGGTTGGGGTGGCCGAGGTGGGAGGGTTGGGGATTTGATCTTTTACAGTCATACTCATTGTTATTCGATACAAATTCTAGTTTGGTTGGTCTATGTGGGGCCGCTGCGTCCTATCTGTTCACATGGCGTGGCGTTCCACACAGGGGCTGTGCCTCCGCACTGTGAGCATGCCTATTTTTTTCTCTTGTTATGGGTGAGATAGAGGGGTCATACCCCACCCAGCGAGTTAAAATGATGTCATGGAATATTCGGGGGCTTAATGACCCTCGAAAGAAAAGGTTGGTGTTGGGTTATCTGGCAAGGCATGATGTCTCAGTCGCAATGCTGCAGGAAACACACTTAATGTCAGGCACGTCTCCCCTCTTTGCGGCCCGATGGGCCTCTAACAGAGTATTTTCCTCCTACTCCAACTATGCTAGAGGGGTGACAATTTTGGTGAAACGTGGTGTGCGATTTGTTCTGGAGGGTTCAGAAGCTGACTCATCGGGCAGATTCTGCATGGCATGGGGTAGACTATACTCACACAAGGTCCTCTTCGCCTGTTATTACGGCCCCAATGTAGATGACCCGTCCTCCCTCCTCACGCTGTGGGGAAAGATCCAAGCTATGGGGATTCCGCACGTAATCCTGGGTGGTGATTTTAATACTGCGCTTCATCCCAACGTAGACAGATCCCATCCTCAGTCCCTACATTACACGCATTCCCAGCGCGCCCTGTTGAATATAGTCGAGGAGTGCCGCCTACTTGACATCTGGAGGCACTTGCACCCAACACAGCTGCAAGGCACACATTACTCTGCTGTACACTCCACCTGGGCGCGCCTGGACTACATCTTTTGCTCTGCAGGGCTCTCACCTTGGATAGTCTCAGCATCCCACCTTGCTCGCACTCTCTCTGATCATGCCCCGGTTTATGTTTCACTGCATGTCCCGCACGATGCGTCTCCCTATTTGAATTGGCGTTTTAACCCGGCGCACCTCACCGACTCCGCCTTTAAGGCAGAGCTCGAGCAAGATATCCAGGACTTCTTTGACCGTAACATTCACTCAGTTTCTAGCATCACCACGGTCTGGGAAGCTTTTAAGGTCACGGTCAGGGGATGGTGTATTGCTAAAGGTGGGGGGGTCCTTCGGTCCCTTAGGGACGAATTGCGTAAACTCGAACGTGAACTGAAGCAACTGGAGCGGGAGGTGGGGGGAGACCCAACCAATTCCACAGCTAGAGCGGCACAACGGGAAAAACTGAATGACTACGCGGAGCTGGCTGACAAGGAGTGCAAATTCCTGGGTAAGCCGTATGTGGCGCGCGTCTTTGGCGAAGGCGACAGGCCTGGCAGGGCGCTGGCCTTCGCGGTAAACCCCCCCAGATACCAGAACTGTATCACGACCCTGCTGGACGAACACGGTGTGCCTCAGCGATCACTTCCGGAACAGCTTCGCGTCCTTTCCCACCACTATTCCACACTCTACACTTCCCAGCGGTCCAACCCCTCTCCCCTGAACACTTACCTGGACGACACTGCACTTGCGTGGCTAGGTCCATCCCAACAAAAATTCCTTCATCACATCCTCGAACTTGAAGAGATCACTGATGCGCTCATGTCTATGAAATCCGGGAAATCGCCAGGTTCGGACGGTTTGCCGATTGATTTCTATAAAGCTTTCATGCATATTCTTGCTCCAATCCTGCAACAGGTTTACTATGCAGCGCTGGAGGAGGGTATCCTGCCGACTACTATGAGAGAAGCTCTTATAGCGTCCTTGTTAAAACCGGGCAAGCCGCCTGAGTCCTGTGACTCGTATAGACCCCTATCCCTCCTGAATTCGGACGTGAAAATACTAGCGAAAGTGCTTGCATCCCGTCTCTACTTGTTGATGGAGCGGCTGGTTCTTCCTGACCAAGCAGGCTTTGTCCCCAACCGCGCCACTTCCCACAACCTGCGTACCCTCCAGGCTGTCATCCAAGACATCACTCCCAAGTGTGAGGCTGCAGTCGTGTTCTTGGACGCCACCAAGGCATTTGATTCCTTGGAATGGGACTATCTATTGGCTCTGCTGGAGAGAATGGGGTTCCCTTTTAGCTTCCTTGATTGGATACGACTGCTTTACCGCCGCCCGATGGCCTCGGTGCTGCTGAACAGATCTCGGTCTGATCCCTTCGAGATCCAACGTGGCACGCGACAGGGATGCCCCTTGTCCCCGGTACTGTTTGCGCTCGCTATAGAGCCCTTGGCGGCCAAACTGCGTCAGCACCACAATCACCGCTCCCTTATATACCCGGACAGGCAGTTGCTCATTGCCCTCTATGCTGATGACCTGACCCTCTATGTCCACAAACCCAAAGAAAATCTCAATCCCCTTCTCCGTGAAATCACTAAATTCGGCGGCTTCTCGGGCATTCAAATTAATTGGTCGAAGTCCGCTCTCTTTCCACTAACTGCCATAACAGCACAATTCCCCCTGGATTACCCTATAATCTGGGAAGTGGATGAAATCAAATACTTGGGTATAACCGTGACGAGGTGTCGCGACACTGCTATCAGAGCCAACTATGGCACGGCGCTGGACGCGTTGACTGATAAGGTCACCAGGTGGATTCACCTTCCGCTGTCAATGGCTGGCCGCATCTCGCTGATCAAAATGGTTGTGCTGCCCAAATTACTATACTTGTTCACCAACATCCCATATAACCCCGGCATCCACTTCTTTCGCTCCCTCACTTCCCTAATGTCCAGGCTGATCTGGGGAGGTAAGCAGCCTCGCATTAGCATGCGCACGCTCATGCTTCCTTACCACCAGGGGGGCTTCGATGTACCGAATTTTCGTAGATATTACGACTGCGCACAGGCTCACTTTGTAGCTTACTGGCTCCACCCCCCTCCCTTTATGGCTCATTTGGCAGTCGAAGACGGCTACATGAGGCCGATTCCGCCGTCGTGCTATCTGTACACGGACACCAAAATCTCGGAGCGTGACCCCAGTACGGTGGACTGCACTGTCCTTGCCTGGAGACGCCTGGCTGAAGCATTAGGCACACCCTTTCTATACTCGCCCCTGATGCCACTCTCTCATGACCCCAGACTTCGTATCGCCTGCGAGGAAATAGGACGCCAGATGCTCACGCGTTTGGCACTGCGTACATGGGGAGACCTGTACCTTCAGGGAACCTTCAGAACGTCTGCACAGTTCTTTGGGGATCATTCCCCATCAGTTATGGACACCTTTCTGTATGTCCGCTTACGTCAGAACGTGAAGGCTGTCACCCCGAACTTCCCGGACGAACCAGAGACGGTACGGCCCCTCCACACCCTCCTCCAAACCGACTCTCCTAAGCACGTTGTCTCGCTATTATATAAACACACTCAGGCAGCCGGTTCCCCGCCTGCGTTACGAGCTAGACATGACTGGGACGCTGATCTACAGACCCAAATGACTGATGAACAATGGACGGAGAGCTGCGCCCATGCTGTAGCTGTAACGGGCAATGCTCGCCTCCGCCTTATACACTTCAAATTTTTACATAGACTTTACTATACCCCAGCCAAACTATGTCGTTATAGGCTCCGAGAGGATGACAAGTGTGCTCGATGCGGGGCAGAGGGTGCAGACTTTTTCCATCTCGCATGGGCATGCTACAGGGTGACTGCCTACTGGGAGGAGGTATTCGCGGCCGTATCGGACATGATTGGCGTATCGGTGTCTCCCTGCCCTAAGATAGCACTGTTGGGACAGACTGACCTTCCTATGCAAGCCCATCGTAAATTCTTTGCTCTGAGTTTCCTCATAGCGAAACGACATGTGGCGTGCCGCTGGGGACGTGGTCGCGCGCCCAAATTCAAAGACTGGCTCGCGACAATGTCTACCTGGCAAGACCAACAGCATAATTATGCCGAACTCCTACCCCTCAAGTCAAGGCCTAAAGACATATGGGGCCCACTTACTGCGTATCTTCTGCGACGCCAGGCTCTTGCGTCCGGGGACTCGGACACACCAGACAGAGGGGAAGCTTCTAGATCGCCCCGTCTTGGGCCTCACTCCTAATTTTTCACTGCCACACTGCCCCTTGGGTTCCTAGGGGGGTTGAGGTTGCACGCTCCGCCACCCACTCCCTCGCTCTCCTTATGTTGGCCTGATTGGAACGTCATGACCCTGCTCCACTTGTTACTCCTCTCGCCTCTAGTGCTCCCTGCCCCTCCGCCCCCCCCTGGTGTCCTTCACCCCCCCCTCCTTGGTCCCTGGCTGGCGCATTAAGGGGATCATTGGCACTGTACAGGCGGTCCGTGGGGGCTGGATGTTCACCTCTTGGCATCTTTGCGACGATTCTTGGCGGGATGGGGGCGGCGGGAGACGGGGGCTAAGCCTAGATTCATCGGCCACACCAGACCGCAGAACCACACAATTGCGCTATTGTTGACTGTTGTTGTTTGGGGGAGGGGGGGGGGGAGAAAAACCAATGAAAAAAGAAAGCCTCAGGCATTCACTGTCTTCTATCTGCTTACACCTTCGTTTTTGCTTGAATGCTGCCACACACGGCCCCTTCTAGTTTTTTCAACGCGGCCGGCCCTGAGGGGTTGTAGGCGGCTTGCTGTGTCAGAAGTTATCCTCTTCATCTACACTGCATGCTAGACTCTGGGATAGCTGCCGGCCTGCGCCCGCAGGATGTAGGCGTTTACAGCTGTGTACCTGATAACTGCTTCAATAAAGGTTTTCACAAAAAAAAAAAAAAAAAAAAAAAGTAGCGTAAACCCCCTCCCCACCCCACACAACTTACCACATCTGCCGTCGCAGGTGTCCTGGCACCGGGAAATTCCCAGAAGGGGCCCGTAGCCCCTCCTATCCAGGAAGGGGCCTTGACCGCCTTCCCTTTCCTTTCGGCGGCCCATCCTTAGAAGGGACCGCCTCCCCGTTGAGGGGCCAATGGCCACCTCCCCCGGGCGCTCCCATCCGTAATGGGTGACGCCCCCCCATAGGGATCTTCCAATTACTGCTCACCGATCATGACCTTACCGCCACAGGCCGGATAGTTGACCGGCTATCCGGACCCCCCACAAAAACTCCTGCCTAAAGGTCATGTTTTAAACTCTTTAGCCAAGCTATGAGGTCTCCTATGAGTAACTCATTCCCCACCCGGGACAAATGGACTCCATCCCCCAAATACATACTGTCCCCCTTGATACAACCATGAGGAATAGAATGCAGTGCACTTGAACGAAACAATCTACCCAATTTGTTATTTACTTTCTTCACTGAATGATTTATAGCAGAAACCGAATTCGCCCCCCGCCACACTTTACGTGGAATCATATGGGACCATGCAATTGTGCACCCTGGAACTCTTCTCGCCAACCAACTTACTGTGGAAAGCATTGCCTCGAGAAGAAGTCGTCTACCAGTGGTCACCAAATCGTTGCCCCCAAGATGGACTATGATTATAGATGGCGGTGACCTTGTCCGCCCTAACAAACCCTCGAAAAAGGATTGAAACTGGTCAATACAGAGCCCGCCCCTTCCGTAGAAGGTCACCCTATACCCGTATTCCCCAGCCATGTAAATCATGTCACCTGCTTTGAATACGTCCGCGGCACGCCTCACGTATGAGTGGCCCACGACCCACACCACTTTTTCCGCAGCCAGTGATGTTTGACCGCTGGTTCCCAGGTGTCGGGTCGACTGCACAGTCCGCCCCGCCTCGTAAGCTTGCGAAACTGTAAACCAAACAAAAACAAGAAGCGTGAGTACAGATAGCAGCTTCACAACATGTGCAACCGCACATACCTTTTGTAACAATTCGAGGACCAACGCCCCAAAAGTTTCACTTTTTATACACTCAGACCCCTTGCTGTAGCCTCAGTAGCAGCCCCTATCCGAAAGGAATGGGTCCCAAACTCGCCGGGGTTCAAGCCCGCGGCCGAAATTGCCATTGTAAGCACCCGCTGGAACTGAAACCTCATCAGTGGGGTGGCGTCAGCGTGTCTCAACAAGGTCCCCCCCCATGATGCCACCCTCTGCGCTAAATATTCCTCTACGCAAACAACAGGGCACATGGGAGATCCGGGAATCCTATGTATGACTACGCAATCCCCAATCGCACCCTGATCGGCCTTGGACCTGACAAACGAGACAGTCATCGTCTCCACCTTAACCTGAATGTGCTCTCGGCACAGTCCCCCCACCGTATCCTGCTTGTTCTTTGCCACCAGTTCGCTTACCCGCATCGCCCCATGGAATGCTAACGCAAAAGCGGCTCGGAATAACACTGTTTCATACTGGGATGAACATGTCGCAGGGAGTACGGAAAATAACAGGGCCAACCTATTCAGACCTATCGGGTGCCTCTCATCTACTCTGCGACCCTCAAGGCGTTGCCACCCACGTAGCGCTTTCTGCACCACGAAAGACGCTGTCGGGTCCTGGATCCCATGAGCCCTTGCCATAAAGGAAATGGCGGCCCGATGCCTCTGGGCCGTAGCTACTGATTTGCCTGCCTGATGTAAAGACAGCAACAATTTTACGACAAGCTCTTCCTGGCCCCAAAGCTCCCCCCTAGCAGAACCCAAAAAGGACCAATAGGAACGAAACGCCCCTTCATATGCCTTCCTTGTCCTGGGTGCTAAACTCTCTCCCACGAGGTTTTGTAGTTCGGGGCACCGAGAGACCAGAGAGCTTCGGGAAAGGGTGCCGCCACCGGGTCCGCTGTGGGCAGAAAACCCCAGAAGGCCTGCATACGGAAACGAGAAAGCGCATCAGCCGCTTGGTTCAGCACCCCCGGGACATGTCGCGCCCTAAAGAGCACATTCAACTGAATACACAATAACACAATTTCTTTGAGCAGTCTCAGAATCCATTTGCAACGTGCTGCCTGACTATTGATACACTCAACCACGGTCATGTTATCAGACCAGAACACCACAGAGTGATCCCGGAACCCCTCAGGCCATGTTTTCAGGGCCACCAAAATAGGGAAGAGTTCGAGAAAAGCAATATTACTCGTCAGCCCGCACTCGTGCCACCATGACGGCCATTTTTGAGCCAACCATTGCGTACCGAATATGGCGCCAAAACCTATACTCCCCGCCGAATCTGTCCACAGCCCCAGCTCCTCGGAGGACACCGCCGGCTTGTTCCAGACAATTCGACCATTGAAATCCGCCAGGAATGCCAACCAAATGCGCATGTCCTGGCGAATCTCTGCCGAGAGCCTCGTGCGGTGGTGTCCCTCCTTAAGGCCGACCATGGCTTGTGCAATCGAGCGGGAAAAGGGGCGGGCCATTGGCATTACTCTAAGGGCAAAATTCAACTGGCCCACTGTTTGTTCCAATTGATGCGGTTTACCTTAGTCTCTCGAATACATGTTTCAAGGGATGCCCTGAATTTTAACACCTTTTCTTTGGGTAACCGAAAACAACCTTCCTCCGAGTCGAGCTCGATCCCCAGAAACTCGAGTGAAGTCGAGGGACCCACAGTCTTACCTGGTGCCAATGGCACACCAAAATGATTCATTAAGACACAAAAATCTTTTAAAGCCTGTCCACATTCCGGATCCCCGGCTGCCCCCAGGAACAGAAAGTCATCGAGATAATGCATCACATGCTGAAAACCCGTCTTTCTTGTGAATACCCATTGCAGAAAACAACTGAACTTTTCAAAATAAGCACAAGATATAGAGCATCCCATTGGCATACATCTATCCATGTAATAGCGACCCTGAAACATGAAACCAAGGAGACGCTGATCGTCTGGGTGTACCGGGAGCAACCGGAATGCTGACTCGATGTCTGATTTTGCCATCAGCGCCCCGGGCCCCAGGCGATTCAACATGGCGACGGCCTCATCGAAAGATGCGTACCGCACCGAACACACTTCCGGGTCTATTGCATCATTCACGGAAAGACCTCGTGGGGCTGACAAATTATGTATTAGCCTAAACTCACCCGGGTCCTTCTTGGGGACCACCCCTAAGGGGGAACAAACAAAGTTTGCAACCGGTGGTAAATCGAATGGACCGGCAACACGCCCTCGAGTCACCTCTTTCCCAATCTTTACCTGTACCACCGCCGTATGCTGCAGGACCGACAGTTGGTTCTTACAACTTGTTTTACCCTGAAAATCCCCCACTGGAATGCGGAAACCATACGAAAACCCGTCTCGCAACCCCCCAGCGGAGACATGATCCGGGTATTCGTTGAGCCAAGGAATAATTGCCATGGTATCAATCGGGGTAGGTAAAGGCGCCCCTCGGACTATTTCAGACCTGTTTGGCGCTTCCCCTACCACCGTTATCACCCGTTTTGGCTCTGCACATGGTCTCAGGATGGGAGGACTGTCCACACCCCCCACATTCGTGTCTAAACTTGCATGACCCCTGGGGCCTCGTACATTTTCCCCTGTTAAAATTCCAACAAATCCCCTTTTTACCTGCGTTGCCACTCGACTTCGAGTGATGCTCGTTACCTGCACCCGTCCGAAAGGGTGTCCCAGAGGATTGGCGGGAAGACTCACCCCCGTTACCCCCCGACAATGGTACTTTTAACATGCCTGAATTCTCCATTTTCTGCCAAGAAATGGAGTCATAACAATCCCAGGTTAGAGCTGGGTCGTGCTCCTTGGCCTTCCTAAAAATATTGTCATAGCAAAACCACTGATTGCCCTCGTATGATTGAGAATACTCCATGATACGTGTCTGATATATGGGCAACTCGGACAACAATTCAGGCCTTCGTTCCCCCATAATTGAGGTGAAAATGCCAAACGCTCTGCCCCAAGTACCTATGTTCTCGTCAACCTTAAAGGCGGCCATTTTGGCGCGCCAAACACTCGGATGCAGGAGCTCTTTCTGCCCCTTCACATGTTCGATCTCATAATGGTCGGTAAGCAAAGAAAACATGTTTACATACTTATCAGCCCAAATCTTTTCCTTACCTTCGAGTGGAACATGTTGGGCCACTTTCTCCCTTCGCGAGGGTACAGACCCCTCCCCCGCAATCGGCAGTAGCCGCTTACCTGCACTAGGAGCTGTAATTGCTGCCGAACTCGTGCCTGCTGCGGTCTCACCCACCGGAACCTGTGGGGGAACAGAAGATGGTGCCTTCGCAGCTTCCCTAGATTCTCGCAATTGCCTCATTACTGCCCTGGCGTCGTCCGCCGTGGTGCCCTCACTACCTTTTCCCAACCATGCTGCCAGTTGTGCAGACAACTCGGGAGGCATATCTTCCCCGTTCACGGGGGTGACTACAACGGGGATCGGTTGCCCCTCCTTCGGAACCGGGATTGGCTCCTCTATCGGTGTATCGGGAACCGGGGCCTCCCCCCCAGGTGCCCCCCTCTTGGACCTCTTGCCTCTCCCGCTGGGGACTACTCCTGGCAATTCTGGTCCGACGACTCGCTTCGGGCCTCCAACCCCGTTCATTGCCGCCATCTGCTTTTTCATCTCGGCCATGTCCTTTACAAGCATGCGGAGCATCTGATCGGTACCGACCCGCTTTCCGACCTTCTTGCCCGGCATTCTCAAACGAAGATATCTGAAAGAATAAGAACAAAATTACAACGCTCAAAATTGGCTCTTCGTTCCGTCTCGAGCTCACGTGCAGCGGGGAGGTGCAGCTTCAGAGCACAGGAACAAGAGGATGCTTTCTTGGCTTGTTGCTCCTTTTATCCGTCTTCGGGCGGGCGTAAACCCGCCTCCGCCCGCCTCCGGGGGCGTGGCCGGCGGCTTCAGTATCTAGGACAACCCACTCCAGGGCGGGAAAAAGCGCGCCCCGGCTACGCCGCTTCGGGCATACCAGCCGAGACTCGCCTCCCGCCCAAGATGGCCTCCCGGGGGGATCGGGGTACTCCACCATACGTTCGGGGGGACCGAGTGGTCGCCCCTTTCCATACTTTGACCTTTTCTAAAATTCAGTTACAGCCTTGCCACTGAAAATTATTTTGGGGTCCAGTCACTAGAGGAACATGCCTATTTTATTCTGCACATGTTCCACTTTCAAATGCCAGGCATGCTACCTTTTGAGCAAGGAGGTGTAATTAGGGGTAACTTACAAATATTTCTAAACAGGCTTTCCTGCCTATCAAAAAGAGTTATTTTGACAGGTCTGTACTGCAGGTTTAGGCTACTGTAGTCAGCCTACAAAGGGTAGGCCTGAAGCCATGTGTTCTCTGTCACTGTAGTGGAAGGCACAATAAGTGGTGCCATCCACAAGGGACAATTAACATTCCATGCCTTCAGTGTATTTATTCACCATATACTATGGCCTTATATGAAAGTTAAATTAGCCAATTAGAGGTAAGCCAATTTTCACTAATTTAAAGGGGACACGGGCCTCTTATTCCTGTCCAACAGGTTCAATGTGCACAGAGGTCAAAACACAGCACAATAAGGGTACAGGAAAAGGTAAAACATCTAGGGTAACCAAGTGGACAAGGCAGATTTGCTACACACTCCAGTTATTTGTTTTAATTTAAAAAAATAAACATAAATTAACACATTTGTTATCATGTTCCATTTAAATTGGGCAACATATTTTTGAGGTCTGGGATTATTAAAATACATCTGTGCATTTTAGGAGCTGTAGTCTTTGTTGGCTTCAATTGAAATAATGCACTTGATAAGTCTCAGACTTGCTACATCTTTTTTGGTGTACACTTACCGATCTATCAAACTGAAGACAGTCACATGTTAAAAATAAAGAAATGAAAGCATTTAATTGCTCCAGAGAAGGTAATTAGTTGCTCTAGGGTGAGCTCCGATTATTACCTACTTGTTATCTTGTCAAAATCCTGTCATGTAATATAAAATTATATTACATTTTTTTCACTTTCCGCCTTGCAATTTTTCTTGAACACATGGTATTCAAATATATAAAAAATATATGTTTAAAAAAATAAAAACGAGTTCCCTACAGACAGTGCTTAGTTTGCTAAAGTCCAAGATTTTCCTCAGAAGCAGTTTGCAGGCTGTAGTGTGTTCATGTGCAGGAGGACCCTTGTTGTCCTAGGCAGACTCCTTACAAAGTTTGATAATCATTTGGGAGGTTTTTAGGTGTGTCTGGATGTGGTCAATAAAGTCTATGATTCAGTGCCTTCAGTTAACGGTTGAATGCCAATGAAGAAAAATGTGTATTACAGAGCTGCGAATGTGGCGTGGTCATTGGCGCGCTCCAGAGCTGAGTGGATGCTACAACTGACGAAGTGGAGAGGATACAAGGATATGTGCACCTAAGAACCAACGGTGCTCTCCCTGAGAGCTTGACAATGTGCAGCAAACTGCTCGTGAGCGCCTCGTGCGCCCCAAGAAGTAGGCTACGGTTAGCGTATGTGCAGTCAAAGCGCCACTCTAGCTCGTACAAGGGCCTCAAAGAAACGCTAAAGGCAATAACAACCAGGTATGTTGCAAAAAGTTGAGACCAGTGTTGAACATGCACAGATGACAAACAGTTACTCACCGTCAAGTAAGAAGATGGTGCCATATGACAACAGGCTGGGTTTGGTGACCCAGATGTAAGTACACAGCTCATGCTTACTGAGGTGTAGGTCAAAGTGAGTAGAGACCATTGTTGATACAGAATATACTCTCAACATCAGTAAATGCCAACACAAGTAATGATGCTGCTGCTGTGTTTCTGAAATCACCTCCGACATTTAACACCACCAAACAGCAGAATATTGGTGGCAGATGGACTGCATGGATTGAAATGTTTGGTGACCTTGTAGATACTTTATAAGAAGTAGATGACAAAACAATCATCAAATAGTTAAAGAACCTTGCAGTTGATAGAGTAGAAGAAATGATAGAGAAAATATCACAACCTGATGAAGTATCGTACCGTCAAATCAATGAAACATTTGAAGCCAAGTTCAGTCATTGGCGAATGTTAACTGTGAAAGGTACATTTTCAACCAGGTGATAGAGCGCGCAGGTCACCCGACTATAATTTTACCAATACTCACCTGGGCTCACAATTCAATTTCACATTTACTCAATCAGGTAACCCACACTTTACTACTAGTTTATTTTATTTCCACTAATTCCTATACCATTGACGTACCAATCCTTGTCACTGGTACCTATGACCACATGGATCAGGGAGTTAGTTGTAAAGAAGGCAGTCAAAATACAATAACATTTGCACTCATATAATAACCACAGACTCGGGGAAGTTTTAAACTCTTTATCTAATCATCTTCAAAAGTCATGAGCCACAGATTGAAAGTAATTAGACTAACAATAATCAAGATTAGAAACAGTGTATAACTTTGCAAAAGATATATTATGCCAACCATTTAGCAATTTTAAAATATAGGGGAGGAAAACAAGGAACATGCTATTTTTTTTAAAACAAACTTTCACCACTTGACTAAAGGAGGGAAAAGAAAAGGAACATACTAAACCAACACCTTTCGCAATTATCAACAATTTGGAAAAAGAGAACACAATATGCAATATCGAAACTCAATTTTAGCACATAACTATAGGGAAGGTAAAATTCAGATAATGAAGCTGAACTCCTTAAAGGGAGGGTAAAGAAAAAGGAACAATTATGCAAATCATGAAAACCATTTAGCTTTTAACTAAAGGTGGGTAAGAAAATGGAACACGCTAATAAACAGGTAAACATGAATTTATCATTTACTAAGGGAAGGGTAATGGAACACGCTAATAAACAGGAAAACATGAATTTATCATTTACTAAGGGAAGGGTAAGAAAAGGAACATATGCAAATAAAGCTTCAGCAATTTAGGGAGGGTAGAGAAAAAGACACCATTTATATTGACGATTATCCGCACAGATTTATATTTACCTAGAATGGTGTGAAAACCAACCCTGGCCACGGGTCAGCTCAAAAGGACAGAAGAACCCCAAAGATTTCAGTTCCAGTAGGCCAGCCGGTGCAGATCAGAAAATCAGGACAGGTAACCCCAGATTTGGATCAGGACCGGACCACCAAAGGTTAAGACCAGCACTAGCAGTTTTGGTTGCAGCGCCTGCGCTACTCCCTCTCTGCAAGGAAGCAGCCAAAACCCCGATTGGGTTACAGCTTTCACCAGCAAAGTGCTTCGCCAGCACTTCAACTTTCCAGAACCCCGAATGGGTCAACGAACCTCCCGACACAGTGCTCCGCAGCCCTCTGCTCTTTACCACCTATTGAGTGCGTTGGGTGAGGAAGGGGGCAGTGCAGCCCACCTCCCTTTAAAAAATATATATATAAGAAAATAAGGCTTGGCCCCGGGGGATGGGTCAGCCTCCCTTTCTAAAAAGAAAAAATCCCTCTTTGTAAACGAGCAGATTTCTCTTTGCTGGATGCTGTACTAGGCAGAAGAAAATGTAAATAATACATCAACATACCAGTGACTGATGAGGGCCAGCTAGAAACCCCTACAAGTGAGTAGATTATGCATATTATTTTAGTTAAAAAAAGTATTGGCTAATGCTAGACTTAAAAACGTTCTTTGCATTTTTGAAGCTGATGAAAAGGTCTATTTTTTAACGTTGGTGCCTTTTGGGACCTTTGATGATAGGTACAGATATTATATACCTTTTAAAACCACAGTGTTCAAATGTGCTGTTTGGAGTAAAAGGTCTCTTGCATTTTTTTTGCATGCCAAGCTGGTAACAGCTTATGAAAGCAGGTGTAACTATTGCACGGGTTTTGTAATACATTAAAACACCTCAAGATGTGATTGGATTAGAATTCAAATCTCATGCTGTGCCAAGCCACAGAACAGCTGATTTGTGTAGTCCAACTTTGATGAGGTATCATTTAAGTCCTATCCAAAGGAATATGTCACAACACACATTTGCTCTTACGGTCCCTATTTCTTAAATAAACGTTTCAAACTCCTCATTGATATAGAAATTGAATACAAAAGAGATACTTCAGCATTCAGTCCCAGAAGCATAGATCTCCTAGCTAGGGAGACCTCATGGAAGCACTTAAACACCCAGCTTCATACCCAGCTGCCCTGCAAAATGAGCAGAAAGTGACCCATGCAGTTACTTCCACACACATTTAGAGACCATGCAGTGTGAAACAGAGGTAGTCTATTACCTTTAGGGATCTTTACATGTGTCATCTTGTCCCTAAAAAGGCACTGCCACACTCTATGAGGTCTCTAGAAAGAAGCTGACACTCAGAAGAGTGGCATGACAGGAGTTGGCCTTTCATTTCTGCTTAGGCCTGGCATTGTGAGTCCTGCCTCTCTAAAGAAACTGGTTAAGGAAAAAGAGTTTTAAAATATTTTGCCAGATGTATTAACCTCTATCCATATAAGTCTTTGCAAAAATGCACTGCACGAATGCCGCAGATAGTAAGCATGGGCGTAATATCCGTTCCGCTTGCGGATTTTGCAGATTTTTGGTAAATTCGCAATCCGCGAACTCTCGCGAATTTGCCGAAAATCCGCAAATTCGCACGCAGCAGATTTTTTTGCTTGGTGATACAATATTGCTGTGCGCGGCGTTCACTTACTGTTATTCAGCGTTTGCCGAGTTGTTTTTCTCTATAGTTTGTGAGTGCTGCGCCATTTTGGATCTTGCTCCGGGATCCTGCGGGGGTTTGGCGACCGCGATTACGTCATCGTGGCTTGCCACCTTGCACAGCGAGAGTTTGTAAACGCGAGTACGCCGTGATCACCTATCGCGGGAGTTCGAAATTGCGAACACGTAGATGCGGCGGGCAGCAACAATCTTGCACTCGCGAAATTACAAAATTTGCAATTCTGCACAAGAAATCCACCAGCAAGCAGCATAAACCTTCTGAAAATGATGTTTTTTTATCAGAATAACTCCTCAGGTTGACATTTTCCTGCACTTTTTTTTTGCAAGGAGCCCATTTGGGGGGGGGGGAGGAAGAAAGTACCCCGCAGTCTCCAACTTCCTGTTCCTGTCCAGCAGGCTCCTCCCTGTGCTTTCTTCATGTGCTGGTCACTTTCATTCGGATCTTGACCTGGAAGGATTACTTTTTGTGGATGCTGCTGGATATTTGGATTTGAGGCCTTTTTGACTTTTTTTGGATCACTTTCTTTGGGGCAGTACAGTTGCTGCAACTACAATTTTGGAATTTTCGATTTTTGGGCTGTTGTTGGGGCCTTTTGCCCAGGGGTAGTGAGTGGTGCATGGACTGAGTCTTTCTGTGGGGTCTCTTTAATGTAAACATCATGGAGGGCATGGATGGCATGGGATTGTGCTGATTTTTGTGTGTTTTTTGGTTTGTTTGGCTGCTGTTGGGGCCATTTGCCCAAGGGTAGTGAGTGGTGCATGGACTGAGTCTTTCTGTGGGGTCTCTTTAATGTAAACATCATGGAGGGCATGGATGGCATTGGATTGTGGTGATTTTTGTGTGTTTTTCGATTTTTTGGGGTGTTCATGGGGACTGGCCATGTGGGTGGGGGCCATTTTGAGTGCTGGTAAAGGCAGGCTCTGGCCATGTGCTGGGAGGAAAGGGGCAATTTTGAATGCAGGCAATGTTTTCAGGCCTGCACCCATTTTGCCTAGCTTTCATCCATTATGCCCAGGGGTAGTCAGTGGTGCATGGGCTTAGTCTTTCTGTCGGGTGTCTTGAATTTAAACATCATTGAGGGCATGGATGGCATGGGATTGTGCTGATTTTTCTGTGGTTTTCGATTTTTTGGGCTGCTGTTGGGGCCTTTTTCCCAGGGCTAGTAGTGGTGCATGGACTGAGTCTTTCTGTGGGGTCTCTTTAATGTAAACATCATGGAGGGCATGGATGGCATTGGATTGTGGTGATTTTTGTGTGTTTTTCGATTTTCTGGGGTGTTCATGGGGACTGGCCACGTGGGTGGGGGCCATTTTGAGTGCTGGTACAGGCAGGCCCTGGCCATGTGCTGGGAGGCAAGGGGCCATTTTGAATGCAGGCAGTGTTCTCATGCCTGCACCCATTTTGCCTAGATTTCATCCATTATGCCCAGGGGTAGTGAGTGGTGCATGGGCCTAGTCTTTCTGTGGGGTGTCTTGAATTTAAACATCATTGAGGGCATGGATGGCATGGGATTGTAGTGATTTTTGTGTGTTTTTCGATTTTTTTTGGGCTGCTGTTGGGGCCTTTTACCCAGTGCTAGTGAGTGGTGCATGGGCTGAGTGTTTCTGTGGGGTCTCAATAATGTAAACATCATGGAGGGCATGGATGGCATTGGATTGTGGTGATTTTTGTGTGTTTTTTGATTTTTTGGGGTGTTCATTGGGACTGGCCATGTGGGTGGGGGCCATTTTGAGGGCTGGTACAGGAAGGCCCTGGCCATGTGCTGGGAGGCAAGGGGCCATTTTGAATGCAGGCAGTGTTCTCATGTCTGCACCCATTTTGCCTAGCTTTTATCCATTATGCCCAGGGGTAGTGAGTGGTGCATGGGCCTAGTCTTTCTGTGGGGTGTCTTGAATTTAAACATCATTGAGGGCATGGATGGCATGGGATTGTAGTGATTTTTGTGTGCTTTTCGATTTTTTTGGGCTGCTGTTGGGGCTTTTTACCCAGGGCTAGTGAGTGGTGCATGGGCTGAGTGTTTCTGTGGGGTCTCATTCATGTAAACATCATGGAGGGCATGGATGGCATTGGATTGTGGTGATTTTTGTGTGTTTTTTGATTTTTTTGGGGTGTTCATTTGGACTGGCCATGTGGGTGGGGGCCATTTTGAGGGCTGGTACAGGCAGGCCCTGGCCATTTGCTGGGAGGCAAGGGGCCATTTTGAATGCAGGCAGTGTTCTCATGCCTGCACCCATTTTGCCTAGCTTTCATCCATTATGCCCAGGGGTAGTGAGTGGTGCATGGGCCTAGTCTTTCTGTGGGGTGTCTTGAATTTAAACATCATTGAGGGCATGGATGGCATGGGATTGTGCTGATTTTTCTGTGTTTTTTTATTTTTTGGGCTGCTGTTGGGGCCTTTTGTACAGGGCTAGTGAGTGGTGCATGGACTGAGTCTTTCTGTGGGGTCTCTTTAATGTAAACATCATGGAGAGTATGGATGGCATTCGATTGTGGTGATTTTTGTGTGTTTTTCGATTTTTTGGGGAATTATTGGGGACTGGCCATGTGGGTGGGGGCCATTTTGAGTGCTGGTAAAGGCAGGCCCTGGCCATGTGCTGGGAGGCAAGGGGCCATTTTGAATGCAGGCAGTGTTCTCAGGCCTGCACCCATTTTGCCTAGCTTTCATCCATTATGCCCAGGGGTAGTGAGTGGTGCATGGGCCTAGTCTTTCTGTGGGGTGTCTTGCATTTAAACATCATTGAGGGCATGGATGGCATGGGATTGTGCTGATTTTTCTGTGGTTTTTGGGGCTGCTCCTGGGTCCTTTTGCCCAGGGCTAGTGAGTGGTGCATGGACTGAGTCTTTCTGTGGGGTCTCTTTAATGTAAACATCATGGAGGGCTTGGATGGCATGGGATTGTTCTGATTTATGTGTGTTTTTCGATTTTTTTGGCTGCTGTTGGGGCCTTTTGCCCAGGGCTAGTGAGTGGTGCATGGACTGAGTCTTTCTGAGGGGTCTCTTTAATGTAAACATCATGGAGGGCATGGATGGCATGGGATTGTGCTGATTTTTCTGTGTTTTTTGATTTCTTTGGCTGCTGTTGGGGCCTTTTGCCCAGGGCTAGTGAGTGGTGCATGGGCCTAGTCTTTCTGTGGTGTGTCTTGAATTTAAACATCATTGAGGGCATGGATGGCATGGGATTGTGCTGATTTTTATGTGTTTTCCGACTTTTTGGGGTGTATAACTGAACTGATGTTCCTCTGTCTTCCATTGCTTTTAGGTGCACAAGACTCAAGCGAACCACCAGTGCCAGGAAGAAGTCCTGCAGCGGTGTGTGTGTGCAGCATAATGTCACGCGACGTCACGTCTGGCCACAGACAACTCTGCAACTCATGCAACTGCGGCCTGCTGTTCTGACCTCTGAAGAAGATGGCCCAAAAAAAAGTTCCCCGTAGCTCCTCTAGCAAGAAAGTTGCCAGTAAGGAGCAGAAGAAGCAAGTTACCAAGGAGACTGGTGTGCCGCCCGCCACATTTTTTGGGAATAAAAAAAAAAGTACGCCTGCAAGAGCAGCGGGATCTGCTGGGGACCAAGCTGGGAGCAGCACCTCCGCTCCATTGGGCTCAGTGCCACCACCACGCCAACTTAAGTCCAAGCCCTTGAGTGCTGCAGAGGCAGCCAGTCTACTTCTTCAATCACCATCGACCAGTGATGTTGGCTCATCGCAAGAAAGTAGCAGCAATGTCCCTCAATCAACACAGGTTGTTGTAACTCATCTGACGAGTGTTGAACAACCACAGCCGCAACAACAACCACATGTGCAAGTACAAGCCAAGTACATGTAGAAGGAGAGGCAGCGCAAGGAGATGCGCAAGCAGAGGTGCATGGAGGGGCACAAGTGCCCACAATAGTTGTTCCTCCCGAAGTAGGGGCAAATCAGGAAATCGACATTCAAGCCGAGGTATCATTTGAGGAAGCCACTCCTGATCATTCATTGTCTTCCACATCCCTAGCAAGGAAAAGATCAAGGATGGTGGCTACATCTTCTTCAAGCCCACCTCCTTCTGATGATACGGATCAAACTTGGGAATCACCACTGCCGTCTGAGAATGAGGCACACCATGATCTGACAAAGTTAGCTAAGTGTAAAAGGAAGGTCCCCGAATGTCTCATAGTTATGGAGTGTGATGACGCTCAACAAGATGTGGCGTATACTCCTGCTGATGACGACTCTCACGACAACAACGCAGCCATCATACACGTCACTCCAGCCTCAAAGGGCATGCAGCAAACAGACATTTTGACCCTAGCCCGAAAATCTGCTGAGCGTGATGATGTTGTCGTCGAGGAGGCAATGGGAACACCACCATCATTGGAGTTAATTAGTACACCACCTACCGCTTCCATATTTCTTTCTCGCCAGAAGGGACCTCCATCCACCTCGACCTCAATTAGTGGTGGTGCAAGTGACAAAGTAGTAAAGTTCGGCAACACACATCCTCCACTTCATCTGGCATTAGCAGCATGACCACCACCAGTATCGCCACCTCCGGCCCCCACAGACATTTCAAGTCCGTAGTTTGGGACTTCTTTAGTGTTTGCCCAAAAATGGAAAACATAGGCATTTGTAGCATTTGTAAGCTTGCAATTAGTCGTGGTAAGTTTGGTACCAACTATGGTACCGGAGGCTAGAGAGGTCATCTTGAGAGACAGCACACTGTCCAATGGTTTGCGCACCTAAAGGAGATCAAGGAAGCCCGAATTGGAAGTCAACAAACTGTATACGTTGATGTTTCATCTGATGATGACGAGGAGGAAGAAGCGTCAAACACTTCACTTACACCCAGTTACCCCTGTCAGCACACCCCCTGTGAGCCACACTAAGAGTGTGGGAGAGAGTGAGACACCAATGCGGAAAAGTTCATCATCAAGCGTAACTGGGTCAAAGAAGTCCTCATCATCCCGTAAAATGGTCCAGCCCACCATTAGAACCATGTTGTTTTCAGAAGCGCCATTTGATCGCAACCACCCACTGACGCGTCTGTATAACACTAAGCTGGCTAAAATGCTAGCTCTGGATCTTCTCCCTTTTTCTTTTGTGGAAGGGGTTGGTTTTCTAGAATTAGTGTCAACGCTCAGCCCTAAATGGAAGGTTCCTAGCCGGTTCTATTTAGCCAGAGTTGCGGTTCCAGCACTGCATGAAGATGTGCTGGAGGTGATTGGGGCATCTTTGCAGAAGAGTGCTGTTCACACTATACATCTGACAACAGACATGTGGACCAGCGGCGCAGGCACTGATTACATGTGCATCTCTGCACACTGGGTCTCTTTTTCAGTGGTTAAAGCAAAGCTAAACGCAGATGTTGACAAAGACAACGTTTTTAAAGCTGCTCGGAAACATGCAACACTAGCCATGTTTGGCATGGAGAAAAGTCATACAGGAGAAAACATTTTGAAGGAGTTTAACACAAAGGTCTTTCAATGGCTGTCCCCCAAAAAACGCACGATTGGTTATGTTTCCATGGATAATGGCGCCAATGTAGTTAAGGCCATGGAGCTGGGTAAATATTTCAGAGTGCCGTGTTTGGCGCACTGTATAAAGCTGGTTGTTAAAAAATTCTTGAGTGAAGAAAGTCCAGTGTGCGAGTTAGTGACCACCTGCCGAAGAATGTGCAACCATTTCAGCCATTCTTTTAAGGCCCGGAAGCATCTGAGGGGCCTGCTACATGAACGTCGAATGCCAGTGAAAGCACTCATCCAGGAGGTGCCAACACGTTGGAACTCAACCTTCTACATGCTTTTTTTTTTTTCTTTTAATCCTCATTTGCCGACTTGCCACCCAGTTCACTAACTGTTCCACCTGCTGGGTTTTTTGTATCTCATACGCTAGTATATCGAGGAAGAGATAGCAGGCTCACCTCTACCGAGTCCGGCCAGCGTATTATCCAAGCACTTATAGCCATTTGACCTGTCCGGTATGCCCATCTAATCCTCGTTCCTGGAACCTGAGTGTCAACCCAAATACTAGCGAGATAGGCGTGGGGCTTAATCATGGGATTGATGTTGTTTTGTTCGATAAACTATTCATAACAATTTAAAATTTCCCCGTATGCCAATCACCCAAAATGTATAAGAAACGGTACCCAAAATGTTAGGTTTTTTTTGCTGGTGTGATTCAACATATCTAATTTAGCTGTATATCTCATTGACTTTATCCAGTCGAAAACATTTGGAGAGAGGGGAGAGATCCACAACTTACAAAGTTCTCTGCGTGCCAGTAGTATAGCATAAAAAATCAATTTCACATTGTCATTGATTCTATTTTCCTCTAGGTCATTCCTCCCGGTAATTATAAGTTCGGGGCTTACCTCTATTTGTAGGTTCAGAGCTTGAGATAGACAGTTACTCACATCTTGCCAAAAGCTTCTTATTTCCGAGCAAAAGACAAACATATGGAGGTCATCGGCATTGGGGGTCTTACATTTTGCGCACTCCACCACTCCACTTGATTTGAGTTTCGTCAATCTACGCGGAGTCCAGTAGGCCCTGTGGATTGTGAACAGAAGGTTTCTTCTTAAATTCCCGGGTTTAACCACTCTGTATAATATAGTCATAGATACTTGCCATTGGTTTTCTGTTGCAATCTTTGGCAAGCTTTGCTTCCACAGGACCTCCGGAAGTGAGAAGAGGCCATCTTCCATCTCCAACATTGACCAATACCACAAGGCCACCTCCTTCTTAAAAGACCCCTCCATCGCCAATTTTGCCTCAAAGTCATTCTGTATCCCAATTCGAATGTCAGAGCCCTTCGCCCAGCTCTGAATCTGTAGGTATTTATACCTTGAGAGAACTTACCCCCACCTTTGTAGGCATTCACTCCATGCCAACAAGTTGCCCTCCTGAAACAAGTCATTCCATCTCCGAACTGAACCCTCTCTCTTCAATGAAATTGCCAATAAGTCCTTTGTCCAAGGCGGAGAACCTGGAGAGTCCCATATTGGAGCCATGCAACTCAAATAAGGTATCTTTAGGAATTTCCTAATCTTATACCACATCTCCGCCAAATCATATATAACTTTCAGCCTAATCTTTTTAAAAAACTTAGGATCTGAGAACTTATACAAAAAAACAAAATCTGTATAACCACCAATCTTTAATATCACGCCAAATAAATCCCCTATTGGTGACTGAAAGCGGGTACCCAATAGCATCCTACAGTTTTTCAACCCAAAAGCCCATGCATAAATTTGCAAGTCCGGGGCAGCCAATCCTCCTTTACAAAGCCTCCTTCTTATTTTTTTCCACGAAAGTCGTGACCCCTTTGATGCCCAAATAAAAGAAGCTATCTCACTCTGGAGCTTGGCTAACCACTCCTTTCGAAATCCAAGCGGAATAACCTCAAACAAAAAAGTTACCTTTGGCAGGATCATCATCTTCACTAAATTTGTTCTGCCATATAACGACAAAGGTAGATTCATCCATCCTTTAAGCATGGCTGAGACTTCTTGTTTGACACTAAAGAAATTTGTTTTAGCCAAATCCGCAATGTTATGAGTAACCCTTACCCCCAGGTATCTCATATCCGCCTTAATGTCCAACCCCTTTGTGGGTAAGTTCCAAGCCATGATCTCAGTTTTTTCCTGGTTGATCTTATAACCAGAGACAGTTCCAAAATCCTTAGTAATATCTATCAGTGCATCCAAAGAGCCATGCAAATTTGCAAAGAAAATAACAATGTCATCTCCATAGAGGCCTATTTTTTTTACCAATTTGCCACCCCAAAAGGTAGAATCCTGTTTGAGCTCCTTATTCTGCAAGCCAGTGGTTCTATATATAAGTTGAACAATAATGGTGACAAAGGACACCCTTGTCTCATACCGCGCGTAATTTGCACGGGTGGAGTTAATAATCCATTAACCAAAACCTTGGATGTCGGGCAATCATAGAGCGAAAAGATAGAGTCAGTAAACCTCTTTCCTAAGTTAAGATGTTGTAAAAGAGTTTTTAAGAAAACAAAATTAACTCGATCAAAGGCCTTGGTGGCATCTAAAGCGATTACCGCCAAGGAAAGATCGTTTATACTGCCAATAAGAGCAAAAGTTAGTTCTTATAAATAACGACCCCTAATAAAGCCTTTTTGATCTTGGTCTATCAACTTAGGAATTACTAGACTTAACCTATCTGCCAGAATCTTTGTAAAAAACTTATAATCACAATTAAGCAGTGATATAGGTCTATACGAATCTAGTGATCTAGGGGATTTACCAGGTTTAAGTAGCAAAGTAATAATAGCCTCATTCCATGTACACGGTATAGCTGCTCCACCCATAAAAATTTGATTAAATAAGTTGCACAATACCGGAGCCAATTCTTCTACTAAGATCTTATAGACTTCAGAAGGGAGGCCCTCTGGTCCTGATGCCTTCCCCCTTTTACTCTCCTTAATAACTTTGACCACCTCTTCCACCGTTATGTCATTAATTAGCACCACCTTCAAATCCTCAGCGAGGGGCTCCATCTCCAGCAGCCAACCCTCTATCTCTTCTAGCCCCGGGTGTAAATCCTCCCTATATATATCCTCAAAAAAGGTGTGGAAGGCTTCTGCTATCCCTTTACTCTCAGTTATCAGAGACCCCGTGACTGAAGTCTTAACCCCCTTAATTTGATTCCGGAGCAAATCCTTTTTGGCTTTCCAGGCTAGCAATTTGCTGCACCCTTCACCATAAGAGAAATGTGCTAGCTGACTTGCCTCCCATTTTTCCTTATCTCTTTGTGACAATATAGTTGTTAGTTCTAATTTTAACTCAAACAGCTTGTTCTTTACCTCCTCCTCACCCAGTGTCCCCCCCCCCGAACCTACACCTGCCTCCTCCCATGTGCGGATTTCCATCTCCAAATCTAAAACTTTCCTCCGATATAATCTTCTTTTCTTGGCGCCCTGTGCTCCCAACCTCCCTCTCAAAAAAGCCTTACAGGTGTCCCAAACGACTTCCTCTTTAGCCGAACCCTCATTAACCTCAAAAAACGCTTGAATCTCACTCCTCAAGATACCTACATATTCCATATCTAAGAGGACTGTACGATCCATCCTCCAAGTTGAAGTCGAACCCTCTGCTCCCAGTATTAACTTCAAGGCCACAGCCGAATGGTCAGAAAGATGCGCCCCCAGGTGCTCCACTTCCACCACCTCATCTTTCAATCTTACATCAACCAAGAAATAATCTATACGAGACTTATGGTTATATTTCTTGTTGTGAAAAGCGTACCCTACCTTCTGCCCTGCTTTTATTCTCCAGATATCACACAGACCCTGCTGGGCATTAAGGAGTTTTATCCTAGCTGCCATCTTGCTATTTACTACTGCCCTGCTATTATTTGACCTGTCTAGTTTATGATCTAACACAACATTGAAGTCTCCCGCCATGATTACTTTACCAGAGAAATCCAGCAGTTCTGCAGCTAACTCATCCAGGGGTGTTTCATCATCTACATTTGGCCCATAGTAACCAACCACTACTAGCTGTTCCCCGGCTACCCTCAATTTCACAATTGCCCATCTTCCACTCTTATCCGCCGCTTTATCTTCCATAGAAATATTAAATCCCTTTCTAACCAGTATTGCAACACCTTTAGTCACTATCTCTTGAGGGGTATAAAAAGCATTGACAATCCACCGCTGAGAAGAAAAGATCTCTTTTCTCTCACTTGCAGATAGGTGCGTCTCCTGTAAAATTATCACCTGTGCTGGGGAGTCTTCAAGATATTTCAAAATCAGCTGCCTCCTAGACTTCACTCGCAAGCCATTAACGTTCCATGTAAGGAACCTTAGCTCCACGGGCTTAACCCCATTCATCCCTGCTATCCCATCTTTTCCTTAGACTGGTGGCCAGAGTGCTCCTGAGGATTTTTTTTGTTTTTCTCCCACCCCACCCTCTCCCCCCTCTCCCAACCCCAACCCCCAACCCCCCCTATCTCTCTCAACCAAAGCCTAACCCCTCCCCTGGAAAAACCCAACCAAGACATCCGTGGCCAATAGGGGAAAAACATGGCGGCCGGCTAGGTAGCGGGTCGCGGGTGTCGGGAGAGTGGCGGTGCCGCTGAGAGTGCTGGGCGTTTCAAGCTCATACCTGGTGCTACAGAGTGGCTTCTCGGTCCTGTTTGAGGGTCCGTGGCTCTGCTGAGGCCCCGGTAGCTTGTCTCCTTTCTGGTGAAGAATTGGCTTGGTAGTTTAGTCTGCCCTGATCCCATGATGCACTGGGCCAGGGACAGACTGATTTGCATATAGCCAGGTTCTGAGCTGGGATGGTGCAGTGAGATAAATAACGGTGATGGATCAAGCCCTGATCTTTGGACTGGGTAAGAGTGGTCTGCTTAATTCAGACCTTTTCTGAATCTGCTGAGGCTCGGCGGCGGCGGCGGCGGCTGCGGCGGCTGCGGCGGCTGTGGCTGCGGCTCCGATATTCTGTCTCGTTTGGCTGCCATACACTGCTCCCGCTAGGAGGCAGCGGGTAAGAGGAGCGGAACGGTGAGCTGTCTCGGACATTTGTCTCGGACATTTGCTGACAGTCGGGGTCGCTCATAGCCTGTCAAGCGTTTGGGCAGCAGTGTTTTTTTTTCTCATTGGGAGTTAAGTTTTTGCTCAGCTCAGCTCAGCTATCGTGTCATTGTGCTTGTTTGTTATTTGTTGGCTGCCGAGCACCGGTAGCCGTCGCGGAAGGTCTCGAGGAGGAGGAGCTGTGAACTCTCGTGAACTGTTTGGCACGGTCCGTCGCCCTGCAGGCTGTGTGTGCTGGATGTGACTGGCGGATGGCGGCCGTGGGTTGGTAAAACAGCCTCTGTAATGTTGCCCCTATAATGGAGGCTTGGAAAGAGAGGAGAAGCTATCTGTAGTGGCTTGATATTGGAGGCACTGGGACGAGGTATGGTTTTAGGGAGCTGAATGTTAGACAATCTGGCATATCCTATATTATTTTTTGCTATCGCCACTGTGAACCGGTACTTCAGTGGTTCGGACTCTCTTCCCAGTGTCGCATGGCGGAGGCTGAGGGATCTGCACATCTTTGGGAGGGGCTGGATGAAGATGAAAGCATGCAGCGCCCTGTAATATCTACACGGTCTGCTACTTGGAGAAGAGCAGCATTAGAGCTGAATAGAGGTCGCCGAGCCGTGGCCAGGTCTTCTCCGAGAGGAGTTGGTGGGAGAGGAAAAGGTGTGAAATCCTTGGAAGGACTGTCACTTAAGTTAGTTGACACTGGGAAGTTGGTAGGCAAGTCGGAGGCGGCTGAAAAGGAGTTCGAGGTGGAACAGAAAGCAGGAAGAGGGAAGAATAAAGCAATAAGCAGTGTAGAGCCCTCCCGGTACCCGTTAAGAAGCATTAAGAAAGTAGAGTTGGGGGTTACCTCGGATAAGCTGAAGAATTCGCAGAAGGTGGTTGACAGGGGAGAGGAGAATTGGGTGGAGCCAGTTAAAAAAAGAAGTTGGAAAAAGAGGCTTAATCATCAGTTAGTAACAACTCCTTCCCTCACTACCTTCTTTAAACCTATTCCAAAAATGTTGGTCCTAAAACCGCAAGACACTCAAAATAATCAACTAAAATCCCAACCAGATTCAGAAGAAGATTTTAGTTTAGTAAATAATTTAGAGAATATTGCAGCTCTAGATTGGTCAGGACACACAACTCCCAATAGATTTCAGGTCTTCACTATGGCGGATGAAGGAGGGCTGGTGCAAGTAGCTGGCACGGACAAGCAGGATAAGTCAATACAGTCAAGCGTTGTTTCAGCAGCGGATAGAATTGATACCTCACCGCAGTTAAGTGTGGGATTAACTGTCGGAGTAAGCTCACGGGGCGAGACAGGTGAGGCAGCGGGAGGAGGTGTTGACTTAATCCACACAGATTCAGAAAAGAGGCATGTGGATCCTGAACTTGATACTTCGGATCTCTCGGTAGTGACGCTTCTCAGGAAACTGGAGAGGGATATTCATGAGGGCTTTGAGGCGTCGAATAGAAGCTTTGAAGATTCAAAGAAAAATCAGGAAAGTATTAGAGCCTCTTGCAGCCAGCTAGAGACTAAGTTTGATATTTTGAGTGCCCGCACAGAAGTCCTGGAGTCAGAAGTGAAAGTGATGCGGGAGAGGGTCTTTGATAATCATAAGGAGATTGTTGCAATTAAGTCTAGAGAGTGCGAGTTAGAAGAAAGGGTCGAAAGGTTAGAAAATATGCAGAGGAGAAATAATCTGAAAATGTTAAAACTACCCGAAGGAAAGGAGGGGACGGATATCAAGACATATATAGTACACCTGTTAAAAACAGAGTTAGAGCTGGAAGAGTCAGAAGAAATTCTACTTAAAGACATACAGAGGATTTACCGAGATCCCTTCCGGTTGAACCCGAACCGCTTCAAACCTAGGAAGATCTTGGTAAATTTTTTGACCTACAACTTGAAGGAAAAGATCTTAGCATTGGCTCTAAAAAGGAAGAGTATAACAATAGATGGAATCTCTGTAGATATCAGATCAGACCTATCTCCTGCTACAGCAAACAGACAATGGGAGCTGGGAAAATGTATGGAACCACTCAGAGCACTAGGGGCTACAGTTCAATTGAAGTTTCCAGCTTTCCTGAAAGTTATGTGGCAGAATAAAATGTTTACATTTTGGAGTACTGAGGAGGTGGATGAGTTTTTGGAGCAGTGCCAAGGAGAATAGTAAGCTCAGCATTAATGTTTAACTAAAAATATAATTGGTGTTGAAGCACCGCCACTCGAGGGCATCCAATGGGCCTATTGGCCACGGATGTCTTGGTTGTTTTTTTTTAACCTTCTACATGCGTGAGCGTCTGTATGAGCAGTTTACGGTACTCAATCAGTATTTTTTAACACTGGGTACAGCTCGGAAGGACCTGAGGCTAGATGCGGCGCAATGGGAGCTAGTTAAAAGCCTGACAGGCATGCTTCGTCCTTTTAAGGTCTTAACGTGTGCAGTCAGCAGGGAGGGCTGTAATGTGGGAAAAGCTATCCCATTGTTGCACATGCTGGAGCACCAACTGAAGGCAGTGTCTTCTATGTTTCAAAAAGATGAAGAAAAGCAAGAAGCTTTTGTTTTGGCAGAGAAATTATTACAGCGCCTACTTGGTGATGAACGTCTTCAAATGATCCACTCAGAACAGCATTACATTTGTGCTACTATTCTGGATCCACGCTACAAAAAGGCACTGGCAGGCAGAGCATTCTTTGCTTTTGGTGACGCAGATGTTACAAAGTACAAACATTGGCTAGCTGTGTCAGCCATGAGGTTTGAAAGAGAACGGCAGAAAATTGAAGAAAAAGGCAGTACATCAGCATCAGCAGGCCATCCCCAGTCAAAAGAATCCACTTCTGCACCTGTGGCTGTGGCAGAAGTGACCTTTCAGCCATTAAAGACACCGGCAACCGGATCATCTGCACCAGACACAACAGTAACATTGGGCGAAGAAGAGGAGTGGCTAACTAAGCTTGGGTTTGCTTCTCAAAAGGTCCCAGCAAAAAGTAAGCAAAGTGGAGGAACCGTGGACAACCTTCAGTCGATGGTGCAGGACTATCTGAATGATGCAACAGAGGTCTATGTTAATGCTGACCCATTGGCATATTGGCATGGGAAAAAAGAATTGTGGCCAGAGATCTCCAACCTGGCTATAAACTACTTGTCTTGCCCACTCGCAAGCGTGTCTTATGAGCGTGTTTTCAGTGCTGCTGGTGGCATTGTAACTTGCAAAAGGACCTGCCTCTCGCCCAAAAATGTGGAGAGGTAACAATGATCAAGATGAATCAGCACCTCATACCACCAGATTACAAAGTACGAGAATACACGCCGGAAGAAGACGAGGAGGACAGCAACTTAGATGAGGGAATTTCTTCTCTGTTAGGTGACCTACTCCCGACTGAATTCGCAGAGTATGAGGACGAACTCTTATTCCCTGACACCGAGCCCTGAAAATGAGCCAATGAATCAATAACTTTCTTTTTCGTCCTTATTCACTTTTATTCCTGTGTGTCTGTCTTTCTTTGTTTTGCACAGTTAATATAATTAAACTTTAATCACCTAATCACAAAAACAAGCCCATCAGCAGAACTGTCTTCACTTATTTGCTTATCCATTTGAAGGTGCCGCAGTCTGCATTCCTCAGGTTCACAAGTTCACAAGAACATGCTCCTCTATCCTCCTCCTCCAGACTCCTATTTCCCTCAAAGCAGAGGGCTGGATTAAGCCCAATGAAGAAAGACTCTGCACTTGTGGGGGTGTTCTACTTCTTTGAGGGTGAGTGGCGGGTCTTGGGGCATTGCTGGGAAGGTCTAATACCGGATAAAACTGGTTCGGACAAAATCAGACTTGAAAAAGTTTTTGCCTTTTTGCTCACTATCATGTATTCTGGGGCCTATTTGGGGGGCTTCCTGGTGTTTGTGGGTGGGGTTCGGGGTCTGGGAGGACTGCTGGCACAGTCTAATGTTGATTGCATTTGTTTTCTAGGACATCCATGGTGGAAAAGTGGAGTCATGCCTAGCTGCACAGCGCGTTTGGACAGAAGGCCGAAAAATATTGTAAGTATGAGATTTTCCATTTTTGCTTTTTGGCTGTTTGGGGGTGTTGTGCTTTTTTGCGGGTGGGTTGGCGGGTCTTGGGGCATTACTGGGAAGGTCTAATACCGGATAAAACTGGTTTGGACCAAATCGGAGGCAAATTTTTTTTGTATTTTTGCTGACTTGCTTGTCTTTGAGGTGCTCTTTGGGGGGGTTCCGGGTGTTTGTGGGTGGGTTTTGGGGTCTGGGAGCACTGCTGGCACAGTCTAATTTTGATTGCATTTGCTTTTCAGGAAATCCATGGTGGAAAACGGGAGTTATGACCTAGCTGGGACGCACTGCAGAACGGACGCTGCATTTGGGACCTTGCTGATTACCTTTCTTGTGGATCACCTTTCTCCTCCACCCCTCGCGGTACCCGCTCCGCGGGTCCCGCATCGCAAGGGGAGTTTGACCATCACCGGGGGCCACTGCTGAGGGACGTGCAAGGCGGAGTGGACTGAGCGAGGCGGGGCTGCGAGCGCGGGTGCTGGGACTCTGTTTCCCAGGAGCACCCGCCTGCCTGATTGTGACCACCTGGGCTGCTCTCCCCGACCCCTCCCCCCTGCCCTCGAGCCTTTTTAAACTCTTGTGCCTGGACTGCCCAGCGGGACGCACTGCAGAACGGACGCTGCATTTGGGACCTTGCTGATTACCTTTCTTGTGGATCACCTTTCTCCTCCACCCCTCGCGGTACCCGCTCCGCGGGTCCCGCATCGCAAGGGGAGTTTGACCATCACCGGGGGCCACTGCTGAGGGACGTGCAAGGCGGAGTGGACTGAGCGAGGCGGGGCAGCGAGCGCGGGTGCTGGGACTCTGTTTCCCAGGAGCACCCGCCTGCCTGATTGTGACCACCTGGGCTGCTCTCCCCGACCCCTCCCCCCCCTAGTCAGTGATTACCATAACTGGAGGCCAGTTCTCCCGCGGCGCGGGAGCGCGCGGGAGGGCGCCGGGAGAAGCCCGGGACAAGGGCGGGACCGTTTTAGGCCGTTCGAGGCCTGAGAGGCCTGGGCTGGGCCACGTTATTTGGTCCCACGAATAGCCATTGCACGTGAGTCTGTTTCCTTTATTCTACGACAAGCCCCCCACTGACCATCATGTGCACACGAACCACATGAAGTAAAACCGCAAGGGGACTTGGTGGACCTAGTGGGACCTTGGATGACTTTTTATTTAAGACTAATATGGCGATTGACCAAGAAATTAACAAAATGCAACACCTAGCTGCACAGCGCGTTTGGACAGAAGGCCGAAAAATATTTTAAGTATGAGTTTTTCCATTTTTGCTTTTTGGCTGTTTGGGGGTGTTGTGCTTTTTTGCGGGTGGGTTGGTGGGTCTGGGGCATTGCTGGGAAGGTCTAATACCGGATAAAACTGGTTTAGACAAAATCAGACATGAAAACGTTTTTGCCTTTTTGCTCACTATCATTTTTTCGGGGGCTTGTTTTGGGGGATTCCTGGTGTTTGTGGGTGGGTTTCAGGGTCAGGGAGCACTGCTGGGTATGGATACTTTTGATTGCAAGAGGTTTGAAGCAAATCCATGGTGGCAGAGGGGAGTTAGGGCCTAGCTGCAGAGCGCGCGCGGAGTGATTTTGGAAATTGCCCTGGAAATGACTAAGTCCCCATTTTTGTACTTTTGCTTTTTGGCTGTTTGGGAATCTTCTACTTGTTTTTGCCTGGGTTGACGGCTCTGTGGCCATTGCTGGGAAGGTCTAATACCGGATAAAACTGGTTTGGACCAAATCAGAGGCAACATTTTTTTTGCGTTTTTGCTGACTTGCTTGTGTTTGAGGTGCTCTTTGGGGGGGTTCCGGTTGTTTGTGGGTGGGTTTTGGGGTCTGGGAGCACTGCTGGCACAGTCTAATTCTGATTGCATTTGCTTTTCAGGAAATCCATGGTGGATAACGGGAGTTATGGCCTAGCTGCACAGCGCGTTTGGACAGAATTGAAAGAAGGCCGAAAAATATTGTAAGTATGAGATTTTCCATTTTTGCTTTTTGGCTGTAATGGGGTGTTGTGCTTTTTTGCGGGTGGGTTGGCGGGTCTTGGGGCATTGCTGGGAAGGTCTAATACTGGATAAAACTGGTTTTGAGAAAATCCATGCGGAAAAGCCTTTTGGCACTTTTTGTAACTTTGGGTTCGTTAGGGTTAGCACTAGCAGCAGGATTGCATGTGTTTTAGGGTGTTCTAGATTTTTGCAACTGATTTCTGGGGTCTTAGATCACTCGTGGGAAAGTGTAATTTTGGTTGCAAGTGATTTGAAGTAAATCCATGGTGGGAAAGGGGGGATTTAGCATAGTTAAAGAAAGTGTTTGCCACTATTCTTAACTTAGGGCTCGTTAGGGTTAGCAGTTTTTGTATTGCATGTGTTTGGGCGGGAGGCTGTTTGTGGGGGGGGTTTGCGAGTCTTGGAGCGAAGCTGGGTATGGATACTTTTGCTTGCTTGCAAGTGGTTTGAATACAATCCACGGTGGGTAAGGGGATTTGGGCCTACTTTTACTTTCATAGTACGTTTTGTCACCAGTTTTCTACTAGGCCTCATTTTTTGAGATCTGATTGGGGGTCTTCCACATTTTTGCGACTGGCTTTAGTAAGGGTCTGGGTGGGAGCACTGCTAGGAAGGTCTAATTTTTTCTAAAACACATCTTACAGTACATACATGTACAATGACCTCTGAGCACACCCACAGTTCACTCATACAATTCGAACGTATATATGGCAAGCAACTCCAATCCTCAGGAGTCGGATCAATGAATATAGTTTCCAAGGTCAATGCACAAAAGAGTCCATTTTCTGTATATGAAGTCCTTGTAATTTATTTCCAATGTTGATTACACCAGCCAACACGTGTTTCGTCGTGCATTAAATAATACCTCGACTTCTTCAGGGCTGTAATCAAGCAAAACATTTCCCATGATCAGTATAAATATTTTTCATATAACTAGATATAGATGTGGGATAGTACCAACCACCATCTAGTAAGATAAAAGCCTGCAGAGTGAAGAGTTTGGAATAAGAAAATAAATAGTCGAAAAAACCATTCCAGTCCGAATATCCACCCTGTGTGTGATAAAAAGAAGAAGAACCCTACCACCAAGATATATAAACAAGGTAGGGGTAAATTATCACCTCTGTATCTGTCAGTATTCTCTCATTCTAATATGGTCCTCACAGCGTAAACTACTAATCAATCTGAAAAAACAGAGGCATATCAGAATAATGTATACCTTGAGTGCTGTTACTAATATCAAAAAGTAACTGCCATTGATCATTGTTAACCTCTCCATTATTTTGACACAGATAGCCGTATACTGAACCAAGAGAAGACAACGACCCTGTGTACAATATATCTGAATACTTACCGTTGGTGAGTATATGTAGTCTCACAGGATTAACTTCGGGAGTGCGTATATGATTAGCCTTCCTACTTTTTGCTTATTTACAGACAAGAGGACATTTTCCGCTTACCAATAGAGGCGATTTTTATAATAGCAGTGTAGAAGATAAGGGGAACCTTATGTATATAATTATGTAAAATATTTTCATTTGTACTTCCAGTTTTGATTAGGAGTATGTACTGAGTTAGACTCTTATACTCACCCGATGGTTAACTATATTAGTTATGGTACATGGACCGTAAATTGGGGAGTGATATGTGCTAATTTTGTTGTTTAGAATACAGAGGACAAGTGAAGTCAAAGAGATTATTTATTAGAACACACCAGACGACATTTACTGGGTGAGTGTTATAGGATACACGTTTTGTATTAATTCTAACCAGCAGTAAATTCTGATTGTAATATATTTATTTTGACTCCAGTGGAAATTATAGGTGAATGGAGAGATAAACATTGTTGGCAAATTGCTGGATGAATTGTGATGAGAATACGAAGGTAAACCCAATCTATTAGTAACATAGGGGGTGAACGCTAAACTTTTAGCTAGCAAATAATTTCTGTTAGGATCCCACTGTGGGATATTCAGTTACTTTTTGATATTAGTGACAGCACTCAAGGTATACATTATTCTGATATGCCTCTGTTTTTTCAGATTGATTAGTAGTTTACGCTGTGAGGACCATATTAGAATGAGAGAATACTGACAGATACAGAGGTGATAATTTACCCCTACCTTGTTTATATATCTTGGTGGTAGGGTTCTTCTTCTTTTTATCACACACAGGGTGGATATTCGGACTGGAATGGTTTTTTCGACTATTTATTTTCTTATTTCAAACTCTTCACTCTGCAGGCTTTTATCTTACTAGATGGTGGTTGGTACTATCCCACATCTATATCTAGTTATATGAAAAATATTTATACTGATCATGGGAAATGTTTTGCTTGATTACAGCCCTGAAGAAGTCGAGGTATTATTTAATGCACGACGAAACACGTGTTGGCTGGTGTAATCAACATTGGAAATAAATTACAAGGACTTCATATACAGAAAGTGGACTCTTTTGTGCATTGACCTTGGAAACTATATTCATTGATCCGACTCCTGAGGATTGGAGTTGCTTGCCATATATACGTTCGAATTGTATGAGTGAACTGTGGGTGTACATATTGCCGCTTCATATGAAGCCATTGATGTAGGATACGCATCACTCCTCTAGAAGCACCTTTTGATTATTGTTAATAATTATAATTTTGTACCCTGAAGTTATGGTAGTGCGCCCACAATAGGTTGGTATCCCCCACTAAATAGACATCTTACAGTACACCTAGCTTGAGAGGAAAGATCCGCTAAATTAATTTGCCCATACTTATTTATGCTTCAAAAGGAGACTCAGACAGAGTACGCACTTTCAAAAATATTGTACTGTCTATTAGGAAACTCAAAGTGTGACTTTTTGCACTACACAGCGTACATACCTTATATTTATTTGTCAGTGGTGTTCTAATCTCAGTTCCTGTTTTTCCATCAATAATTACAGGCTGGGTTTCAGTCTGTGCAATGGGAAAAAAAGGATGAAGTCAGGCTTCACATTAGCGAGACGCAATTTAGCATCCGCCAGGCAGGCAGTGGCCAAGGTGTCTTCTGGTTACCAACATTGATGGACGGAGCGTCAGCTGGAATGGAGGAGTCCCGGTAATAAGAGGAATGGTTTGATGCATGCAACTTACCAAATTCTACAGGACAACTACAACAACATACAGATACAGTATCCTTTCTTTTCTAATTATCTTTAAAGTAATGTTATTGCTGTGAACTTCTATGACTGTGAGTCTGCATTTCTTGGATCTTTATTTTTAAATTCATCCCTACAGCCATTCTATAGGTTTTACTTCTGCTATTTTTTAAACCTAATTTAATGTAAGAAGTGTTTCTCTGAGTGCAGAGATAGGCAAGTTAAAACGCTGCAGCCCTGTACTGTTGCATTCTGATTTCACGGTTGTTGAAAGTACTACTTACTTTTCAGTAATCATGCATGCAGTAGTGCATGCACTTCCTTTATGTCACTTAAAAGATTTATGGTTAGCTTTGTACCCAAAGATTTCTTTATCTTCAATTATTGTTTGTCCATGCTGTGCTTTTTTTTTTTCTTCTCTCAACAAAACTTTCCCAAAATCCCTCATTCCCATCCCTTTTCAAAACCCTAACCCTCTTCCCCCGGGCTGTGTGGTTTTGATTGATATGTGACTAAATGAAAGCAAAAATTCCACACACTTGCTGGGGAGGATAAGGTCATAGCAACAGGCTGGTGAAGGAATCCGAGGATATATTCTATTCTTACTCAGCTTGACACTCAGTCACTATTGGCAAAGGAAAGCAGATTTTCATGTGCGCCATCAAATTGATAGGTCATCAAGATTAGAACATCCTCCTCCTAGACTTGGCAAATTATTACGCTGCTGTGTCCTTCACCTTCTGTACTATTTCTTGTAGTAGTAGCCAATGTCAAAGAAATTCAACGCAAGTACTAGTTATACTTTCAATACTTTACCATTTGTTAGGCTACATTGTGGCACTGTTCTAATGTACTGTCACCTGCTATATTCTCTATCGTACCATTCTAATGCTACGGTAAGGACAAACAAGGTTTCATTTTCTTTTTTTTCAGATGCTGCAACTGCCACTGTGTAACACCACTAGTACCAACGCAATGATGACATTTCATCCGCCCAGGATTGCCAACCTTAATCGCCATTTGCCGTGCAGCCAGCCCTGTGCCTTGCCCTATTTCCAAACACAAATTTTAGGTAAGATAAGCGTTTGGGGGGAGGAAGTATAATGGAGTATTAGGAGAGACGAGAGACTAACGCTAGTACTAGTAAAATCCTAGGACTATTGAATTCACTTACTCTGTGAGAGGCACTTAGTTTTGAAAACATTTGGGCAATTAATTACACAACTTGAATCAAAATGCCACTTAAGTTTCACAAAAACAAAGTTACTGTTAAAACCCCACCCACCAGCCTCAAAAGCAGTAAAAAAAAACACGTATGCTAAGATAAAGCTTAAAGTATATTTATATCCCTGACAAAAATAATCTCCCACAAGACCCAACCCACCCCCACTCCCTAACCCCAACGAATGTCCGTGAAAAGTCCAAAAAAGTGAAAAAACCCAACTCCCAATTCCCACCCCCCAGAAGTCTTTAAAAAAGGGGTAAGGGACAGTCTCCTCCTACTGCTGGCTGCTGCTGTTGACTTTCTGGGCCAGGTCAGAATGCTCCTTGCGGAGGGTCTCGAGCAGGGTTTTCGTGTTGAGTAGCTCCTGCTCGAGGTAGGAAACCCTCAGGGAAAGGCGGTGCATCCGTTTTTTGCAACTGCTGTGGGGGGCAGCTGATTTCTTTGCTGCTCGGCGGTGGCGGGTGGCTTCGGTACCCCTGCTCCGTACCGCTGGAGACCTGCTGCGCTGACTGGGTGACCCAGGGAGCGTGGAGGAGGATGCAGCTCTGCCGGTAGATGTTGTTGTAAACTGCGTGTCCCCCTCCTCCTGGGCCACCAGCTGCCGATATTCAGTGACAGTGGCCTCCAGCCTCCATTGCCGGGCCCGTCTAGCCAACTCCTTCCGGTTTGGTTTTCTTAGGAGCATCTATATGAAGAAAGAAAGACATAGTCTGTAACCAATGCTCTTTAAGATTAACACAAAATGATTCAACAGAAAGTTGTGTCACAGTAGAACTAGCAACTTGCAAGTGCAGTACATAACTATTGTGGCCAGTATCTATCTAACCTCCCACTTCTTCACCCTTGCTCTAACATTAGTGGGAGTTTAAGGACTCAATTCTACGAGCACTATGGACTCACTCCATTAGAGTCGACTATGACAGTATACAACAGTCTTATTCTTCTTCTTCTCTCTTGTTTAGCAAAATTGGTACATAAACTACTGCAAGCCGACATAATGCCAGCGCAGTCAACTTGCACCCGAGAAAAACAGACGCCCGCCATGATGAGTGAGACAGACTTGCGTTACTGTACCAGTCCAGTACATGCAGGTGGTGATGCTCTTACTTTTCTATTACGGGTGGCACTGAGAATACTCTGTTACAATGGCTACTGCTTAATTAATTTAACTTTCACCCTACAATGCCAATAATTACTAGAAAAAGAAAATGAAGTAGATAAATAATCTGATTATCTATCACTGCACATGGTATGTATTTGCTTACATATGGGATGACTTTAGATGCTTTGCTTTTTATTGAGTGAACAGTGATACATCCACACATGAATGACCGAGTTCTACTAAACTTATTAAAAGAGGTAGTAGTGAGTGGCCATCGTAATAGCCGGATATATGCTGTGCTTGCAATACAAACTACTGCTACTATTCATGGTAGAATTCGGAAAAAATTACAACTTCTTTTCTTTGCCTTTCCTACACTGGGACGGATGTGCGGGTGCGGTGTTACATGCTCTTCAAAGTAACACTTAGTTCATCCAGTGACCATGATCCAGGCATCCATCCATTCAAACTATGGGGCAGATTAGGATTGCGGATTTCCCGCATCCTCCGGGCCGGCGGAATCCATCCCGAAGGATGCGGGAAATCCGCAGCGGACTGAAAAAGCCCCCCCACCAGATTAGGATGGCTGGGAGATCGTTTTTCAGTCTGCAGCTTTTCCACTGCGGTCGCATCCCGTCCGCGGCGGAAAAGCACTAACATGTCTGGCGATGTCTATCAGACACCGCCAGCCATATTAGGATGTCTGGAGGAACATGCCTTTACACCACAGCATTTCCGCCGTGCAAAGGCATACAGATTTTTGTTTGGGGGCCCGTTGCGGGCCCCCGGGGGGAAAGGGTGTGGGGGTGCACATGGGGGGTACCTAAGGTACCCCCCTGCATTTGCCTGCACAAAGCGGCAGGCACCGCGCGGTGCCTGCTGCTTTGTGCATGCAAATGCACAACTTACATTTTTATCATTGTGGTGGGTGCTGCTTCAAACAGCACCCGCCGCAATGATAAAAATACAGGATGCGACCGGCAGGGTGGCGGTCACATCCTAATTACCACGGAGGGACCGCCGCTGCCCCTGCGGATGGTCCCTCCTACTCTATGGTGGCGGACTGACTCAGGTCCGTCCACCATCATAATAGGCCCCTAAATGTCAATCATTCTTCTTCATGTCTCCCATCTGGACAAACCTAACGTTTTCTCACGGGGAGCAGCACACTATGCAGTCTGCAATCTCAATAAGTAAGGAATATAAGAGCTTACCACTGCCCGCCACTACCGTGCCATCCCGCACAGCAGTTTGGTCCGGCACTTGCTCCGCCTCCTCCCCAGAACTTCACTCCGCCTCCGCGCTGGGCCCAGCACCAGATGTTCCACCCACATGTTACATTTAAGAATGTTAGATGTCATAGACATACACCACTCACTAGTATTTTGTCTAGGAATGAAAAAACGTGAATACAGAAACCAATCTAATAATTTGTGACTGTCTACTCTAAAGTAAAAATGTCCCTTTTTCCAGGGAAGGGTGTTGTCTTATTGCACTTTTTGGCACAACTGATGAATGCTTGCTTTTTAACACGCACCATGTTCCTCATAACAGAACAAATCATAAGGACGATGGGAAGGAACAATGATTCAGCACCAAAAAGAAAAATGACAGTTCAAACCATGTGAGGGCTCGGCTCGCCCACAATAAATGTGTGAAATAAAAAATGACTATAAGCACTTTTCCATTTTTAATCAACCGTTTATGTTTTATGACAAGCTTGATTTTAATAAATATTTTTACTTTTAATAAAGCTTTAAAACTTAAATAGACTCTGTGGCTTTTGGTCATGAGTGAATGAGCAAAAGGTTTTGCAATTTGCAAGCATGAGTCCGTGCCTCTGACACTTCTGGACTCTGACGCCGTACTCTTGTCCTGCGTTGGATAATCATCATTGGGGATCAATCATCGATAAATTCAGGAGCTAAATGACTCTGCCACACTATCCAGTCAGTAAGGAGATTGGGGGTTCTTCAAAGTCTGATATCACTGAGGTATGTGGAAAGTCTACCTGTGCCTATTATAATTGATAAATAATGCACTATTTAGTGTCCATAGGTCTGTTTGTGCAGATTTGTCCCTGCAACAGTAGTAGAATGGATTGTCCTCCTATCCAAACTAAAAGTAAAGTAGTATCTTATTCTTTCTTGGTGGTCATTCACCTTTTTATTGTTGGCAATTGTCAAAGCATAAACATTTAGAAGATTTGAAAAGACATTATGGAAAATCCCAGAGGACTGCACTCAGTGCATTGAGCTATTGCTGACTAGAAAGAGAGTTTCGTTTTACACCTTTTGCCAAATGTGCAATCTTAGTTAGCTACACAGACAGACTAATAAGAGTAATCTAGTAATACCACAGGGAGTCATAGTCGAGGCAGGTTAAGAATTTAGATACAGTCTACAAGAAGATCAAAGACGATTTAGAAAAAATCGAATGAGGAACCCTAGGAAAAAATAGGTACTCTATATTAAAATTAAAAACTTACCGGGGCCAGCAAAGGAGCCCTCGCCTGACCGATCCTGGCCTTGTTCAGCAGCAGCAGCCTCCTACAATGCCCTTTTGCCCCTGGGGGGAGCTGATGTACAACATGAAAGAAAGATAGACCAGAAAACATGGATGATATTTGTCAACCAAATCAAACATTTCAAAAGAACAATAACAAAATATTTTGGCGAAATAGCAAATAGACAAGTATTCCATGGGATATAATGACCTATCTCATGTGGTCTACTACGATATTAGTATTGCTTGATTTGCGGACCATCGACTTGGAAAGTTATGTAACTCACTAAACAAACTACTAAAAAGGTCCGCGAAGTGACAGACATAGTCCATCGTGATTGCAGATCAGCGACAACACTAAAAAGTTTCCTACTACATTAACCAGTCATTAAAATACTCAAACTATCAATCCACCACCACTATTTCTTCTTATTGCCAGGTGTACAAAGGAAGGACTGGAATTGAGTCTGTAGGGGCTGATTTAGAAGCCCCTTGCGGCTCTTTTGCTCCATTGTTGCGTGACTTTTGTGATGCAGCGGCAGAACAAAAAGGCGCCATGGTGCGGCGTATATTAAAAACTTGACGCATATGGGAGATGCATCACGTTGTAAAGCCCTGCGCCATCAGGGGGCGTTCCGGTGGAAGGGAGGGCGTTCCTGCGCAGGAACGCATCCTAAAAGTGGCCGAGGGAAATCTACAAGATTTAAATCAGTCACTTTGAGGACAATGATACGTGACTCAAACCCTGCGCCTGCTTGAATCAGACGCACGGATTGACGCAGCATTGGGGAGTTAAGGCACCCCAGAGCATTGCTGGAGCTGCGACATCGTTGCGACTCAACTCCAGCAATGCGCCTTCACGGCACAGATGCGTAACGCTTCGGTGACGTTTTGGGCCCATGGTGCGCCGCATTGTAAATACCGCGCACCATGGGTGGTGGTGGCGTGGCGCACAATTACTGCGCATCCCTGCTACTCATACATAATTCACAGGCCAATGAAATGAACACAAAATTGAAAACAAATAAGCATAGTAGCAACGCTACTGAGAAGGAGAGCAGTGCACCTGAAATGCACAGAAGATTTTGAAATATAATTTACCTACAATGTAATCAGCAGCATTATTGCTCTTGGTAAAAAACGAAAATTTGCAAGATATCAACACACAGAGCAGGAGAAAACAGAGTAGTAAATAAATAGCTACTACTACACACCAAGCCCGGGGATCTCAAGGCCGAGCAGGTCGAGCAGATCGCGTTCCCGGTCCAGGAGATCTGTCCAACGGTGGGTGGCCTGGTTGTAGGTGCGCCGGACTCGAGAGTGTTGGTACATGGCCGGCACACCTTCTCCCACCGCTTCCGGCGCTCCTGGATCCCGTACTCGCTAGCGATCCTGCCGCCTGCCATGATGGTCCTGGGGAGGCGGCGCTGAACATAAAAAACTAGTGCGGCCACCTCCTCCACGCTGAAGATCTCCCGGGCTGTGACATGCTTCCCCCTCAAACGCTCGCACGGGAGCCGGGCACGGGGTGCGGGACCCTTCCCCTTCTCAGGATGCTTCCCGGCTCCCTTTACCATGGTCTGGGCAGAAAGGAAGCTAAATAATAAAGAAGAAATAGAATAGGGAAGAAGAAAAGAAAAGAGTTTAGAAAAGTAGTTTAAAGTTAACCAAAAGTAGCAGAAAACACAAAAATATAGAGCTAGAAAAATAGAGGGATAGATAAAAGTAAAATAGATCAAAAAAAACTTCAAAGAAGCAAAGGATGGCAGAGATTCAGAGAGGATACAGAAAGCATGCCCAGAACCATAGCAATGAATGAGAAACAAGATGGCCGCCCCCCGTGGGTAAGTTCGCGCGAGATTTTCCTCGCGATCACACGCAAAATTGTACTAGCGAGCCGCACACTTTGCGAAATTACACATCGCGCCCGGAAACGGAAATACGTCATGCAAAAAAGATGGCCGCGCCCGTGAACGACCGTGAGGGTAACTTCCCGCCATTGCGCTACAAGCGGCTCGCTAAAATGCACAAAACCTTGCAAAATAACACGCCGCAAAAAAACAAATGGCATATTCGCACGAATATGCGGCTTCCGAATTCGATCTCGAGCAAATTCGCTCCCGCGAATCCCGCGAAATTGCAGAAAAACGAGTTTTGCAAAACTGAAAGCACTCAGCAGGTGCAAAAGTTCAAACTCATCATTAGTAACCATTCCCTGTAGTGCTTCCTGAGGGGTCCCTCCAGAGTTCAGTTGCCTACTTGCAACTATTCTATGACACTTCTCTGACCCTTACAGCAGGCTCATAGAATAGCTACAAGTAGGTCACAAAAGTCCTGGGAAAAAAAATTGCACTGCAACAGAAAGCAAATTACAGATAAGGAAGCAGGTGCCAGACTGGAAGTTTAAATTCAGTGACACATTAATAAATCAACCCCAAATTAATTCATGTCAGTCGAAGCAGGGCAGGTGTGCTTGCTTTTCCCCCCCATAATCTACAGTGATGAACCAGAGGGTGGCAGTGATGTACCAGAGGGTGGCATGGGTGAACCAGAGGGTGGCAGTGGTGAAACAGAGGGTGCTGTGAACCTGTGATGATGAACCAGACGTAGAAACAACATAGTCGCAACCGTTGCGAGCCGACAAGTAAGTTCGCAATTGCGAACTGGTAGAAAACCCACGCGAACTGGCAGAAACCCTTGCGAACACAAAAAAAATCGGCAAATTCGTGAGAGTTCGTGGATTTTGTGGATTGCGAATTCGCGAATATGCAAATTCGCGAACGCCAGATTCACAAAATTTGCCCATGCTTAGCAGATAGAGAGGTATGTGCTTTAAACTGAAAGTGTGCTCTGTCAAGTTGGACTGCTTGACTGCTACCATGTCTCAGGTATGCCTATATTTGTATGTGTAGTCTGACACATGTGCTTTCGCTGATGACCCTATCCTAAAAATAATACAGTCTATCATTCCCCAGGACAAATATTGTCAGAGGTACTTCAGCATCCAGTCCTAGAGGCACAGATTTCTTAGCTAGACAGGCATCACGGAAGCACTTGAACACAGAGCTTAATTCCCGGCCGCCCTGTATAATGAGCAGAAGGTGACCCATGCAGCTTCTTCTACACACATTTGGAGAGCAAGCGTTGTGAAACAGCGGTAGTCTAGTACTTATAGTCTTCTTTACATGTGCCATCTAGCCCCTAAAATGGCCCTGACACACTCATTGAGGTCTCTAGAATGATGCCCACATTCAAAAGAGTGGCATGACGGGAGTCAGCCTTACATTTTGTTTTAGGTCTGGCATTGAGAGCTCTGCCTCTCTAATTGAAATGGGAGAGCAAAGTGAGGATTAAAACATGTTGCCAGATGTATTAACCTCTATCCGGGTCCATATAAGTCTCTGCAAAGGTACACTGAGGCACGGGTGTTTGGAGTGAGGTGTGTGCTTTCAATTGAAAGCGTACTATGTCAAGTTTGAATGTCTGACTGCTATCATGTTTCACATAGGTCTCTACTTGTTTGTATAGTCTGAAACTTGGGTTGCAGATGATGAACCTATCTTAACAACTATACAGTCCATCATTACTCTGGACAAATATTGTGCAATCATGCATCCCAAAAGCACTGATCCGTTAGTTAGGAAGGCCTCACAGAAATACTTGAACGCAGAGTTTCTGGCTGCCCTGTATAATGAGCAGAAACTGATCCATGCAGCTTCTACTACACACATTTGCAGACCATGCACTGTGAATCAATGGCAATCTAATACTTAAAGGCTACTATATATTTATCATCTCATCCCCAAAAGGCACTGACCCACTCATTGAGGTCTTTAGAAAGATGCTGAGGCTCACAAGAGTAGATTGACAGGAGTCGGCCATTCATTTAGGTTTAGGTCCAGCATTGCGAGCTCTGACTCTGTAATGAAACTGGTAGAGAAAAGTGAGCTTTAAAACAAGATGTACTAAATGGCAGAAGCCTGAAACAGCAACATTACTATGTTTGTTTTTCCTTTCACAGGTGTTGCAGTGAACAAAGGCCTCTCAGACTCAAATGGGATTCAAACCTCCTTGGGCTTCAAGAGACCCTTGTTTTTAGTAATTATAACATTCTGCCTACTATGAGGAGAATAATCTAATAGCCTTAGAGCCCATTGGAGAGGGCTCTACCAGTCATTAAAAGCCGCCTCCCTTGTTAAAGACATTCGCCTTGTGCTGGAAGGGACAACATCCTGTAAAAATTAACCAATTCAGGCAATTTCCTTTTCTACATATAGGGCACAATACAGCACACATATAAAAAGGAAGTGATAAAGAGAAATAAAAACATTTCTTCTTGTTACATTACCACTGGGCTGATATTAGATTCTGACACATTCCCAGATTTACCATTTTTGTACATTTGGGAATGGTTCATATTTCATGAGTGTTGTGTAGGGTCACTCATAGCAACACCATGTTGAAAATTCCTTTCACACAGTGTTATGCGTCAAAAGAGCACATATTTACAAAGAAGGGAAAAGCCATGTAAAACTTCTTTACCTAGCATTGTAAATATGCTGCTGCATTTTTGCACCTTAAAGCATCAACAAATGACACTGTGGTGGTGCAAAAGTGCCACCAGGATCCTTATAAATGAGCCGTCAGAGACAGACTCACACATACAGAAAAACATGTAAAAAATAATTCATTTTTCTTTTAACCAGAATAGGTGGTTCTGAAGAGAAGAGTTTTTTTAAAAACATGCTAAAAAAGAAAGTTCTTAACAATTTTTTGTTTTTTTGGGGTGTTTTTTTAAAAAAAATCTAAAAACGAAGAAAACAAAGTTTAACAAAGCACTATAATAACCATTTGTGCTTCAAAAATAATGCAAAAAAATTTTTTCTACTGGATGTGGGACAGTATATTTCAGTTTCCCCAATTCAGGGATGGTGACAGGAATATTGGTCAGAACAGTTCCTGCAGATGTTGCAACAGCACTACTTCCAGCAGCACTACTTCCAGCAGCAGCCACTTGATCTCCAAGTCTCTGCATCTCAGCCCATACTTGGCAAAACGGATAGATGGTTCTGAGATACTTGTTCATGTTCGAGGTGCCGAAGCTGTACTTTTTCTCACTACCCCCGGAATTAATTTTTAAACTTCCCGGGTGTTGGCCTTCTTTTCACCTTCTGGTATGGTGAAAAACTACCACACAATGCTCTCAATATATGCTGTGCATTGTAGCATATACTGAAAGAGAAAAAATGAGGAAAAGTGAAAACAATTCTCCTTGTTGTGCCCTGCTACACCAATTGGAGGATGGTGCAGCATTCACACACATGTCCAGATTTATGATTTTTGATAAAACTGGAGATGTGTCTTGTTCTAGGAATGTTCTGTTCAAACACGCACAGCAATACCTATAGAACGCCTTTTTAATGCAAAGTGGTGTGTATGATGAGATTGTATTTACATTGAAAACAAAAGGTATACAGAGTGCCTTTTCCTCTCCTTGTAAATATATAAGAAAGTTAATGGCTACGCCAATTTTTATTATAGGAGTACATTTCTATACTGCTTACAGAGAACAAGATACATTTATAAGTACTTACATTTTAGTAAACATATAGGACATGTTTATATATTACTGATGGGAGGAGATGGGGCCTAATGTCACATGTGGGAAAAAACTCAGTGATGTGCTTTAAGTTAAAGAGTTTATTTCTTTTAATTCTGAAATTACCAGGTCTTACAAGTCCACCATATCTCTCTATTGTATACTATACCATGTGTCTTGCAAACAGGTGCTCTTAAATTGTGTCCTATTTGTTTCCTGTCCACAGTGGAATTCTCTGGCAGAAATCTACTCCATCCATCTTCGCTTTTTTCAACTGTGTGCAAACACACGCCATTGGGCATTTTAAGAAATACTTAAACTTACCTCAGCAGTAATACATCTAAAAAAACGCTACAAATTTTATTCAGTTGTTTTTATTATGTAAATTGTGGTAAACTGCTTATTTTAGAATTAGGATCTGTGAAAGAAAAAAAAATAGTTATAATTTGAAATAATATATTTTTAACAACACGGCATAATTTAAACATTTTACAAAGTACATTTTTTGCCTTTTTTGCTGTTCTCAGGATATATAGAATTTCACTCGAAACAGTGGGGCATATTACCACGATTAAGTGATAATTATCACTTAACACGGTTAGCGGCAATAATATTATCGCCGAGCTCCGCCGATTTTTATCGCAGATAAACCTTGCTATTATCAAGGTTTATCTCAAAAGCGATAAAAATCGTCCGAAATGCATTGATATTGCTGAAAAGTCTGCGATATTCATGCATTACCGAGCTAATGCTCTTAGCCATGTTATCCACCTACCATGGATAACATGGCTAAGAACTGCTCTGGGCAGGCATTAGCTTTTGGAGATATTCGCACTTAGGTGAATATTTCCAAAAGTGCGCAATTGTAGGTAATTGGAGATAGCGATGTTAGCGACTGTTTACAGTCGCTAACATCTTGGCATGCCCACTTTGCATGTCATTAGCGATAAATATCGCTGACATGGAAAGCGGGCCCCAAGATGATCGCTATCTCCTACTAGCTGTCGCTAACTGGTGTAAGCGACAGCCAGGTAATAGGGCGATAAAATTATCGCCGCTTTAGCGGGAAAAATTCCCGCTAAAGCAGCGATAAGGCCCTTGATAATTTGCCCAGTGATTTCAATCGTACTCATCACATAACAGTGGGCAAAAAAAGAAACCATCAATAAGATTGTTTAAAACGAAGCCAAGAATCCATCCTCAAAAATATACTGTATAATACAAATCACACATATATAAAATCCTTACTGCTAAGAAAGTCTATAACTTAAATTTATAAACACTGTAAATGTTGTCGCTTTAAAGTATACACCGAGACATTGTGTAAGAAAAAGTCCATAATTCCAACATATACCTTTCCACGAGGCCAAATGGTATTTTTGCACCACCTTTTTATTTAAATTGTCCAATGGTAATCCTATTAAATCATACTATTAAATTCCTCAGAGGCTGAATTATCTTTCTAAAACTTTGGTTTTCAAAATATTAGGTAGGAATTTGGTAATTTGCTAGGCAAACTTTGTTTGAAAACCGACTGAGCATCATTACAAAGTATCCAGCCTTTTCCACATTCTAGATAGGCAGTGTAATGTCCAGGTGTTGTGGAAGTACCATTGTGGAAAATTATTGCTACTGCTACAAAAGTACTTCCTGATATTGATAATTGAGTTGCTGCAAAATGTTTTAGTAAAGTGTCCAATTTTCTCCCATCAGTTGTACAACCTTGCATCATTAAAATGATATATTGTCCATATCTTTGTATAATTAATGTGGATAACATTTCTGATTTGCATTGGCTACACTCCATCTTTTGATTTGCTGCTATAACTAATTTATTGAACGAGACTGATTTACAGTCCGGTAATGTCAAATATAGAAACCTTTCAGTGTCTACATTAGTGCTACATGACTACATACAATTTTCACAATGATGTTCCCATTTATAACAAAGGCCAAAAATGTTCTCTATATCTATATCTTCATTTCCCAATACAGTAAGCATATACATTTGAAATTCCTGAGAATATTGTTGGATATTTTGCGTAAATTGTGTAGAACCAGAACATACATCCAAAAGATTACGAATATCACAAAGACATTGTGTTTCACTTGTATCAGCTCTCAATTTTTCATAAATGGAATGCAACAAGGAAAAAAATCTCTTTCCCCGATTCTCCATAATTTGCTGTTGCATACCTTCAAGAAAGAAAACAACATTGACCACTACATTCGCATAGCAGTTGACACCTGAACTATTTTCAAACTGATAACCCACAATCTCTTCAATAGTGTCCTTTATCTTTTTGCTTGCAGTGACATTATCTTGTTTTTTTCCTTCTCCATACCTTTACTACAGATATTCTCATAACATCTTTTTTTAGCTACTACATGCTTTTCAAATACAGGATTTTGACCAAAATTAGGAGCATATCTTCTTCTTAACCTATTATACTCTTTTACACAGTTTGCATCTGCAGTAACTGTTGTGTCATCAAAATCAATCAAAAACAAACCAGATAAAGTTCTGACTCGTGAAAAAGCAACATATGCCATCCCCTCTTTAAACACACTATTTCCAATGTTTATCAAAGCACTGTCAACACTTAATCCTTGAGATTTATGAATAGTCACTGCATATGCCAGAGAAAGTGGAAACTGTTTCCTATGGACATATAAATCTTTAACAAGTAAAAAACAAACTGAACAACGACCAATTTGTTTAACTTTTTCAATTTGATCATATTGAATCTTTAGGAAATTAAATACCATCTTTATTCTGATAATTAACAAAAACCACAACTTTACCCATTGCTCCATTAACTAAACCTTTTTCTACATCCAAATTACGCCTTAAAATCACTCGACAGTTTCTACATGCATATAGATTCTTTTCTAAACCAGCAGTTTTTTATATCGATTTTTCTAAAGAATCCAATGCTGTCCAATGTTTTTCTGTCAAAATAATAGTGATTCCTTCATGCTCTATTTTATCGAAGGCTTCCATTTTTATTATTTCTTCATTTTCCAGTGTCAAAAGTTGTTTGTTGAATGTACAACACTCGCGCAGTGTTGGCATTAAGCAGATTACAGATTTGTTTTTTGCAATTTTCATGTATATTTTCTCAGGAACTATTGGGCATATTATCAAGACAGGCAATCAAATTATCGCCAATTTAGCGGCAGAAAACTGCAGCTAAAATGGCGATAATGGACTTGATAATATGCTCTATGGAATTCCAATTGAAGCCCATGTTAGATGTAAAGGATATCTAACTTGAGCTTCAATTGGAATACCATAGAACATATTATCAAGCCCATTGTCGCTGTTTTAGCAGCAGTATTCTGCCGCTAAAATGGCGATAATTTTATCCCCTGTCTTGATAATATGCCCCTATATCTTAATTTGGAAATACATTGGAAAGTAATCGACTCTTTAAAGCTTCTTTCCCCATGTTCTGTCAGTAGTCTAATTCTTATATCTTGAAGAATAGTTCCTTAATCAACATCATTTGCCTGTCGCATATTTGTAATAAGTTCTTTGTATTCAAAATATGACCAAATGTTCAAGTTTACAACACTACCCAGACACTTTCTGGTGTCTTAATGTCCAAGGGCCTCATTTATGAAAAGTGACGCATCGCTGCGAGAAAACAGCGATGCGTCACTTTTCGCTGCGCACTCCTTGCGACACCAATGATGCGTCATATTTAATGTATGACGCATCATGTCGCAAGGACTTACAGATACGTCAGCATTTCTGACGTATCTGTAAGCGCAAAAGTGACGCATTGCTGGAGTGTGTCACAAAAGTGACGCAACTCCAGCAATGCCTTCTTTCACATGGGGAAAGCCCCATGTGAAAGGGCTTGCGTCAGTCTCACGCCTGCTGTAAGGCAGGCGCAAGATTTTGACGCAACAGCATCCTAAAAGTGACGCAGTGAAATCTCATAGATTTCACTGCGCCACTATTACGAGGCTTTTGCGGGGGAACGCCCCCTCTGCATACATTATACCCATGGCCCTTTTTTATGAGGCCTTGCGACAGTTTTGCGCCACCGGTGCGTCACTTTTTGTGACGCACCAGCGGCGTAAAATATGCGCCTTGTTGCGCCATATTTAAAAAGTGACGCATATAGGTAGATGCGTCACTTTTTAAACCCCTGCGGCACATTATACCTGCGTCAGGTATAATGTATACAGAGGGGGCGTTCCCCCGCAAAAGCCTCGTAACAGTGGCGCAGTGAAATCTATGAGATTTCACTGCGTCACTTTTAGGATGCTGTTGCCTCAAAATCTTGCGCCTGCCTTACAGCAGGCGTAAGACTGACGCAAGCCCTTTCACATGGGGCTTTCCCCATGTGAAAGAACGCATTGCTGGAGTTGCGTCACTTTTGTGACACACTCCAGCAATGCGTCACTTTTGCGCTTACAGATACGTCAGAAATGCTGACGTATCTGTAAGTCCTTGCGACATGATGCGTCATACATTAAATATGACACATCATTGGTGTCGCAAGGAGTGCGCAGTGAAAAGTGACGCATCGCTGTTTTCTCGCAGCGATGCGTCACTTTTGATAAATGAGGCCCCAAGTGTTTTAAATACTTCCAAGTGTTTTAAATACTGGCTGTCCTTTTATGGGGGTAAGTTGCAGAAGATCTCCAAAAACTATGACTTATTTACCTGCAAATAATACGTCATACTCTGTTTTAAGAATTTGCTGCATTCTTAAATGCACAAAGCAAGCATTAAGTTTGAAACCATGCTTACCTCATCAATAATCAGAAGTTTCATTTTCTTCAGTGCTCTTGAAACTTCACAACAAGCTTCTCCAGATAGCTTGTGATATTCCAATTTGTTTTCATGCTCCACAGGTAGCATTAGTAAACAATGTAATGTAATTCCTTTGATGTTGTGTGCTGCCAACCCAGTTAGAGCAGTTACAACAGAAGACAAATGTGACTCAGTTGTTTTCTGTAGATAATTGGTGATTACTTTAATTAAGAAACTTTTTCCTGTTCCATCTTGTCCACTCACATACATTCGGACAGGTTGAAATGATGGTCATGTGCATTCTTTCTTTTCATGAAGAAATCTATGTTTAATCTGTTGTCTCACTTGCTGATATATTTCTTTCTGTTCAATGTTTAATTGTTCTTCCAAGTTTGCTAAGTCTGTTACATCTTCTTGAGCTTGATGTATTCCTGTTTCCACCTCATTCATGGCGATGGCTGCTTCATTTTCAACAATTGGTTGTCTTAGTGGATCCTGACGCAGCGCAGCAGAACTTTGACTGTCTTGAGAACTGTCTCTAGCAATCACAGGAGCAATTGTAGCATCTTGATCAATATCATCATTCAACATTTTCACATAATTTGCAAAAGCACTACATTCAATGCTATATTTACAAGCACTGAAGGAATCTTCATAGCTCTGGGAATCTCCAAGTAATTCCAGTTCTGAACCCCACGGTTTGAAAAGTTGCAAAAGGCCTAAATAGTAAAATTCCCTTTTATTAGCAGTGTTGCAACTTAGCTTCTTGTGATTAATCAAATTTCCTTTCGTTTGTTTTACTAGACATCCTTCGCAACCAATGACTCCATATTTTCCATCATTGATATTCTCTGTAATATTCCATTTAAAAGTGTAGTTTTGCAGGACGTCATAGAGTCACATGTTCTCAAGATGATGACTTATGTTTGGGTAATATGTGTCCAACTTATTCTTTTTTAAAATATCTGTACTTTTGGGATATTTTTCTGCTAAATATCAACAGTTTTCAGTACCCAATTTCGCTTTGCTGCAAGACCTAGACTCCCCAAAATTATTCTTCTAGATTTGGAGTAAAGACTTGCTGATGATAACCGATCCGAGCATTCATATGCTCCAATTTCTTGATGCGATAATATCTTCAAACTGAATCTTTATAATTTCTAACTTAGAGTCTTCTCGTGAGAAATCTCTTCCCACATTTGTTTCAATTCCATCTTTTCCGATGTTGTAATGTAGGACGTTACATATCAAGCAACAGCAATAGAATTGTTCGCAACGTATTGAATATCTCATGTTAGCATTTCACATAGACAGAATAACTGGATTGTAGTCATTTATGTATTTGACTCCTCGTTTCTTCTTAAGTTGTAGGTATTTTTTGGAGACATTCTTGTGATGATATGTCGCAATTGTAACATAAAACTGTTCACTCTTCCTTGGGATATTACAGGAAGTGGAAATGCAAAACGACATTTGGTGTGGAACTTATCCTTAGACTTGTACTTTCATCTACAGTTTTTTCCACATCTGAGGCTTTGGAATCGTAAGACTTGTTCTCTTAAGTTGTTTTCTTATGTGCTTTTGGGTACAGCACATGTGGCAAGTTGTGCAATAAACGTCAAAACAGTACCATCTGCATCTGTTCCAAATTTGGGGGAATCCTTGATCCATAACAGCATATGTATATGAGGAGCACCTCTTGCTTGATACTTCTTTCTCCAAAAGAAATCCACAACTTCTCCAAGAGGATGATTTTTTTTATTGCAGATAAAAGACATCATAGCCTTAAATCTCTGATTGAAATACCTGCATACATTAACAAGATTCAAAGAGCACAATTCCCCAGGTGTCTTGAATTCAATATTTTTTATATTGGAATTTACCTCTCAAAAAAAATCAAGTAAATCATCCCAAGCGAACTCAGCACAGCTTAGGGTAAGGAACCATTTAGGAGTTCCTAAGTTCCATAGCATACATTTCAGTTCTCCATGACGACGGTACCAATATTCATTAGTCCCAAGCTGACCTGCCGTCAGATGAATCAGCTGAGATTCTAAATGATCATCTCTCTGGTGCACTTTATCCATAAAATCCTTTGCCGATACATTTTGCAGATGTATTCCAGTTTTTAAAATGTAATTGACTGCATATGAAAGTACAGACAAGTCACTTTCAAACAAAAGATGAAATATATAAGGGATACATTGTCAAAATCTTGGATCTTCTGCATATAATCTTGTTGTCCGATATTCAGATGCAGGAATCTGCACAGGAATTTCATCATATCGCCCTCCTTTTCCTGTTGGGAACAACTGTGGAAAACAACGAGGTTCCAAGCTCTCTTCCCATACACTCATTGGACTTCCTTTTGCTCATTTCATTTGGAACAACTCAATAGTGTTCCCCATCACTTCTTTTGAATGAAGTGGATGCACACTGTAATGTTCATAGATTTCTTCACATCTTAACATGTCCACTTTTTCATTTTGCCCACTTGACATTTCAGTATCTTATGCTAAAAGTATTTCTTCTTCTCCCTTGTAAACATTTTTATAGTATGTATTGTTTTTTATCAAATACAAAGTTGCATTTTGTACTTTCCTAATATCCACTAACTCCTGCAAGATTTTCGTATTCTTAGTCGGCACACCATTAACAAGAATAACTAGTGGTTCACTTTCTACACTCTCTACACCAATAGTTTCAATATTTTTCTTCAAATCTAATGGTAAATACACAACTCTTCTTTTTAATCCTCTCTGTAAATCTGAAGGAGGCAATTTACCTGTTTTAGGCTCCATACAAACAATAGCCTGAAACGGCTGCACACATTAAATGAGAATAGACTCATAGGTGTTTAAATCTATCAATTCTGGAGGAATAGCAAGTAACTCTAAATTATTATGTACAGCTCTAGCGGGCATTTTATTCTCATATAATTTGTTATAACAACATTTAAAAATACGCTGATCAGAACCCAAATCAAAACAATTCTCTACCAACAAGTAAGTTGCAAATTCTTTCCACTTATCATTATTTTCTTTTTCACTTTTTAAATACAGATCAACACTCCTAGTCTGATTTTTATAGTAAGTTCGCTGGCAACAAATACAAGAAAAATGTGTAATTTCACCTGAAATTACGTTAAACTTTGTAATTTCACCTTCCAAATTTTTTTTACAACTATGTTCAACATTCTCTATAACATTTTCTTCTATTAAAGTATGAGTTTCTTCACTCTTTTGTTCAGGACCAAAGTAACAAAACTCAATGTCATCACAAATCTTCTTCACATCTGAAACTGACCGATGCAAAAGAGCACTGTTCAACTCATTTACCTTTAGTGCTGGACTTTTTGCATAATACAATCTTCTTACTAACTTCCGCATTTGAGTATGATGTACGGCCAACATCCTGAAATGGTGAAAAACACTTTGACAAACTTTCCTAGAAAGACAAGCCAGAGAATGACCTTGCAAACCAGTATTTTTTCTTACTCTACAAGGGTCAGGCCTTGCAACATCTTAATCTTTTGTTTAACACTCTTTTTAGTATATTCGCATAAGAAATGGCGTAAAAGATCAATAGATTCTTGTCGTACACTACAAATACTACTGCAATCCCAAGTAAACACTGGACCTTTAGGACGTCTGCCTAGAACTTCATCAGCTATCACTTCTGCATTTCTGGGAACCATTTTATCTTTCTCAATTTTACAAACATTTCTAACCTCATAAACTCGACCACTGGTGTCAACTGCATGCAACAACATTGGTCTGAAAATAACTCTCTTCATTAAAGAAAGGCTAAGAACTTGAACTGTGTTTCCATTCCCCTAAAATAATCACAAAAATTAGTTCTGTTAATTACTCTTTACCTCTTACTTTTGGCCTTCAATAAATGGATTGGTTTATCTAGTGATTGAATTCTGTTTAAAACTAAAATAAATAATTTCCTCTTTATTTCAAAAGACTTTTTACCAATAGGTTCAATATGCTTCTTCTTTTTATAAAACAGTGCTCTATTTTTATATTTCTTCATAACTTTCAGCAAATTATATACTACTCTAATACAAAATATTTTTTTACAAATTTCTTTATATTGCTTTTCTCTTCTTTTGCTATAAGTTTTATCCTTTGTATATATATTGCCTTTTTTTCCTTTCCTATTCTTTGCACTTTTTTTGTGCTTGGAACATTTTCAGTGTTTTCAACATTTTCAGTATTCTTTCTGAGTCTAGTAATATTTTTAATAAAGTCCTTTGTGGTCTTACCAGAAATGTTTCTTTTATTAGCCACATTATGTTGGTCATTCAATACTTGTGGTTGAGTTTTCTTCAAGTAAGTATCCTTTTTCTGACCTTTTCTGTTTCTTACTTTGTCCGGCATGATAACTTTATTTTAAAGATAATAAACAGTATCTGTAAAAAATAATCATAAATAAATGTATATTAATACCTTTGTAAATTATACTTTTTGAGAAATTGTAGATTTTAAATCCAAGTGTGAAGGTGGTTACAGCACTACATAAACGTTGCATATGAATTTGAAGCATTCCATACCCTAAAGCCTCACTTCATTCAGTTTTACTTTACTAAAAGGATTACTACAAGGTATTCATAGAGTCACTATGGGATTGCAAGAGTACTCCCAGTGTGTTTCCTAGACTGTATGGATAGTAACTGGGGAATTGTAGGCCTGAAATAGTGTGAAGGTGCTTAGATTACTACATGCATAGTCCCTAGGAGTTTTAAGCACTGCGTGCCCTAAAGCCTGGCTCACTGCATGTGTACATGTACTTATCTGTCTGCAAATACATCAAGCAAGCAAATGATTCTCTCTCAATTTTCCCAAATGCACACTGACTCACGGTGTGATTCTAGACGAATAACAGTATCCTTGCACTTACCTGAAAATATTACTACATGCTACTGAAAGAGTCACTATGGGTTTACAAGACCAGTCACAGGGTGTTTCCCGGAGCGTAAGGATGTTAACAGGGGAATTGTAGGCCTGAAATTCAAGTGTGAAGTTGCCTTGATCATTACATGCATTTCCTTAGGAGTTTGAAGCACTGTGCTTGAGTACATGTACTTATGTGTCTGCAAACACATCAAGCAAGCAAATGATTCTCTCTCAATTTTCCCAAAACAAGTGTGAAGGCGGTAAGATCACATGCAAAGTCCTTAGGAGTGTAAAGCACTGCGTGCCATGAAGCCTGGCTCACTGCATGAGTACATGTACTTAGGTGCCTGCAAACACATCAAGCAAGCAAATGATTCTCTCTCAATTTTCCCAAATGCACACTGACTCACAGTTTGATTCTAGACAAATAACAGTACCCCTTGCACTTTACTGAAAAGATTACTACATGCTACTGAAAGAGTCACTATGGATTTGCAAGAGCAGTCACAGGGTGTTTCCTGGAGTGTAAGGATACTAACTGGGGAATTGTAGGCCTGAAATACAAGTGTGAAGGTGCTTAGATTTATACATGCATAGTCCTTAGGAGTTTGAAGCACTGCATACCCTAAATACTGGCTCACTTCATGAGTACATGTACTTATGTGTCTGCAAACACATCAAACAAGCAAATGATTCTCTTTTAATTTTCTAAAATGCACACTGACTCACAGTGTGAATCTAGACAAATAACAGTATCCCTTGCACTTTACTGAAAAGATTACTACATGCTACTGAAAGAGTCACTATTCGTTTGCAAGAGCAGTCACAGGACGTTTCCCGGAGCGTAAGGATACTAACTCTGGAATTGTAGGCCTGAAATACAAGTGTGAAGGTGGTTAGAGCACTACACGCACAGTCCTTTGGAGTTTGAAGCACTGCATGCCCTAAAGACTGGCTCACAGCATGAGTACATGTACTTATGTGTCTGCAAACACATCAAACAAGCAAATGATTCTCTCTCAATTTTCCCAAATGCACACTGACTCACAGTGTGATTCTAGACAAATAACAGTATCCCTTGCACTTTACTGAAAGGATTACTACATGCTACTGAAAGAGTCACTATGGGTTTGCAAGAGCAATCACAGGGTGTTTCCTGGAGTGTAAGGATACTAACTGGGGAATTGTAGGCCTGAAATACAAGTGTGAAGGTGATTAGATCACTACATGCATAGTCCGTAGGAGTTTGAAGCACTGCGTGCCCTAAAGCCTGGCTCACTGTATGACTGCATGTACTTATGTGTCTATAAACACATCAAGCAAGCAAATGATTCTCTCTCAATTTTACCAAATGCACACTGACTCATAGTGTGATTCTAGACAAATAACAGTACATCTTGCACTTTACTGAAAGGATTACTACATACTACTGAAAGAGTCACTATGGGTTTCCAAGAGCAGTCACAGGGTGTTTCCTAGAGTGTATGGATAGTAACTAGGGAATTGTAGGCCTGAAATACAAGTGTGAAGGTGGTTAGATCACTACATGCATATTTCGTAGGAGTTTGAAGCATGGTATGCCCTAAAGCCTGGCTCATTGTATGACTACATGTACTTATGTGTCTACAAACACATCAAGAAAGCAAATTATTCTCTCTCAATTTTCCCAAATGCGCACTGACTCACAGTGTGATTCTACACAAATAACAGTATACCTTGCACTTTACTGAAAGGATTACTACAACCACACATACCATATGCTTTGCTCACAATGCATTACACATTAACACACACTCACAGAAGCAACGCTATTCACTAGTCTACAAGAGTTAACATGACTGCACACATTTCAAATATTTCATTACTACATTTGATAGTAGAAGCCTGACACATTTTAAAATACATAAGCAATGGCTGTTTTAAATTCTACCATAACTCAGCAACAGTATACGTTTTTAACGAGTACTAAAACTGCAAGTACATGAAATACACACAGGCTTCTCTCACAACAGTTCCCAAACTTACATTGAGACACAGTGTGATTTAAGACAACCAAGACTATCTCTTAGAATTTATCAAAATACATTTACTGACCTACAAAAACAAAAGTGTCAACACACATTTTACATATTTCATTACTGCATTTCAATGTTAAAGCCTAGCTCCTTTTTCAAATACATAAGCAATATCTATTTTCTAATTCTATCAAAACTTAACAAATTAAAAATGTTTTAAGCACGTATGTGTCTGCAAACACATCAAGCAACCAAATGCTTCTCTCAAAATGTTCCCAAATGCACACTGACTCACAGTGTTATTCTATTGAAATAACAGTACCCCTTGCCCTTTACCCAAAAACATTTAGTAGTCTGTAACAGGAAACATGACTGCACACATTCCACATAATTTATTACACAGTCTCACAAACTAAATCTAGACATGCAACACTACTCCCTGCAGTCTACCAAGAGAAACACAATAATCTTATAAAAAAACAAATATACCAAATACAACCTCTCACAAAAGAATAAGTTACCTTTGAAATTGATTTGTAGATTAAGAAGTATGTCACTCACAGACCAGATTTTCTTATACAGAATCTCTGCTCTGTGCATCTATTTGCAAATCCAAAAGAATGGCAAGCTTTCCCTCTCATTCTCCACACATATACATGTAAATATCAAATCACATTGCTTCCCACAATAATTCAAAAGCTAACACGCACTTCTATTGGTTACACATTTCAGCCCTTTCCAAGTGACTTAAATTCGAACCCTACCTCCAATCTGCTCACTGCCTGCTACCATAGAAACAGTTCATGGAACACTTAACTGAAATCATTGGTCAGAAGTTCAACACACAATGTTGCAACTCCAAACAGCAAGTGTGCTTGACTATTCAAAATATCAGCGTATCCTATGTAATGTACCTTTGAAATACTTTTGTAAACCAATAAAAAACATGCTTTCAAAAAACAGAAACATGCACCCTACTTTTGAGACTAAAATGATCTCAAACACCCAATCATTTATTTTCTTTTTTCAAAACTGCATCTTATCCACCATTTTAGAAAATATCACTTCTCAAACTGCCATTTCTCATACAGAGACCATCTGAGTGCATCCAGACCTCCCTTCAAGATGCTTAGAGTGTGGATTGTGAGACACAGCTATATTTTCTGGAGCCAAAGGTATGCAGAAAACAGAAACATGGACAAAGACCTAGCTTTACCAAATGTAGACATTCAATGGATTGGAAAGAGGGTTAAAGTGGCCCCAATTGATGCCATTGGTTAAATCCTTTTTGCATCTCCAACACCCTGACCTCATAATTGTGCACTGTGGTGGCAATGACCTAGGTACTTTCACTGGCGTAGGCCTGGAAATGCTTATAAAGGAAACCTTTACAGAATTGATGTCACTTTTCCCCCAAACTGCCTTTGTCTATTCTAACATATGCCAAATGCGGAGATGAAACAGGTCCAATCAATTTTGTTCAAAAATTATGAAAGCTAGGAAACATGTCAATAAATCTGTTTCTTCTTTACTCATTCATTTCATTTATAAACTTTATTCGATTGTTTAAAAAACATCATAAAAGTACACAGGTTAAAACAATCATATAGTGTTGCACAGGGAAGGTACATATCATATCATTGCTTAATGTCAAAACACACAACTACAAGCCAATAAATAGAAAAAGAAATAGTGACTAAAAAACCATACTTTTTCTTGCAGCAACATATTTCAAAATAAAGGTTGCGGTAAAAAACATAAATCCGAACTAGCAAGTGAGAATAAAAGTTTCATGGCATTTGATGTAGAAGACACTAAATATTTTTTAAACAACGGTTTCAAATAAACAATAAGTAGGGATTTATACAGGGGCAAATTAACATAAAATGCAGGGTACTTTGCTTGGTTAATCCATCACATGGACATGGAGAAATAGAATGATTTTTCATCTTTGGAAACGCCACAAGGTTGTGGACAATACCAAGTCTGAGTCTGGATAAGACAAATTGATGGGATTGTCTGCAGATGATTTTAAGATAGGTAGGTAGCCCAGAACCCTCATTTACATTGGAGGAATAGAAAGCATGGGTTGAGTAATTGCTTGTGTCAACTTTGCGTTTATTAAATTTTGCCCTCAAAAATTCTTCTTTCACCTCCCTTTTGGATAAAGTAATTACGATTGCAGGGTCACTACATATATCCATATCAAAGAGTTCTTTATAAGTAGTAATCACATACTTTATCCAAGGGATATTATGGGCTTTTTCCAAATGCAGGCAATCTTTGATAATACCCTTAGTAAAGCTTGTTTCGTCCTTCAACCATATAGATCTCCATGCCAAGAGAGGTCTCAGTTCAATTAAGTCGGTTATATAATCCAACCCTAGTTCCTCGTGAACCAGGTAGGTAGATGCCGATGATGGTAAGCAAAGTAACCATTTCAGAAACAGATTTTCCGAAGTTTGCAATTCCCTAGTGGAACAGTGCCCCCATACCCCTGAGCCGTAGAGCGCTATTGAGGTGCATCTGTGTCTATAAATATTAAGCATTGCTGGGATCCGCTGACTACCCAATTTAGTGGCAAAACGGAAGACACCTAAGGAAGCTTTCCCCATCCTAGCTTTTATATTAATTTGTTCAGGGGTCCATGAGCCCTTGTTATTAAAAGTGATGCCCAGGTAGCAGAAATTATCCACAACCTCAATTCGGTTTTCTTTCAAATAAATAGGCTTAAGATTGTTTACCTTTTTGCCGCATACCATTATAAATGTTTTGGAGTTGTTGATTTTAAGTTTCTTACCCTGTATGAAATCATAGAAACAGTTCATCAGCCTCTGAAGGCCGATTGGAGTTCTAGATAATAGGACAGTATCGTCCGCATATAGCAACACTGGGATAGGTTGGCCTCCTGCTTGCGGTGCATCTGCTTGGATATATTTTAGTTCCTGTTCCATAGAATTAATAAAAAGAGAAAAAAGCAAAGGGGCAAGTACGCACCCCTGCCTAATACCTGATTTGACCATAATCTTTTTTGTACATTCTCCTGCTGGGCCATATCGAATCTGGGCTGAAAGATTAGAGTATAACCTTGCTAAGAAGTGGATAATAGCTGGGGGTGCACCCATGTCAAGAAGGGTTGTCCACAACAGGGAGTGGTTCACCAGGTCGAAGGCACTAGAGAGGTCTGCAAAACAAAGGAACAAAGAAACAGATTTAACCTTGGTGTATTTCCCTATTAAAAGGTTAAGGTTAATGCACTGATCAATTGTGCCGAGGCCCTTTCTAAAGCCATATTGGGATTGTGCCAGAATGTTATTATCAACCGCCCACTCTTCCAAGCGTAGCAGTAGAACCCGGCTCATGATTTTAAGGGAGGAATCCAAAAGGGAGATAGGGCGGTAGTTTTTAGCCTCTCCTCTATCTCCCTTCTTATAGATAGGAATAATAATTGATTCACTCCATGTTGCCGGGGTGGAGTAATCTGCGGCAGAATTAAAGACTTGGGTCAATAATGGGCTCCACAGGGCCAGATCGTATTTATAGAGATCTATCGGGACCCCATCAGGTCCTGGAGCTTTACCTCCTTTGCTGGAATTAATTGCCGTAACTACTTCTCGGATGGTAATTCCCAATGGCTGTGGTGTCAAAAATGGATTAGTACAGATGTTATCATAAGACTCCCCGTGTGGATCAAAAATTCCAGTGAAGTGTCGAACCCAGCTATCTTCACTTACTTGAGCAGTAAGGACTGGGAATTCTTCCTTCTGGAGGAATGGGGCGTTAATTGTACTCCAAAACAATTTGCAATCTCGAAGGGCTGCGGCACTATCCAGGTTGTCCCAGGCTTGTTCTCTGAGTTCTTTTTTCCTACGCTTTAATTCTATGTTGTAATTGGACCTCAAAGTTTTAACCACTTCCCTATCTCTTTGGAGATTGGATAACGCTTTCTTAAGGGTTTTTAGCGCCTTTGTGCATGCTTGGTCAAACCAGCCCACATTTTCCCGTCTGGTATTAATCTTGTTGTTAGTGAAAATTTTATTAATAATAATACCAAGTTCCTCAAAATCCACTATAATACCCGCGGGGGGAACATTAGTTTCGAGACAGCGGAGTATCGGTCTGGAACCAGCTGCCACGGCTGTACTATGTAGTTTCTCTGATTTTTCCAAACACCACTTTATCCGTGTTCCATTTGGCCTACTTGGAATAATATCATCTATAACCCTTCCGGTAGGCGTGTTTCTAGGGCTTCATGTAAGGATGGACATTGTTAAGGCATTGTGGTCACTCAAACAGTAGTCCTTAATAATCGGCACTGTACAGAGCGGCACCATTGCAGTTGAAATCACCAAATGATCAATAACAGACTCTGTATCCCTCCCTTTAAAAGTAGGAACAATATTGCCCATCATATCAAGAGCTGGTTGATGGATGACTAGATCAAATTGTAACAGAAGACTGTTGAGGGAAGCCCCGTATGCGGAGTGTTGAAAGTGTGCTAAATTCTCCCCCAAATCTCCATCAAACCCACAAACTGGGGTGTAAGAGTGCGGGCACGTTCTGATATTGAAATCACCCCCCCATATAATGTCATAAGATTTGTGAGATTTATTACAAATTTTCTTCAGGGTAGCTTCCAGTTCATCCACAACTAAGGTACTGGTAGGATCAAAGGTATTATTATAGTGATTAATCAGTAAGGTGTTCCTGCCCTTTTTAACTTGCAGTTCCAGAATTTGTGAATGTGAGCCAACAATGGAGCAAGATCTTACTGTTACCGGAAGATCTACAGATATTAATACCAGCAGGCCCCCTTTTGCCCTCCCCATAACAGATTCTTGAGCATGACAGTTATAAGAAACAAAACCATCACAATAAATATCTATAGTAGACCATGTTTCCTGTAAACATAATACATCAAACCCGAGAATAAGTTCCCTCCACCCCAGAGCTGAAACTCTCTGACGCCACCCAGCTATATTCCAGCTCGCCATGGAATAACCTTGGTCACTAGAAGTAGGCATCTGTTCTAGAAGAATTATCTTGGGGGTCGGCAATGTACTTATACATCCCCTATCTGAAGGATCCCCAACTGGCGGTATAGGATGGACTTCCTTAAGTTTGGCTGGAATTAAGGGAGTCGAGTCCATGGTATCCCCGTTGTCATACAAGTTAGCCTGTTTAAATGGGGGGGAAGCAGGGGTATACACGCTGGGTAGTCAGTCGACTCCCTCAAGTCCATATAAACAGCTATATCGATTAGGGTCCCAAAAGGGGTTTTGCGGGGTCTGAAATTGTAACAATCTGGGGGGTCTAGGATGATGTGATCTTAACCTTCCCCTACGTTCAACCCTAGTCCAGTCATTACTTCCAGAATAATACGTGTCATTATTAGGTGGGAAAAAGAAAGAAACTGGAAGAGTCTGAATAGTGGAATCAGGTGACCTGTTAAAACCCGCACATATGTGGGACACAGTACGGGGATCTCTAAAACTGACAGTGATGCAGTCTCCATTAATGGATTTAGGAGTCTTACCAATCCAGGGTACCCTCCTCACCATAATGATTTCGTTGTGGAGGTGTGCCGGTAATGGTCTGTTCCAATTAAGCCATTTAATAATTTGATTTTTAAGGGAACTAAAGGTTTCAGTTTCTCCCCTTTCTAATGGAGGTACTCCTGCCAAGATTTCCATAAACTGGTTGGCTTCCGGTGGGAGATCAGGCCGTCTAGTTCTTGGAGTTTTAAGATCGTTAGAAAGGGGCCCTTTGGTCTCAATGGTCATAAGTCCAGGTGGGTTGTGCAAACCTGGTTGGGGGCTTATAGTATGCTGGAGGGTGACTGGGTTGGCTATATTAGAAACTTGGGGGGCAGTTTGGGAACTTACAGCCGTCGGGGCAGGAGTTTGGGTCACAATAGTTGGGTGAATAACTAGTGGAATGGGCATACTGGGGGGAGGACAAGTACTATTAGGCTTGTTGGAATTAGCAAGAATAATAGCAGTCGATTTCTCAATATTTGACATTCTGAAATCCAGCCTGTCTAACTTAGCCTCCAGTGGGAATATAATAGATTTAAATAGGGTAGCAATCTTGTCCATATAGATTTCATGACTAGAGGTACTCACTTCATGGTTAGTATTAGACAGTATGGTTTCACCATGTAGTTTGGCTGTTTTGGAGGCCCTCCCAGTGTTTTTACCCTTTTTATTATATTGTCTTTTCCGTTTCCTAATAGCACCTTCTTTCTCCCCTTGAATATTAAGGGAGGTAGTACTTTCATCAATTACAATATTATTACAATCAGAGACATGGTTAATTTCAGCTACAATGGTAGATGTATTTGGTATGGCAACAGGATCTACACTTAGCAGAGGGGCTGACTCTGAAGATAAGAGTTGGGCGTCCGCCACGGACAAACAATCAATTAGTCTTTCTGGTGTTTTAGCGTTAGCTAGAGGGCCAATGCTTGATTGTTTAAGAGTCATTAGTTCTTTAGATAGCCGTTTCTCCAGGGTGACAATTTCTTTATCAATAATGTTGTTAGCCCTAGTAAGAAATTTCTCCATACCTCCTGCAGCAGAAGGAGGTCCTCCCGCCATCAAAGATTTACTCCTGGTTTCCCGTCCGACCATGGTCCAGGCAGTATCAAAAGACAAGGGTCTTAGGGGGGTAGCCCGGTCCGGTCACTGCCGTTCACGAACGGGCACAAACGGGCCCGCTCTTGGCCCTTTCTTCGCCCGTGCGCGTTCGCGCGCGTCCCGCGGGCCGGGAGATGACGTCCAGTAATGTATGCTTCCTGATAAAGCCACGCCCCAGGAGGGGCTCGCAGAGCCCAAGTCCAGCCCCTAATTTCAAGTGCAGGGAGGAAGCGGCGGGAAGAGGACCAGCTGTGGCAGGCACTGCCCGCTGGTCCTCGCAGTCCCGCTGCAAGCCTTTTGATGGAATGTGGCTTCACTCCCTGGTCAGCAGGATCCCCGGTGCAGGCAGTCCAATATTCTCGAGCGGCTCCCGCGGAGCGGGGGCCGCGAGGCGTGGGTCCGGCGCAGGAGACAACAGACAGCAGCAGAGTAAAAGCGCCCGCAGGTCAGTCCGTATTCCCAGGAGATTATAGAATGGTGTCCATTTACCACAACAATCTGCGTTTCAATATGGATGGCATCTATAGGAGAGATGGTGTACATTTTACAGATGAGGGTAACAGAGTCTTCCTCTTGAACTTTAGACTCTGCATAGGTACTTACTTGAAGGTACCAACATATCTCAATAAACAAAAGGGCTCTTTTTAGAGCCACCTAAGAACTAAACACAAAAGCTAGATGTATATCTAAAATAAAATTGGGATTTTTTGCTTGGAGATGCGCACCTAACGAGTCAGAGTAGTGCACTGAACGCTTAGAAGTCGTGCACCAAATGTGTTGGAGTCATGTACCCTATAGCTTATGAGTCGCGCATCCAACGCATGCCCACCAGGGGGCCGCACTGAGCGCCGCACTGGGTGCGCGACTCCTAATTTTACAGTAATAAAAGAAATAGCCCCTATCACTAATTTCTAATATCCCTGGGGACCCCATCCTCCACGGCTTATAAAAAACATTGGGGACCGTGGGGTAGAACTGAGGCACAAGAAACCTAAGAAACAAACATGCAAAACATGAAAAGGGGGCAGGGTAGAAACACCCTGAACCCCTAGGCCTGCTCAGGGGATCCCACAAGGACTCTCACATATTTTTTTTTTAAAAAGGCAAAATCCGAGCAGGAGGCGCAGATCCTGCCGATGACAACAAAAATGAAGCGAGGGCTCCCGCACTTCAAAGCTAATTAGCCCCCTGGGGGACCAAATCCCGGCGGCATTTTGAAAAATGAGTGTGGGTGGGCCCAATTCCCCCTACACTGCTGTGGAGACCGCCACCCCCTGGTGCAAAGTTTGAATAATTGCGGGGCACAGCCCTGGGGACCTCCACCCCCCGGGGCTTGTACTTCAATGTAGGGGGGCCTCTAAGGTCCCCCCGAGCCCAAGGGAATGCCTCCTCCTGGTGCTCGACTTCACTTTTATTTGCGGGGGCACAGTGCCCCCACAGCCCCGTGGTCCACAACCCCCGGGGCTTTTAAAAAAAAATATTTATATCCCATGTGGAGGGCTCAAGCCCCCCACACGCCCCAGGGATCGCCATCTCCCTGGGGGAATAAATATTTAAATTAGGGGGTCCGTGACGGACGCTCCAGCCCTTGGAACCACCACTCCAAGGGGCTTTGCAGATAATGTGAGGGGGGCCACGCGGCCCACCTCCTGGAACCTTGTGATGGCCCTGGGGACCGCCACCCCCCTGGACCGGCTCCTGCAGTGTCCAAGGGTGCCCATCCCCGGGACACTGTAGTTTGCTATGGCCGGAAACCTGCTCTCTCTTCCAAATAGCAAAGCAAATTGCTTTTCCACATGGGGAGCAGCATGTTAGCTGCTCCCCATGTGGAAAAGCAATGCCGGCTTTCGCAGGATGCGGGGATCAGGCTGGGACCGTGGGGTGTTGGGGACCCCCCCACAGTCCCCAAAGAAGAGGGCCAGCACCGGGGATGGGGTCCCAGGGCTAGAAATGGCCCAGGATGGGGGCCATGTGGCCCCTCCCCAAAATGTAATTTTTGAAAAAAAGAAAAAAAGGCCAGACCTGGGGGATTGGGACTCCGGGCCATAAATGGCCTAAGGAGAGGGGCAAGGCATCCCCCCTCCCAGAAGTAATTTTTTTTAAAAATTAAAATAAGGGACAGGCCCTGGGGGATAGGGTCCCCAGGGCCAAAATATTAGGAAAAGAAGGGGGGCCAAACAGCCCCCTTCTTAAAAAAAAAAAAAGACCGGCATCAAGCAGGAGGCCATGCCCCCTACCAGCATCACTCTGCAAACGCGCCCCCTGGCACATTTGCAGAGGGGGAGCAAATTTGCCTTGAATATTGGGGGTCCCTGGGGGCTAACTAGCCCACCAAGAACCTCCAGTATGCGCCAGGAGGCTGCATTGCAGAGAGGTGTTCTGAGGCCACGCCCCTTTTTACACCTCTCTGCAACGCAGCTCTGTGGTGCTTACTGGAGGTAGCTGGTGGGCTAGTTGCACCCCATCGACCCTCAGTATTCAAGGGGAGTTAATCCTGAGTTTACATGTGTGCAAACACACCCTGTGGCGTGGTTTAAGTTGGGGAATTAATTCCTTGTCAATCCTGAGGGTCCCTGGTGGCCAACTAGCCCACCAAGTACCTCCAGTAAGCACCACGGAGCTGCGTTGCAGAGTGTTGTAAAAAGGGGCGTGGCCTCTGAGCAACTCTCTGCAACGCAGCCCCCTGGTGTATACTGGAGGTATCTGGTGGGCTAGTTGGTCCCCAGACACCCACAGGATTGAGGAGGAAGTAATTCTCTAACTTAAAACGCGCCACAGGGCATGTTTGCAGACATGTCACCTCAGGCCACGCCCTCTTCATTCAACACTGTGCAAACGCATCCAGTAGCTTGTTTTAAGTTGGGGAATGAATTCTCTTTCACTACTGAGGGTCCCTGAGGGCCAAGTAGCCCAACAGGAATTTCTAGTATGCGCCAGGGATCTGCGTTGCAGACAGGTGTTCAGAGGCCACGCCCCTTTTTACACCTCTCTACAACACAGCTCTGTGACACATACTGGAGGTACCTAGTGGCCTAGTTTGACACTAGGGACTGTTAGGATTGAATGGGACTTAATCTCTCAACTTAGAGCTGTGACAGGGCGCATTTACACAGTGTTAAAGGGAGGGGACGGGCCAGACGTGATGTGTGCAAACACGCCATGTGGCACGTTTTAAGTTGGGGAAAAAATTCCACTTCGAACCTGAGGGACCATGGGGGCCAAGTAGCCCACCAGGTGCTTCCAGGAAGTGCCACTGCGCTGCATTGCAGAGAGGTGGTGCAGGCCGTGCCCCTATTTACATCTCTCTGCTACGCAGCTCTGTGGCGCTTACTGGATGTACTACGAATTCCGATTTACTCATCTATCATCAGGAGAGGCCTCAGCGCTGATCTTCGCGCCTAGTACTGATCCTGAAAAGTAATTCTAACCATACTTACCAGTAACTTGAATGTCCTTCCATAGGAATCCATTGTCTGGTTTTCACCAGAAAAGTTTCTAAGTGTCTATTTTCACAAACTAAAAATATTCCTTAGAATCACCTGTATGACTTAAACGCATTCTTTCATTTGTTTACAGGAGATGCACCAGTGCTGGATCCAAGATCCACCACTGAGTGAGAAAAAGTAACAACAACACTACTCACCTGCTAAGTGAATTTCCTTCCATAGGGTAACATTGACTGGTTTTTCTTGGAAATTCTTCTAAGTGTGGAGTTGTGGAACTTAAAAATATTCCTATAAAATCAGCCGAACTACGAATTCCGATTTACCCACCTGTTATCAGGAGAGACCTCAGTGCTGCATCTTTGAGCCCAGTACTGATCCTGAAAAGAAATTCTAACCATACTTACCAGCAACATGAATTTCCTTCAATAGGCTAACATTGACTGGTTTCACTTGGAAATTCTTCCAAGTGTGGAGTTTTGGAACTTTAAAATATTCACCTAAAATCATCCGAACAATGAATTCCGATTTACTCACCTGTTATCAGGAGAGAACCCAGTGCTCCATCTTTTAGCCCAGCACTGACACTGAAAAGTAACTCTAACTGTACTTACCAGTAACTTGTATTTCCTTCCACAGTAATCCATTGTCTGGTTTTCACCAGAAAAGTTTCCAAGTGTCTATTTTCAGAAACTACAAATATTTCAAAAAAATCGCCTGTATGACTTTAACGCATTCTTTCAACTGTTTACAGGTGATGTACCAGTGCTGGATCCAGGATCCACCACTGAGTAAGAAAAAGTGACGATAACACTACTTACCTGCTAAGTGAAATTCCTACCATAGGATAACATTGGTGATTCTATGTGAAAACATTTCTAAGTGTCAACTTTTAAAATACAATAATATTCCTTAAAAATCACTACTGTAACCAAAACGCTTTTACTCAACTGTTTAGAGGAGATGTCCAAGGACTTAATCTAGGATCCAGTCCTGTGGTTAGAAAAGTAATCCATAAAGTAACTAATTGCATTTAATTAGAAATTCACAATGAGCTCAATGTTGCATTGTGATTGAAATTGTGTTGCCCATTGCAACAACTTTAACTACTGTACGTAAAAGTCTATTTCCTAGTTGCAAAGTATTTAAACTAAAGTAATTTAATCTGAGAAAATACATTTTGCAATGTAATGTATAATGTAATTATAACATAATTAAAAAAAATATATATCTAAAAATAAATAGTTAAAAAACGTAGTAAATCAGTATAAAAAAATATATAACAATTAATACATTTAAACATTTTCATTTACAAAACCTTTGAAATTTACAGCATAAATCATAGGTTTCAGACATGTTATAGTTATGAATAAGCATTTAAAATACCTTTGAAATTTACTGAAAAAAACATAGGTTTTAGGTCTAATATAGTTAGGAATTAGCATTTAAAAAGCCTTAGAAATTCACTGAAAAAACCAAAGGTTTTAGGGGTGTTATAGTTAGAACTTGCTTGTCTTTCCCTCGTGGGCTCGGTGAGTGTTCCCCATCACATATTAAAAATCCCCAGTGGGGGGAAGACAAGCAAGACCACAAGTACCAGAATGCCCAGAAGCCAGTGGGCTGGGCTTTGTTGCAAATAAAATGGTGGTATCTTGTAATCGTTCCGTGAGTGATTTCCTGTTTGCCAGTGATCAAGGGAGGAATATCCTGAAACGCGTTTGGCCGAGGAGATGGGGTGCGCTGCACTCTCTGCTGCACATCACGCTTGAATAGAGGAGTACAACCTCGCAGTGGGGCATATCCAAAAGGTGCAAATCTTTTTCTGAGCCTTTTTTGCGGCATGCCCGGTCGCGGAAATCGCCTACCGCAGCAGTGGAGATCGAGTGCAGGACTACTTGGACTCGCGACTGATGGGGTCCCAACAGAGTGACTGTATTAGCATCAGGGAATGAAGCGATGCTCAGTACCCACCCACTGGGGTTTTTTAATATGTAATGGGGAACACTCACTGAGCCCATGAGGGAAAGACAAGCAAGACCACAAGTACCAGAATTCCCGGAAGCCAGTGGGCGGGGCTTTGTTGCAAATAAAATGGTGGTATCTTGTAATCGTTCCGTGAGTGATTTCCTGTTTGCCAGTGATCAAGGGAGGAATATCCTGAAACGCATTTGGCCGAGGGGATGGGGTCCGCTGCACTCTCTGCTGCACATCACGCTTGAATAGAGAAGTACAACCTCGCAGTGGGGCATTTCCAAAAGGTGCAAATCTTTTTCTGAACATTTTTTGCGGCCTGCCCGGTCGCGGAAATCGCCTACCGCAGCAGCGGAGATCGAGTGCAGGACTACTTGGACTCGCCACTGATGGGGTCCCAACAGCGTGACTGTATTAGCATCAGGGAATAAAGCGATGCTCAGTACCCACCCACTGGGGTTTTTTAATATGTGATGGGGAACACTCACTGAGCCCACGAGGGAAAGACAAGCCAAGACCACAAGTACCAGAATGCCCGGAAGCCAGTGGGCGGGGCTTTGTTGCAAATAAAATGGTGGTATCTTGTAATCGTTCTGTGAGTGATTTCCTGTTTCCCAGTGATCAAGGGAGGAATATCCTGAAATGCGTTTGGCTGAGGGGATGGGGTGCGCTGCACTCTCTGCTGCACATCACGCTTGAATAGAGGAGTACAACCATGCAGTGGGGCATTTCCAAAAGGTGCAAATCTTTTTCTGAACATTTTTTGCGGCCTGCCCGGTCGCCGAAATCGCCTGCCGCAGCAGCGGAGATCGAGTGCAGGACTACTTGGACTGGCGACTGATGGGGTCCCAACTGCGTGACTGTATTAGCATCAGGGAATGAAGCGATGCTCAGTACCCACCCACTGGGATTTTTCAATATGTGATGGGGAACACTCACTGAGCCCACGAGGGAAAGACAAGCAAGACCACAAGTACCAGAATGCGCGGAAGCCAGTGGGCGGGGCTTTGTTGCAAATAAAATGGTGGTATCTTGTAATCGTTCCGTGAGTGATTTCCTGCTTGCCAGTGATCAAGGGAGGAATATCCTGCAACGCGTTTGGCCGAGGGGATGGGGTGCGCTGCACTCTCTGTTGCACATCACGCTTGAATAGAGGAGTAGAACCTCGCAGTGGGGCATTTCCAAAAGGTGCAAATCTTTTTCTGAACATTTTTTGCGGCCTGCCCGGTCGCGGAAATCGCCTGCCGCAGCATCGGAGATCGAGTGCAGGACTACTTGGACTCGCGACTGATGGGGTCCCAACAGCGTGACTGTATTAGCATCAGGGAATGAAGCGATGCTCAGTACCCACCCACTGGGGTTTTTTAATATGTGATGGGGAACACTCACTGAGCCCACGAGGGAAAGACAAGCAAGACCACAAGTACCAGAATGCCCGGAAGCCAGTGGCGGGGCTTTGTTGCAAATAAAATGGTGGTATCTTGTAATTGTTCCGTGAGTGATTTCCTGTTTGCCAGTGATCAAGGGAGGAATATCCTGAAACGGGTTTGGCAGAGGGGATGGGGTGCGCTGCACTCTCTGCTGCACATCACGCTTGAATAGAGGAGTACAACTTAGCAGTGGGGCATTTCCAAAAGGTGCAAATCTTTTTCTGGACATATGTATGTATATATAAATATACACATACATATATATAAATGCATATATGTGCATATATATATGTGCATATGTGTGTGTGTTGCGAGTGATAGTTAGGCTAGAGGTGTATAGGTAAAGGTGTAGAGATAGAGAGGTAGAGGTAGAGAGGTGAAGTGGTAGAGAGTAGTAGAGAGAGAGGTAGAGAGTAGAGAGTAATAGAGAGTCGAGAGTAGAGAGTGAATAGTAGTAAGTAGTAGAGAGTAGTAGAGAGAGTAGCAGAGAGTCAGTAGTAAAGAGTAGTAGAGTGAGTAGTAGAGAGTGAGTAATAAAGAGTAGTAGAGTGAGTAGTAGAGAGTAGTAGAGAGTGAGCAGTAGAGAGTAATAGAGAGTGAGTAGTAGGGAGTGAGTAGTAGAGAGTAGTAGAGAGTGAGTAGTAGAGAGTGAATAACGGAGAGAGAGTAGCAGTGAGTAGTTGAGAGTGAGAAGTAGAGCGTAGTATTGAGTGAGTAGTAGAGTGAGTAGTAGAGAGTGAGTAGTAAAGTGAGTAGTAGAGTGAGTAGTAGAGAGTTAGTAGAGAGTATTGGAGAGTAGTAGAGAAAGAGTAGTAGAGAGTAGTAGAGAGTGAGTAGCAGAGAGTGAGTAGTAGAGAGTGAGTAGAGAAAGAGAGCAGTAGACAGTAAGTAGTAGAGAGTAGTGGAAAGTAAGTAATAGAGAGTATTAGAGAGTGAGTAGTAGATATTGAGTAACACAGAGTAGTAGAGTGTAGTAGAGTAGTAGAGATTGAGTAGAAGAGAGTTAGTAGTAGAGAGTGAGTAGTAGAGAGTGAGTAGTAGAGAGTAGTAGAGAGTGAATAGTAGTGAGCAAGTAGTAGAGAGTGTGTAGTAGAGAGTAAGTAGTAGAGAGTGAGTAGTAGATAGAGTAGTAGAGAGTGAGTAGCAGAGAGAGTAGTAGAGAGTGAGAAGTAGGGTGAGTAGTGGAGAGCAGTAGAGAGCAAGTAGTAAAGAGTGAGTAGTGGAGAGTGAGTAGTAGAGAGTGAGTAGTAGAGAGTGAGTAGTAGAGTGAATAGTATAGAGTAGTATAGAGTAGTAGAGAGGGAGTAGTAGATAGTGAGTAGCCGAGCATAGTAGAATGAGTAGTAGAGAGTGAGTAGTAGAGGGAGAGTACTAGCGAATAGTAGAGAATGAGTAGTAGAGTAGTAGAGTAGTAGAGAGTGAGTGGTAGAGAGTAGTTGAGAGTAGTAGAGAGAGTAGTAGAGAGTAGTAGAGTTTAGAGAGTGAGTAGTAGAGAGTAAGTAGTAGAGAGAGTAGTAGAGTAGGAGAAAGTGAGTTGACAGGAGTGATTAGTGGAGAGTAGTAGACAGCGAGTAGTAGAGAGTGAGTAGTGGAGAGTGAGTAGTGAGTAGTAGAGAGTAATAGAGAGCAAGTGGTAGAGAGGAAGTAGTAGAGAGTGAGTAGTAGAGAGTGAATAGTAGAGAGAGAGTAGTAGAGAAAGTAGTAGAGAGTGAGTAGTTAAGAGTAGTAGAGAGAGAGTAGTAGAGTGAGTAGTAAAGAGTAGTAAAGAGAGAGAGAAGTAGAGTAGTAGAGAGTGAGTGTTAGAGAGTAGTAAAGAGAAGTAGAGTATGTAGTAGAGTGTAGTAGTTTGAGTAGTAGAGAGTGAGTAGTAGAGAGTAGTAGTAGAGAGTAGTTGAGAGTGAGTAGTAGAGTGGGTAGTAGAATGAGTAGTAGAGAGTTAGTAGTAGAGAGCAGTAGAGAGTAGTAGAGAGAGTTTAGTAGAGAGTGAGTAGTAGAGAGTAATAAAGAGTGAGTAGCAGAGAGTGAGCAGTATAGAGTTGGTAGAGAAAGAGAGCAGTAGACAGTAAGTAGTAGCGAGTAAGTAGTAGAGCGCATTAGAGAGTGAGTAGTAGTGAGTGAGTAACAGAGAGTAGTAGAGCGTAGTAGAGTAGTAGAGAGTGAGTAGAAGAGAGTGAGTAGTAGAGAGTGAGTAGAAGAGAGTAGTAGAGAGTGAGTACTAGAGAGTGTGTAGTAGAGAATGAATAGTAGAGAGTGAGTAGTAGAGAGATAGTATTAAAGAAAATTATAGAGTGAGTAGTAGAGAGTAGTAGAGAAGTAGAGAGTGAATAGTAGAGTGAGTAATAAATTAAATTAAAATTGAATTTAATAAAACATTTAAAATAATTAAAATAATTACATTAATTAATTAAATTAAAATTAAATTAATATTATTTAATTTAAATACTTACCCATACTTACGTTGTAATGGCATGCGTTGTAATAGCATCTGCGTTGTAATGGCATGCGTTGTAATAGCATGCGTTGTAATGGATCTTGCGTTGTAAAAGTTTCATTGTAATTGTAGTGCGTGGTGAAAGTTGCGTTATGACCTGGTTCTCTGGCTCTAAAGCAGCTCTGCTGACACAGTTCTGTGGCTCTAAAGTAGTTCTGCTGACATGGTTCTCTGGCTTTAGAGCAGCTCTGCTGACCTGGTTCTCTCCCTCTAGAGCAGCTCTGCTGACCTGGTTCTCTACCTCTAAAGCAGCTCTACTGACCTGGTTTCTCTGGCTATACAGCAGCTCTGCTGACCTGGTTCTCTGGCTCTAGAGCGGCTCTGCTGACCTGGTTCCTAGGCTCTAGAACAGATCATGCTGACCTGGTTCTCTGGCTCTAAAGCAGCTAGGCTGACCTGGTTCTATAGCTCTAAATCAGCTCTGCTGACTTGGTTCTAAGGCTCTAGAGCAGCATGCTGACCTCGTTCTCTCCGTCTAAAGACCTTTGCTGACCTGGTTCTCTGGCTCTTGAGCAGCTCTGCTGACCTGCCGCTGTCCCTCAAAGGCAGCTCTGCTGACTTGGTTTCTCTGGGTCTACAGCAGCTCTGCTGACCTGGTTCTCTAGCACTACAGCATCTCTGCTGACCTGGGTCTCTGGTTCTAGAGCAGCTCTGCTGACTGGCTTCTTAGGCTCTAGAGCCGCTCTGCTGACCTGGTTCTCTTGCTCTACAATGGCTCTACTGACCTGGTTCCTGGGCTCTAAAGCAGCTCTGCTGACCTAGTTTCTCTGGCTTTACAGCAGCTCTGCTGACCTGGTTCTATGGCTCTAAAGCAGCTCTGCTGACCTTGTTCTCTGGCTCTACAGCAGCTCTGCTAATCTGGATCTCTGGCTCTACAACGGCTCTGCTGACTTGGTTCTCTGGCTACAAAGCAGCTCTGCTGACCTGTTATATGGCTCTAAAGCAGCTCTGCCAATTCCTACAATCATCCTGACAGAAGCATGTCCTTATCTAATCACTCTGCTGAGACATAAGTGCTTATAAAGATATTGGGCTATCAACTACTAGCACTTTAGGAACCAAGTCACTGTCTATGCACTTGCAGAATGACTCAGGCATTGGGATAAGCAGTGGTACAGTCAAATGTGCACAATATATGCAGTCCCTTAACCCCTTGCAGACTACTGAATCAGTCCTTCAAAAATCCAGCTAATAGTAATGCTTGTCTGGAATCACACGGTGAGTCTGTGTCCACTCCTACAATCATCCTGAGAGAAGTATGTCCTTATCTAATCCCTCTCCTGAAGCAAAAGTCCCTATAAACTTATCCT